>NC_090311.1:84516778-85171383 GCF_039906515.1 Pseudorca crassidens | reverse complement strand
GGACAACATTAAATGCACCAACATTCTAATTATGGGGGTTCCAGAAGAAGAAAAGAAATAGAAAGGGACTGAGAAAATACTTGAAAATACTTGAAATACTTCTTTCCCTAATATGGGAAAGAAGATAGTTAATAAAGTCCAGAAAGCACAGAGAGTCCCATACAGGATAAATCCAAGGAGAAACATGCCAAGACACATATTAAACTATCAAAAACAGAAACACGCCAAGGCACATATTAAACTATCAAAAATTAAATACAAAGAAAAAATATTAAAAGCAGGAAGGGTAAAATAACATACAAGGGAATCCCCATAAGGTTAACAGCTGATCTTCAGCAGAAACTCTGCAAGCCAGAAGGGAGTGGCAGGACATATTTAAAGAGATGACGGGGAAAAACCTACAACCAATATTACCCAGCAAGGATCTCATTCCGATTTGATGGAACAATTAAAAGCTTTACAGACAAGCAAAAGTTAAGAGAATTCAGCACCACCAAACCAGCTTTACAACAAATGTTGAAGGACCTTTTCTAGGCAGGAAACACAAGAGAAGGAAAAGACATACAATACCAAGCCCAAAACAATTAAGAAAATGGTAAAAGGAATATACATATCAATAACTACCTTAAATGTAAATGGATTAAATGCTCCAACCAAAAGACAGAGACTGGCTGAATGGTTACAAAAACAAGACCCGTATATATACAGTCCAAAAGAGAACCACTTCAGACTTATGGACACATACAGACTGAAAGAGAGGGGATGGAAAAAGACATTCCATGCAAATGGAAATCAAAGCAGAGCTGGAGGAGCAATACTCATATCAGATAAAATAGACTTTAAAATAAAGACTATTACAAGAGACAAAGAAGGACACTACATAATGATCAAGGGAGCAATATTTATAAACTGTATAAATATATACAAATTATAACAATTGTAAATATTTATGCACCCAACATAGGAACACTTCAATGCATAAGGCAAATGCTAACAGCCATAAAAGGAGAAATCAGCACTAACATAATCATAGTAGGGGACTTTAACACCTAAATTTCACCAATGGACAGATCATCCAAAATGAAAATAAATAAGGAAACACAAGTTTTAAATGATACATTAAACAAGATGGACTTAATTGATATTTATATGACATTCCATTCAAAGAAAACAATACAGTTTCTTCTCAAGTCTTCATGGAACATTCTTCAGGAAAGATCATATCTTGGGTCAAGCCTTGGTAAATTTAAGAAAGTTGAAATCATATCAAGTATGTTTTCTGACCACAATGCTATTAGACTAGATATCAATTACAGGAAAAAAAATATGTAAAAAATACAAACACATGGAGGCTAAACAATACACTACTTAAGTACCAAGAGATCACTGAAGAAATCAAAGAGAAACAAATGACAATGAAAACACGACGACCCAAAACCTAAGGGATGCAGCAAAAGCAGTTCTGAGAGGGAAGTTTATAACAATACAATACTACCTCAAGAAACAAGAAAAATCTCAAATAAACAACTTAACTTTAAACCTAAAGCTATTAGAGAAAGAAGAACAAAAGAACCCCAAAGTTAGCAGAAGGAAAGAAATGATAAAGATCAGATAAGAAATAAAAGAAAAATAAATTAAGGAAACAATAGCAAAGATCAATAAAACTAAAAGCTGGTTCCTTGAGAAGATAAACAAAATTATAAACAATTAGCCAGACTCATCAAGAAAAAAAGGGAGAAGACTCAAATCAATAGAATTAGAAATGAAAAGGGAGAAGTAACAACTGACAATGCAGAAATACAAAGGATCATGAGAGATTCCTACAAGCAACTATATGCCAACAAAGTGGACAACCTGGAAGAAATGGATAAATTCTTTGAAAAGCACAACCTTCCTAGACGGACCAGGAAGAAATAGAAAATATAAACAGACCAATCACAAGCACGTAAATTGAGACTGTGATTAAAAATCTTCCAACAAACAAAAGTCCAGGACCACATGGCTTCACAGGTGAATTCTATCAAACATTTAGAGAAGAGCTAACACCTATCCTTTTCAAACTCTTCCAAAATACAGCAGAGGGAGGAACACTCCCAGACTCATTCTACGAGGTCACCATCACCCTGATACCAAAACCAGACAAAGATGTCACAAAGAATGAAAATTACAGGCCAATATCACTGATGAACATAGATGCAAAAATCCTCAACAAAATACTAGCTAACAGAATCCAACAGCACATTAAAAGGAGCATACATCATGATCAAGTGGGGTTTATTCTATGAATTCAAGGATTCTTCAATATAAACAAATCAATCGATGTGATAAACCATATTAACAAATTGACTGAAAAAAACCATATGATCATCTCAATAGATGCAGAAAAAACTTTTGACAAAATTCAACACCGATTTATGACAAAAACCTTCCAGAGAGTAGGCACAGAGGGAACTTTCCTCAACATAATAAAGGCCATATATGACAAACCCACAGCCAACATCGTTCTCAATGGTGAAAAACTGAAACCACTTCCACTAAAATCAGAAACAAGAGAAGGTTGCCCACTCTCACCACTATTATTCAACATAGTTTTGGAAGTTTTTGCCACAGTAATCAGAGAAGAAATAAAAGGAATCCAAATCGGAAAAGAAGAAGTAAAGCTGTCACTCTTTACAGATGACATGATACTATACATAAAGAGTCCTAAAGATGCTACCAGAAAACTACTAGAGCTGATCAACGAATTTGGCAAAGTAGCAGGATACAAAATTAATGCACAGAAATCTCTTGCACTCCTATACACTAATGATAAAAAATCTGAAAGAGAAATTAAGGAAACACTCTCATTTACCATTGCAACAAAAAGAATAAAATACCTAGGAATAAACCTACCTAAGGAGACAAAAGACCTGTATGCAGAAAACTATAAGACACTGACGATAGAAATTAAAGATGATACAAACAGATGGAGAGATATACCATGTTCTTGGATTGGAAGAATCAACATTGTGAAAATGACTATACTACCCAAAGCAATCATCTACAGATTCAATGCAATCCCTATCAAATTGCCAATGGCATTTTCCCAGCACTAGAACAAAAAATTTCACAATTTGTATAGAATCACAAAAGACCCCGAATAGTCAAAGCAAACTTGAAAAAGAAAAATGGCGCTGGGGGAATCAGGCTCTCTGACTTCACACTCTACTACAAAGCTACAGTAATGAAGACAGTATGGCACTGGCACAAAAACAGAAATATACATCAATAGAACAGGATAGAAAGCCCAGAGATAAACCCATGCACATATGGTCATCTTATTTTTGATAAAGGAGGCAAGAATATACAATGGAGAAAAGACAGCCTCTTCAATATATGGTGCTGGGAAAACTGGACAGCTACATGGAAAAGAATGAAATTAGAAAACTCCCTAATACCATACACAGATATAAACTCAAAATGGATTAAGGACCTAATGTAACGCCAGACACTGTAAAACTCTTAGAGGAAAACATAGGCAGAACACGGTATGACATAAATCACAACAAGATCCTTTTTGACCCACTTCCTAGAGAAATGGAAATAAAAACAAAAATAAACAAATGGGACCTAATGAAACTTAAAAGCTTTTGCACAGCAAAGGAGACCAAAAAGAAGACGCAAAGACAACCCTCAGAATGGGAGAAAATATTTACAAATGAAGCAACTGACACAGGATCAAACTCCAAAATTTACAAGCAACTCATGTAGCTCAATATCAAAAAAACAAATAACCCAATCCAAAAATGGGCAGAAGACCTAAACAGATATTTCTCTAAAGAATATATACAGATTGCCAACAAACACATGGAAGAAAGCTCAACAGCACTAATCATTAGAGAAATGCAAATCAAAACTACAATGAGGTATCACCTCACACCAGTCAGAATGGCCATCGTCAAAAAATCTACAAACAATAAATGCTGGCGAGGATGTGGAGAAAAGGGAACCCTCTTGCACTGTTGGTGGGAATATAAATTGATACAGCCACTATGGAGAGCAGTATGGAGGTTCCTTAAAAAACTACAAATAGAACTACCATACGACCCAGCAATCCCACTACTGGGCATATACACTGAGAAAACCATAGTTCCTAAAGAGTCATGTACCACAATGTTCACTGCAGCTCTATTTACAATAGCCAGGACATGGAAGCAACCTAAGTTCCCACTGACAGATGAATAGATAAAGAAGATGTGGCACATATATACAATGGAATATTACCTCGCTATAAAATGAAATGAAATTGAGTTACTTGTAGTGAGGTGGATGGACCTAGAGTCTGTCATACAGAGTGAGGTAAATCAGAAAGAGAAAAAGAAATACCGTATGCTAACACATATATATGGAATCTAAAAAGAAAAAAAAAAAAGAATGGTTCTGAAGAACCTAAAAGCAGGGCAGGAATAAAGATGCAGACGTAGAGAATGCACTTGGGGATGGGGGAGGGGGAAGGGTAACCTGGGACAAAGTGAGAGAGTGGCATGGACTTATAAATCCTGCCAAATATAAAATAGATAGCTAGTGGGAAGCAGCTGCAAAGCCCAGGGTGATCAGCTCGGTGCTTTGTGACCACCTAGAGGGATGGGGTAGGGAGGGTGGGAGGGAGACGCAAGAGGGAGGAGATATGGGGATATAAATATATGTATAGCTGATTCACTTTGTTATAAAGCAGAAACTAACACATCACTTTAAAGCAATTATTCTCCAATAACGATGTTTAAAAAAAATTGGCGGGGATTTGAAATAGATGTAGAATCAAGCAGTATGACAATAAAAGTCAAAGGTGAAAGAAGTACGTAGTGCTAAAGTATTCTTAGGTTCTATCACTCCTGCAGAAATAGAAAAGTGAAATATTCTGGTATTATTAACGAAGTGGTTAAGAATTATTTGTGTAAGACTGTGATAAATCAGGAATGATTTTAATCTCTAAGGGAACAATCTTTAAAAGTTAAATGGATAAGACACAAGCTAATATATGGTAATGTTTTTAAATAGGAAACAAAAATGATTAAACCCAAATAAAACATAGAAGGGAAGAAATGTTATACTATAGAAACAAACGTTTGTATAAAATGAAAGATGATATAGCTATACTACTCAGACACTTTAAGGCTATAAACATTAGAGATGAAGACAAAATGCATCATCATGATTAAGCTGTCAATCCAACAGGAAGATATGAATCCTAAATCTCTATTTGTCAAAGAGTCAAACTTCACAATATGTAGAGCCAAATTTGACAAAATGTAGACTTGAGGATTCCATATTTGTAATGTGAGATTTTAACAAACCTTCCCCACTGCTAAAAAAATAAATCAGTAACGACAGAGACTTTAACTACATGATTACCAAACTTGATGTAATTGATTTTATTTATATATATATATATATATATATATATATATATATATGGACGGACTACTGTACTGTATTTAAAGATGTATGTGAGGCCACTCTCACTTTCTGAGACAGACCACATTCTGTCTTTGGAATATGTATCTGTCTAAATAAACCTGATTTCACCTTAAAAAAAAAAAAAAAAGAAAGAAAGCAACATTACTTTTTTTTTTGCGGTACCCGGGCCTCTCACTGTTGGGGCCTCTCCCGTTGCGGAGCAAGGCTCCGGACGCACAGGCTCAGCGGCCATGGCTCACGGGCCCAGCCGCTCCGCGGCATGTGGGATCCTCCCAGACCGGGTCACAAACCCGTGTCCCCTGCATCGGCAGGCGGACTCTCCACCACTGCACCACCAGGGAAGCCCGCAACATTACTTTTTACAGTGATCGTTCTAAAAAGTATAGCATTTGAAATAGCGATAGTCACCATATTAATCTCTTTCATTGATAAAACCACACCACGAGCAAAAATAGAATTCTCAGGTCATTCTTTAATTAATTAGTAATTATTTTTAATATTATATATAAGCCATAATGCTAAACATGGAATATGAAAATCCTGATAAGGAATTTATAGTTAAGTTAAAAGATAATACACATGCACACATAACAATAATATAAATCAAAAAGAGGCAAGTGCCCAAGAAAAGAAGATATAAAGCACAACAAAACTCCAAGGCTGTCCTGCCTACAAAGGACATTATTGGAACAACCAGCAAAGCACTGGGATCTGAGGGTTAGATGACAGCAGTATATCAATGTCAATTTCATAATGGTGCTGGTTGCATTGTGGTTAAGTGTGTGCTACATTGTAGGAAATATACACTAAAGTATTGAGGGACTATCAAGCATAATGTTGACAATTTATTTGCAAATGATACAGAAGAATTGTTCTTCATAGTATACCTGCAACTTTATTGTACCTCTGAGACTGTTTCAAAAGAAAAAAATTCAAATTTTTAAATGATGATTGTAAACAAAGTGGTATCATTCTAAATTTAACAAAAGTTTTAAAAATGTATTCCCTGTTAATTCATGTTGCCTATAAACACACGGGTATTTACTCTGCTTCGTTTGGCAAAATCTTCAGACCCTCGAGGGGAAGGTCCAGTTTTAATTTAATTTACATAGTGCACAACCTTTGTTACCTTCAATCCTACCAGCCTTAGAGACAGTTATTTGCTGTTTGACAATGTTAGATATTTTAAGTTCTGTGCCCACATTTATTTTTATTAAAAAAAAATCATAATAGTGTTGAATGGCCTAGAAACTTCTTTTTACATCCAACAAAAAGTTGATGTTCTCCTTATGAATTATTAGAAACCTTATTTAAAAATGAGGAAACTGAAGCTGAAGAAGCATCAATAAGTCACTGGAGGTGTCCATGAGCTTGTGGTGCTGGAATCTGGGCCATGTTCCTCTGACTTTTCACCTGAGTTCCCTCCATCACACAGTGTGTCCTTGCTCCTCCTGGAAGGTCCTGTCCAGTTCCCCCTGAGAGTCAGGAAATTCTGTGCCTCAGAGCACAGTCATCAGGAGGGGACCAGGGTCACCCCCAGTGCTGAGCTGACAACCTCTCTGGGTCAGTTCCCTCTTTTCTAACAATAGTACTTCTTCCTCCTACCCCCTAAGTCGGGAGTAAGGCACTTGGAGGATTAAATATAACGCACTTAGATCAGTGCTTGGTGTATAATAAACATTAGATTATTACTATTCTAAACATCATATACCCTGATTTTTAAATGATCATGGCTCTTTTAGGAACTTAAACAACTGGAACGAAGGGATTTGAACAAATGCATTTTTCACTACTAGGGAATATGTATCTCAATTTTCTCTTAATTTAGGGGGAGTACCTTGGTTTGCTAGAAATATATTCATCATCTAACTGGAGAAGCCTTCATCCACCACTGTTGTCTGTCAGCCAGAAAGTAACAGATATGTCTCAGTCTTCATCTCTAGAAAACTGAAGACCCTTATATGCCAATAGGTCCCTGGAAGTCTACCCTTAATGACCCAGAATTCTAAAAACATGTAAAAATTTTAAACTTTCATTTACCCTTTTCAAAGTTTCAACCATTCCACTTCTCACCACTTTTTGTGTAGAGCAGGTTACAGTAAGCTACCACACCCACCTAAAAAGAATCACTCATTACTTTGCACGTTCAGTCCTGTTATCACAAAGAAGTAAAAATAGAACAAACATGTTCAATATGGATCCTTACTCATGATGCTATCAGTCAGTCTGAAGAGGCAAAAAGTATTTGAAAACCATATAACAGAAAGTCCAAAGAGGTCTTAGAACCAAGCCTACCAGCAGATTCCACTCATCAATTCATATATATATATTCATTTAATGTTTACTGAATACTTTCTAAGTGCCCAATACTACCTAAATCTAAGTGCTGGGGATGTTGTCGTGGACAAAAGAAATAGTTCTGCCTTCTTTGGACCTGTATTTTAATGGATGTTACTCAGGAATTAGCATGAGTTCTGTCTGTATACAAGGCATATACAATTATCTATTATTTGTAATGGGTGCTTTAAGCTCTCCTACTGAAGATGGTGATCAAAACAATCCGGCCCATTCGTACCGAAACTAGTATCACTGTGAACCACTCCCACCAAAAAGTGATTGTTTTCCTGACACAGTGGAAGTCTGAACCATCAAATTTAAAGACATCAACAATATAAAGAAAACCACAAGTGTAACCAGTGCCATATGGTACTGGTTCTCCTTTCACGGGGTATGACAGTAAGAAATTCTGGGTAGCTATCTGGTTTGTCCAGAGTCAGAAATTTATATTTTGTGAAAGTAATTTACTTTGAAAGGCTAAAAACTCCCAAATAAAATACTCTAAATCACTGCAAAATAAACTTCCCTCATAAATATAGTTGTCCCCAATGTTCTCTATTTTTTCTGTATATGTTTCTGCACATGGATATACCAGCTTAAAATAAAACGTTCATGTGTCTTCATATAATATACAGACATGTATCTTATGTATCTACATAAACGCATGTACACAGTATATGGAATGTGTGCACGAGATACAAGTTGACACCCACACTGACATCACACCGTTAAGACCTGTTGAAGGCATTACTCTCCCTGGTGTTTCCTCCTTTCTTCCACCTGGTTCTTGGTTGAGAGAGGGCTGGCAGGAAACACTCGAGGGAAATGAAAGCTCTCTGTACCTCCAAATGGTTCCATTTTTTCCAGTTTCCATCATGTACTGAGTACCAGGTAACAAAACACTCACGTCCTCCCTCTCTGCCTCACGATCGAGTCACATGCCTGCAGCCACGATGGGGACCAGGCGCCAGCGCTACATCACCCATGGACTGGGTGATACACCAGGAGAAATCCCAGCCTCAAAGGGACACCACATGGACGCACGCTTTAAAAGTACCAAATCCAAAAAAAAAAAAAAAAAAAAAGTACCAAATCCAAGAACGGACAAGCAGCTGGAACACACTCTCCTCAAGGGAGTAGTCAGGGACGGGGGTCTGACTCCTGCCCACCAGACGTGTCTCCAGAGCCAGAAATTACTTGACTGGGTACAGAAAAGCCCAGGACCAACCAAGACCAGGCCCCAGAGAGCACAGAGGTTTAAATACCAGCCAGACCACAGGCAAGACCAGAAACAAAATGAAAAAAATAGGGGCACACGGAGACTTTCTCCCAGATACAATCCAGCACACTGAAGAGAGAATCTCTTTCTCACTACGTGAACCAATGTCATTTAATGCTGTGCCCCAGCTACAGCCATTTCATGCAGCCCTGCCCGGACTGCACTTCTGAGAGCACCATGCCCAGGTCATTCTCCTCATTCCTGTTCCCTGCCAACTTCTTAAGTGAAAGTGCTACTAGAAGAAAGACACGATGTCCTGCCACTCAGTGAATGAAACTCCGGCAGATAGAGAAACAGAGTCAGAATGAATTAAATCCCAGGCTCAGCACCAACACGGCCTGTGTGACCTTGGGCAGGTCGTGTGGACGCTCCATGCCAAGTTTCCTCATCTGCAAAATGGGTAGTAATAGCAGCTACTGATAGTTTCCATGTGAAGATTAAATGCATCAGCACGTCACACTATACTCCTCTCAAATTAGCGTCCGCCTAAGTACTGATTATATTTCAAAAGAGGGAATCTGAAAGACCTCATGTACAACATGGTTTGAATCACAATTTTTTTTTTACATCTTTATTGGAGTATAATTGCTTTACAATGGTGTGTTAGCTTCTGCTTTATAACAAAGTGAATCAGTTATACATATACATATGTCCCCATATCTCTGCCCTCTTGCGTCTCCCTCCCTCCCACCCTCCCTATTTTAAAACTATGAGACCACACATTTATTCAATATTTTCCTAGAAATTATTTTTACAAACCCATAGTTATGTAAATTCAGTGCCCCTGGAACAAATTTCCTCAGAGGACATGGAAGCAACGAGCCTGGACGTGTATGTTGTTACATCCTCACACATAAAATTTCCCTGTTACTCACATTCTCATAGAGAGCTTGAAGGGTCTCCAGGTCAACCACGGAATTGTCCAAGTTCACCACAGCTGCGCAAAAAAGACAAAAGAAAGAATATAAATTGCCATAAGCCAGCTGTGAAAAGCTCCAACCACCTCAAACAATAGTGACCTTCCACAGAGTGGAGTTCATACCCGGCAGGCAGAGGGTAGGGGCTCTGCCTTCACTGCAGCCTCCTGTCGGGCCACCCCCCAGGCCGAGCTGGCATTTCAATGGGTCAGGTGTCAAGTGTCAAAGCTTTCACACGCTCCACAAATACAAAATCCCAGGAAGAGGGCCCAATGGTCACAGAGAAACTGTGAGTCTGTCTCTTTCATGACTCACCTGAATGAATTTGAAAAATCTGCTTAATACCAGAAAAATAGGCAAATCACTCATGTTACTGCCACATCCTGTTTTTTGTTTGTTTGTTTGTGGTACGCGGGCCTCTCACTGTTGTGGCCTCTCCCGTTGCGGAGCACAGGCTCCAGACGCGCAGGCTCAGCGGCCATGGCTCACGGGCCCAGCCGCTCCGTGGCATGCGGGATCCTCCCGGACCGGGGCACGAACCCGTGTCCCTTGCCTGCATCGGCAGGCGGACTCTCAACCACTGCGCCACCAGGGAAGCCCACACATCCTGGTTTTACACCAATAAATGTAAATATCTGCCAATTTATGTAAAGACGTTTGACAAAGGTTAAATCTAATCCCTAAACTGGTAGACTAATATGGAAACAGCAGGTGCATTTCCTGTTGCAACTTTTTAAATTGTTCTAATCAAAGGAAAATTCTTTGATTATGGTATTGAGATTGGCACAGATGCATCCTTAAAAATCCATCTTTAATATACAAACTGCCCTGCTTATACAAGGAAGAAGTGGAATGGATAATCAAAAACTGGACATGTGTTCTTAAGTGCGTATTTTGGCCTGGGAAACGTGTTGAATTTTGGAATTGGTGTGTTTTATTACTTAATTTAGGTGTAGGTTAACCAAAAGCATTTTGCATTAGTTGTGCACAAATTAGCTGGAAATGAGGTGAATTTGCTCTGATCAAATATGTGCCAAATAGTCACTGAAGCTGTTGTGGGATTAAAGATTTCTGGGAGAAAAATCACAGAATGGATAATCAAAAAGTGGTTAGACTTACTTTGATAATTGTGGCATTTCACAATGCTTTTTTCCTTAAAGCTTAAAGTACATGACACATTTCTGGCAAAATCCCAAGTAAGAATTAAGAAAGCCAAATTCAATACTGAAACACAGGATGGACAAGAAATCTCACCAAGATAATTTAGCATTTCTGTCTGGAGATGGGAAGTGAGTCCAGATTCACCAAAAAAATATCATATCAACTAGAATATAATACTTCTAGCCTAATAATATTCCACTATCTCAATCTCTAAAAAAATTAGGTCTCAAGTTTAAATCTAAGAATTAAGATTTGCAATCAAATACTTTTTACTCTTTAGACCATATAAGGCAAACATACCACAAACTGTTTAATGTTTCAAAGCAGTAAACCATAGCCCAGCTATGACTAAATTTCAAAAGCTAATTAAAAGGGATTAACAAATGATTTTCACTAGAGGTAATATGGCTAAAAATAATGTAACAAAATACATAAAACTAAAATAAAGATATCATCTTCATGCATGGAATTACCATTTTTAGATTACATTCATGCAGAGTCTAGCCCTTAAGGAGACTCTTAGAGTGAATCCAAAGTTCTCTAACTTTGGAATTCATTAGCTAATAATCCAATATTTCTATATTCCTTGGGAGATACACCGAGAGATCGACAGGAAACTATGGAGGAAATGCTAGTGGTCCACTTAACACAAGGTTTCATTTTCAGAACAAGGAAAAGAAACACAACAAAATCATTCATGCTCAAGTCAAAACTCATAAAAGATACGATTAACCTCTGACTTTATTATTTTAAAACATAGTATTATTTCTACAAGTTTTCCCTACATGAAATGTTACTTGTAAATACACTGAGGTTTCTCATATTTTATCTCATGCAATGTTACGTGCCAAAGAATATTTTTATAAATGTCACATGGTCCTAAGCAATTCCTCAAAAAGTCCTAATCCATGAAATGTCATTTTTTAACCATCCACAGGAAATCTCAATGGAAAGCAACTCTGCTACTACTTTACCACATAATTTTCCCTTAATTGGCTTCACACGTGAGAAATGAAAGACACAGGGACTAGATGAGGGGAAATATCATTCATTCATGTTTGTTTATAACTTAGTCCTGCCCCTCCTCCTCCTCCCCCCAACCAGCTTAAAAGTTTGGCTCATTTTAGGTTAATATAGAGAGTGATGTCAGCCATTTGTTTAATGTAGTGATGAGATATTTAAAATATGAATCAATTCTTGACAACTAGTCACTTGACCATATGGCAAAAGTGTTAAATATATCTGTACTGGTTAAAAATTGTTTTCAGCTGTAAAAAGGATGTGTGAGTAAATAATGACAAACAAAACTGAGATAGGTTGGTACTGATTCAGGGACTACAAACAGGTTAGGGCCAACATTTTTTTAATGGTCTTTTCCTCAAGTGGAAAAATGGCAGCCATGGCTCCATCAATCACTCTCACATTCCAGGCAAAATGAAGAAGGAAGAAAGGAAGCAACAAGAAGGCATGTGTAATGCCTATTCTTAGCAGATGTCTCCTTATGTGTCTCTGGCTAGAGTAGTTTCCCATGATCACCTAGAATTGAGGAGAAGCTGAAAAGTGTAGATAATGTGGACAAACTGCTATCTCTAAGAAAACAGTGTTTTAAAGCTCCAGCTTAAGTAATCTCTGAAACACTCCCTAACTTCCATAGCTCATCCTGACCTTCCCAGCCTCTTGATTCTACCCTTTAATACAAGTCACCTGATACATTTCAGATATTCCCTCTTTTGTATGTATGTGCTCTGTCCCTCCAAGGAGATTTTGAAGAGTGTGATAGCAAGCATGTGTCTTAGGTATCATCAGCTTACGCCAGAGCGTTCCACATATAGTAGAAAATTGAAAAGATTACAGTGCAAAAACCAAAAGTTATTACTGAACCTTCGGAGAGAAGACATAACAGCCAAGCTTAAGAAAGACTCACTAGAAGCCACATATTTGCATTATCAGTTCCATAAATCCACAGAGGCAGCAACACCCAAGAAAGCAAAAGGCAAATACCAGCACGGGTAGCAGTGCTGCTCACACAGTACCACGAGCATAACGGCCCATGTGATGATGAGGGAATCTGGCACTGAGTCCTACAGGGTAAGAGAAAGCTGTTTCTGGGGGAGAGGTCTCCTCTTCCGCTTCACATCTGCATTCTTTGGGGGATGAAAATGGTCAGTGTTTACTCATTCAGGAGTTTCTAGTTCTGTCTTTAACTGTCCTGCCAGGGGATATAAAAAGAAAAAAGAAAGAAAAAACACCAGTTTGGTAGAAAGGCCTAGAACTGTTATCTCTAAATTTTTACTTGAAACTCAGTAAAGCACAGAAACGTCAGCTGCGGGCATGCCGCTGTACCACATGATGGCAGTGGAGCCAAGGGTCACACGCAGAGGTCCTTTATACGGAAACACGATGCGCTGACACCTGCCTGAGAATCTGCTCACCCAGGAGTTACTCTAAAAACTGTCCAAATGTATGACTTAACAAAACTTTCCTAAAGATGCAGTCAAGCAACTTTTAAAATTTTGTTGGCTTTGCTTGGCTTAACTGAACAAATCCAACAATTTATTAAAACTAACATTTCTCAGAGAGAGAAAGGCACTTGGGACCATCTTCATCTGAATATTTCACACTTGAAAATGAAACCAAGCAGGACCCTGCAGGGCCCTCCCGGGTACAAAAGCCTTTCCATGTCCCCCGTCTCTTGTCTGTAGGAGAAAGGCTTCAGCCTCCGAGACCTTCCCTGAGTTACTAATGAAAGTGAGAGAACAAAGGAAAGGCAGTCGGGAAACAGAAGTACAGCTGGCGCAGCGACGGGGCAGGGTCCCTGTTCCTCCTCAAGAGATGTACTTAACAATCTGACACACACGGAACTCTGAGCTCTTCTACAGGGACTGGGGCCCCACCCAGTGGAGGACGGTGACTTAAGGCTGAGCACAACTACAGGGACCCCAGACTGGTTGGAACCACAAGGCTGATGATGGACATTCCTGGAGCCCCACCTGGTTATCTCCCCACCAACCAATCAGAGGAGGATCACACACCCGGCAGCCCTCCCCCCAGATTTTGCCTATAGAAACTCTTCCCCCCAAACCATCAGAGCTTTTTGAGCACGAGCGACGCATTCTCCTTGCTTGACCCTGTAACGAAAATTTCTCTGCTCAAATTCCAATGTTTCGGTTTGTTCGGCACATGGACTTGGGTCCGACAACAATTAGATGACAGGAAACACTACATTTGCGTTCCTTACACATCCCAGCACCAAACACGCTTGAGCTCCTGGTCACAGGTGCACAGGCACACCTTTCAGCAGGAAACTAGCCAGAAGACACATTGGGTTAGGGTTTGGGAAACACCCAAGCTCTTGAATAATACTTGAAGCAATTCTGGATCACCTAAAGAATACAAAACATTTGTATTCGTCTATGAAGAAAACAGTGTATCTTCTTGAAAACATTTTCATCCATTCATTGAACAAATATTCTCAGAGTCCTAAGTCTGGCCCAGACACTCCTCTCAGCCCTGATAGACATGCTTCTTGTCCTTGAAGAGTTTACACTTTATTACCAAGCAATTAAAATGCTGTATGCCCTGGAAAGGAAGAAAACTGTAGTTTTATAACGTCGTGTAATTTAGGAATCGTATTCATTTATACTGTCCTCTCTTTTCAGGCAGCTTAACCAGGTGGCAGACAATAAAATGCCAGAATTCTATAGATTTTGTACTTAGGCTATGTAGAGAAAGGCTTTCCTATTGGAAAAATTAATCTGACACCGAATCCACCAATGGTGCATCTCAAGCACACCTACTTCTACAAGTTTAACAACCTAAGTACCTAAGTCAGTGGGCCTCCCTGACAAGAGCTGCATAAGTTAAACTGTCAGCAAGTGTTTTTGCCTAAGTCAGTATGGCACCTGCTTTTATGGGCAGGGGAAGATGAATATTAAGACTATGCTTCTGGAATAAAATCTTTAAATGCAAACATGACTGCCACTGTAGACCTTTTAATCTAGCGATACTGTATTTCACTTCTGTTTTTGGAGAGATGCGTTGACTGGACCACACAGGTACGACTCAGGGATTATCTCAACTATTTAGATAAGATTTACTTGGGGACTTCCATGGCGGTCCAGTGGTTAAGACTCTGCACTTCTCCTGAAGAGAACGTGGGTTTGATCCCTGGTTGGGGAACTAAGACCCCACATGCCACATGGTGTGGCCAAAAAAAAAAAAAAGAAAAGAAAAAAGTAGACTTACTTAAAAAAAAAAAAAAGATTTACTTGACTTTGGCAGGTGACAAAATCTAGGGTGTGGGATAAAGGAGGAAGAAGAAAAGACTGGCACATCCCAGGTAGTGTTTATGTTAAGCATAGTGTATAAATGACCAAATAGTTTCAAACAATGCATGGCACTCTGTGTAAAACAGCCACTGTCTGTTGAATGTTTTCCATAAACCAGCACTGCAAAACGTCCTTTATTGCCCATAGTCCTTTACTGCCCAAAATGGACCTCACCTTGCAGCTTAGGTAAACATTTATACTCATAAAATAGAGCTTAGTGAGTCTCCCTTGATTAGGACCCTAACTCTGGGATCACATTTGCCACTGTTTTCTAGCACACGCTCTAAATGAGCAACAGTGTAAAATTTTACTTTGACTGTAAGCATACATATTGCTCCATAAGTAGAGAACATATCAGAAATTTAAAATTCCTTATGCCAAAATAACTTTCACACAGATAATTATACTTTTTTCAGTGTAATTTACACAAATACATCTGACTTTGAAAGAAACCCAGAACAGAAAGATTGAATTTACAAACACAGTGATTATAATTATGATTTTAAAGAAAAAATTTCCTTTTAAAAATAATTCACCTAAACATACAGTTAAATACCTTCCTTACTATATTATATATGAGCAACTATATATTGGCACACAGGTTAAGGTAGTGGAAGTTTAGTCACTGAAAATTAAAAACACATCAAAAAATAAATATATGTATATTTATAACTAAATAATTCAGAAAGGCTAAAAAATGAAGAGAAGTGAAATTATGCCCAGCACACGCAAATCAAAAATGCAAGCGTTATGATCTTGATATTTGACAACTTAAGATTCAGGCCAGGAACATTATGTGAACAACAAAACAATGAAAAAAGATATTTTTAATGCTAACAGCTACAATTCCCAATGAAACTATAATAGATATGAATTTATGTCCCCCAAAACACAGGTGCAACCTTCATAAGAAAGAAACCACAAAATACTGACAAGGAGAGACAGACAGACAGACCCACTAACAATGGGTAACTTTAATAAACCACTCTGGTCAAAACAGATCAAGAAGAAAAATACAAATAAGGATTTAGAATATATAAACAGAAAAGAGTGTTATCTTATAGTTACATACTGAACTTTGTATTCTAATAAAACAGTATACACTTTCTTTTCAAGGCACATGAAATATTTATGAATATTGACTATTAAGTCACAACAAAAACGCCAAGCAACGTCATAATACAAACTTATTTCCTAATCCCACACAATAGACTATTAACGGATCAAAAAAAACTCAGTTGTGAACTTGTAACCTATAACTGAGAAGATTAGAGTTTACACACCAGAACTTGACATGTTACGGTCGTTCCTTTCATTGTATTACAGATGGTTTTGACTAACAACTTGGGTCTCAGAACTACTTTTCCAAAATATTTAAATGTACGAAAAATCTAAGCAACATACATGATATTTATCATGATCCACCTGGAATAATTTCGGGTTTACTTAACTCAACATGTAAATATGTGCAAAATGTGAGGGGCTGGTTCATGTGTGTGTTAACTCACATTTGCTCATTTGTTCAGTTAATGAAGGTTTTCTGTTTTCTCTGTCAATGTATGAATTTGTGTGTAAGGGTTAGTTTGATGTTTCATTGTTCAGAGGAATGAGGGGTCAGTAAAATAACATAATCATGGGAGGAGTTTTCAACATTAGGATTTCTTTGATGTAATTTTAATAAATAAAAAGTTGCTTCCCAATATAACACTAAAATTTAGAAACTTTCTCCACATCCACACCTACTGCCTCATTGACCAGTGACCTCTTCCAACCATCACAAAAATTTACTAAAGTCCTTTCCTTACCTGCTTCTGTACATAAATAATTCCATGAAAAATTCAACCATTAAAAGCAATCAGACTTTGAATTTCATCACCCACATAAAGATTCTTCTGCTTCCCACTAGCTAGCTATTTTACATTTCGTAGTGTTTATATGCATTTTTGTTTGTTTCTTCCTTTCAAGGGGACAGAGTCCATCTGAACGTGTCTGTATAGGGAAATGAGTACTGGTGACTAAAATACTTTGTTCAACACTTAAGAATTCAGTCTCAGCTGCAATCACAATCCTCACTGTTCAAGAAGAAACAAATTCCTGTTGTTAAATTTCCCGAGACTATCGCACCTCTTTCCAGCTGAGGGGAGGGGAGAGGAAGTGCACTGTCCTCACCGGGTAGGATACCACACAAAAAATGAATCCAGGATCCCTTTACGGCACAGAATGAGAGACAAAGTTCACACGGGGAACTTGGAATATGGTTTTCACACTAAGCTTTTCCCTTAAGAAGCCACATGCTGCATTACCCGATGGTTCTAGGAATGCAATCCCAGGTACCCGTGAGCCCAGTG
The DNA here is from genome assembly GCF_039906515.1 of Pseudorca crassidens. Lineage (NCBI taxonomy): Eukaryota > Metazoa > Chordata > Mammalia > Artiodactyla > Delphinidae > Pseudorca > Pseudorca crassidens. Next base: position 85,153,556 of record NC_090311.1, on the reverse strand, counting down.
TCACGAGCCATCTGATAAATGGCTGAAGTGCCGATCCTCCTACTCCGCTCACCCCAGCACTCTCAGACCCTCACTCACCTCAGAGGATAAAGACCGGACAGCATCTGCAGAGCGACCTCTTTGGGCTAAAATAGCCGTCAAGACACAAACGACTTTATAGAGTTCAGTTTTAAAATACAAACATGACTCCAGTTATCCAAGGGGCTTTCCCTTGCCCCCAAATAACAGTCCAAATCCCCACCCATCTCATGGATTATGCAAAAGATATATTTTCGCAAAAACAACAACAACAACAAAAAGACTAGCGTATGGAACCTCTCCATCACAAAGCTGCTGTGATTCATTATGTGCTCATAGCTGGGCCCCCGCGGCCCTGGGCCAGCAGTACCTTCAACAAGCACCCATGATTGTAAAGAAGAGACTCGGGTTACAGGGGAGGTGCCCGAGGGAGCTGCAGAGGGGACTGCAGGCCGCACAGAGCTTACATCTGGGGGCAGAGGGGCAGCAAAAACAAACACAAACAAGACTTGATAGTAATTCAGACAGTATGCGCAGTGAAGGAAAGGAAGACCCACACCCAAAGCTCATTGCTTCAGAAAAGCCCCAGGTACTGGGTTTCTCCTTCCCACAGAAGTATAATTCAGAAGTCCAGTTGTGGAACAATGTCAAAAAATATAAGCTAAGTGCAACCTAAGGGTTTTTGCTGGGCCTGTAATGAAAGGCTTATAAATCATTTTACCTTGATTCAATAATCTACATGTGACTTAAAATGATGAGGTCTTTCTTTTTATAAGAAACTCTAAGTAATGAATTTATATTTTAAATTAAAACGTATTCTCAGCAACATGGATGAACCTGGAGATGATCATACTAAGTGAAGTAAATCAGAGAAAGACAAATACCATATGATATCACTTATATGTGGAATCTGAAAAAATGGTACAAATGAACCTACTTACAAAACAGAAACAGACTCACAGACATAGAAAACAAACTTATGGTTACCAAAGGGGAAGGGGGGGAGGGATAAATTAGGAGTTTGGGCTTATCAGATATACACCACTGTATATAAAATAAACAACAAGGTCCTACTGTACAGCACAGGGAACTATACTCAGTACCTTATAATAACCTATAATGGAAAAGAACCTAAAAATGTATATATGTATAACTGAATCACTTTGCTGTAGAGCTGAAACTAACACAACATTGTAAATCAACTATATTTCAATAAAAACTTTAAAAAGCAAAGTTTATCAGAAAAAAAGACAACTGCTATAAACACTAAAGCAACCACTAAAGAGAAAATTAAAAGTTCTATTGCCAATAAGCAAATAAACGAGATCATTTGCATCTTTTAAAAATAATTCAATTAAAAACGTGTTCTGACATTAAATTTCTGAAAGTAGGTTTCAATAAAAGTGTCTATATCTCACATGCACTTTTCTCCCCAACGAGGCCATATCAATGACAAGGTCACACCGATGACAAAGTCATGGAGCCCACTGGGTGGAGCCCACTTTCTTCTCAAATTTCTGACCCTTAGTGACTTCATTCAATGAAAACTGTTCACTAAGCCACCCAACAGCATTGACTACATTTTTAATGTCTTGATAACTATACTAAATGGATCTTAAAATTCCATACACCATATGAAGAAAACACTTAAATGTTAAAAAGATAAAAGAAGCATGAAGCAATTTACAAGTGAACCTTGTAAACTTGAGTTTCATAAAGAAACCAGGCACTAGAAAACCTACTGGGAAAAAACAACACTGGCCACACTGAACCCAACTTCTGAGAATATTACAAAAATAAACAAAGGATTATGAATAGCCTTCCTTATTGTGGACAGAAAATGTTGCTGGCCAGTCCAGTGAACAATGAATGTGGCCATGAGCCACTGCAGCTGCCCGCAGCGGTGCACCTCAGGGGACTTGAGGTGGAGAAAAATAGGACACTGGCCCAGACAGCTGAGGCACACATCAAAGGAATGATCCCCATAAGCCCAGACTCTGGCATCTTCCCATACACAGAAAAGCACTATAATCATTAACTTGAGATGTCTGTTTTTTGTGATTAGCAGTAATATTTTCATGTCTGACTACATGTGTTTTGTTTTCTTTTCTTTTCTTTTTCCAGCAAAAACTCCTATGTGCCCCGGTGCCTGCCTTACCTCTTCGGACAGTTCCTCAGAGTATCTGAGAGGCTGTTTCCCAGGCTCTAGTTCTCAGTAAGGTCCCCAAATAAAACTTAACTTGCAACTTGTAGGCTGTGCATTTTTCTTCAGTCAACATTATGGTAATTAATAGGCAAGTGAAAAAGCTTGCATCTTCAAGAAAGAAATTAGAAATTCTATTAAAAAAGAAACCTGGAGTCTGTAATCTACAACTTATTTGATAGAAATTCCATAAGAAAAACATTATTCAGTGGCAGGCAGTGGGGTAAAAAACTGCTACACGAGTAGGCTACCAGAACACTCGGGGAAAGAGTTACCACAAAACATTCTACAAAGTTCCAACAGTTCAGAAAGGGTATTTCCAGGATTTTTAAGTGTTCTTATACTTTACACTCAAAGCTAGAAACTAGCTCACCTTTCAGGAAAATAGTATGTCAAAGCAGGAAACAGAAGCCTCTGTCCGTGTACTTAGATTCTGCTCATGTCCATCACCAAGGTTCATTTCACCACCAAAGCCTAACTCCTTCCCTCCACCATCTTCCCTGCCACCAGGACCCACCAGCGACGCACGTGGAATGTGGGTGACACAAAGCACAGAGACAATAATAAGAAAGCACAAAGTTACAGGAGACCCCGGCCTTTAAAGACCCAAACAAACTGCTCTCCTTGCAGATAAAGCACCAGCCAAAGATGCAGCCACACTTAACTTCTAAGAGCTGCTGTTACGCATAATTCTCATTTGTCTCCATTCAGAAAAGAGAAATGGACACAGCCCAGTATTAACTCAGCATTTCAGTAATACTGATGGAAAACCCAAGCTAAGAACAATCGAATCTACCGTGGTTACTTGCCCCCTGAACCTGAACCCCCATTTCTCGCCACCTACCTCTCACTTGAGAATTCCACCACAGGGCACAGCTCCTTCATTCTTCTCCCTCTGCTGTCTCCTGGGCAAGGCTTGTAGTGGAACCCCCCAGAGCCACGAAGGAGGAAAAAGACCTTCACATCCTCCTGGCTCCCTGGGTGGCCAATCTGGAGTTTCAAACACTCCCAAAGCCTGAAAACACACCTCATCCCCTAAGGATCCCAGGAAGGGGAGGACAAATACTGATTATGTGTGTGTGCTCATGTGCACGCATGTGTGAATGTGTGTGTATCTGTGTGTGTGTGTTTGTGTGTGAACGTGTATGCATGTGTTTAGAGGAAATAACTCATTTAATAGCCCTTTTTACTAGTGAGGAAAGTGACGAACAGAGATGAAGAAATTTTCCCAGGTTTACTTACCTAACCAGTGGCAGGGCTGAGATCCAAATCTCTTTGACTGGGTGGCTTAAACAACAGGAATTCAGGTCTCAAGGTTCTGGAGACTGGAACTGGGGCAGATTTTCTTCCTGGCTCACAGAGTCCTGGTCTCTCCTCCTCTTCTTATTAGGATGCTAATCCCATCATGGGGGTTCTGCCCTCTTGACCTCATCTAAACCTGAGTATGTCCCAAAGTCCCCACTAAACACCATCACATTTGAGGTTAGGACTTCAACGCAGGAATGGGGGTGGGGTGGGATGGGTTGGGGCATGAACATTCAGTCCATAACAGAATCCAGGGAGCCTGGCCCCAGAACTCACGCCCTCATCGTTGCTAGACTACACTAGAAAGTAGAGGGAAACCGAGGGAAGCAAAGATACTGAGAAGAAATAATATGCTTAGACAGTGAGTCTGAATGAAAGCAGGCACCCCCAAGGACCACACTAGGGGGATATCCTGTATTTCTCTACATACTCTCTGAGCAACTGGTACCTAAAAGAGAGACACAGAAATTTCCACCTCTATGTACCACCAGACTTACAATAATCACAATATGCTTCAGTTATTTGATAACCTTAGCCCAGATTGCTTTTTCTATAAAAATTTTGTTTGGTTCAATCAAGAACAAGCAACTCCACTAATTAATAATTTTCTTTAAAATATTTTTACTCAATTTACAGATGTGAAAAAAAATCCACAACTTCATTTCTCTAAGGAACAGAGTCAATAAGCAAACAAGGGAATTTGTATAAAATGACACTTAAAGCAAGAAACCAAATTTGCTAAATTTATATTGTGCTAAGTTTTAAAACTCCATATTGGTAGGAAAAAGTGTTATGTACTCCTGCCAGTTCTGTTTTTGCATATTATTAGATAACACAGGTCCTCACTCTGAAACAAGCTAACATGAACTCGGAGTCAGGGGGACAGATGCCCTTATTAAGGGGAAGTCACGGACACACTTGATCTATAAGCCTCAATTCCCTTCACTGCAACATGGAAATTTACCCCCTTCCTCTGGACCATTTTACACAACTATCAGTAATAATCGGGGGAGGGGGTGGGGGTAAAATTCAAACCAATACTGAGTGCGTCTCTTTGGATCCTGACAGAAAGGTTTCAGAATGTGTATCCTGCTTGTCAAGAGCAATTATCTTTCTAAGCACCTGCTGCCTTATGTAATTCCTTCCTATACAGTTATCAGGAAGAGGCTTCTCAGCTCTGAGCCCCTTTGAGCCAGTGACCGAAGAGCAAAAGATGAGCAACATGATGCGGTTCCAATGAGGGGTGAGAGACAGACAGATGTCACTGGAATTTCTGATTTAAATCTAAAACATGTTATTGTCCTTGTAAAGTATCCTTAACTACATTTATTTATTTATTTATTTATTTATTTATTTATTTATTTATTTTTGCGGTACGTGGGCCTCTCACCGCTGTGGCCTCTCCCGTTGCGGAGCACAGGCTCCGGACGCGCAGGCTCAGCGGCCATGGCTCACGGGCCCAGCCGCTCCGCAGCACGCGGGATCTGCCCGGACCAGGGCACAAACCCCTGTTCCCCGCATCGGCAGGCGGACTCTCAACCACTGCACCACCAAGGAAACCCCTTAACTACACTTTTTTAAAAATTTTTTTAAAAAGCGCTTGAAAAGCAATTATTGGGCTTAGAGACCAAAAATAAAAACAACCATGGTTTCATTTACCTTATCAACTATATTTCTAACAGAATACTAGTTAGTTTTACTTAATTAACCCCTTTAATTTCAAGTCACATAATTTTGATAAATCGCGTTTGAACGGGATAGAAATTTCAACAAGGACACAATTTAGTATTCACTGCCCTCGGCTCACAATACCAGCAGGCTTTAATCAGGACAGACACTCAAAAGAGCGAGGAAACCTGGGCCTTATCAGCCTGGGGTGGCTACTCCTGGGTGGACAGTGACACTTGTTTCCACGGGTGGGGCCATCAAACACTTTCTTAGGTGCCCCTTGCTACTGTATCTGTAATCGATGTTAACATACGTGTACCAAGGGAATGTAACAGGGTATGTGAGCCAGTTAAGGGTTCAGTACTTGGGGCACCTGCACCTCAGGGTGGTGGTGGTGCCCCTGTGGCCTATAAGAAGGGCACACTCCAGAGGCAGCTCCTGCAAGGTCCTCAGCCCTCCGATAGATGAGGCTTGCACATTTGTACACGAATACGTGAAACTAAGGGTATACAAGGTCTGTGGATTAGCTGAAATCTCTTAGACATGCCCCAGCCACCTCCGTCCACAGGCTGAGCACGAGACACCCCGCAGAGTCATCTACAGCTGGGGTCCTTAAGGAGGCCACCCAAGGCTTTGTCCCAAAAAGCCCTGGTTGCGGCCCTGGCTGCGCTGGATTTCCAGCGTCTCCGGCATACCGACGGCAAAAGATCGCTCCCTCTGTGATGGGTCTGTATCGGTGCAGAGCAAACCTTTCAGGCAAGATATTGGTGAGAGGACCTCCAACCACCGAAAGCTAGACAACCTCAGGGTTACAGTAACCCTACTGGCCAGGGTTTAATAAATATCTAAACAAGAGAGAATTAGATCAGAAACTGCTTCGTTTGATCTGGTGGCAGGGTCACCTTACTACTTGTGTGCCTGCAAAATGTCCCCTTAGCACTTGTTGTCCAGGCGGTATTATTAATGGCACCCCTTCCACTCTCAAAGGTATCCCAGTCTGGATGATGAGCCACGTGGACCTTCTACCCAGTAGTGAGACTGGAGATGGGGGCGGGGAGGGGGGAAGCTGAGCCTTATGAAATTCAGAATTCCTTTACAGCTACTAGGATCTACCAAAATGGACCTAAGAGTTGCGAAGACCACACTGACTCCTTATGGGTCAAAAGTTATACAGAAAATTCAATTTATTTTCACTAAACTACAAATCTGTAGATACTCTCATAATACCAATTTCTGGGAATAATACTAGATTATTTAAAGGAATCCTCCTGTTGAGAACAAATAAAAATGCTGGATAAAATATATTTGTAAAATATCTTAAAGTCTTCAAAGAGCTGATGAGATAGGAATTAGGATTCTAATCAAAAGGCAAGAGAAAGCCCTGAGAGAGGAGCTCGCTCAGAGCCTGCCTTTGCCCTGCTTGACCCAACAAATCTGAACTTCGTGCTGACAGTTTCCGGGGCCTGGGGCTAAATACAAAAGCTCAGGGCCCACCCAGAGTACAGATTCTAGACCCTCTTGACAATAAACTGGGACTCGAACGGCTACACACAGGGAAATCAACTCCTGCAGTGATGGACAGTTAGCCCTGCCTGACGGGGCCTCTGGAGGCTGATTAAAGGAGATCCTAAACCCAGATTTGCTCAGACCCCCAGCACAGACTAGGGCAAATCTCTGAAAAGTACCTTCATCCTAGAGTTTAAATTATTCTAAACCCTTGGAGTGGGAGTTTTCAGAAGTGCACACCATTTTCACCCTTCCCATCTAAAAATTGTTACAATATGCAGGATAATTTAGAGTTTACCAGGCACGTTCACAACTGCATCACAGCAGCTCAGGCCTCCATCATAAGCGCCACACACACACACACACACACACACACACACACACACACAGATACGGTGACAAGAGGAGGATCAGACCTTTGGCACCTATGACCCAAACCTCCCATCCTAATTACTCCAATGCGGCACTTTACAATAGAAATATTACAAAGGAAACTCAGCTCTAAGCTTTCCTAGAGTTATCTGACAGGGAAGAAGACAGAGAAGAAAATCCCTGCAGTTTTTTACCATCTTACACATGCTTTGTTTTTGAGATGCCAGTGCTGGTTGTAGGAAAAGCACAGTCTTCAAGGAGCAGCATGTGCTGATGGGAGAGGAGGAGTAGTTAGTGAGGAGGGCTGAGGGCAGGTCAGTCTGTCCTATTAACAAGCTGCGCTATATACACTACCAAACGCAAAATAGATAGCTAGTGGGAAGCAGCCGCATCGCACAGGGAGATCAGCTCGGTGCTTTGTGACCACCTAGAGGGGTGGGATAGGGAAGGTGGGAGGGAGACGCAAGAGGGAGGGGATATGGGGATATATGTATACATATAGCTGATTCACTTTGTTATAAAGCAGAAACTAGCACACCACTGTAAAGCAATTATACTCCAATAAAGATGTTTAAAAAACAAAAAAATTCTCAGTAAACTAGGTATTCAAAGAAAACTTAATTTAATAAAGACTCGGAAGACCACAATGAAAAAAATAAAATAAAATAAAACAAGCTGCGTGACATTGAGCAAAAGACACAACCACTGAAAGAGCTTAGTTTGCTCTTGTATAAGGTGACCCCGGAGGTCTGGTTACATCCTGTGGCCACTTTCACATCCAAACCAATTGATGTTTACACTTCCGTGGACTTCTCAGTGGAGGCACATCCTGACAGAAGTCAGTTCTACTATGGAGGCCACAAGTGATTTGCTCACGGACACCGCAATCTCGACAACACACAGCAGACTCGGGCTTCTGGCACCGAAAGGCCCACACATACACACACACACACACACACACACACACACACACACACACACACACACACGTTAGTCGACTCCTTTGCTCAGAAGGTTCTCATTACTAACTCAACCCAGGCAATATCCGATTGAAGGAAAGGACCATAGCATTAATTTCAGATTTCATTCCATGGCTTGACTGGGCTACATCTGCCAGCTTTAGAAAAGCAAATGTTTCTTGTTGCCGGCCTTGGCGTCCTGTTCTATGACAACGACCCCCAATGCTTCCACTTGAGAAAGCCTCCTCACCACCAAAGCAGCTTAATAAAAATTTAAATTGTGATTGTGCTACTCACGGATTGACAGGGCAGGACAAGCTTGTGCTATTTATGAATTATTCCACACATTATTTTAAGCCTACCAAATAGAATCCACATTCACACGGGGGTAAGCTGGAAAGCCAGGTAAATGTTTTCATGATTTTTAAACCATATTTTGTTAACAGGTAAACACATTCCATTGGATAATTTAATCTGCTTTAAATCTATTCTAAGGCTCTGAACAGCTTAGGGGACATTTTGAATATAAATTTAATTCCTCTATTCACCTTCGGGCAATATCTTTCAGCACAAGTGTGATAGGACAATATAGCATAGGGATGCCTGTCAATAGTAAAGTATTAAAATACTGACATGAAAGCCATTTTAAAAATGGTAAAAATCACCCTATTTCCAAATATAGAAAATATTTTATAAGCCTGGTTAAAGATATAAATTAAAACAACACCATAAAGAATAACAAAATATCATGCTATTACTGCTTCCATGCGTCTGGATCACCAACAATAACATAAACAGGTAAGAATAACTTGAAATTATCTTTGATGCTTATTACAAAAATAATTCAGTCCCCGATGTGGAGAGAAGCCTGGCGGTTACACGCTCGTCATCCCAAGGAACTGAAAAAAGAGGGACCAGTTGTCCAGCCTAAAAAGTTACACATAATAAAGCTGCTTGAGTGATTCTTTCAGCATCTCACAGCCTCTCGGAACAGGAGGATGAAGAGAATACGTCCCATCACTTACTCAATGCTTTAAAGGCACTGAGACAAGTGGTCATGCAGCCTCTTCAACAGTTTTGAGTTTTCATTTAATCACTATACACGGTAATCCAGTCTACTCTTCCACGTCTCTAATCATAAGGACATTTTAAAAACAACAACAATCAAAACATGCTTTCATGTAACTCGTACACTGGTTTTAGCTGATCTATTAGAAAATCTTAGGTTTATTCCTCTTCTTTATGTTAGCTCAGCAAACATCTGAGATTCACTCTCAGCATATTTTCCTCTCCTGTGGACTATCCTCCCCAGGTATCGTCAGGGGCTGAGGCACGGCCCACATCTGGATCTCACCAGTGTTCACCAGTCCCTCTTTGGACATGGCACAGAGAAGTCAAATCAGGTACAGAGCACAGTGGGACTAGTATTTCTCATGAGTCAAAAATTAAATATTTGCTAATGCACACTAAACATGTCACATGAGAATCATGCTCTTAGCAAGATACAGAAATAACACAGAAGCCAAATTACTCGTAACCTTTCCAGAAACAATCATGGTAGAAAGTTTGGTAGCAGTTACAGGAAACATACTCATCTTAATCTACACAGAGAGTCTAAGTATGAAATAATTTTACCACTAAGCAGCACATCCTTTGGCCCAAATTTGAGTATTCAAAAGCTGAATTTTTATTTTTCACTTACCATGTTGTATATCTTTCATATCTAAGTGAAGGCTAGACATCAATATTCCAACTGCTTGTGACCTTTTGTTGCTTAGTAACTTGACAACCTGTTCAAGAAAGAAAGGAAAAGGGAGAAATGTTATTTGAACTCAGTGATAGGCTTAAGAGCATGTTATTTTTATCCTAAATGAAGAACAAATAACTTAGAACAGCTAAAGTACCAGAACTGATGTGAACAAGCTTTCGGGTTTTGCTTCTCCTGTCTTCAAAAGCCCTGCCTTTGCCCTGTTGTTCACCAGCAGCCTCAGCATCAGGTTCTTTACCTGCCTTGTAAGAGCCTGATCTGCCATCACTGAAATTTCTAACCATCTAGGAAGTTAGTTTGGTCTCTGTAAAATAACAGTTACACACCTGATCATTTGCAGCCTGAGATTTAAAAAGTGTTCTTTGTTTTTAAATGCAGAACCTTGAAACACTGGCCAATAAGTAAAGGGAAAAAATAAAAGTACGCAGAGAATCTGTTAGATCAGATTAGTTTGACCACAAAATAGAAAATGTGCTTTTATGAAGGTTTTTTAGAAAGCTCATTATTTTACTGGCATTTGCTCTCGTTTTGCATTTGGCCCACATTTTGGGAGGAACTTTCCAACTAATTAATTGTGATACAATCATCAAATCTAACGGGCTGTGTTAGCTCAATCTCAAATCCTTCCAGAGAGTCCGGAAGAGTCAATCCACACAACCCATGAGAAGTTTCCTAACACAGATGTAGGCAGGTTTAAATTATGTTTTCTAGACTATAACACATCACTGATAAATCCTGCTTATGACACTATTATCTCAGATAACTGATCTTACATAGAGCAGCAATTTCTACTTACTCTCAGCATTTTGTTATAAATTTGCTTAGAAAAACACTGGAGGAAAAGAAAAATGTTAAGGTCAAATTCCAGAAGTGACAGCTGCCCTAAGTTGATCAATTAGGAAACTAATAAAATAATCATGCCCAGCTGTCAAACAAATCACAGTGTAAGATAATATTCTCAACAGGAATAATAGCATTCTTGGTTCCCTATCAGGGAAACGGGTGGAGAAAAAGACAAATCCCTTCCAGGAGAACCAACCGCAAAAACCCCACAGTCATTTCTGAAAGCTTCCTGAGGAAAGGGACATTAACACCCCACAAGAAGCAGCGCCTCCTAATAGGAAAGACATAGAAACTGATTCTCAGTTTGCTCTTTAAACATTTTATTTAATTCAGCTTAGAACTTGAATTTGAATCCATTCATACCTAAACTATTTTTATAAATAACAATTTCCTCTTCCGAGCTGAAAAAATAGAAACTTAATTTCAGAAAAGCAGAAGGCATGTATTCTGTTCTAAAAATGTTTCTAACTTCAAATAAATAGAATCTGGGTCTCATCTGTGCTACACTGAAAAAACTGCTTTTCCTAAGGTTTCCTATCTCCCCCCACCCCACCCCCCGCCGGTTCCTAATTACAATGAGCACGTCTGCATCCGTATGTCGTCTGACCTTCCTGCTGTGCTGACATGTTTATTACACCCTTATAAAAATTCTGGTGAAAATTAATTTCTAACCCTCAATTAAAACTGGCGTCTGTAAGGCCTGCACAGGGAGCTCTCACGCCTACCACTGGGGGTCAATCACCCAAACGGGAAGAGAGGGTCCTCACACCTCCAATGGGAAGGGGTCTCTACTTCCCCGGCAGTAGAAAAGGAAGGGAGATGTTCTTACCGCCCAGCAACAAGCTCGGCCAATGGAAAATGTCACAGCTCAGCCAATGAGAAACCTGAACTCCCACTTTCCTCCAATGAACTTTTACAGAGGAGAGCCCCGCCCACTTCCCCTTTTCTCTATAAAAGCTCCTGCCTTTGTTCTCCGCATTTCCCTGTGGTCAAAAGCTTGAATTTATTTCCCCAATTACGATTCCCCTGGTTATTACCAAATAAACTCATGCTGCTGAGAAAACTGGCTATTTTATTTTTAAAGTTGACCCTCTGTACTCCAGGATTCCTGCCAGTCTGGCTCAGGCTTTTTTAAGGTGAACTATTCTGATTTCACATTAAATATTGGCATATCCCAGAGTTCTGCTCTCAGCTCCATATTCTCTTCAATGTATGACCTATATTTTCTCCTCCATCAACATGTATGCCTGCACTTATATAACTGTGTTCTTTTAACAGCATCTTAACCTCAGCAGTATCCTATTTTTCTAACAAATACCTCCACTTCAATTACCCACATAAACCTCCATCTGACTTGTCTAATACCAAACTTGTCATCAAGCCCACCCCAAAAACCTACTCAGCTTCTCCTCTTTTATTCCATATGTTGAGATCATGCACCACCATTTTCAGTCCACCATCAAAGTTAGAAATCCAGAAATCATTCTAGATCCAACCCCCCCCCCCCTTCACCTGCATGTTCTGGTCTGACAAGTCCTGTCAGTTGTAAGTCTGCTCTATCCTTGAAATCTACCCCTTCCTCCCTAAATCTACTGTCAGCATTTACTTCTGTATTATAACTTGCAGAGATCAATGCAAAGGCTCCTAACCAGACTTCCCAGTTCTAGTCCAGTGGTTCCCAAGGTGTATTTCCTGCAAGAGAGGGCACCATAATCACCTGGGAACTTATTAAAGATGCAAAATCTCTGTCAGAAAGCTGTTAGTTAGAAGATCAGGCAAAGAAAGACTCAATCAGCATTTTAAAAAGCCTTCCAGGTGATTATAGAATAAACAACGATTCTCATGTCTTCCCATCCATTCTCGAGTATTATCTCTAAAAGTGCCACTATTTGCATGTCACTCCCTTGCCTTTTAAACCTGAGAGGCTCATAAATAAGGGTAGGTCACATAGCCTCTTCACAGACTGTTTCACAGTTCATACCTGAAACTTGCTTTTCCTCTTATAATTGAAATGAACTTGACTATAAACTGTATGTTACATTTAAATGCCAAAGATTATAGACAGGAATAATAATTATTGATCACCTTCCAAAAAGCATACATACAGGAGAGAACACATGTCTAAAAGGATCAGTTCCTCCACAGTTCCCCAGAGTTATTCAACCTAATATAAAGAAACCACCATCATCACTTCTCTTTCTCTCTCTCTCTCTCTCTCTCTCCCCCCCCCTTTAATACACTGAATAACAAGAACTTGAAGCTATCAAACTATAACATTTTAAGAATCCAGTGACCATATATATAATGGAGATGAAGGAGTTGACTCTTACAAAATGATCTTAAAACGCTTAGATGAAAAGCAGAAAATACAGATTTAGCAAATTTGAATATTCCAGAAGGCAATCTACAGATTCAGTGCAATCCGTGTCAAAATGCTACAGTCATTTTTCACAGAAATAGAATAAATAAGCCTAAATCTGCATGGAAACACAAAAGATTCCAAATAGCCAAAAACATCTTTAGAAAGAACAAAGCTGGAGGTATCACACTCCTTGATTTCAAGCTACACAACAAAGCTACCATAATCAAAACAGTATTGTACTGGAATAAAAAAACAGACACACAGATCCACAGAACAGAATAGAGAATCCAAAGATAAACCTGAGTTTATATGGTCAAATTCATCTACAACAAAGGAGGCAAAAATATACAGTGGAGAAAAGACAGTCTCTTCAATAAATGATGTTGGGAAAACTGAACAGCTACATGTAAAAGAATCAAAGTGGATTACTTTCTCACACCATATTCAAAAATAAACTCAAATGGATAAAGACATAAATATAAGACTGGAAACCATAAAACTATAAGAAAACACAGGCAATATGCTCTTTGACATCAGTCTTAGCAATATTTTTTTGAATATGTCACCTCAGGTAAGAAAAGCAAAAGCAAAACTAAACAAATGGGACTACGTCAAACTAAAAACCTTTTTCACAGTGAAGGAAACTAAGAACAACAACAACGAAAGGCAGCCTAATTGAATGGATGAAGATACATCCAAACAATGTATCTGATAAGGAGTTAATATCCGAAATATACAAAGAACTCATACAACTCAACAATAAAAAACAAGGGACTTCCCTGGTGGCGCAGTGGTTAAGAATCCATCTGCCAATGCTGGAGACATAGGTTCAAGCACTGGTCTGGGAAGATCCCACATGCCATGGAGCACTAAGGCCATGCACCGCAACAACTGAGCCTGAGCTTTAGAGTCCACAAGCCACAACTACTGAGCCCGTGAGCCACAACTACTGAAGCTTGCACACCTACAGCCCATGCTCCACAACAAGAGAAGCCACGGCAATGAGAAGCCCGCACACCACAATGAAGAGTAGAGAGCTGCCTCAACTAGAGAAAGCCCATGTGCAGCAACAAAAACCCAACACAGCCAAAAATACATAAATAAATAAATTTATTTAAAAACAAAACAAAACAAAAAAACACCAACCAAACAACCTGATTAAAACATGGGCAAAAGACCAGAATAGACATTTTTCCAAAGAAGACATACAGATGGCCCCCAGACACATGAAAAATGCTCAACATCACTAATCATTAGGGAAATGCAAATCAAAACCACAATAAGATAACATCTCACACCTGTCAGAAGGGCTATAAAGTCTGCTGTTATTTACTGTCAATTTCTCCCTTTTTGTCTGTTAATATTTTCTTCATGTATTTACATGGACCTACGTTGGGTGCATATACACTTACAATTGTTGTAACTTCTTGGATTGATCCCTTGATCACTATTTAATGTCATTCTTTATCTATTGTTACAGTCTTCATTTTAGTCTATTTTGTCTGGTATAAGTATTAGTACCCCAGCTTTCTTTTCATTTCCATTTGTACAGAATACTTGTTACTCCCCTCACTTTCAGGCTGTGTGTGTCTTTAGATCTGAAATGAGTCTCTTGTAGGTAACATATATATGGGTCCAGTTTGTGTATCCACTCAGCCAATCTATGTCTTTTGATTGGAGCACTTAGTCCATGTACATTTAAAGTAATTATTGATAGATATGTACTTATTGCCATTTTGTTAATTGTTTTTTTAATTAATTTTCATTGGACTATAGTTGCTTTACAATGTTGTATTAGTTTCTGCTACACAGCAAAGTGAATCAGCTATACATATACATATACCCCCTCTTCTTTGGATTTCCTTCCCATTTACGTCACCACAGAGTATTGAGTAGAGTTCCCTGTGCTATACAGTAGGTTCTCATTACTTATCTATTTCATACATAGTAGTGTATATGTCAATCCCAATCTCCCTTATTAATTGTTTTTATAATTCTTTTTTGTTCCTTTCTTTCTTTGTTCACTTCCCTTGTGATGTGATAACTATCTTATGTTTGGATACCTTTCTCATTTTTTGTGTGTTATCTAGTATAGATTTTTGGGTTCTGGTAACCATGAGGTTTATATACAACAATAACAATTTTTCTCTATCTCTGTATATATTATATATATAAAATATATACACATATATATGTGTATATGTGTGTGTTTATTTTATTTTTTAATTTGTTTTTATTGAAGTATAGTTGCTATTCAATATTATATAAGTTACAGGTGTACAATACAGTGATTCCCAATTTTTAAAGGTTATGCTCCATTTGTAGTCACTATAAAATATTGGCTATATTCCCCATGTTGTACAATATATCCTTGTAGCTTATTTCATACCTATAGTTTGTACCTCTTATTCCCTTACCCCTTTATTGACCCTCTCCCCTTCCCTCTGCCCACTGGTAATCATTAGTATGTTCTCTATATCTGTGAGTCTGCTTCTTTTTTATTATATTCACTAGTTTCTTGTGTTTCTTAGATTCCACATATAAGTGATATCATACAGTATTTGTCTTTCCCTGTCTGATTTATTTCACCTAGCATAATGCCCTCCAAGTCCATTCATGTTGCTGCAAATGGCATTATTTCATTCTTTTTTATGGCTGAGTAGTATTCCATTATATATATATATATATATACACACACACACACACACACACACACACACACACACAGAGAGAGAGAGAGAGAGAGATACATCTAGAAATGTGACACATATATATATGTCACATCTTCTTTATCCATTCATCTGTTGATGGGCACTTAGGTTGCTTCCATATCCTAGGTATTGTAAACAATGCTGCTATGAACACTGCAGAGCATGTATCTTTTCAAATTAGCATATTTGGGCTTCTTTGGACATAAACCCAGGAGTGGAACTGCTCGGTCATATGGTAGTTCCATTTTTAGTTTTTTTGAGAAGGCTCCATATTGTTTTCCACAGTGTCTGCACCAGTTTACATTCCCACCAACAGTGTACAAGGGTTCTCTTTTCTCTACATCCTCGCCAACATTTGTTATTTGTGTTCCTTTTGATGATAACCATTCTGACAGGTGTGAGATGATATCTCACTGTGGATTTGATTTGCATTACTCTGATAATTAACCATGTTGAGCATTTTAATCTACCTGTTGGCCTTATTTGGAAAAATATCTATTCAGGTCTTCTGACCATTCTTTAATCAGGTTGTTTTTTTTTAATGTTGAGCTGTATGAGCTATTTATATACATTGGATATTAATCCCTTATGGGTCATATCATTTGCAAATATTTTCTCCCATTCAGTAAGTTCTCTTTTCGTTTGGTTGATGGTTTCTTTTGCTGTACAAAAGGTTTTAAGTTTAATTAGGTCCCACCTGTTTATGTTTGCTTATATTTCCTTTGCTTTGGGAGACAGATCCAAAAACAATATTGCTAAGGCCAATGTGCAAGAGTGTTCTGCCTATGTTTTCCTCTAGTTTTAGAATACCAATCTTACATTTAGGTCTTTATCCATTTTGAGCTTATTTTTGTCTATGGTGTTAGAGAATGTTCTAATTTCATTCTTTTCCATGTAGTTGTCCAGTTTTCCAGCACCACTTATTGAAGAGACTGCCTTATCACCACTGGGTATTCTTAACTCCTTTGTGGTAGATGAATTGACCGTAAGTACATGGGTTTCTTACTGGGCTTTCTATCCTGTTCAATTTATCCAAGTGTCTGTTTCTGTGCCAATACCATACTGTTTTGATTACTGTAGCTTTTTAGTTATACATGATTATTTTAAATTTCTGATCTCTTAATTCAAATATCTTTTAGCAATCCTGCATTTTTACTTCCCCCACCAAGTTTACTGTTTTTGACATAATATTTTACATGTTTCTGTAACTACTTATTGTGGATGCAGATGATTTTACTATTTCTGTCTTTTAACCTCTCTACTAATTTTGATCTATTACCTTTAATGTATATTTGCCTTCATCAATGAGATTTTCTCTTTTGCAATTTTCGTATTTCTAGTTGTGGTCTTTCTAGAAAAGTCCCTTTAGCATTTCTTGTAAAGCTGGTTTGGTGGTGCTGAACTGTCTTAGCTTTCGTTTGTCTGCAAAACTCTTTATATCTCCTTTGAATCTGAATGATAGACTTCTCTGGTACCGTATTCTTGGTTGTAGGTTTTTTCCTCACACTGCTTTAAATATATCATGCCACTTCCTCTGGCCTGCCGTTTCGGCTAAAAGTCAGGTGATAGCCTCATGGGAGTCCCCTTGTATGAACTAGTTGCTTTTCCCTTGCTGCTTTTAATATTCTCTCTTTATTTTAATTTTTGCCATTTTAATTACAATGTGTAGACATCTTTGGGTTGATCTTATTTGGGACTCTCTGTGTTTCCTGGACCTGGATGTCACCTTTCTCTCACAGGTTAGGGAACTTTTCAGCCAATAGGTTTTCAAATAACTTCTCTGTCCCTTTATTCCTCTCTACTCCTCCTGGGGCCCCTATAATGTGAGAATCAGGATGCTTGATGTTGTTCCAGAAGTCTCTCAAACTCTCATTTTACAAGTTTTTTTTCTTTTTTCTATTCTGTTTGAGCAATTTCCACTATTTGGTATCCCAGTTTGCTGATTCATTCCTCTGTATCATCTAAGTTACTATGGATTCCTTCCAGTGTATTTTAAATTGCAGTTATTTTATTCTTCAGCTCTTTGGTTAGTTATACTTTCTAACACTTTCTTAGAAACTTCTAACTTCTTACAGGGTTCATCCATTCTTCTCCCAAGTTCTTTGATCATCTTTACCTTCATTATCTTGAAGAGAGGTTGATTATCTCCAACCGACTTAGTCCTTCTTCTGGGGTTACATCTTGTTCCTTCATTGGAAACATGTTCCTCTGTCACCTCATTTTTCCTAATTCTCTTTTCATTTCTATATATTTGGTGGTTGGTTACATTTCCCGATGTTGGAGAAGTGGACTTAAGCAGGAAACATACTCCCCTAAATGCTCCAGGGGTGCCCCCTCAGTGGGTCATGTGGGTGCTTTTGTTGTGGGGGACTGACTGCTGTGGGGGCACTGGTAGGTGAAGTTGCACCCTGGCCCATTTGGTTGCCAGGCCCTGCCTAGTGTGGAGGCTGCACCTGCTGTTGATCAGGGCTGGGCCCAGGCATGGCTTGCTGCAGGGCCCAGGGAGTCCTGGTCCTGGTGCTGGCCCAGTGGTTGGCAGGGGAGATACTGGGGTGGATGGTTGTGGGCTAGAGGTTTCCGGGAGTCAGTGTTAGCCTGCTTGTGAGTGAGTTTGGGGCCTGGTGTGGAAGGTGGGGTGGAGGGAGCTTCCAAGGCCTGGTTCTGGTCCACTGATGTGTGGGGGCAGTTCCTGATGCAGTTGGCTGCAGTGTCCAGGGTTTCTTGGAGCTGGTGTCAGCCCACTGATGGGTGGGACCAAGGCCCAGGGCATCTTGGGGCTGGTGCAGACCCTCTAGTGGGCAGAGCCAAGAACCAGGCTCTCTGGCTGTGGGGCCCGGTGATTCTAGAGCTGGTGTCAGCCATCTGCTGTGAAGGACCAGGGCCCAAGGGGTCCCAGGGAAAGTGCTGGCCCACTGGTGGGTAGAGCTGTGTCCCAGGATCTCTCTCTGCAGGATTCTGGGGGTTCCATAGCTTCTGTCAGCCAGCTGGTGGGTGGAGCTGGGTCTTGGGGTCTTGAATTCCAGACCCAGGGATCTGGTGTCGGCCCACTGATGGGCATGTCTGGGTCCTGACAGCTAGCTGGAGGGCCCTGGGTGTCCTAGCGCTAATGCTGGCCCACTGGTGGGTGGGGCTGATTCACGCCCCCTCTGTTGGTCAAGGCCAGGTCCTGGGCAACAAGGGGATGAGGGAGCTGAGGGCAGGCGGCCTGCTGGTGGATGGGTCTGTGTCTCTGATCAGTTGGCTGCTTAGCCGGGGCATGCCAGGACTGGTGCTGACCATTGGATGGGGGGGCCAGGTCCCAGCACTAATAGGCTAGAGGGAGGACTCCAAAATGGCGCCTACCAGCTCCAGTGTCCACACGGAGAAAGAGCTCCTGAAAGGCCTGTCCTTGTCCCCAGGGTGAGCCCCAGCTACCTCAGCCTGTCTGGAGACTCTCCACCATCAGCAAGAGGGTCTGTCCCAGGCTCCTTTCAACCTCCTGACTCTGCCCTTTAAGGACAAATTGTCTTTTCCCACAGCCCTCTGGGACTCCCTAAAGCAAGGCTTGCTGGCCTTCAAAGCCAAACATTCTCGAGGCTCATCTTCCTAGTGCAGGACCCCCGGGCTGGGAGCCTGAAGTGGGGCTGAGAGCCCTCGCTCCTTGAGGAGAACCTCCGCAACTGTGATTATCCTCCTGTTTGAGGTTCACCTGCCCACGGGCATGGGTCTTCACTAAACCTCATATCCGCCCCTCCTACCCCTTTTGTTGTGGCTCCTTCTTTATGCCTTTAGTTGTAGACGATCTCTTCTGCTGGTCCTCAGGTTGTTCTCATAGACAGTTGATCTATAAATAGTTGTAATTTTGAGGTCCTCATGGGAAGAGGTGAGGTCAGGTCTTCTTACTGCATCATCTCAGCCATTCCAAGTCGATTTTAATTTTTTTCTTTTCCTTTAATGTTTTCTCTAAGAGATGATGGATGTTTGCTAAACTTATTGTGGTAATCATTTCTTGATGTATATGAGTCAAATTATTAAGCTGTGCACTTTAAACTTATAAAGTACTGTATGTCAATTACAGCTCAATAAAACTGGAAGAAAAAATTTATTTGAAATCCACAAAATTTGGACATATAACCAGAAAAAAGGGATTACTTTAAATCTCTCCAAATTCATATCAGAGTCAGTTAATATTCTTAATGAAGTTTTTATCTTAGACATCCCTTTGATGAAGGACTCTGTAGGAATTATGAACATGGAATCTGTAAAATAAAGCATTATTTCTCAAGCTTCAACATGCACATAAATTATGTGGGATCTTTTTAAAATGCAGACTCTGCTCTTCAGCAAGTGGAATTGGGAAAGCTGGACAGCCGCATGTAAATCAATGAAGTTAGAACACTCCCTCACATCATACACAAAAATAAACTCAAAATGGCTTAAAGACTTAAATATAAGTCACGATACCTTAAAACTCCTAGAAGAGAGCATAGGCAAAACATTCTCTGACATAAATCAACAATTGTTTTCTAAGGTCAGTCTTCCAAGGCAATAGAAATGAAAATAAAAATAAATAAATGGGAACTAATCAAACTTACAAGCTTTTGCACAGAAAAGGAAACCATAAACAAAAGGAAAAAACAACCTACACACTGAGAGAAAATATTTGCAAATGATGTGACCGACAAGGGTTTAATTTCCAAAATATACAAACAGCTCATACAACTCAATAACATAAATAAATAACCCAATCGAAAAATGGGCAGAAGACCTAAATAGACATTTCTCCAAAGACATACAGATGGCCAACAGGCACATGAAAAGATGCTCAACATTGCTAATTATTAGAGAAATGCAAATCAAAACTATGAGGTACCACCTCACACCAGTCAGAATGGCCATCATTAAAAAGTCTGCAAATAACAAATGCTGGAGAGGATGTGGAGAAAAGGGAACCCTGCTACCCTGTTGATGGGAATGTAAGTTGTGCAGCCACTGTGGAAAACAGTATGGATGTTCCTTAAAAAACTAAAAATAGAGTTTCCATATGACCCTGCAATCCCACTCCTGGGAATACACCCAGAGAAAACCATAATTCTAAAAGACACACGCACCCCAAGGTCATTGTAGCACTATTTACAACAGCTAAGACATGGAAGCAACCTAAATGTCCATCGACAGATGAATGGATAAAGAAGGTGTGGTACATATATACAATGGAATATTACTTAGCCATAAAAAGGAATGAAATAATGCCATTTGCAGCAACATACATATAACTAGAGATTATCATACTAAGTGAAATTATGTCAGGCAGAGAAAGACAAATATCATATGATACTGCTCATATGCAGAATCTACAAAACTGATACAAATGAACTTATTTACACACCAGAAACAGAGTCACAGACTTAGAGAACGAATTTATCGTTACCAGTGGGGAAGGGTTGGGGGAGGGATAGACTGGGAGGCTGGGATTAGCAGATGCAAACTATCGTATACAGGATGGATAAACAACAAGATTCTACTGTATAGCATAGGGAACTATACTCAATATCCTGCCATAAACCATAATGGAAAAGAATATGAAAAAGAATGTATATATATGTATAACTGAATGACTTTGCTGTACAGCAGAAATTAACACAACATTGTAAATCAACTATACTTCAATAAAATAAATTAAAAAAAATAAAAATGCAGACTTGTTCCTAGGTCTGGGTGGGGCTGAGGTTCTCCCAAGTTCCCAGGTGATGCCAGTGCTTCCAGCCCATGGACCACAAGGGCCTAAGGCTCTCCTGTTTGCTTTTTATGCTTTCTGGAAAAGCTGCTCCAACATCCTAAAATCTCAGTTTCTTTACCTAAAAAAATACCAACAGCATCAACTTCAAAAACCTGTAGGGAGACGCAAGAGTGAAGAGATATGGGAACATATGTATATGTATAGCTGATTCACTTTGTTATAAAGCAGAAACTAACACACCATTGTAAAGCAATTATACTCCAATAAAGATGTAAAAAAAAAAAAAAACCCGTAGGGGCTTCCCTGGTGGTGCAGTGGTTGAGAGTCCGCCTGCCGATGCAGGGGACACGGGTTCGTACCCTGGTCCGGGAGGATCCCACATGCCGCGGAGCGGCTGGGCCCGTGATCCATGGCTGCTGAGCCTGCGCGTCCGGAGCCTGTGCTCCGCAACAAGAGAGGCCACAACAGAGAGAGGCCCACGTACCAGGAAAAAAAAAAAAAAAAAAAGCTGTAGCAGATATTCAACATGATAATGCATGTGAAACTTAGCAATGTCCTAGCAAATAGTTATAACTATAGAAGTTAAATATTTAAGAAGGCATTTTAAATGTTTTGTCATAAATAAAACATGTGGCTTTTTTTCTTTACTGAATTTAATTCCACAAGATAATTAATATTATCTTTCTTTCCTCCCATGTAATTTCTTTAAAAAAAAAAAAAAATCAGACCCCCAATTAGCTTTGAGTAGTTTTCCAATAACTGTAAATGATTTTCTCCATTTAAATTTGCTTTCCTGGCATTCTACATGATGAATGATACATCTGTCCAGACCAGGAACAATCTTAGGCCTTGAGACAGAGTAAAACCAAAGTGTTCATATATGTGATCACAGACAAGACTTTCAGGACCCTAACATAGTTAATATAATTAGGCTGCATAACTTGAAATGTGTTTAAAATTAACATTAACTAATTTTTGGTCTGAACAATTAATGCATCAAGGAGATATCTTTGGCCTAGCTCCACTGTCTATACATTCCTTTATTTCTTCATGTAATTTATAACTGAGCCAGTACTGGGAACTCACGATAGAAGTACGGTTATAGAAGCATCTAGGACAATGGGAATCTCTTCATAAATATTTTTGTAGATCTTTCAGTATTAATTTATTTTCTCTGTTATCTTGAACACTTTTTACCTGGCTGAATGTGCATGGAGACTTTTTTAAATTTTATTTATTTATTTTGGCTGTGCTGGATCTTTGTTGCGGCACATGGGCTCTTTGTTGCAGCAGGCAGGCTTCTCTAGTTGTGGTGAGCAGTTAGTTGCAGTATGTGGGATCTTAGTTCCCCAACCAGGGACTGAACCCAGGCCCCCTGCATTGGGAGCATGGAGTCTTAACCACTGGACCATCAGGGAACTCCCTGCCTAGAAATTTTTTTAATCTTATTCATTTTTTAAAATTTTTATTGTGTATAGTTGATTTACAATTTTGTGTTAGTTTCAGGTGTTTAGCAAAGTTGTTCAGTTATACATATACACATATCTATTCTTTTTCAGATACTTTTCCCATATAGGTTATTACAGAACATTGAATAGAGTTCCCTGTGCTATACAGTAGGTACTTTTTGGTTATCTATTTTATATATATTAGTGTGTATATGTTATCCCCAACCTCCTAATGTATCTCTCCTCCCACCTTTCCCTTTTGGTAACCATACATTTGTTTTCGATATCTGTGAGTCTCTTTCTGTTTTGTAAATAAGTTCATTTGTATGTTTTTTTTTTTAAATTAGATTCCACAGAAAAAAAGCACCCTCCTGGCTATGTTGGTCCTGGGGGCATAGGAGGGAGGCTGGGGGAGAAGAGGAGAGGCAGGTGGGAGAGGCCATCCAGGACCCGAGGAGCAGGAGAGGAGCAGAGGGTGACTGCCCTGGCAATTCTGGCACGTGAAGCCTGCTGTGCTCCTAGGTGGGGTCTCCCACCCTGTGAGACCAGAGGCACGCCTGGGCCCCTTCAGTTCCATTGAGCCTAAGCCCCACTCACCACCCACCCCCAAGGGCTTTCTCCAACCCTGTGAGTCCTAAGCATAGGCCTCACCCACCACCCAAACCCTGCCCCTGCTTAGGCTCGCCCTCCACATCCAAGGCCTTTTCCACCCTTTTTTTTTTCTTTCTTTCTTCTCCTCTTTTTTTACTATTTTGATTCTGTTTTACATTCCAGTTGTTGTTTCATCTATATTTTTATTTTTACATTCTTTCTAACATATCTGTTAGTTTCCTAGTCTAATTTGATTTTTTACTCTTCATTACTGTTCTCTTTATTTTTGGTTACCCTGCACGGCTTGTGGGGTCTTGGTTCATGAGCAGGGTGTTGGGCTGAAGCTCCTGCAGTGGGAGCTCCAAGTCTGAGCCACTAGACTAACAGAGAACCTCAGACCCCAGGGAATATTCATTGGAGTGAGGTGTCACAGAGGTCCTCATCTCGGCACCAAGACCCAGCTCTACCCAACAGCCTACAAACTCCAGTGTTGGAAACCTCAGGCCAAACAACCAGTAAAACCAAAACATAATCCCACTCATCAAAAAAAAAAAAATGAGATGGCAAAAAAGTATGTCACAGATGAAGGAGTAAGGTAAAAACCTACAAGACCAAACAAATAAAAAGGAAATAGGCAATCTACCTGAAAAAGAATTCATAGTAATGATAGTAAAGATGATCCAGAATCTTGGAAATAGAATGGAGGCACGGATTGAGAAAATACAAGAAATATTTAACAGAGATCTAGAAGAACTAAAGAACAAACAAACAGAGATGAACAAAACACTAACTGAAATGAACAATACACTAGAAGGAATCAAAAACAGAATAACTGAGGCAGAAGAATGAATAAGTGAGCTGGAAGGCAAAATGGTGGAAATAACTGCTGAGGAGCAGAACAAAGAGAAAAGAATGAAAAGAATTGAAGACAGTCTCAGAGACCTCTGGGACAACACTAAACACAACAACATTCAAAAAATAGGGGTCCCAGAAGAAGAAGAGAAAAAGAAAGGGTCTGAGAAAATATTTGAAGAGATTATAGTGGAAAACTTCCCTAACATGGGAAAGGAAATAGTAGTCACCCAAGTCCAGGAAGCACTGAGTATCCCATACAGAATAAACCCTAGGAGAAACACACCAAGACACATATTAAGCAAAGTAACAAAAATTAAATTCAAAGAAAAAATATTAAAAGCAGCAAGGGAAAAACAAAAATAATGTACAAAGGAATCCCCATAAGGATACCTGCTGATTTTTAAGCAGAAACTCTACAGGCCAGCAGGGAGTGGCAGGATATATTTAAAGCGATGAAAGAGAAAAACCTACAACAAGATTACTCTACCCAGCAAGGATCTCATTCAGATTCAACAGAGAAATCAAAAGTTTTTCACACAAGTAAAAGCTAAGACAATTCAGCACCACCAAACCAGCTTCACAACAAATGCTAAAGAAACTTCTCTCGGTGGGAAACAAAAGAGAAGAAAAAGACCCACAAAAACAAACACAAAACAATTAAGAAAACGGTAATAGGAATATACATATCAATAATAACCTTGAATGTAAATGGATTAAATGCCCCAACCAAAAGACACAGACTGGCTGAATGGATACAAAAACAAGACGCATATATTTGCTGTCTACAAGAGACCCACTTCAGACCTAGGGACACATACAGACTGAAAGTGAAGGGATGAAAAAAGATATTCCATGCAAATGGAAATCAAAAGAAAGCTGGAGTAGCAATACTCATATCATATAAAATAGACCTAAAATAAAGACTGTCACAAGAAACAAGGAAGGACACAACATAATGATCAATGGATCAATCCAAGACGATATAACGATTGTAAATGTTTATGTACCCAACAAAGGAGCACCTCAATACATAAGGCAAATGCTAAAAACCATGAAAGGGGAAATCGACAGCAACACAATAATATTAGGGGACCTTAACACCCCACTTACACCAATGGACAGGTCATCCAAACAGAACATAAATAAGAAAACACAAGCTTTAAATGACACAATTGATCAGATAGATTTAATTGATATTTATAGAACATTCCACCCAAAAGTGGCAGAATACACTTTCTTCTCAAGTGCACATGGAATATTCTCCAGGACAGGTCACATCTTGGGTCACAAATCAAGCCTTGGAAAATTTAAGAAAACTGAAATCATATCAAGTGTCTTTTCTGACCACAACACTATGAGATGAGAAGTCAATTACAGGAAAAAGATCTGTAAAAAAAACACAAATAAATGGAGGCTAAACAGGGCACTACTAAATAACCAAAAGAGCATTGAAGAGATCAAAGAAGAAATTTTAAAATACATAGAAACAAATGACAAAGAAAACACAATGATCCAAAACCTATGGGACTAAGCAAAAGCAGTTCTAAGAGGGAAGTTTCTAGCAATTCAATCTCACTTCAAGAAATAAGAAAAATCTCAAACAAACAATCTAAGCCTACATGCACCTACAGCAACTAGAGAAAGAAGAACAAGGAAAACCCAGTCAGTAGACGGAAAGAAATCATAAATATCAGAGCAGAAATAAATGAAATAGAAACGAAGGAAACAATAACAAAGATCAATAAAACTAAAAGCTGGTTCTTTGAGAAGATAAACAAAGTTGATAAACCTTTAACCAGATTCATCAAGAAAAAAAGGGAGAGGATACAAATCAATAAAATTAGAATGAGAAATCACAACTAACACTGCAGAAATACAAAGGATTATAAGAGAATACTACAAACAACTATATGCCAATAAAATGGACAACCATGAAGAAATGGAAAAATTCTTGGAAGGGTACAATTTTCCAAGACTGAACAGGGAAGAATTAGAAAATATAAACAGACCTATCACAAATAATGAAATTGAAACTGTAATTAAAAATCTTCCAACAAACAAAAGTCCAGGACCAGATGGATTCACAGGCGAATTCTATGAAACATTTACAGAAGAGCTAACACCCATCTTTCTCAAATTCTTCCAAAAAATTGTAGAGAGGAACACTCCCAAATTCATTCTATGAAGCCACAATCACCCTAATATCGAAACTAGAAAAATATATCACAAAAATAGAAAATTATAAACTAATATCACTGATGAACATAGATGCAAAAATCCTGAACAAAATACTAGCAAACAGCATCCAACAGCATATTGAAAGGATCATACACCATGATAAAGTGGGATTTATACCAGGTATGCAAGGATTCTTCAATATACACATATCAATGAATGTGATACACCATATTAACAAATTAAGGAATAAAAACCATATGATCATCTCAATAGATGCAGAAAAAGCAAAATTCAGCACCCATTTATGACAAAAACTCTCCAGAAAATGGGCATAGAGGGAACCTTCATCAACATAATAAAGGTCACATATGACAAACTACAGCAAACATCATATTCAATGGTGAAAAACTGAAAGCATTCCCACTAAGATCAGGAACAACACAAGGATGTCCACTCTTGCCACTCTTATTCAACATAGTTTTGGAGGTCCTAGCCACAGCAATCAGAGAAGAAAAAGAAATAAAAGGAATTTGCATAATTGGAATTTTTATAATTTGTATAATCTGTATACAATTTGTAAAATTGGAAAAGGAGTAAAGCTGTCACTGTTTGCAGATGGCATGATACTATACATAGAAAATCCTAAAGATGGCACCAGAAAACTACTAGAACTAATCAATGAATTTGGTGAGGTTGCAGGATACAAAATTAACGCACAGAATCCTCTGGCATTCCTATACACTAACAACAAAAATCAGAAAGAGTAATTAAGGAAACACTCCCATATACCATCACAACAAAAATAATAAAATATCTAGGAACAAACCTACCTAAGGAGGTGTAAGACTTGTAATCAGAAAACTATAAAACACTGATGAAAGAAATCAAAGATGACATAAACAGATGGAGAAATATACCATATCCTTGGATTGGTAGAATTAATATTGTGAAAATGACTATACTACCCAAAGCAATTTACAGATTCAGTGCAAACTCTATTAAACTACCAATGGTATTCTTTTTTTTAAATTTATTTATTTATATTTTTTGGCTGCATCAGGTCTTAGTTGCGGCATGTGAGCTTCTCTCTAGCTGCGGTGCATGGGCTTAATTGCTCTGAGGCATGTGGGATCTTAGTTCCCCGACCGGGGATCAAACCCACGTCCCCTGCATTGGAAGGCGGATTCTTAACCACTGGACCGCCAGGGAAGTCCCCCAATGGAATTCTTCACAGAATTAGAACAAAAATTTTTTACAATTTGTATGGAAACACAAAAGACCCTGAACAGCCAGAGCAGTCTTGAGAAAGAAAAACAGAGCTGGAGGAATCAGGCATCCTGACTTCAGACTACACTACAAAGCTACTGTAATCAAGACAGTATGGTATCAGCACAAACACAGAAATATAGATCAATGGTACAGCATAGAAAGCCCAGAGGTAGACCCATGCACATATAGTCACCTAATTTATGACAAAGGAGGCAAGAACAGACAATGAGAAAAGACAGCCTCTTCAATAAGTGGTGCTGGGAAAACTGGACAGCTACATGTAAAAGAATGAAATCAGAACACTATTTAACACCATACACAAAAATAAGCTCCAAATGGATTAAAGACCTAAATGTGAGACCAGACAGTATAAAACTCTTAGAGGAAAACATAGGAAAAACACTCTTTGATGTAAACCACAGCAAAATATTTTTTGACCCACTTCCCAGAGTAATTAAAATAAAAACAAAAATAAACAAATGGGACCTAATTAAACTTAAAAGCTTTTGCACAGCAAAGGAAACCATAAACAAGATGAAAAGACAACTCTCAGAATGGGAGAAAATATCTGCAAATGAAACAACAGACAAAGGATTAATCTCCAAAATATATAAACAGTTCATGGAGCTCAATAGCAAAAAAACAACCTGATTAAAACATGGGCAGAAGACCTAAATAGACATTTCACCAAAGAAGACATACAGATGGCCAAGAGGCACATGAAAAGATACTCAGCGTCACTAATTATTAGAGAAATGCAAATCAAAACTACAATGAGGTATCACCTCACACCAGTCAGAATGGCCATCATCAAAAAATCTGGAAACAATAAATGCTGGAGAGGGTGTAGAGAAAAGGGAACCCTCCTGCACTGTTGGTGGGAATGTAAATTGATAAAACCACTACGGAGAATAGTATGGAGGTTCCTTAAAAAACTACAAATAGAACTACCATATGACCCAGCAATCCCACTACTGGGCATATACCCTGAGAGAACCATAATTCAAAAAGAGACATGCACCAGAATGTTCATTGCAGGACTATTTCCAATAGCCCGGACATGGAAGCAACCTAAGTGTCCATCATTGGATGAATGGATAAAGAAGATGTGGCACATATATACAATGGAGTATTACTCAGCCATAAAAAAGAAATGAAACTGAGTTATTTGTAGTGAGGTGGATGGACCTAGAGTCTGTCATACAGAGTGAAGTAAGTCAGAAAAACAAATACCATATGCTAACACATATAAATGGAATCTAAAAAAAAAAAAAGTTATGAAGAACCTAGGGGCAGGACAGGACAGGAATAAAAATGCAGATGTAGAGAATAGACTTGAGGACATGTGGAGGGGGAAGGGTAAGCTGGGACAAAGTGAGAGAGTGGCATGGACATATATACACTACCAAATGTAAAAGAGATAGCTAGTGGGAAGCAGCTGCATAGCACAGGGAGATCAGCTTGGTGCTTTGTAACCACCAAGAGGGGTGAGATAGGGAGGGAGGCAGGGAGACGCAAGAGGGAGGGGATATGGGGATATACGTATGCGTATGGCTGATTCTCTTTATTGTACAACAGAAACTAACACGGTATTGTGAAGCAATTATACTCCAATGAAGATATATAAATAAATAAATAAATTAGATTCCACATATGAGGACAATTGGAGTCCCAGGACAATATACAGTAATTAAATTGACAGGCACTCCAAAAGCTTAAGGTTGAACACATCTTGAAAGCCAGCAATTTTCAATAACTTTTTTTTGCTTTTTCAACTTCAAGCACCATTCTGTGAAAACGCACAATAAAATGACAAAGAGACAAGTCTCAGTGCCCCTTACCCTGTCTTCCCACTGCCCCCTTCCCCCTTTCTATCCTGGGGAGGGGAGGCCAGGCACATTGGAACAGCGTCCTATCCTCCAACACAAGCACAGAGGGAAGGCGGGAAGCTAGCCAGCCCTGGGGTAAGGACACTGCTCCTAATTCCACCAGAGATCCCTGTGGGTTAGCAGCAATTCTGGGTCAGAATTCCAGCTCCAGGTCTGTCATATCCTTGAGCATCTTACTAAATCGCTCAGATCCTTGTGTCCTAGCCTGTAAAATGGAAGATACACATCACAGAGTGGGCGATGTAAGGATGACATCGCTACCTGCTACCTGCTCAAAATGTGGTCACAGGCTGCGGCCAGTCCTGTGTGTTATCTGTCCCCCTAAGGGATAAATATGTACAGAAATTGAGAGAAAATGTTACAAAAACCCAAAGAGAGATATGCAATCTAGCTTCAACAGATAAAACATTCCTCCATCAAATTACTATAAAATTTCTAATTTCAAGTAATTCATACATATTGTATTTTCCAAAAGTATCAGGACATGAGTTGGGGATTTAAAGAAAGACTGGCCCTTCACTAAATTTGAGAGCCACTTGGGCAAAGAACTTCCCCAGGCACAAAGGACAGTACTAAGATGCTACAGACTGAATGTTTCTTCTCCCAAAATTAGTATGTTGAAACCTAATGCCCACTGTAATGGTACTTGGAGCTGGAACCTTTGAGAGGGGATTAGGTCATGAGGGTGGAGCCCCAATGAATGGGATTAGTGCCCACAAAAGAGACCCTCATCCCTTCGACCACGTGAGGACACAGCAGAAGGACAGCTGCCTATGAACCAGGAAGAGGGTCCTCTCCAGACACTGAATTGCTGGTGTCTTGATATTGGACGTCGGGCCTCTAGAACCGTGAGAAACAAATCTCTGTTGTTCATAAGCCACCAAGTCTAGGGTATTGCGTTACAGAAGCCTGAACAGACTAAGAGACTTGGGAAGCAAGACCAGAATGATGAAGACTCTGACCCCAAGTCTACGCATAAGCCCCCACGCCTTCCCCTACAACCGCAGGGCTTAACGACCGAAACGACCGAACCTTTGTCAAAGGTTCCTTGGCTGTTGAACGAACCTGACTTCTGGGTCTAAAAAACAAAAACAACCTCCCTCAAAAAAAAAAAAAAAAAGCTACATGCCAATTTGTTCCCTATTAGACAGTGTAAGTGTAACAGGTCAGAAGTAAACACAGAGGGACCATGTAACACAGATGCCAGAATCCGAGCTCCCTGAGTGAGTCTGGGAAGATTCTCCTTTCCACCATACACAGGACTCCAGAGAATGTAAAATGACCTATTCAAAATCCTTGCCTTTTAGACTGGATTTGAACTTTCCTACTGACCAGATGTGGTTCACAAGACTTGCTGATTATAAAACCTACCCTAAATGAAGCTACTTTGAGAAATTAATGTCTTTTTTCTTTTTTACTGTTGACAGAAATCATACCTGATCTTTTTTAAGATGTCAATCTCAGCATCAAAATAGTAGAAGGTAAATAATTCACTATAATATCAAGTCTCAGCTACAAGCACTGCCTCCCGCTAAGTGGATGCACTTCCACACCCATCACAGAACCTGCCCCTACGGCGTGTTCTGAGCGGTCCACTCTGGAGCAGGGCACACGCCCTCGGAGAACACCAGTCTGACCCGACGCTCAGAAGCAGCCTAACACTGGCAACAGTCAGTTCTCTCCCCTCAGACACACTCCTTGGACCCTACATCTTCTATTTCGTCCTCTTTAATGTTTTATCCTTTCCCCAGTATCATTTCATCCATTTCTACTGTCTTTCAGGAAACAGTATCTCTCGGGGTCTTTAGACGTCAGTCCTCCAATTATTTCTCAGGATTCTCCCCCCTAACCACAGCCTGACCTATAAGCAGTCTCTGCAAGCCTCGCTCCTGCTTTATTCTCTACATTCTACCCAGACGTCCACAGCCTTTGGAAAGGCCTCATGTTGAGTGTGTGGGCAGCTCACGGTTCTGAGTCCTCTCTGTGTGTTTCACTAACCCCTGGGGGTCCCACCTTGGAGGAGGCCTCCCTTCTCCTTCAAGTCAACAGGGCCCAATTCTAACCCATTCATTCAACAAAACTAAGGACTCTGTGGCAGGTCCCATGCTTAAGAGCTTATGCCGCAAAATCCTCTTCAGCTTTTAACAACAGAACATCTGCATTTCAGCTGGGGATGTGTCTGGCCACTAACACAGCATTTTCCACGGCCTACGTTACACCGAGGTGTAGCCATGCGACCAAGTTACGGGCAACAGAGTGCAGGGAGCAATGAAGCACAGAGGCAGAAAGGAATGTTGTCTCGGGCTCAAAGGCAGAATGAAGGAACTGAGCCATCCTCGGCAGTACTGAACCCTGGGGGTGTTGAGAGAGCAAAAGTTAGAAAACGAAACCCTGGACAAGCCAGTGGAATGGAAGCACTCGACCTCCCGGGCACTCACCTGTGCAGACTTCCCCTGAAAGAGGGAAACTGACTTTCCACCCTTGTAAGTCACGGTGGAGGCAGTCAGAATGACACTGAAACTCGTACGCCCACCAAGCAAAGGCATCCTGCACACATAGCCAAAGCGATGGGCAAACTCAGCAGCCCTTAGCAGCCGGCTCGGGAAGACCACCCCCGTCACTGGTGCAGACCCGACTCAGTCCCAGATCCGGTCACACATCAAGGTTCCCGTATTTCCTCAGCTTCCCTTCCTCTCTCCCCCAGCCTCATGCAGGAGGCTTCTGCCCCCAGGATGCCAGGCTGGCCCCAGCCCACATCCTGTAAATGCCGCCCTTTTGTCATTCCTCCCTAACAAACAGTGAATGGCCCCTTACGGTTCAGCTCTGTTCTCCACTGTCAACAGCACTGACCCCGACTACTACCCGGACAGGAGCGTCCCGGCATCAGTCTCAGGGCTGACTTAGGACCCTCTTCCTCCTGTCATCAGGTCAACTGTATTCAAATGACAACTGAGCTGTGATTTTACAACTAAACCCAAGTCAAACACTGAAAAGAATTTATACAACTTGCCTCAGAGTTATGTCAGGACATAGTAGAAAGCTGATGTGAACTCTATTCATTATGTAAGTAACCAAAACCACACTTAAGTAATAATTTAATGAGCCAACCATAGTGTCTGCTGTTAATGCAGTGAAGTATGTATTTTACGTATGTCACGTGGAATGTGACCTAAGTAAGCCGATGCCTCAAACACTCCACATTAAATATCCAATAAACAGATAACTTGCAGTTCCTTACAATCTGGTGAAATCACGCACTAAAGACAGAAACTACCTAACTTGCTCGTGGTCTAAATGCAGAGTCATGACAAGGGCTTTGTTGCCTAATTCCTGGCCAGGGTGTGAGCGGGGCTTTCCTCTGACATGCTGGCCTGGCCCTGCAGGAAACTGAATATTGGCTTAGAGGGATGTATGGCCAGATCCAACCAGGCAGGCTTCCCTGAGGAGGGAAGAAGAGGACCACTAACTAACGAGATGGAATGTGGGTTCCAGAGCAGAATCCCAGGACATAAACGTTGCTGTTTCTCACCCAAATGTCAGGACACAAAAAGCAGCCTTGGACCCGTGAATGAGCAAGTGACAGGAGAACACAGGCAGATATGAAACAGTGAAGCTGAAGCCAACCATAGGTGCAAGATGGAGGGAGTTGCAGGGAGGGGACAATTCCCAGA
Source organism: Pseudorca crassidens (assembly GCF_039906515.1). Classification (NCBI taxonomy): domain Eukaryota; kingdom Metazoa; phylum Chordata; class Mammalia; order Artiodactyla; family Delphinidae; genus Pseudorca; species Pseudorca crassidens. Next base: position 85,120,221 of record NC_090311.1, on the reverse strand, counting down.
CTCAGGATTTCCAGCACTTTGACCTGCGTGCGGGCGGAAGTCTGTACTTTGCTCCATGTCTTTGCCATAATGAGCAGCCATGTAACTGCACACCTTCTTCAGCCAATGGATCTCAATTGGCCTACCTGTAGAATGTAGTTAATAGCCCGTATGCAATATTCCCATCATTTCAAACAATCAAACATGCAATGTGAACTATTTTTAAAGTTTAAGACATCTTGCAAACGCAAGGTGCTGGTATTAATTTGCTAATTTAAAAATGAGCGTTTATATCTTACAATGCTGCAAAAGCACTTGAGCTTATTCCAACAAGAGGAAAACAAGCAATAATAGAAAGTAATCAGGAACAAACCAAATGAAGTTCGGTGAACTCCACAGCTAAGAGAGGACAACCCCACACGCTGACTCAGTTACAAAACGCTGTCTCTCTAAGAACTCTCTGGACACACTGTCAGTCATTCCATAGCTTTGGTTTGGATTCAGTTTTCTTACTTTGGAAAGATATGGTCATTTCTACATTTTCATTCGGTGAGAATCTGGAACCAGGAGCCTTCCCTGTACTGCCTGATACTGTTTCATGACAACAGCAGACACCTTAAATCTTACCTAGTCTACACTCAAAAGTGAAGGATGCTTATATGGGGTTTAGCAGAGCAACAGGTGGTCAGGGTTCTTAGTGCACACACACGGGCAGGGAGAGCTGCCCTTCTGACTCACAGCACCTCCTTCTCTGATGAATGTCAAGTCTCAGGGCAGGATGCCCAGCCTCCCGGGCATCGGAACAGCCTCCCAAGTCCCTGCAGACCACAAGAGGCATGGACACTCCATGCCCTGCAGTGATTTTCACGGAAATGCGAACTAATTTCTCTTGGATAAACACACATAGAAGCAACACTAGTGGGTTACATTGTATATATATTAAACTTTAGGATTTACTACCAAATAGATTTCCATATGTGTTGTCCTTGTTTGCAACTTCAGTAGACTAACTAATGAAATGAACAAATAAAATTTCACACTTTTCAATAGTATTCATAAAAACATATATGTGATAAAAAAATTTAAGTATCTCAGAACAAAATCACAAGGTTAAATAAATTACCCAGGAACCTCGAAACTAGTTAGGTGTTTTGGAAAGCATTACACATGTCACTGGTGTCCACAGAAACACACACATGAAGGACACGCAAAACTAAGTTAGATATTTACCAAATAAATTTTCATTTCTTTACCCATGAGCATTAGCTGAGAATTTAGAAGCAGTGAATATAGAAATACAGTATCAGACAGATTTCAGGTGCCCAAAAAACTACTGAATACATTTCTAGTGGATAGCTAAATCATGTCAGCACTACAGTCAGCTGCATAGAGATGTTGATTAATAGTAATTTTGAATGATCTGTAAGAATACAGCATCCTTGGAAAGTACTATTGGAAAGTGTTTACTTCTAGATTAGATTTTTCTAGCCAATTCACTCTGTGTCACTCCTACAATCTGTGGGTAATATGTTCATAGAATACAAACTAAATCAGATCAAAATAATCATCTTTTTAAAAAAATTCATTTAGAAGTCAAATAAAAGCAATTTCAGAGTCAGATGGTATTTGGGATTACGAAGGTTTGTTTCTCCCAGCTCAAGGTTACTCTCTTGACTTTTGGGCAGCGAGAAGGCAAAGAGACTCGAGTAGCCTTTGGAATTGTACACGTATAACTCAACTCCGACCTTCTCACAAATCCTAGGCTTATTTCCCAATCTCCTTATCCTACCCAACGGAGCTGAAGTACAAAGTTCAGTGCTTAACAGATAGTCAGTATTCAATAAAGAGTCATGGAGTGAATTAACGCCATGTGAAATCTCAGTTATCCTACTGCTCCTATGAAATCCCCTAAATCACTGCACAATGACTCCACCTCAGGGGAAGCCGTAGGTTACAGCCTGTATTTCATTTGTCTATTTCTAAAAATCCAGAGACAGGAAAGATATTGAAAATGCAGAGTGGTAAACAAAAGCATAATAACAATACCTCAGGGCAGGAAACTGATAAAGGGCAAGATCCAGATGCAGGAAAGCCCGTGGTCTGTACAAAGGGCTGAGCCAGGGGCGCCAGCAGCCGACATGCACAGCTGAGCCAAGACGGACCGGTGTGGCTCTTATGAACACCCCTGAACATTTGCTAGGCTGGTGACAAGACTCATGCACCAACAGAGTCCACCAGCAGTCAAACAAATGGATTAACTCATATGGAAACAGAATGGTTACCCCAGCCCTCAAATCACTTCTTTGTTTTATGAGACAAGACCCTAGATCCAAACCCCAGCCCCTCCCAAGACTGGCCCCATTTGTGTATAAGACGACATCCCTCCAACCTCAGCTGCTCCTAATGGAAGCAACACTGATTTGCTGGAGACATGGAAAGAAGTGTCACTTTCAACTTTCTAAGGCACTTCCATGAAAAGCTAAGCCCAGAGTAGCAAACAAGAAGAAAACGAAACCCCTGAAAGAAACCTCTAGAACAGTTTAATATACATATGGCCTTTTCAGAAAGTCTAATAATTAGAAAACACATCACTTTAAGGCTGGTAATGGACCCAGACCATTGTCTTAGTGCATTGGGGCCTGAAGTAGCAGTTAAAGGCCTGGCTAGATCCCCTGAAGAGTCTCTAAACAGGATGGATGATGTCCCTGAGGGAAGGGAAATGTCCATTTTCAGGTAATCACCTGAAGGGAAATCACTCTTCTACCAATGGAACCAAGTGGACATAAAGAACTAAAGCTGTTCAAAAATGATGTTAACTCTCAACAGAAACTCACACCTAACTTCCACAGTGGCTCACTCGTGGGCTAAATCTGCGTGAGCTCCAGTCATGACCCCACATCCTTTATGCCCATCTCATTACCAGCACAGGCTGATGCTACACCAAAAACAACCTCCCAGGGGAAAAGGGAGGAACCTCACACACGGTATAACAAGCATGAGTAACCTGAAGAATTAAGATATAGACACCTTAAGAAGAGAAACTATGAATAATCAGGAGCTAGTAATGATTAAGGTACCAGCCTTTCAGGTACGATTCCTTCTGCCAACCCATTCTTTCCTTTCTGACATTGGGGAGGGGGTGAAAGCAGAGACGGGTCCTTATTCTTAGAGAGAACAGTTGACTTCTACCACCTGAAGACAGGAAAACCTTAGGCTCACAGATATAAGATTATGTACTTAACAAATCAATAACTCATCTAAATGAAAAGGCACTTTTAAAAGAAAAGCAAATGAGTACACGAGCCATTTTACACATACATGTTCTTTCACGTCTTCTCAGATTGCTGCCTCAACCTACAAGCTCCTCTATCTCAGGCCAGGATGACAGCCGAGCTCAGGTTCTCAGCTCGTGTGCAGAGGGACCCCGGGACAGTAAGGCGTCATTCCTGACTCACTGCATTATCTCAGGCTTTCTCTTCTTCTACCTTTCCTATTTTTGAACTGGAAGCCAATAAACCAGTAACTAAAGTACAGGCAGGAAAGACAATGATTCGAGTTTGTACAACTGCTTTGATAACATGACTGGGGAAATAAGGTCAGGAAGTAAAGGAATGAGTAACTCCTTGTTTTCTCAGAAGGACCACAGGGAACACAAGAGTTACCCTCGTCTGATTCAACACGAGTTTCTAATTATAACTTATGCATGGGGAGACTGACATACACATATCTTTTTGGTAATGAGAGAAGGTTTTTACACACTTCCTAAAACAGAAGTCTTGATTATTCTCCAACATCACAATAATGATAAGCATGACATATGTCTCCTTGTGGTAGAAAAGAAACAGATATGCAAACTCAGACTGGATTTCAGCTCAAAGAGACACAAATTGGCATCTTCACATATAATGCTCAAGTGCACTCACCCTTCCAAGGCCTCTTTCCCTTTCTTCTACAATGGGTTTTCCCTTTTCTGGAAGTTCTCTACACCCCTGGTATCTTCTCCAACAGAAGTTCTGCCCAGTGTGTAAAATGTCTTTGGCCCTCCTCACCTTTTCCTCCTCTTTTCAGGGGTCATCGGGAAGAAGGTTAAGGATCATGGCGAGGGTAGGGGGTTCAATGCCACCTGAGGAGGTTGTTAATGCAAAAAAAATTCAATAATTTGTACGAATTTTTTCTGCCCTTTTTTTTTCTTTGTCCCCCTAGAAAAAACAGCTGACACTATGGGCTAAAGCAGGGGTTCCCAACCCCCCAGCCACAGACTGGTACCAGTCTGTGGCCTGTTAGGAAAGTGGCTTCACAGCAGGAGGTGAAGGGTGGGTGAGCGAGCGAAGCTTCATCTGTATTCACAGCTGCTCCCCATCGCTCGCATTACCGCCTGAGCTCCATCTCCTGTCAGATCAGCAGTGGCATTAGATTCTCACAGGAGTGCGAACCCTACTGTGCACGGCGCATGCAAGGCATCTAGGTTGCGCACTCCTTATGAGAATCTAATGCTTGGTGATCTGAGGTGGAGCTGAGGTGGTGATGTTAACGCTGGGGAGCAGCTGCAAATACAGATTATCCTTAGCAGAGAGGTTTGACTGCATAGTAAATCAATTGCTTGCAGACTCATATCAAAACCCTATCAGTGAGTGGCAAGTGAAAACAAGCCCAGGGCTCCCACTGATTCTGCATTATGGTGAGCTGTATAATTATTTCATTGTATATTACAATGAAATAATAATAGAAATAAAGTGCACAATAAATTTAATGTGCTTGAATCATCCCAAAACCATCCCCCCTTGCGCCGGTCCGTGGAAAATTTGTCTTCCACGAAAACTGGCCCCTGGTGCCAAAAAGGTTGGGGCCCGCTGGGCTAAATGACAGTCTGACTGGGATAAATGAAAAAGAATGGACCTATTACCACAGCTACCAATCAGTTTAAAACCACCTTGTCGAAGAAAAGAATCCAGGGAAGAAATGAATCCATGTACTAGAGCAACCGCATCCCCACCGACAGCTCTTTCATCCGTTTGAAAGGCTGACTTACATACACCCCAGACCTTAAAGAAACTATGAAATACAGAGACTGTGACCAGCAGCTATCTCAACAGTTGTCAGGAACCTATTTCCAAAGTTCCAGATCATTGGAACGTGCAATGTTTGAGAAGATCTACCCCTTCCTTCTCGTTCTTTGTATGAAAATACAGAAAGAGGGGTATGTAAAAGTCTGTTTTTACCCCTAATAGTAAGGGAGTCTGGGTCTTACTCCCTCTAAGATTACTTTATTGAATTTTCAGAATAAGTAATATCTTTTCAAATGTAAACTTTTCTGCGAAACTTGGGGTGAGTCTTCATAAAGATATGTTATTCCTTTCAAATGACTTCTGTGTAGTTAAAAAAAACAATAATCTTAGCAAGAGAGATGGTTTCACATGCTTTGAGAAGAAAATTTTAAAAGAAGATAGACCCATACTCAGTAGTTTTCTAGTAACTTCAGTTTATTAAGTGCCTGTAAAAGCTGAATGAATGAAAAAAGTGTGGGCAATACATAAGCCTCTGAAAATTTACGACAGGTTACATTTTTTTTTTCATGGTACGTGGACCTCTCACTGTTGTGGCCTCTCCTGTTACGGAGCACAGGCTCCGGACGCGCTGGCTCAGCGGCCATGGCTCACGGGCCTAGCCACTCCGCGGCATGTGGGATCTTCCCGGACTGGGGCACGAACCCACGTCCCCTGCATCAGCAGGCGGACTCTCAACCACCGCGCCACCAGGGAAGCCCCAGGTTACATTTTTTAAAATGCAATTTCAGTGTAAGTAAACATACAGAAAAGATAAAATTAATATATGGGCAAAACAGCAAGACTGCAGTAAGTTAAGCAAGAAAGATGGTGATAACAATGACAGATTCCATATACATAGTCCTGGGTGGCCCGGTGTAGCTGTGCAACAAGGGGAAATGGGATGGTTCTCAAAACAGGGAGGTGAGATCTGTAACCTCAACAATGGCAAACGTGATTCATGAAGCTGAATCAAGATAAACAGAGAGAAAACTGGAAGCAAACAACAAATCATTGTTTGGTATGAGTTGTGTGTTAAATACATTTTCTATAATTTTGTATTTTGGCTGCAATACATGAAATGCTAATTTCACCTCAACATGGAATAGAGGAAAGAGTGCAGATTCTTCAACAACATGAAATTGTAAATACAGTTAAGGTAGCCATGCTCATGCCTTAGACACATCAGCAGCTCACATGGCCCTGCTAAAAAGAGGTTTATAAATACATGAAAAAGATTTTGCAAGTAGGCTTCTAATTCCATAGTGTTTTATGATTTCAAACGAGGTAAAAGAATAAGCGAATGGAAGAGACCCAGGAACACAGATGTTCAGATACTCGTGGTAAACACAGGACACGGGTAACAACGTTTCCTGAGAATGGGGGGGAAATGTATGGAATGTGTTACCAGGAAGAAAACACGCAGTGAGCATAAGTGAGATCAGCAGTGCCTGGGGCTGCTCCGGAGAACAGGGGCCTTGCCTACAAGGAGAAACTCAGAAGGATGATAAAGGCCTGATGCAGATTTGACAAGAGGACTTACTCCAAACCACTGTTTCTGGCCCTTGAAGACGTCTGCTGGATAAATAACACCAAAGGGGATCACCTCACACAGGGCTTTACTCTGTTTAGGTGGAAAATCTCTCAATGAACCAGGTCTTAAATTTGAAAATACAAACCATCAAATTAGTTGAAAACCTACTTATTATTTCAAGTCATCCCTGGAACCACTCCAAGCCCCTCAGCCATTTCTCCAGGTTAAACAGCACAGGGTCTCAAGTCTCCAGGCCTTCAAATCTCTATTCAGAAGCTATGTTTTTTCCTCCAAGTTATATACACTACTCTAATTTCGCCAATAGTATAATTTGCTTTTAAACTGTACATTATACACTAACACCTCCCTTCCTGTTTCATTTTTCGCATCACCAAAACACTGAGAATAAACTAAAACCATGTTGCCATTTGATTATTTTCTTCATGTGCATTTTATAATGATCAGACTTTGAAATTAAAACAAGCTTTAGCCATACTCGGTAGAAAAAAGGGGAAATATTTCTTGTCTTTTTAAAAGGGGAAATTTGGTTTGGTCTTATATTTGGCTGCTTTGTATTTTGGGGAAGACATAATCTGGAATCCAAAAAGCCAGTCTAATGAGTTTCTGTTTTGTTTCTGGAACATGAGTCCTCTCCATCTACCTGCTTCCTATGCGGCAGTATTCAAAAGCAAGCTGGTATTACTGTAATACGAAAGTTTATACTTAACAGAAGAAGCCAAGTGTGTCTGGGGTTGCCAGGGTAACACTGAAACCTAACTTTCAAAACAGCAACAAAATGTTACTTTTTCTTCTCTCGCCACTTAGAGGCTGGAGACTTGCTCAGTTTCTATCAAGCCCTGTGCCCATCTGGGCTTCAACAAGTGTCTCACCTCAAACTCCAGCTTCTAGTTCTGCTTCAAGAACATGCTCATTTCTAGAACAAAGCAGGAGACATTCCATCCTAATATGAAAAACTTTAGTTATAACACTAATTGATTAAAGTACAGAAAACCTTAGTAAAAGGGGCCGCAAGTAAAGCCACCAACATTAGGTAGAAAAGTACTAAAAAGAGATACTTTGTACTATACTTAGAGCTAAGAAGTTATAAAGAATCACCTGCTTATGTTCTATGGAAAGTTTTAATGACATTAGAATGAATTCATGTGGAGAAGTACACAAAACACAAAACTATCCATAAAGACAGCCATGCAGATCAACTAAAGAAAAACTTTGCCTACATTCCTCAAAACACAATGATTGTTATGATTATACAGGAAAAAGCGATAAGAAAATGTGCCTGACCTCTGCAAGGCCATGGCTGACTGCAGCCCAAGCTCAGTCTTCCTTTGCCCTCCTTCAAGTTCACTGACATCACTCTCAGTATGTTTCCCCATAACTTCTGGGTGGTAAGGTTTATATTAGTTTCCCAAAATATTTTGTAAAACTTGCTATTTTGAAGTCACTTTTCCTACCTTAGTTAAAATTTGTTAATTACGAAAGGATAGGCATTTCATTCACTTCTAATCCTGACACAACCTCATAGAAAACAATTGAATACAACCACCAAACTTAAGTCACTTTTTTGGTTTTGAGGCTAAACATATGTAAACAATGGTTTACAATGGTACCATAATTGGCAGCAAATTAAGTCCTGCTTATTCTACGGAGGCATCATTAACTAACAGTTTTTGGTCTGAATTCACTCTCTTCATGTGTGTAAAGGGTAAGAGATCACCGGGGCAAGAGCACATGGGACCTCACGCATCACATTCCTGCACATGGCGGGGGCGGGGGGCGAAGGGGGTTAGAGCTGAAGGTGCCAGGATGGGCAATTTTAGTTTATGAACCGAGGTTTAGGCTTAATAACGCAAATCTCCTCTGCTTCACGTGTCTGTTCAGCACACAAGTTAAAAACACAGAGGGCCTTAGATTTTGCTTTCAATCCTCTTTCATACATAAGGACTTGAGGGAAGAAAAATCCTCTGAAGCTTCCACTGGTACAGGTGGTAAACCAGTTTATAATCAAAGTTAAACCAATAGCGGACGTAACCCTCACAAACACTGTCCCGGAATGTCCGTGGAAAAGCCAGTGGGTCTCCTAAAGGGGTTTTCATTATGTTCCCAGGGACCATGTTCCTAAAGAGAAAAATCAGTCCATAGCTTTAGCATTTTCATCAAAAGAAAAAAGACATCAATTTCTCCTTCAGAGGTGAATGGACTCTTGCCTATAAAACCGTTTTGTTCTGTAAGTCAAAAACAAGCTTATACTTTTGACGATACACTTTTGGGGAGGTTACCTTTAAAGATTTTTAAGCTTGAAAAAATTATTTACACAGAAAATTATAGTCTGGCATGATTATTCTATGGGTAACTGGAGCTACCTGAAAAATATTTACTTTCTCATAAAATAAGATTTTTACTAGTAATTACATGAATAGGAAATTAAGACTCAGAATTCGCACTGAAATCCTGAGCTGCAGCTTCCCCACACCCTCTGCACACTGGTTACTGTCTTTCCTTTGAATTCCAGCCGTCCTAGTACATGTGAAGTGTGTCACATGGTGGTTTTGAGTTTCATTTCTAGTCACATCTTTGCCCATCTTTCAGTCAGGCTGTGTTGTCGTCATTTCATTGAGCTGTAAGAGTTCAACACATATTCAGCATATTAACCCCTGATCAGATACGATTTGCAAATACTTTCTCCTATTTTGGGGGTCATCTTTTTTATTTTCTTGATAGTATTGTTTGCAGCACAGATATTGTTCATCTTGATGTTGTCCAACTGGTCTATTTTTTTCTCTTGCCATATGTACTTTTGGAGTCTATCCAAGAAACCACTGCCCAACCCATGGTCATGAAGATTTACTCCTATGTTTTCTTCTGAGTTTTATAGTTTTAGCTCTTATGTTTAAGTTTATGATCCATTTTGAGTTAACTTTTGTTCACAGTAGGAGTTAAGAGGTACAAATTCATTTTTTTGCATGTGGATGTCCAGTTGTCTCAGCACCACTTGTTGAAAAGACTTATCCTTTGCCCTTGAAATGTCTTGGTACCATTGTCAAAAATCAATAAACCATAAACAACACTATTTATTTCTGGGCTCTTAATTCTATTCCATTGACCAATACGTCTATCCACACTGTCACACTGTCATAATTACTGTATCTCTGTAATCACTGTGTAGTCAGGAAGTATAACTCCTCCAACTTTATTCTTCTATATTGTTTTGAATATTCTGAACCCCTTGCATTTTCATATGAATTTTCAAGATTGGCTTGTCAATTCCTGAGGGGGAAAGGCAGTTGGGATGTTGTCTAGACACCGTGTTGAATCTGTGGAACAATTTGGTGGTGTCTTCCATCTATAAATACAGTGTGTCATCCTGTTTATCTGGATACACCTTAACTTTCTTCAGGGTCTTCTAGTTTTCAGTGTATAACTCTTAGACTTCTTTTGTTAAATTTATACCCAAGTATTTTATTTTTTTGATGCTATTATAAAGGAAATTGTCTTCCTAATTACATTTTTCAGTGTTAATTGCTAGTCTCTAGAAATAGAATTGATTTTTGTACACTGACTCTATATCTTGTTCAACCTCATTGAATTCTTTTATTATTTCTAATAGTTTTTTAGTGGATTCCTTAGGTTTTTTATATACAAGATCATGTCACCTACAAAGAGAGACATCCCAATCTAGATGCCATTTACATATTTCCTTTTCTTGCCCAACTGCCCTGATGAGAACTTCTAGCACATTGTTAAACAGAATTGGTGAGAATGTATATCCTTGTCCCCTTCCAGATCTCAGGGAAAACATTCAGTCTTCCATGTGAGCTGTGGGTTTTTCACAGACGCTCTCTATCAGGTTGAGAAAGTTCCCTTCTATGCCCAGCTTCCTTCATGTTTCGATCATGAAAGGCTGTAGGATTTTGTCAAATGCTCTTTCTGCATCTATTGAGATGTTCACAGGGCTTTGATCCTTTGTTTTGTGTATTACAGTACTTGATTTTCATAGATGAAACCTTGCATTCCTAGCATAAATCCCATTGGCCATGGTGTATAATACTTTATACGTTTTGCTGGATTCAGTTTGGTAGCATTTGGCAAGAATTTCTGTCTATATTTGTATAGGATATTGGCCTGTACCCTTTTTTTTCTTATGATGAGTTTGCCTGGTTTTGATAGCAAAGTGGTCTCACAGAATGAGATGGGATGTGTTCCCTCCTATTTCAGTTTTTGAGATTGTGAATGACCAGTGGTAATTCCTCTTTGAATGTCTGATATAATTCACCAGTGAAGACATATGGGACTGGGTTTTTCTTTGTGGGTAGTTTTCTCTTACTGATTAAGTCTCTACTTTCTATTCAGATTTTCTATTTCTTCCTGAGTCAGTTTTTCTAAGAATTTGTCCATTTCATCTAAGTTAACTAATGTGTTGTCATATGATTGTTCATAGTACACCATTATCCTTTTTTATTTGTATAAGGTCAGTAGTGGTGTCTTTTCTTTTATTCCTGATTTTAGTAATTTGAATCTTCCTATTTTTCATGGTCTAGCTAAAGGTTTGTCAATTTTGTTATCTTCTCAGAGATTCAACTTTCAGTTACATTTACTTTCTCTAATATTTTTCTATTGTTTATTTCATTTATTTCCACTCTAGTGTTTATTCTTTCCTTCTTTCTACTTGCTTAGGGCTTACTTTGCTCTTCTTTTTTAGTTTTTTAAGGTGGAAGGTAAGATTGATTTCAGATATTTTTTTCTTTTTTAATAAGATATTTACCACTATAAATTTCTCTGAGCACTGATCTACTTGCATAGTACTAAATATATTTAATATATTGTTATATATAAAATATGTATATATTTATATACAATATAAAATTTAATTTATTGTGATTTCACCTATATTCATTTCAAAGTATTTTCTAATTTTTCTTGTGATTTTTTTGAATCATTTGTTATTCAAGGGTTTAATATTTACAGATCTGAAAATTCCCCAAATTTTTTACTGATTTCTAATTTAATTCCCTTGTGATCAGAAACCACACTTTGTTTTTCAATAGTTTTATATTTATTAAGGCTTTGATCTCCTCAAATTTATTAAGGCTTGTTTTTTTGTGTGTCCTAACATATGGTCCATCCTGGAGAACGTTCTGCAAATGCTTGAGCAGTATGTGTGTTCTGCTGATTCTGCAGATGCTGAGTGGAATGTTCTATGTCTCTTAGATCTAGTTTGTTTATACTGTTGTCCAAGTCTTCTATTTCCTTGTTTATCTTCTGCTTAACTTTCTATCCATTATTGAAAGTGGCCTATTGTACATAGCCCACTTACATACATACATAGTATTAATTTCTCCCTTAAATTCTGTCAGTTTTTACTTCATGTATTTTGGGGCACTGTTGTTAGATGCCTACATGTTTAGAAATCTTCCTGGTAGATTGACACTTTCATTATTATGGAATGTCCCACTTTACCTCTGCTAACATTTCTTTTAAGTCTATGTTGTGTGATATCAGTATAGCAACTCCAGCTCTTTTATGGTTGTTTAAAGTTGTTCTTTTTACTTCCAACCTATTTGTATCTTTGAATCTGAAGTATGTCTCTTATAATACAATATATGCTTAGATTTCTTTTTATCCAATCTGATAATGTCTGCCTTTTGAGTGGATTATTTAATACATTCACAGTTAAAGTTATTATCCATATGGTTGAATTTATATCCACTATTTTTCATTTTGTTTTCTGTATATCTCATGTCTTTTTTGTTCCTCTGTTCTTCCTTTATTGCCTTCTTTTGTAATGGATGGATACATGGATTAAGTGGATATTTAATTCCTTTAGTGATTTCATTTTATACAGTATTTGAGTCTTCTTAGTGGTTGCTCTAAGTCTTACAATATTTATCTTAATTTACCAGAATCTACTTCATATTTATACTGACTTGATTCCAGAAACATAGAAACTTCACTTCTCCATACATCCATTCACTCACCACCTGTTTATGTTATTACTGTTACACATACTGTCTGTGATTTTTATATGGTACAAACTGTTATCAATTTATGTAAGTATATGTCTTTCAAAGAAGTTGAGAGAGGGAAGGAGAGAGATATATTCATACAGCTTGTTATATTCACCTTCTTATTTACCCTTTATTGTTCTTTTCACTGTTTTCTGTAGATTCGCATGCCACATGGTGTCACTTCCTGACTGTAACACAACTTTTGTTTCTACTAGTTTCCTTTGTTCTCAAATATATTTCATTTCTGGGTGTCACAGGCTCAACAACATACAAACTGTTTTATGCAGTTATTTTTAAGTCAGTCAGAAGAATCAAGGAGAAGAAATACACAAAATACACAGTATTTTGTGTAGATGAAAATTATGTTTACCAGCAGTGGGGTGTGTGTGTGTGCGCATGCACACATGTCTGATGTAATTTACCTTCAGACTGAAGAACACCCTTTTAGTATTAGAAGGCAGGTCTGGTAGCAAGAAATTCTCGCAGTTTTTGAGAATGGCTTTATTTCACCTTCATTTATAAACCTTGTTTTGCTAGATGTAAGATCTTGGTTGGTCGCTTTCATTTCAGCATTTGAATATGTCATCCCACTGCCTTCTGGTCTCCGCTAGTTCTGGTAAGTCTGCTGCTAACATTGCTGCAGTTTCCTTGTATGTGATGAGTTGTTTCTCTCTCACTGCTTTCAAGACTTTTTCCTTTACCTTTGGCCTTCCACACTTTGACTAAGATATAACTAAGATCTCTTTGTATTTGCCTACTTGAAGTTCACGAAACTTAGATGCGTATATTAGTGTTTTCATCAAGTTTGGGAACTTTTCACCCATTACAACTTCTAATAATTTTCTGCACCTTTTTCTCTCTCCTCTCCTTCTGACACTCACACTTCATGTACATTGGTCACTTAATGGTATCCCACATTTTTCTGAGGTTTCAACTTCCTTTTTTTCTGTTTTTCAGACTACATAGTCTCTATTGATTTATCTTCAAGTTTGCTGATAGTTTTTTTCCGCCACCCGTCACAAACCAATTGTTCAACCACTTAGTGCTTTTCTTGTTTCATTTTGGTTATTGTACTTTTCAGCTCTAGATTTTTTAAATAATTTATTTTTACTGATATTCTCAATTTGATGAGACATTATCATCATACCTTCCTTTATTTCTTAGAAACTGTTTTCTTCAGTTCTTTGGAGACATTTAGAATGGTGCTTTGAAGTCTATTTCTGTTAAGTACAACACATGGGCCCTTTTGAACAAAGTTTTTGTTGCCTGTTCATTTGCTTCCCTGTATATGGGTCACGTTTTTTTGCTTCCTTGTATGTCTCATCTATTGTTGTTGAAAACTGGACATTTCAGATAACATAACAGCAGCTCTGGGTACGGACTTTCCCTTCTAGGCCCCAGAGCTTATTGTGTTTGTGTTTGCTTGTTCATTTGCTCAGTGACAAGGTCAAACCCGCTCAGGGAAGTCTGTTCCTGCTGCAGTGTGCTACCTGACCTTCCTGCACACACGCTTCCCCACGTTTTTATCTAAAGTGAAAGCTAAAGAGTGTGCTTCTGCTCCTTTAACCACTTAAAGCTTTACCCTTAACCACTCTGTGGGTGAGATAACAGGGCACGCCTTAGAGCAGGGATCCCTAAACCCCCTTACCGGTCTGTGGCCCACCAGGAAATGGGCCACACAGCAGGAGGTGAGCGGCGGGAGAGCAAGCGAGGCTTCATCTGTATTCACAGCCACTCCCCATCGCTTGCATTACCACCTGAGCTCTGCCTCCTGTCAGATCAGCGGTGGCATTAGATTTTCACAGGAGTGCGAACCCTACTGTGAACTGTGCATGCAAGGCATCTAGGTTGTGTGCTCCTTATGAGAATCTAATGCCTGATGGATGATCTGAGGTGGAGCTGAGGCGGTGATGCTAGCACTGGGGAGCGGCTGCAAATACAGATTATCATTAGCAGAGAGGTTTGACTGCACAGAGACCATAATAAATCAATTGCTTGCAGATTCATATCAAAACCCTATCAGTGAGTAGCAAGTAACAATTAAGCTGCATCTGGTGGCAGGCTTCATAGTGGCAAGTGAGTTGATGTACTTCAATTGTACAGCTGCATCTGGTGGAAGGCGTGAAGTCACTTATTTTAGTCCGCGTGTGTCCCGCCCATTATTTTATTTACCACTTCCGGCTGTGCCTCTTTCCTGCACTGCGCACTTGCTCAGTCATAGTTTTCGTAAGCCCACAAGCTAACTCTAGCCGAAATGAGTAAAAAATAAACATCACTGGAGAGCTTCTTTGAAAAGGGGGAAAGACCCAATGATGAGACAACAGAAGACTCTAAGACTGCCAATGAAAAGAAAGTTGCATTTAAAAGAAAATATCAAGAGTCATACTTAAATTATGGGTTCATTGCAACAGGTGATTCACATTCTCCAAGCCCGCTTTGTATAATATGTGGTGACTGGCTATCCAACGAAGCCATGAAACCTTCAAAATGGCTTCGCCACATGGAGACCAAGCACACTGCATTAAAAGACAAGGCTTCGGATTTTTTCAAAAGAAAAAAAAACGTGAACACAAAGAACAGAAGCGATTATTGAAGGCCAGCACTTCATCAAATGTATCTGCGCTGACAGCATCATTCTTAGTGGCTAACCGCATTGCTAAAGCTAAGAAGCCCTTTACTACTGGAGAAGCGTTGATCCTGCCTGCTGCTAAGGACATTTGCATGAACTTTTAGGAGAGGCTTCAGCTCAAATTGTGGCACATGTTCCTCTTTCGGCTAGCACCATAAGTAGATGAATTGATGAATCAGCAGAGGATATTAAGGCACAATTGTTAGAGAGGATTAGTGAGTCTCCATGGTACGCCATCCAGGTTGAAGAGTCTACAGATGTTGACAACAAGGCAACAATGTTTGTTTTTGTGCAACGTGCTTTTCAGGTGGATGGGCCTGAGGATATATTATATGTGCACTTTTGTTGCCAACCAACACCAGAGCTGCAGAACTATTCCCAGTCTTTGAATGATTACGTATCAGGGAAACTGAATTGGTCATTTTGTGTCGGTATATGCATGGATGGAGCAGCTGCCATGACTGGACAGCTTTCTGGTTTCACTACTCTGGTCAAAGAGGTTGCTTCTGAATGTGAGTCTATGCACTGTCTCATCCATAGAGAAATGCTGGTTAGCTGAAAAATGTCACCTGTTAACAACGTTTTGCAGGATGTGATTAAAATTATCAACCACGTTAAAGTACATGCCCTTAACTCACGTCTGTTCATGCAGCTTTGTGAGGAGATGGACGCAGAGCACACACGTCTTCTCTTATACACAGAAGTGAGATGGCTTTCCAAAGGTAGATCACTGAACAGAATTTTTGAGTTACGAGAGCTGCTCCAGAGATTTCTTACAGAAAAACAGTCACCACTGGCAGCACAGTTCAGTGACACAGAATGGGTGGCAAAACTTGCTTACTTGTGTGACATATTCAACCTGCTCAACGAACCCAATCTGTCACTTCAGGGGAGAAAGACAACTGTATTCAAGTCGGCAGATAAAGTGGCTGCATTCAAAGCCAAACTGGAATTATGGGGGTGACGAGTGAACACTGGGATTTTTGACATGTTTCAAACATTAGCAGAGATTTTGAAAGAGACTGAGCCAGGGCCTTCTTTCTCCCGGCTGGTGCATGATCACCTATCTCAGCTTTCAAAAGAGTTTGAGCATCACTTCCCAACCACAAAGACACCCGAACTGGGAAGGAATGGATCCATGACCCATTTGTGAATAAGCCAGGTGAAATCGACTTTGTCTGTGCTAGAAGAGGATCAACTGCTCGAGATCGCAAATGACGGTGCCCTCAAAAGTATGTTTGAGTCAACTTCAAATCTCCATACGTTCCGGATTAAAGTCAAGGTGGAATACCCTGAGATTGCCACAAAAGCACTGAAAAGCCTGCTTCCGTTTCCAACATTCTATCTTTGTGAAGCATGGTTTTCTGCAGTGACAGCAACCAAAACGAGTTTATGAAGTACAGTGGACATAAGGAACACACCTTGGGTATCACTGTCTCCCATCCCTCTCAGATGGGACCATCTAGTTACAGGAGAACAAGCTCAGGGCTCCCACTGATTCTGCACGATGGTGAGTTGTATAATTATTCTATTATATATTACAATGTAATAATAATAGAAATAAAGTGCACAATAAATGTAATGTTCTTGAGTCATCCCTAAACCATACCCCCACCCCGGTTCGTGGAAAAACTGTCTTCCACGAAACTGGTCCATGGTGCCAAAAAGGTTGGGGCCTGCTGCCTTAGAGGGTATTTACAGAATTTTTTCCCCACATTGAGCCAGGAACTAATAACTTGGGTCTTTTCTAATTGCTCCTGAAAAGTTGCAGTCTTGGGCATGCACACAGCCTTCAGGTTGCCAGACATGACGGACTTTATTTTTAAGCCTGGATTAGGAGTTGTCCCCAGGTCAATATTTGCACAAAGGTGTGTTTAAGACACTTGTGCAATGAAGATTCCACTCAGTTCTGATGAGTCTGATGAGGTTTAGGGACACTGTCCCGGTGCCCGTGCCCTGTCCTGATGGCTCCTGAGTGGGGGCAACGTGCACGGCCTTCCTGACATCCAGGGCTGACTGTGATCCATGGACGGCCCTTCTCGGCTATTTCCCTAGTTCTCCGTGGTTGCCTGGAACAGAGCTTCTGGAACAGGGGACTGAGGAGAGTAGAGATGCCAGTTTCCAACCCTCCCAAGGAAGGGCCACAGCCACAGACAGAGCCTGTCCAGGCTGCACACACCAGACGCTAGAATGGAGCATCTCAGGGCTCAGACACTGTGGGTCTCGCTGTCCTAACCGAGTTTCAGGAGGTCTTCTTGAGTGGGTGTTTCTCCATTTCCTCTGTGCCCTGAGGACAATTTCCAGAGACTTTAAATGAGTATTTTTGTTATAATTCTCACCAGTTAAATTGTTGTTTTGCTGGGAAGAGGACCTGTCAAGCTGCTCGTCTGTCAGTCTAGAAGGCCCATCTCCAAAGAAATTTTTAACGTGATATTTCAGATGGAGTTTCAAGTTTAGTAATTTTAAAAATTCACTTATTAACAAAACCAAAAAATAAGCAGAAATGTTAGAAATCTTCCATTATGAGCATCGTTTTGAAAAAGAAACATACATTTACTTGTATTTTGGTTTAAATAAAAAAGGTTTGGGACTTCCCTGGTGGCTCAGTGGTTAAGAATCTGCCTGCCAATGCAGGGAACAGGGTTCGAGTCCTGGTCTGGGAAGATCCCACATGCCGTAGAACAACTAAGCCCGTGCGCCACAACTACTGAGCCTGCGCACAGCAACTACTGACCCCATGTGCCACGACTACTGAAGCCCATGTGCCTAGAGCCCGTGCTGTGCAACAAGAGAAGCCACCACAGCGAGAAGCCCGCATAACGCAACTAAGAGTAGCCCCCCGCTCACCGCAACTAGAGAAGGCCTGCACGCAGCAATGAAGACCCAACACAGCCATAAATAAATAAATAAAGTGTTTAAATAAAAAAAAAACAGATATAAATAAGAACATTAATTTTTCTTCTAAGTCTTAAATTTGTGCCCCCAAATAACTGGGAACATTTTTCAGCTTAGGTCACAGGAGGTACAGTGGGAACAACCAGTCTACTGTCAGCAGCATCACCTCCCACGGGCAAAGGCGGGAGTTATCATAATGGTAACTGTGTAAGTCAAACGAGAAATAAAATTCTCCTTTGCTCTCGGATAGTTCAGAATCCTGCCGCTGTCCATGGTATAGAAATGTACATTCCACCATGTAGCACCAAGACATCAAAATTAACTTCAGGTCTAATTTACCTAAATTCAATTCTCACTCTTATGTCTAATGAGAAAAACCTAAAGACTTTTGCTGAAAGATGAGAAGGACACACATTCAGTGAAGGGAAATATCCGTCAACAGCCCATGTCCGCATCCCTGAAACCATCAGACAGGAGCTCCCCGTACACAGAAGCCTGCTGCTCTACCGGCTGATTTTCTAGGGTTTTAAACAAGATGCAGGGAAATCTCTGCTTGCGGTGCTACTTTCAAAATCCATCCCTTATTCCTCTGTACATGTCTGAATGAAATACATTCTTCAAGGCCCACTTCAACCCTCATCTCCTCCAACAGCCTCACCCTAAGTCCAGCTAACTCGCTCCATTTCAGTCCCGACTATGAGCAGCACCCAATGTGACCGGAGTGGTTAGTGCTGGCTCTCCCTGGCATGGCTGCTGCTTTTCTTTGCTGCACTCCCGGCTGAAATGGAGAAACCCTGTTCCCATCAGATCAAGAAAGGGATGCAACAGTGAACGTAATTTGTGCCCCCCTTCCCTCCAGTTTTCTGGGTTCTCCACATTAGCAATACTGAGAAAACACTCTCCCTTCATCTGACCAAAAATCTTTCCTCACTTTTGCAAGGATGAGTTTTAGTTTCCATAGATAATCATAAAAGGTAATGAATCTCAAGTATATTTTCCAAGCAACCCTTTTTTCAATGTCTATGGATCATAATAAATAAAACACCCCAGCCATTAAAAATTAATACCCTTTTCTAATATACCTAGTCCAACAAAATCTTAATATCATCATAGTATGCAAATATGAAGTCCAAAAGAATTAAACTTCAGCATCATGATTAAATTTTTGCAATTCCAAAGTACAATTAATCAGATATAATTTTCCCAATACATCCAGCAAGGTCGAGGATCACTAGTCTAATTATATTTCCTTTTCATTATGTCATTAGGCTTTTTGATTATTTGTTTTGTAGCCATTTACTTACAAGTATAAAAATAATATTTTGACCAAAAGAAAATTTTTTAAAAAGAAGTTATTATTGTTACATTCTTTGAATTGACTGGGTATGCTCTACAAATAATTAGAGAAAAAGCATCTCTACAGAAAGTAATGAATCATTCAACATCTAAAACAAACCTAGGATCCACAAAACGTATGTTCTTCTAACTATAGCCTTGTATATTGATGTGGTTTTCTACATAAATACACTTTTAAGGCTTGCAATAGAAATGTATTCTATTATTGATAAAAACAAACATCCTGTTAAAAATTACAAAGTACCAAATATTTATGATGTATTCCCCAAAACAGATCTAAATTGTCTTATTATAAGATATTTGGTATTTCAGACATTATTTTAGGTCTACGAGACAAATAGAACCATCCAATCAAAACACACCCTTGCCAGCTACGACAGGAAAACTTAACACCAGTACAGACAACTAGACTTATACCTCTCAGATGATCATTCAGGCCATCAGCCTGTAAACACTGAAATATCAACTGATTATGATAAAACATATTTTTTAATCTAAAGATAAATATTTGCACTTAGTACAAGTCAAGCAGAGATTCACAGGTAAAATACATACCCTTGTTTTATTTTCTGACCAACCAATCTTACGATAGTACTTAAGGTACAGCTCACACGTTTTCCCAGCGCCCCAACATAGTAGGAAAAATCATTTTAATGGCAATTACTATTTCACATAAGAATATGGAGGCGTTACATTACACACTCCCACACAGGAACATTTAAGTAATGAATGCTTCTTTTCCCATTGTTATTATGAAGTTTTACAAAATACAAAAAAGGCTTTTTAGAAGTTAGGTCAGAAAGCACAGTGGCAAGATCGAACAAAATGCCAAATGTCTTTTATTAACTCCCCTAATAATAAGTAGCAGATTTAACTATCTATTTTTCTAATCATATTTCCAGAAGCTGAAGCCAAACAAATATTTAACTATCATGAATTCTTTTTCTCCCCCATTCTTTGGGCAGAGCATTTTAATCTGATAAATAGAACAGAAGAAACCCAGGAAGAAATTCATTTGTTGCATTAAATGGTTATATAAATGGCAATTATGTATTTAAAAAGCAAAACAGATTCTTTGCGGCTTCCCTGGTGGCACAGTGGTTGAGAGTCCGCCTGCCGATGCAGGGGATACGGGTTCGTGCCCCGGTCCGGGAGGATCCCATGTGCCGCGGAGCGGCTGGGCCCGTGAGCCATGGCCGCTGAGCCTGCGCGTCCGGAGCCTGTGCTTCGCAACGGGAGAAGCCACAGCGGTGAGAGGCCCGCGTACCAGAAAACAAACAAACAAAAACAGATTCTTTTCATTCACTCTTGTTAAGTTCTGTGTGCAAATTTATATTGTGGGAAGCATGTTCCTTTACACACCTTTTAAGGATTATTAGACATTTTTGACTTAAGGCATATTTTACAGAGACGTCCCTTTTGGTGGAATCAAAACTATCTCCACTCAACATTTGGTGGGTTTAACCACAGTGGCTGTACCTCCACCTACTATTTATTTGCCACACAAGCAAAAGGCCCTCATGTTTACTGCTTACAAAAGCTTATGTGTCTAAGGCTCACATCACTCTGATAAATTTTATTTAATTGGGCAAATGTCATATTTGGTGGTATCATAGTTTATGTACTTATCAAAGTCTGTTAGAATACAGAAAAGGCTTTAAAAGTATCTCCACACAATTTTATAAACGTAACTAGTCATTTAAATATGGAACACATATGAAAATCCGTACAAATTCAGATTCTTTTCAAAAAGGATCTATTCTAGTCTTCTTATAAATCCCATCCCACACTTGCCCTCATCTATAATATTTCACATCCACACCTATGGCTAATGATGAGGAACACAGGCTCTGCAGCCGGACGGCTGGGTCTGCACCCGAGCTCTGCCCCTCACTGCGCTGGGAGCGTGAGATCGTGCCTGCATCTCAGCTTTGTGTGCTGTGCACCAGGGATATGGGGTTTCCCTCACAGGATTAGGGGGTGGGATGAGCCAGCTTGGGGCTGCGCAGACAAGGACCACGCACCTGCAGGCTCCGCGGCGGCCGGGGCTGCTGCCATGATCCCCGCTGGTACTAGTACTACTGCTGAAGCTGCTGCTGCTACTGCTGTTTCCCAAAGTATCTCTGCTCGGACCTCATCTGACACTGGATTAACTAGAAACCTCTTTGTCAGGGAATTCCTACTGTCAAGATCACTCCAGTGTAAATTCTCCCACTTCCCTGCTCATAAGCTTGGGTTAATTTAATCTTTCCTTGGACATGAAGATCCTGAGGTGACTTAGGGTCACTCTCAACATTAACAGGCACTGAACTCACCTGTGAGACGCAGGACATGGGTCACCATGCACTTGCTCTGGGACGTTCCTTAAAAATTGGCAAGTGCATGTGTGTGTGTCATGTTTCAAACAGGGACCTCATCTTCCTCTTGATTCCGTGGGTGACAGGGTTGTTGTTTCACCAAGTGAGCAGCTCGATATTTAATTCTGACCTATAAGCATCACGCTCATTTGCTAAAGGAGAAGTACATGAAATCATAGTCTGATAAAACTATACCTTCTCAGCGAATCTCCTTATGCTTTCATAACCTCACAATGAAGACCGGTGTGCTAAGATGTAGGCACACAACTTAAATACAGGTTCCGTGAAAAAATAAGGAAAGCTCTGTGTTGGGTTCCCTGGAGGACAAAGGGCTGAGAGACACCAGACATGCCTCACTGCAGCCACTCCAGAGTCCAGAGAGCAGCCCCTTCTCTTTATGCCACAGAGCAAGCTGTCCAGGTGTAGGACCTCTGTGGTCACACAGAAGACATATCTCCCGAGAGAGCTACTAAAGGCCAGTGCATCCAGCCACAGACTTACTTTCAAGAAGAGGACAGATCACAGAAATACTATCTAGCTCTTTTAAAGTATTTGGAGAAACCAGAGCTCTTGGCTTCCACCGTGTGTGAGAAGAGTGGCTAGAAAAACCTCCATAAACACAGGTTATAGCATCAATGGCAACCAGTCTCACTCGAAATCAGGGTCCACCTATACAAGGGCAACCACAGGTCAGTGGTTTGGACTGTGCAGGTCCGCTGACACACAGAGTCTTTTCAGTAGTAAATATTGCAGCACTACATGAGCTGAGGGTGGTTTTGTCCATGGATGTGGAACCTTGGATATGGTGGGACCCCGAATACGAAAGGCTGATTATAATTTGTAGAGATCTTGGATTGCACAAAAGTTGGTGCCCCAAGTCCGTGTTGCTCAGGGCTCAGTGTGCTTGCAGGCGTATGGAAAATACGTTTTCCTTAAACGAAATTTTACATGTCTCAAGTAGTTGGAATGGGTAAGTTTTTCTTCCAAATACAACAGAGTTAAATAAAACTGGCTTTCTTCAGCCATCTAACACTTTGTAGCAGATTTTTCTCTTACCAACATACTGGAAAAGTTACTTTGTCTCTCCCAAAACAAACCTGAATAGCAGAACTGAGTACAAGACCCTGGCCAAGGATATGCTGACAAGCTCATCAGGAGTCAGGATGGAGACTGGTCCACAAACCCTCTTTAAGCTGCAGGTCAATAGCTGTGTCACCACCAACGGGTGCAAATGACAGCACTGGCAAAGGCTCATACCCACAGTTTACTGATGGGCTCACGACAGGGTGAGGCCACTGTGCAGACATGACACTGCACATGATGGTCGTGTGGAAGGGGGCCATCTCATGCCAGCTACCTGAATCTGAAGTCTTCATGATTTGTACAGAAATCTTATTTCAGTAGGCTTAAAAACTGAATACTATGTCAAAAAAATCATGAAATCGTATACTTGCAGGTAACATGCGGCAGCTTCCTCATCTCTGTTAATTTAACAGAAAAAAAGTGGTGACAGGAGATATGGAGGGCGTGCTTGGCATTCTGGAGAATTTCATCCCTAGACTAGTGACGTCCGCATCACCCCTGCCCTTCATCACGTGACAACCCCGCTGCCTAGCTCTACCCGGCCTCTGCGCTCCCTGCCCGTATTCCCCAACCAGACAGCTTTCCCATTTCTGATACGGTCCATGGGAAGAGGTGTGATGACTCAGCCTACATGTACTATATGCAAACATGCCATTTAGAACATTTACCAGAAAAACGTGGTTTTTCATTTACCTTTATTCCATTGACAAAGCCACCTTGGCGATATTGCTTATTTTGAGATGAGTTATTTTCTGGCTTTTAATCACTACTGGGTATAGCCACTGATATGTATAAAGCCCTCCTCCTCTAGCCAGCTGCCTTATTTGTTAAACAAATATTTATTCAGTGCCTTTTCTGATCTAAAGTCTCCAGCAACAAGCTGTGTCATCATAAGTGGTTCTGAAAAATGCAACTGCATCACATTTGGGTTTGCATCATCGTCAGATTAATAGAGATGCCTGTGGTGAGGCTGCCCCCATCTCAGCTAGAGGTTCCATTCAAACACACCCCTCCTGGCTGGATTCCGCAGCACCCATCTGGGGGCAGCTGTCTGCTTCGAAATAAATATGGATGGAAATATCTCTGGGTCAGACTTCTAGCTACAACTTCCAGGTCAGTAACAAAAGTTCACAGAATCACATCACCCCTTAGTTGCCACTCGCCTGGGGAAGCTGTGCCAGCTTCAGGCCTCATTTCTCTCTATTTGTTTCACCCAAAAAGACAGAGCTGCCCACCATCCCCCACTTCAGGGTGAAGGATGGGCACCAACAGCATTACCTTCCTTCTGGGTTCATTATTCTAAGACTTTACTACACTTTCCTGAATGGCTGCCTTGAGAAATTTACAAAATCATTTCACAATCAAGGTCACTGGCTGGATCAGTGGAAAAACATTGCATGAAAATGTTTTCCTCCAAATGCACTTTTCCTTATCTTTGGGACTCAGGTGTCACAGGATAGATCAAAAGTGCTGACACAGAATGGAGATGTTGGAACTGGATACAAGAGTCTCTTCCCTGTGTCAAGTGCAAGGTGACTGTTTAGCTGGGTTCTGCAGGGCATCCACTCAGGTATTACAATAGCAACAAAATACCAAACACATGACTGGTTACTAAGGACTGGATTTCTTGCTTGCTTTCATTTGCTCACTCTTACCTTTCTTTCCATCCATACTAGCACTAATATGGATTTCAATCAAGTGACAGTTTGTTTCTAGACAACTAATTCTGGAAACAAACAATTGGTGAAATTTTGGAAATATGTATCATGAAGCTACAAATAAAGTAGTCAGAGCATGATCACTTGGTGGAGATGATTATTTGTTGTTCTATCTGGGAAAGTCTTACTTAACTTCATGTTCTAAAATGCTAACCTCTGCTACCTGCTTACAGACTGTGGAGGGTACACAGCCCAGAAAACAATGTGAATGTTTTTCTCTAATGAAAGTTCACACTTATGCCCAAAACACTGTCCAACTTCAGAAAACACATGAGTACTCACTTGTTTAGCCTTGGTCTTTGTGATGGTGTCAGAAATCGGTTTCTTCCTTTCCTTTACAGTAGTTTTAGAAAATAATTCCTCAAATTCATGACAATCTATGGATGGCTCTTCAATTTTTTCCCAAATAAGTGAAGCACTGGAGTCTCTAAAGTTAAGCAAAAGACCCATGAGAGAGCCATCAAACCAAACTGCAGGACATTACAGTGAGCAGGGACAGATGGGGACAGAGAGGACAGAGGCATCAGAGGAGCAGGGATAGGACGGCAGGCAGCAGAGGACGGAGGGAGATCGGGGGGAAGATGCTCTTTTCTGTACAATCACCATTTGCTTAATCAACGTGATGAGAAACAGCATCAATACAGAATGAGACATTTGCCTGGAAAGAATCATTTCCAGGAATTCTCAGTCATCAAGTCGCCATATAAAAACATAAAAGGAGAGCCCCTCTCTGTACAGCTCTCAAGGCAGGAAATGTCTGATATCTCACAAACCCAACCTGACCCATCAGCTTGGGTTATTTGTGGGTTGAAAATAAATCACTTCAGGCCCACAGAGGCACTTTCGTCTCCCCACCGCTGCCCATCACTGCATGTCACCTGTGACTGTGGAGTCATGTAGTGCCACCTAAAAAGGGGAGATCCATTCAAAAAAAGCAAGACAAAAAGAACTTCATATACTGCATATGGATAAAATGAGTTTGGGGCACATTTGGAAATGATGTCTCGGCACATAGAAGTGACCCAGCAAATTACTCAGAGAATGAGCTGCAAAGTCAGAAGTAGTCAAAATAGATAGGTTCCTCTCCCACTATGATTCAGTGAAGAGAAAATTAATATAAGAAATGAAAATGAACCTGTTAAATACCCTATTCTAAATCTGTGCCACATCATACACACACACACACACACACACACACACACACACAAATTCAAAGAGTCACGAGAACTTGGGACAAGGAAATCCAGTGAAATTTAAAGGGCATTTTTTTCTCCCACTGGCGCATTCCACAGCCATGTCCCAGTACCGTCCCAGGGGTCGGGGAACCAGGTTATGGACCATCCATGGATAAGTAATACACCAGCAGCGTACCTGCTAGGAGGCATTCTTTTACAAATATCATATATTTTATAAAAATCATATAAGTTTGTGATTTTATGACCTCACAGTGTTGCATATCATCTACAGAAGTGCCATGAAATGCTCAGAACTAAGTCATTTCACACATGGGGTGTGGATGTGTGTATTTTTGTGTAGTACATTTCTGAATAGTAAAACAAGACCATGCCTTCAAAAGGATGAAGAAAACATCCTCAAGAGTCAGTCTGTCTATGGATTTGATTTACTTTTATGAGCTATTTATCAGAGTGAGGTTCTGCAATGAGGAAAGAGCATGTATGCTAAGAAAAATATATCCCTCTATCTATAAAAGTCAATCAAAAACTATATAGACAGAAATGTGTATATTGATTCATGTCATTTGTTTTATTCCTTTGATACTTCTGGAAAAAAGTCTAAAATTGCTTCACTAAATATTGATGTAATCGTCTACAGACAAGTTTTACTTTTATTTATTTTATTTTTACTCATTTTTCTCCAGAGTTTTAAAGGAAAATACTTCCCTCGTATTGACAATATTATGCAAAGATGAGCCCCTGTTCATGTTACCTTTTACTGTGCAGTTGAATTCTCGTCCAATACAGAGGTTTCATCGGCCGACAAGGTTCTATTGGCTGCTTCCTGCTGCCTTTGTCCTGGTTCAACCCGAACCCAAACAAGCCAGCTGGCAACGGTGGAGGAAGAAATCCACACGCCTGCAGTGTTGGTGAAGTGCTACTCCCAGCTTGTGGTGGGAGAGCAAGGCCGGATCCAGGAAGCAGAGGGGGTGGGGGGGGGTGGGGGGACACCTGTTCCAGGAGGGAGAGGAGGGGGTGCGGCTAGAGGAGGTGGAACCCTCACACCTGGCAAAGGAGGAGGGGGGGCAGGAGGAATTCCTTCACTGGGAAGAGGGGGCACGGGAGGAATTCCCACACTGGGAAGAGGGGGGGCGGGAGGAATTCCTTCACTGAGAAGAAGGGGGGCGGGAGGAATTCCCACTCTGGGAAGAGGGGGGGCGGGAGGAATTCCCACACCGGGAAGAGGGGGGGCGGGAGGAATTCCCACACCGGGAAGAGGGGGGGCGGGAGGAATTCCCACACCGGGAAGAGGGGGGGCGGGAGGAATTCCCACACCGGGAAGAGGGGGGGCGGGAGGAATTCCCACACCGGGAAGAGGGGGGGCGGGAGGAATTCCCACACCGGGAAGAGGGGGGGCGGGAGGAATTCCCACACCGGGAAGAGGGGGGGCGGGAGGAATTCCCACACCGGGAAGAGGGGGGGCGGGAGGAATTCCCACACCGGGAAGAGGGGGGGCGGGAGGAATTCCCTCACCGGGAAGAGGGGGGGGCGGGAGGAATTCCCACACCGGGAAGAGGGGGGGCGGGAGGAATTCCCACACCGGGAAGAGGGGGGGCGGGAGGAATTCCCACACCGGGAAGAGGGGGGGCGGGAGGAATTCCCACACCGGGAAGAGGGGGGGCGGGAGGAATTCCCACACCGGGAAGAGGGGGGGCGGGAGGAATTCCCACACCGGGAAGAGGGGGGGCGGGAGGAATTCCCTCACCGGGAAGAGGGGGGGCGGGAGGAATTCCCACACTGGGAAGAGGGGGGGCAGGAGGAATTCCCACTGTGGGAAGAGTGGGGGCGGGCGGAATTCCTACTGTGGGAAGAGGGGGGACGGAAGGAATTCCCTCACCAGGCAAAGGTAGGGGAGGGGGTGGCAGCATCTCTGGACCAGGCGGAGGAGGAGGTGAGGGGCACGGTGGGCTGGGAAGTGCAGGCTCAGGCACGACATGGGGTGGGGTCCGTGGAGGAGCCACGGTGCCCAGACCAGGCATCTGGTGGGAGAACTTGGGAGACAGAGGCAGTGCAGTAGGGATGTCATGGCTGTTTTCAGAGGAGGGAAAAGCAGAGTGCTCGTGGCTGGTTTCAAACTCCGTGTGAAAATAAGGATGGGAAGGCTGTGAGCTCGCCTGTCCTTGACTGTCAGACCAGGGCGGTGACGTGGGTGGTGGAGCCTGGAGGGATGGATGTGCATCGAGCTGAACTGATATTCGCCTTGGAGACACAACCAAAGAAATCTCTGCGCAGAACTTGTTCTGAGGTCCGGGAGGTGAGGACAGCCCGGCTGAGTCTCCACTCGTGGCCTCAGGCAGGGCACCCATGAGAGGATGTGTCAGTGTCCCACCCTCCTCTGTCGGGGACGTCTGGATGGACTTTGCCTGTAAAATCCTTTCATGCCCTACTTCCTTTTCTCCCAAACTGAGAGCTCGCAGACACGTGTCTCCAGAGGTGGCCGCCTCCAGGTCTGCAGCCGGGTACTGCTTCTCTAGCTCAGCTATTTTGGTCCTCAGATCCTCAATGGTCTGCTCCAGCTGCTGAATGACAGTGGCCTGACCCTCAGATTTCATGTCACAAACTTCCTGAGGGGCAACAGAGACATCACAGTTAAATATAAAATAAGGAATACTCAAAATACCAAAAACTGGTCTTACAAAATTAAGCAAAATGTATTTGTTTGTTATAATACTTCTAAACGCTCCCTCCATGGAAAGACACTATTACTATTTCCACTGGTCCCTGCTTTTCCATCCTCGGATTTCAAATTAGTTTACACACGTGACCATGAAGTCCGAAGGCCCCTGTCTAATCTTCGAATGAAATCATGGAAGACCGGCAGACCGCTGAGAAGAGGGAAGAAGAGACTGAGTGACAGACCCACATAATGCCACCATAGGCTACTCTCTTCCTGCCCAGTAACATCTGCTACTAGGACGTTCCCTAAAGACATTTTAAATCCTGAGTTTTACAGTTAATCACAACCTTTAAAAGGTAATCTCTAAGAGGTGGAGAAGTGTCCCAGAGAGAGCTACAATATGTGAGCAGGGATTGCGAGCTTGGGAGCCTGAACCAAGATGGCGGAGAAGAAGGACATGCTTTCATTCCCTCTTGTGAGAACACCAGAATCACAACTAGCTGCTGGAAAATCATTGACAGGAAGACACTGGAACTCACCAAAAAAAGATACCCCACATGCAAAGACAAAGGAGAAGCCGCAATGAGATCGTAGGAGGGTTGCAATCACAATAAAATCAAATCCCATAACTACTGGGTGGGTGACTCACAGACTGGAGAACACTTATACCACAGAAGTCCACCCACTGGAATGAAGGTTCTAAGCCCCACATCAGGCTTCCCAAGCTGGGGGTCCGGCAACGGGAGGAGGAATTCCTAGAGAATCAGACTTTGAAGGCTTGTGGGATTTGATTGCAGGACTTTGACAGGACTGGGGGAAACAGAGACTCCACTCTTGGAGGGCACACACAAAGTACTGTGTGCTTCAGAACCCAGGGGAAGGAGCAGTGACCCCATAGAAGACTGAACCAGACCTACCTGCTGGTGTTGGATGATCTCCTGTGGAGACGGGTGGTGGCTGTGGCTTAACGTGGGGATGGGGACACTGGCAGCAGAAGTTCTGGGAAGTACTCCTTGGCGTGAGCCCTCCCAGAGTCTGCCATTAGCCCCAAGAAAGAGCCCAGGTAGGTTCCAATGTTGGGTTGCCTCAGGCCAAACAACCAACAGGGAGGGAACCCAGCCCCACCCATCAGCATACAAGTGGATTAAAGTTTTACTGAGCTCTGCCCACCACAGCAACACCCATCTCAACCCACCACCAGTCCCTCCCATCAGGAAACCTGCACAAGCCTCTTAGAGAGCCTCATCCACCAGAGGGCAGACAGCAGAAGCAAGAAGAACTACAATCCTGCAGCCTGTGGAACAAAAACTACATTCACAGAAAGGTAGACAAGATGAAAAGGCAGAGGGCTAGGTACCAGATGAAGGAACAAGATAAAACCCCAGAAAAACAACTAAATGAAGTGCAGATAGGAAACCTTCCAGAAAAAGAATTCAGAATAATGATAGTGAAGATGCTCCAGGATGTAGGAAAAAGAATGGAGGCAAAGATCGAGAAGATGCAATAAATGTTTAACAAAGACCTAGAAGAATTAAAGAACAAACAAACAGAAGAACAATACATTAACTGAAAGGAAAACTACACTAGAAGGAATCAATAGCAGAATAACTGAGGTAGAAGAACAGATAAGTGACCTGGAAGACAGAATGGTGGAATTCACTGCTGTGGAACAGAATAAAGAAAAAGAATGAAAAGAAATGAAGACAGCCTAACAGAACTCTGGGACAACATTAAACACAAAAACATTCCCATTATAGGGGTCCCAGAAGGAGAAGAGAAAGAGAAAGGACCCGAGAAAATATTTGAAGAGATTACAGTTGTAAACTTCCCTAACATGGGTAAGGAAATAGTCAACCAAGTCCAGGAGGTGAAGCAATTCCCATACAGTGTAAACCCAAGGAGAGACATGCCGAGACACATAGTGATCAAATTGGCAAAAATTAAAGACAAAGAAAAATTACTGGGCTTCCCTGGTGGCACAGTGGTTAAGAATCCGCCTGCCAATGCAAGGGACACGGGTTCGAGCCCTGGTCCGAGAAGATCCCACATGCCACGGAGCAACTAAGCCCGTGCGCCACAACTACTGAGCTTGCGCTCTAGAGCCCACGAGCCACAACTACTGAGCCCACATGCCTAGAGCCTGTGCTCTGCAACTAAAGAAGCCAGCGCAATGGGAAGCCCGCGCACCACAACGGAGAGTAGCCCCAGCTCACTGCAACTAGAGGAAGCCCACGTGCAGCAATGAAGACCCAACACAGCCAAAAATAAATGAATTTTAAAAAAATTATTGAAAGCAGCAAGGGAAAAACAAAAAATAATATACAAGGGAACTCCCATAAGGTTAACAGCTGATTTCTCAGCAGAAACTCTACAAACCAGATAGGAGTGGTATGATATACTTAAAGTGATGAAAGGGAAGAACCTACAACCAAGATTACGCTACCCGGCAAGGATCTCATTCAGATTCAATGGAGAAATCAAAAGCTTTACAGCCAAGCAAAAGCTAAGAGAATTCAGCACCACCAAACCAGCTCTACAACAAATGTTAAAGGAACTTCTCTAAGTGAGAAACACAAGAGAAGAAAAGGGCCTACAAAAACAAACCCAAAACATTTAAGGAAATGGTCATACAAACATACATATCGATAATTACCTTAAATGTGAATGGATTAAAAGCTCCAACCAAAAGACACAGGCTTGTGGAATGGATACAAAAAAAAGACCCATATATATGCTGTCTACAAGAGACCCACTTCAGACCTAGGGACACTTACAGCCTGAAAGTGAGGGGATGGAAAAAGATATTCCATGCAAATGGAAATCAAAAGAAAGCTGGAGTAGCAATACTCATATCAGATAAAATAGACTTTAAAATAAAGAATGTTGGGGGCTTCTGTGGTGATGCAGTGGTTGAGAGTCTACCTGCCGATGCAGGGGATACAGGTTCATGCCCTGGTCTGGGCAGATCCCACATGCCACAGTGTGGCTGGGTCCATGAGCCATGCCCTCTGAACCTGCACATCCGGAGCCTGTGCTCTGCAATGGGAGAGGCCACAACTGTGAGAGGCCCATGTACCACACACAAAAAAAAAAAAGTTACAAGAGAAAAGGAAGGACACTACATAATGATCAAAGGGATCAATCCAAGAAGGAGATATAAGAATTATAAATATACATGCACCCAACATAGGAGCACCTCAATACATAAGGCAAATGCTAACAGCTGTAAAAGAGGAAATCGACAGTAAAACAATAATACTGGGGGACATTAACACCTCACTTACAACAATAGACAGATCATCCAAAATGAAAGTAAATAAGGAAAGAGAAGCTTTAAATGACACAATAGACCAGATAGATTTATTTGATATTCATAGGACATTCCATCAAAAAAACAGCCCATTACACTTTCTTCTCAAGTGCTCATGGGACATTCTACAGGATAGATCACATCTTGGGTCACAAATCAAGCCTCAGTAAATTTAAGGAAATTGAAATCATATCAAGCATCTTCTCTGACCACAACGCTATGAGATTAGAAATGAATTTCAGGGGAAAAAAACATAAAAAACACAAACACATGGAAGCTAAACAATACATTACTAAATAACCAAGAGATCACTGAAGAAAACAAAGAGGAAGTCAAAAGATACCTAGAGACAAACGACAATGAAAACATGGTGACTCAAAATCCATGGGATGCAGCAAAAGCAGTTCTAAGAAGGAAGTTTATAGCTATACAAGCCTATCTCAAGAAACAAGAAAAATCTAAAACAAATAATTTAACCTTACACCTAAAGGAACTAGAGAAAGAAGAACAAACAAAACCCAAAGTTAGCAGAACGAAAGAAATCATAAAGATCAGAGCAGAAATAAATGAAATAAGAACAAAGGAAACAATAGCAAAGATCAATAAAACTAAAAGTTGGTTCTTTGAGAAGATAAAAAAAGTTGATAAACCTTTAACCAGACTCATCAAGAAAAAGAGGGAGAGCACTCAAATCAATAAAATTAGAATGAAAAAGGGGAACTTACAACAGACAACACAGAAATACAAAGCATCCTAAGAGACTACTACAAGCAATTCTATGCCAATAAAATGAACAACCTGGAAGAAATGGACAAATTCTGAGACAGGTATAACCTTCCAAGACTGAACCAGGAAGAAATAAAAAATATGAACAGACCAATCACACGTAATGAAATTGAAACTCCGATTAAAAATCTTCCAAAAAAACAGAAGTCCAGGACCACATGGCTTCAAGGGTGAATTCTATCAAACATTTACAGAAGAGCTAACACCCATCCTTCTCAAACTCTACCAAAAAATTGCGCAGGAACGACACTCCCAAACACATTCTATGAGGCCACCTCAACCTGATACCAAAACCAGACAAACATACTACAAAAAAAGAAAATTAGAGACCAATATCACTGATGAATATAGATGAAAAAATCCTGAACAAAATACTACCAAACGGAATCCAACAACACATGAAAAGGATCAAACACCATGACCAAGTGGGATTTATCCCAGGGATGCAAGGATTCTTCAATATACGCAAATCAATCAATGTGATACACCATATTAACAATCTGAAGAATAAAAACCATATGATCATCTCAGTAGATGCAGGAAACGCTTTTGACAAAAATCAACACCGATTTATGATAAAAAGTCTCCAGAAAGTGGGCATAGAGGGAACCAACCTCAACATAATAAAGCCCATATAGGCCAAACCCACAGCAAACATCATTCTCAATGATGAAAAACTGAAAGCATTTCCTCTAAGTTCAGGAACAAGACAAGGATGTCCACTCTCACCACTGTTATTCAACATAGTTTTGGAAGTCCTAGCCTCGGAAATCAGAGAAGAAAAAGAAATAAAAGGAATACGAATTGGAAAAGAAGAAGTAAAACTGTCACTGTTTGCAGATGACATGATACTATACATAGAGAATCCTAAAGATGCTACCAGAAAACTACTAGAGCTAATCAATGAATTTGGTAAAGCTGCAGGATACAAAATTAATGCACAGAAATCTCTGGCATTCCTATACACTAATGATGAAAAAACTGAAAGAGAAATTATGGAAACACTCCCATTTACCATTGCAAAAAAAAGAATAAAATACCTAGGAATAAACCTACCTAGGGAGACAAACGACCTGTATTCAGAAAAGTATAAGACACTGATGAGAGAAATTAAAGATGATACCAACACATGGAGAGATATACCAGGCTCTTGGATTGGAAGAATCAATATTGTGAAAATGACTATACTACCCAAAGCAATCTACAGATTCAATGCAATCCCCATCAAACTACCAATGGCAATTTTTACAGAACTAGAACAAAAACTCTTAAAATTTGCATGGAGACACAAAAGACCCCGACTAGTCAAAGCAGTCTTGAGGGAAAAAAACAGAACTGGAGGAATCAGACTCCCTGACTTCAGACTATACTACAAAGCTACAGTAATCAAGACAATATGGTACTGGCACAAAAACAGAAACACAGATGAATGGAACAAGAGAGAAAGCCCAGAGGTAAACCCACGCACCTATGGTCAACTAATCTATGACAAAGGAGACAAGGATATACAATGGAGAAAAGACAGTCTCTTCAATAAGTGGTGCTGGGAAAACTGGACAGCTACATGTAAAAGAATGAAATTAGAACACTCCCTAATACCATACACAAATATAAACTCAAAATGTATTAGAGACCTAAATGCAAGACCAGACACTATAAAACTCTTAGAGGAAAACATAGGAAGTACGCTCTTTGACATAAATCACAGCAACATCTTTTTTGATCCACCTCCTAGACTAATGGAAATAAAACCCAAAATAAACAAATGGGACCTAATGAAACTTAAAAGCTTTTGGACAGCAAAGGAAACCATAAGAAGACGAAAAGACAACGCTCAGAATGGGAGAAAATATTTGCAAACGAATCATCGGACAAAGGATTAATCTCTAAAATATATAAACAGCTCATGCAGGTCAATTTAAGAAAAAAAACAAGCAATCCAATCCAAAAATGGGCAGAAGACCTAAATAGATATTTCTCCAAAGAAGACACACAGTTAGCCAAGAAGCACATGAAAAGCTGCTCAACATCACTAATTATTAGAGAAATGTAAATCAAAACTACAATGAGGTATCACCTCACACCAGTTAGAATGGGCTTCATCAGAAAATCTACAAACAACAAATGTGGAGAAAAGTGAGTCCTCTTGCTCTGTTGGTGGGAATGTAAACTGATACAGCCACTATGGAGAACAGTACGGAGGTTCCTTAAAAGACTAAAAATAGAATTACCATATGATCCAGCAATCCCACTACTGGGCATATACCCAGAGAAAACCACAATTCAAAAAGACACATGCACCCCAATGTTCACTGCAGCACTATTTCCAATAGCCAGGTCATGGAAGCAACCTAAATGCCCATCGACAGATGAATGGATAAAGAAGATGTGGTACATATATACAATGGAATATTACTCAGCCATAAAAAGGAACGAAATTGGGTCATTTGTTGAGATGTGGATGGATCTAGAGACTGTCATACAGAGTGAAGTAAGTCAGAACGAGAAAAACAAATATCGTATATTAACACATATATATGGAACCTAGAAAAATGGTACAGATGAACCAGTTTTCAGGGCAGAAATTGAGACACAAATGTAGAGAACAAACATATGGACACCAAGGGGAGAAAGCTGTGGGGAGGGTGGGAGTGGGGGTGTGATGAATTGGGCGCTTGGGGTTGACATGTATACACTGATGTGTATAAAATTGATGACTAATAAGAAGCTGCTGTTTAAAAAAATAAAAAAGAATTCCATAACCTTCCAATATTAAATCTCCCTTCCTTGAAGTGGAGATAATAATGGTGCCTTATCTCTGATGGTTGTGACGAATGAGATAAAGCCTATGTTACTTAGCTCAGTGGGTAGTGTATTATGAACACCCAATAAATGTCAGCTATTATAAAAAAAAGAAAAAAAAAAACTAAGGGAATCTGAATCAAGTATGGACCTTAGGTAATAATAATGTATTGATATTGGTTCAATGCCAAAGGCACTTCCTAATATGTTAATAATAATTTTTTAAAAAAAGATAATCTCTAAAAGCATCTCCAATAAGATAATGGGAAATATTTCTGATATCCATATAGGCATATTCATATATCTTAAGTGCATGTATACAACTTACATCACATTACTACAATTCAAATATTTTATCCAAGGCATTTCAG
This sequence comes from Pseudorca crassidens, assembly GCF_039906515.1. Taxonomy (NCBI): domain Eukaryota; kingdom Metazoa; phylum Chordata; class Mammalia; order Artiodactyla; family Delphinidae; genus Pseudorca; species Pseudorca crassidens. The sequence goes on along the minus strand of NC_090311.1, from coordinate 85,084,484 downwards.
AAAGGGATGCCTTTTGTCACCACAATTTATGAAGATGGCTGAGAGCAACTGTGCCCCCGTGTGGGTCACCCTCACACCCACACAGTGTCTTCCTCTCCCAAGGGGACACTTTCAGGAAAAAGTGTTTTGGTTATAGAAAAGGAGGAAGCCCTCTGGGTAAACTGATTACCAATAACAGATGAGTAAGAAAAAAAGACAAGAGAGAGGAATGGGTAGAGAAAAAGGAGAAAAGCAGGGACAGGAGGTAGGAGAGAAGGGGGACAGACTCCAGCCAACTAAAGCTCAGGATTACACACCTGCTCACACAGGCTCAACTGCTCCCTTAAGGCTGGAATGAGAGGGGAGGGGGCAGGGTCTCCGTGCTCAGAACTGCTTCTCCAGAGCGCCCAGGGCTCTTCACAGATGACCCCAAGAGAGGCCAACATGAGGAGCCACCATCCACAGCATGGACACCTACTACCTTCCCCTCTCTTCATCTACCATGGAGGAATAATTAAGAGGTTAATACAAAGATGACACAAACTACTGGACTGGCCAAAAAGTTCGTTCTGGTTTTTCCTGAATTTCATTTTTTTTATAGCTGAATAATATTCCATTGTATAAATGTACCACATCTTCTTTATCCATTCATCTCTTGATGGAAACTTAGGTTGCTTCCATATCTTGGCAATTATAAATAATGTTGCTATGAACACTGGGCTGCATGTATCTTTTCGAATTAGTGTTTTCTTTTTTTTTTTTCTTCAGATAAATACCCAGGAGTGAAATTGCTGGGTCACATGGTAGGTTTTAGTTTTTTTGAGAAACCTCCATACTGTTTTCCATAGTGTCTGCACCAATTTACCTTCCCACCAACAGTGTATGTGGGGCCTGTTTTCTCCACATTCTCACCAACATTTGTTATTGTGTTCCTTCTTTTTCCTACATTTTCTTTATTATTTTTTTAAAAATTTTATTGAAGTATACTTGATTTACAACGTGTTAATTTCTTCTGCACAGCAAAGTGACTCAGTTATATACACATATACATATTCTGTCATTGTGTTCCTTTTGATGACAGCCATTCTGACAGGTGTGAAGTGATATCTCATTGTGGTTTTGATTTTCATTTCTCTGAGGACTAATGATGTTGAGTATATTTTCATGTGCCTGTTGGCCATCTGTAGGTCATCTTTAGGAAAAAGGTTATTCAGGTCTTTTGCCTATTTTTAAATTGGGGTTTTTGTTTTTTGTTTTTAATATTTGTTTATTTATTTAGGCTGCACCGGGTCTTAGTTGCAGCATGCAGGACCTTCATTGTGGCATGTGGGATCTATAGTTGCAGCATGCATGTGGGATCTAGTTCCCTGACCAGGGATCAATCCTGGGCCCCCTGCACTGCGAGCACAGAGTCTTAGTCACTAGACCACCAGGGAAGTGCCAGGGTTTTTGTTTTTTGATGTTGAGTTGTATGAGCTATTTATGTATTCTGTATATTAGCCCCTTATCAGTCACATAATTTGCAAATATTTTCTCCCATTCAGTAGGTTGTCTTTTCATTTTGTCGATGGCTTCCTTTGCCATGCAAAAGCTTTTCAGATTAATTAGCTCTCATCTATTTATGCTGGTTTTTATTTCTTTTGTTTTAGGAGACAGATCCATAAAACTATTGCTATCATTTGTGTCAAAGAGTGTTCTGCCTATCTTTTCTTGTAGGAGTTTTATGGTTTCTGGTGTTACATTGATATTTAGGCCTTTAATCCATTTTGAGTTTATTTTTGTGTACAGTGTTAGAGAGTATTCTAATTTCATTCTTTTAAATGTAGCTGTCCAGTTTTGCCAGCACCACTTATTGAAGAAACTGTCTTCTCCACTGTATACTCTTGCCTCCTTTGCTGTAGATGAATTTGACAATATAAGCTCAGGTTTATTTCTGGACTCTAATCTGTTCCATGGATCTGTGTGTCTGTTTTTGTATCAGTACCATATTGTTTTGTTTTGTTTGTTTGTGGGTTTTTATAACATCTTTATTGGAGCATATTTGCTTTACAATGGTGTCTTAGTTTCTGCTTTATAACGAAGTGAATCAGCTATACATATGCATATATCCCCATATCTCCTCCCTCTTGCATCTCTCTCCCACCCTCCTATCCCACCCCTCTAGGTGGTCACAGAGCACCAAGCTGATCTCCCTGTGCTATGTGGCTGCTTCCTATTAGCTATCTATTTTACATTTGGTAGTGTGTATAAGTCCATGCCACTCTCTCACTTCGTCCCAGCTTATCCTTCCCCCACCTGTGTCCTCAAGTCCATTCTCTATGTCTGCGTCTTTATTCCTGTCCTGCCCCTAGGTTCTTCAGAACTTTTTTTTTTTAGATCCATATATATGTATTACCATATGGTATCTGCTTTTCTCTTTCTGACTTACTTCACTCTGTATGACAGACTCTAGGTCCATCCACCTCATTACAAATAACTCAATTTCATTTCTTTTTATGGCTAACAGTCCATTGTATATATGTGCCATATCTTCTTTACCCATTCTTCTGTTGATGGACACTTAGGTTGCTTCCATGTCCTGACTATTGTAAATAGAGCTGCAATGAACATTGTGAGTACCATCTTGTTTTGATTACTGTAACTTTGCAGTATAGTGTGACGTCAGGGAGCCTGATTCATCTAGTTCTGTTCTTCTTTGTCAAAATTGTTTTGCCTATTTGGAGTCTTGTGTTTCCATAAAAAGTTTTTAAATTATTTGTTCTAGTTCTGTGATAAACACCCTTGATATTTTGATAGGGATTGCATTGAATCTGTGGATTGCCTTGGGTACTATGGTCATTTTAAAAACATTAATCCTTCCAGTTCATGAACACAGTATATCTTTCCATCTGTCTGTGTCGTCCTCAATTTCGTTCACCAGTGTCTTATAGTTTTCCAAGTACAGGCTAGGCATTTTATTCTTTTTAATTTGATGGTAAATGGGATTGTTTCCTCAGTTTCTCTTTCTGATAGTTTGTTGAGGTGTATAGAAAGGTGACAGATTTGTTTATATTAATTTTATATCCTTCAACTTTACCAAATTTATTGATGAGCTCTAGTAGTTTTCCAGTGGTGTCTTTAGAATCTTCTATGTATGGTATCATATCATTTGCAAACAGTGAGAGTTTTACTTCTTCCTTTCCAATCTGGATTCCTTTTATTTCTTTTTATTGTCTGACTGCTGTGGCTAGGACTTCCAGTAGTATGTTGAATAAAAGTGGTGAGAGTGGGCATCCTTGTCCTGTCCCTGATCTTAGAGGAAATACTTTCAGCTTTTCACAACTGAGTATGATGTTAGCTGTGGGTTTCTCACATAAGGCTTTTATTTTTTTGAGGTATGTTCCTTTATACCCACTTTCTGGAGAGTTTGAGTCATATATGGATGTTGAACATTGTCAAAACCTTTTTCTACATCTATTGAGACAATCATATGTTTTTATTCTTCAATTTGTTAATGTGATATATCACATTGACTGATTTGAGGACACTGAACCATCCTTGCATTCCTGGAATAAATCCCATTTGATCATGGTGTATGAACCTTTTGATGTATTGTTGGATTCAGTTTGCTAATATTTTGAGGAGGACTTTTGCATCCATGTTCATCGGTGATATTGGCTTGTAATGTTCTTTTTTCGTGATATCTTTGTCTGGTTTTGGTATCAGGGTTATGCTGGCCTCACAGAATGAATTCAGAAGCATTGCTTCCTCTGCAATTTTTTTGGACAACTTTGAAAAGGTTAGGTGTTAACTCTTCTGTGAATCTTTGGTAGAATCCACCTGTGAAGCCATCTGGTCTTTTGTTTGTTGGAAGTTGGTTTTTTGATTTTGTTTTTTAATTACTGACACAATTTCATTCTTGGTAATTTGTCTGTTCATATCTTCTATTTCTTCCCAGTTCCAACTTGACAGATTGTACCTTTCTAAGAATTTGTCCATTTCTTTTATGTTGTCCATTTTATTGGTGTATAGTTGCTTTTAGTAGTCTCTTATGGTCCTCTGTATTTCTGAGGTGTCAGTTGTAAGTTTTCCTTTTTCATTTTGGATTTTATTGATTTGGGCCCTCTCTCTGTTTCTTAATGATTGTGGTCAAACCTTTATCAATTTTTAAAATATCGTTTCAAAGAACCAGCTATTCGTTTCACTGATCTTTTCTATTCTTTTTTTTACTCTCATTTATTTCTGCTCTGATCTTTATGATTTATTTCCTTCAACTAAATTTGGGTTTTGTTTGTTCTTCTTTTTCTAGCTCCTTTAGGTATAAGGTTAGGTGCTTTATCTAAGATTTTTCTTGTTTGATGAAATAAACTTCTATCGCTATAAACATCTCTCTTAGAACTGCCTTTATTACTGTGTTACTGTTGATTTCTCCCTTCATGTCTGTTAATATTTGCAATATGTATTTAGGTGCTCCTATGTTGGGTGCATATATATTTACAATTCTTATATCTTCTTCTTGGATTGATCCCTTGATCATAACGTAATATCTTTCTTTGTCTCTTTTAACAGTCTTTACTGTAAAGTCTATTTTTTCTGATATAAGTATTGCTACCCTGGCTTTCTTTTCAATCCATTTGCATGGAATACATTTTTCCATCCCCTCATTTTCAGTCTATGTCTTCTTAGATCTAAAGTGAGCCTCTTATTGGCAGCATATACACAAATATATATATATATTTATATATAAAAATATATATATTTATATATACATATACTTATATGTATATATATGATTGCTATAAGTTTATTGATCTCTTAATTTCAAGCACGTTATAAAAACCCTGCATTTGGGGCTTTCCTGGTGGTGAAGTGGTTAAGAATCCATCTGCCAATGCAGGGGACATGGGTTCAACCCCTGGTCTGGGAAGATCCCACATGCCATGGAGCAACTAAGCCCATGAGCCACAACTACTGAACCCCGTGGGCCTAGGGCCTGTGCTCTGCAACAAGAGAAGCCATTGCAATGAGAAGCCTGCACACCTCAACGAAGAGTAACCCCCATTCACCACAACTATAGAAAGCCTGCGTGTAGCAACGAAGACCCAACACAGCCAAAAATAAATAATTTTTTAAAATAAGTAAACAAATAAAAATACAAACCCTGCATTTGTATTCTCCTAGCCTCCTGATTACTGTTTTTGATATATGTTACATTTAATTGTTTTGTGTATCACTTAACTGCTTATTGTGGATATGGATGATTTTACTACTTTTGTCTTCTAATATTCCTACTAGCTTTTTGTGTGGATGACTTCCTATCTTTACTATATGTTTGCCTTTACTGATGAACTTTTTCCTTTCATAATTTTCATATTTCTGGTTGTCACCTTTTCTTTCTCACTTAGAGAAGTTCTTTTTTTTTTTTTTTTTTTGCGGTTTGCGGTCTTCTCACTGTTGTTGCCTCTCCCGCTGCGGAGCACAGGCTCTGGACGCGCAGGCTCAGCGGCCATGGCTCACGGGCCCAGCCGCTCCGCGGCATGTGGGATCTTCCCGGACCGGGGCAAGAACCCGTGTCCCCTGCATTGGCAGGCGGACTCCCAACCACTGCACCACCAGGGAAGCCCGAGAAGTTCTTTTAATATTTGTTGTAAAGATGTTTCGGTGGTGCTGAACTCTTAGCTCTTGCTTGTCTGTGATACTTTTAATCTCTCAATCAAACACCTGAAAGAGAACCTTGATGGGTAGAATATTCTTGGTTGTAGGCTCTTCCCCTTCATCACTTTAAATACATCATGCCCCTGACTCCTGGCCTTCACAGTTTCTTCTGAAAATTCAACTGATAGCCTTATGGCAATCCCCTTGTATGTTACTTGTTCCTTTTCCCTCGCTGCTTTTATATTTTCTAATTCTTTGTTTAAAAAAAATAAAAAACTTTTAATTTTCACTCTGTACATCCATTCTCCTCCCGAGTTCTTTGATCATTTTTACAATCATTACCCTGAACTCTTTCTCAGAAAGATTGCCTATCTTCATGTCACTTATTTCTTCTTCTGGGGTTTTATCTTGTTCCTTCTTCTGAAATGCATTCCTCTGTCACCTCATTGTGTCTAAATTGCTATTTGTATTTTTACATATGTGGTAGGTCAGTTACATTTCTTGACCTTGGAGAAGTGGCCCTCTGTAGGAAACACCCTATGCATCCCAGGAGTCCACTCTCCTCTCGTCACCCAAGGGCCAAGGGCCAGCTGGTCCCAGGGTAGTGTCTGGCCTGCAGTTGTGGATTCTATCTGTAGGCTGCAGGACCATAGTTTTCTTGCTTCTGGTGTCTGCCCCCTGGTGGGTGAGGCTGGCCTAGAGGCTTGTGCAGGCTTCGTGGTGTGAGGGGCTGGTGCCTGCCCACCGGTGGGTGGAGCTGGGTCTTGGCCCTCTGGTGGGCAGGGTCATGCCTAGGGTGTGCCTAGAGGTGGCTGTGTCTCTAGCCTGCCTGCCTATAGGTGGGGATGTGTCCTTCCCCGTTTCTTCTTTGGCCAGAGGTGTCCAAGCACTGGTGCCTACAGGCTGTTGGGTGGGACCAGGCTTTAATGACAATATGTCAGCCTCCAGGAGAGCTCACACAGGTGAATGCTCCCTGACATGTCCACCACCAGTGTCCTTCTCCCCAAAGTGAGCCAGAGACACCCCTGCTTTCCCAGGAGACCCTCCAAGACCAGCAGGTAGGTCTGTCCCAGGCTTCTATGAAACTGTAGCTTTTGCCCTTGTTCCTGGTGTGCGTGAGATTTTGTGTGCACCCTGTAAGAGTGAAATCTCTGTTTTCCCCAATCCCATGGAACTCCTGCAACCAAGCCACACTGGGCTTCAAAGCCAAATGCTCTGGGGGCTCCTCTTCCCAGTGTCAGACCCCCACACTTGGGGGCCTGACATGGGGCTCAGAACTCTCACTCCTGTGGGAAACCCTCTGTAATATAATTATTCCCCAGTTTGTGGGTCGCCCACCCAGAGAGTGTCAGATTTGATTATATCACAACTCCACCCTTCCTACCAGATTTGTTGTGCTTCCTTCTTTATGTCTTTAGTTGTAGAGATCTTTTCTGGTAGGTTTCAGACTTTTTCAATGATGGTTGTTCTGCAGATTTTTGTGATTTTGGTGTCCTTACAACAGGAGGTGAGCTTAGGGTTCTTTTACTCCACCATCTTGGCCACTCTCTCAGGATTCATTCACCCCTTTGCTGAGTTTAATATTCTCTCTTTGCCTTTTGTTTTTGCCAATTTAATTACAATATGCCTTGGTGTGTTCCTCTTTGGCTTAGTCCTCTATAGAACTCTGCACTTCCTACACTTGGCAACTCTCCTTTTCCTAGGTTAGGGAAGTTTTCAGCTATTATGTCTTCAATTATGTTCTCAGCCCCTTTCTCTTCTCTCTTCTCCTTCTGGGACCCTTACAGTGCAAATATTAGTATGCTTCATATTGTCCCAGAGGTGTCTTAAACTGTCCTCATTTCTTTGCATTCTTTTTCTTTTTTCTGTTCAGCATCAGCAATTTCCACTGCTCTGTCTTCCAGCTTGCTGATCCATTCCTCTGTATCATTTACTTTACTATTGATTCCTTCTAGTATATTTTACATTTCACTTATTGTATTCTGCATCTGTTTAGTTGTTCTTTATATTTTCTGACTCTTTGTTGAAAACTTCTAACTTCTCACTCTGTGCATCCATTCTTCTCCCAAGTTCTTTGATCATCTTTACGGTCATTACCTAGAACTCTTTCCTGGGTAGATTTCCTATCTCCACTTCACTCGGTTCTTCTTCTGAGGTTTTATCTTTTCCCTTCATCTGGAACATTTTCGCCTGTCACCCCATTTTTCCTACTTGCTGTTTTTACTTTTATGGGTCTGGTAGGTATGTTTCCCGACCTTAAAGAAGGGGCTTTTTTGCGAGACAGAATTCCAGCAGCACACTCCCCTCTCATCACCAGAGCCACATGCTCTAGGGGTCCCCCCCTATGACGTCTGTCTGGGTCTTTCTGTTGTGGCAGGCTGATTATGTGGGTGATCCAGTAGGCCTGGTGGCTCCCAGTCTATTTAGTTACCTGGTGTGGCTTGTGCAGAGGCTGCTGGCCACTGGTTGGCAGAAGTGGGTCATGAGGCAGCTGACTTCAGAACCCCAGGGAAGCCTGGGGCTAGTGCTGGCTCTCTGGTGGGCGGATTCAGGGTCCAGGTGATACCAGGGCTGTTGCCCACCCACTGGTGAGTGAAGTCAGGTCCTAGGACAAGTACCAGCCTACTGGTGGGCAGAACCAGGTCCTGAGGTCTGGTTGCTGGGCCCCAGGGGTCCTAGAGCAGGTGTGTCAGATCACTGGTGGATGGCACCAGTTCCTAACAAAGATTTCTGCAGGTCCCGAGTTTTCTTGACACTTGTGTTGGCCTGCTACTGGGAAAGGCCTGCTCTCTAGTGGGATGGCTGGTCCAGACTGCAGTGCTGTGGTTTGCTTACAGCTGGTGTCTGCACGCTGGTGGGTGGAACTGGGTCCAGAGGCACCTGTGGGCTCAAGGGTTCTTAAGGCAGCCTGTCTGCTGTTGGATGGGGCTGTGTCCATGCCCAGTTAGTTACTTAGCCTGAGGTGTCCCAGCACTGGAGCCAAAATGGCCCTTGACAGCACCAGTGTCCATGTCCATGTGGTAGAACAAGCTCCCCAAACAGATGCCACCAGCATCTATGTCTGCAGGGTGAACTGCAGGGAGAGGAGGTGAGCTTAGGGCCTTTCTACTCTACTATCTTACACATTCTCTCCCAAACTTGTTTTATTTTTTTAAGTTAAACCATAGTTGATTTACAATGTTGTATTAATTCTGCTGTAGAGCAAAGTGACTCAGTTATACATATATATACATTCTTTTTTATGTTCTTTTCCATTATAGTTTATCACAGGATATTGAATATAGTTCCCTGTGCTGTACAGTTAGTCCTTGTTGTTTATCCATTCTCTATGTAATAGTTTGCATCTGCTGACCCCAACCTCGCACTCCATCTCTCCCCAACCCCTGCCTTGGCAACCCCAGGTCTGTTCTCTATGTCTGTGAGTCTGCCAAACTTAATTCTTAAATGCTATTACCTCAGCCAGCTATTTTTCATCATAGGTTTAGGTATAATAAAAGAATGTATAAAACTTAAAAGCCAGGAAGAAGAAGAGGGGGAAGAAGAGAAAAAAGGAAGAGAGACTGATCCTAAATCAGATTCTCACTAAAAATTAAAGTTTTAAAGGGAGAGAAAGGGAGAATTCCAGTGGTCAGGACTCCGCTCTTCCACTGAAGGGGGCAAGGGTTCGATCCCTGGTTAGGGAACTGTGATCCCACATGCTGCATGGCACAGCCAAATTGAAGAAAAAAAAAAAAAAAGAAATTAAAAGAGAAAAGGAAAAAAGTGATCTTTGCAATTCTGTACAGAATCTCTGAGTGAATCCTTATAAATGGAGGAAAGATAACAAATCTATTTTAGTCAACACAGTAATATATTTTATATACCACCAATTTTCAGATTATTTATATTTTAAAATATTGCTTCAAACCTCTAAATCGTTACAAGTGGTAGAGTCTGCCACCCACTTTGGCCGAACAATTATATACAATAAGTCAGCCAAAATTCTTCCATTTCTGTATAATCTTATATGTGGGTGGTGTTGGTTAGTTCTTATAAATTGTTTGAATACTTACATATCACAAAAGACAAGTTGTCATTAAAAATAGTATGTTCACCAAAGTATTTTTCAAAATACAAGATTATCTGATTCCCAGAAAAAGAAACATTACTGTATTAAGTCTAAAACTGTGAAAAAGAAAGCCAAGATATGTTCAAGGAAAGCTTTTCCTGTAAAGTTAATTTGCTCATCTTTGAAACTTTATTATGTTTACTGTGTAAGCAAGATACTTTCAGAGGCTAGAATATAAAACCACTTATTGCTAAGTTAACACCGTGAGAGTTTATTCTATAAATGTTAATATGAGATATGCAATTCATTTTCTACAATATTCAAATTTTCAAGTTCTGCTAAATTCTAAGGCCATGTTACTGGCAAGTTAGCATACCTCTAGACATCTGTAAAATTTGAATTCTACTCTTCACAGAAGCCTACAAATTCTCTGTCTCATGCTCTAAATTCTAAAACATTCTATGGCTTTGGAGAAAGCCAAGGAGATTCCAGATTTATAATAAAACAACACATGCTGTACATAACCTTATAAGAAACCCAGATTTTAAATTGATAATATTATGCACAGAAGTAAAGTGCCATCGATTTCAAGTTTGAAACAGAATTTCAGGAAAGAAGTATCAGAACATATGGTGACTGGTAAATAACTCACCGTGGGCTCCTTAAAGCAGAACATATTATGGAAAAGAAGAGTGTCACACAGAGAGCTAAAATAGCATCTCTGCAATCCTTACAATGAAAAAGATAAGAATTACTGAAAATGGAATATTTCTGAACTGGAATGGAAATGACAAGTGTCTTCCAACCCCTTCATTGCATAGATGAGAAATATAGGGTGCGGGGGTGGGGGAAGTTCAGTTAGAAATCATCATTGGCAGTGTTAACTTCTGATGTCTATAGCACTGATTGATCATCTCATTGATGGGAAGGTACAGTCACCATCATTAGCGAATAACAAGAGTGGAAGTAATAAAAAACATGTCTGGGAAAGGGGTCAGAAAAAATGGAAATAAACAACCTTTTTGGTTCCCTCACATCTTCTGAATGCTCTCTCTCGTTACCTGAGATGCAGCAAGGTCCTGCACTAACTCTAAAGCAAAATATTCCTCAACTCTCCCAATTAGTGCAAGGAAGAAAAACAGTCTCATTGCAGTTTCCCTTCAGTGATGATCCATGGATAAATGTCTCACCTTCTAACCACCCTCTGCACCAACACACAACTAGCCTCTAAGGTCATTAAACTTCTAAAGAACAGAGCTCACAGCAAGTCTGGTGGTGTGGCTCAGGGGTGTATGCACGTGCCTGCAAATGAAGGGAAAGCCCTGCAAGCAGTGATCTGGGCGCTGCAAATAAATTCTAGCTGGTTGTCATGTTTGCAAATACAGAATCTATAAATAATGAGGATCAACACTACACCATGACAGCGACTTTGGAAGCCAGAGTATTGCCCAAACACAGCGACAATAATGACGAGGCAACAGCTAACATTTGAAGTACCCTACTATGTGCCAGGAGCTCTTCTAAGCACTTTATAAAAATCAGTGCATTTAAATCTCACAAAACCCTATGAGACCAGAGTTATCATTATCCCCATTTTGTAGAAGAGGAAATTAAGGTATGGAGAACATAATACGTTGCTAAGGTTCCTCGGGTAACAGTGGGGTAGCTGGGAGTTGTGCCCAGGAGAACTGGTCCAAAGCCAATCCTCAGTCACCATGGGGTGAACAGAAGCAGGATTTCTATGACTCCCCAACCAGCACCTCTGCTCTAGTAAGTGTGGTCCCTGATATATTTCTTCATTCATCAAACATTTTCTGATCTGCCCAAAAATGTCAGGTGCTATGTTAGATATTGGAGGGACAAGTAGAATAGGGGGAGTCTTAGCTTTAAGGAGGTCAGCTGTCTATAAGACATGTGTAACACAATAATTATGGAAAAGCAAGGTAAGTATAAGGTCCCAGAGCAGAGGTATCAAAAGGGGTCTCTAGATGGAGGCCTCTCTGGGGACGTGTCTAAGAGGGAGTGAAGTTTGACGTGAGTTTAGACTAAGATATAGGAATTCAGTGAATTAAAAGGTGGCAGTAGGAGTGAGAAGGAAAAGATATCAAAAACAGTTATGAAGGATGCTAATGCCTAGAAAACAAGGGTGTCATTTTAAGGCTGTAAGAAACCAGACATGTAGGAAATAGTGGGTGATGAGGTTAAAAGCAGAGGATGGCAAGGGAAAGCCTTACATGTCACCTAGGGGTCTGAATCTTCTCTCAAAAGCCATGAGCAGACAGCAGACATGAGTACATTTGGCTCCTAGAAGGACAGCTCTGGAGGGCTGTGGAGGGCAGATCAGAAGGGACTGAGACTGGGGTGACTAGACCAGCTGGGAGACCACTGCAGGGACCCAACAGGGCTGCGGCGAGCCTGGAGGGATGGAGGGTGCGACCCCTCACGTCACCAGGACTCCCACGCCTGCCATATCCTCCCATTGCGATGCATGCTCATTTCTACATCTGGATCTTCAATCTCTCCTCCATCTGAAATGCTCTCTCTCCTCCCTTCCTCTGTCCAAAAATGATCACTTTGAGGACATGCTCTAAATTTCTCCCTTCCTAAGAAGCTGTCTTTAATTATAAGTTCTCAAAAATGTTCCCATTTTTTAAATTCTGTAATACAACATACACTAAATACCTTGGCCAAATCACATTACAGCTTGCAGATCATTTTATATATATGGAAGGGCCCAAGACCGTACAATTCTTTGTATTTCCTTCAATACCTACCACAACTACCTTGCACACGGCATGTCAGCACACGTCCAAGAAGCATCCTTTATAAGCTATGAACTTTTACCAGCTCAGCTATCCCTTTAGAGCAGGTGTCCCCAACCCCCAGGATGTGGACCGGTACCAGTCTGCGGTCTGTTAGGAACCGGGTCATACGGCAGGAGGTGAGCGGTTGGAGAACGAGCAAAGCTTCATCTGCCGCTCCCCATTGCTCCCCATCACTCACGTTACTGCCTAAACACCACCACCCCGTCCGTGGAAAAACTGTATTCCACGAAACCAGTCTCTGGTGCCAAAAAAGGTTGGGTACCGCTGCTTTAGAGCAGCTGCTTGAACTGTTTGCCCTTCTCCACAGGTCATCAACCATGTTGCCCAGCACAAAGGGATTTTACACCCGCTAAAGCTCAGTAGAACAAAGACACAACTTGATTTCACCTGCAAGTCCTACTGCCCCAGAGAAAAGCAAAAACAATGTGTGATCTCTAATGCTTTTCTGACATTCTCACCACAAACTGTAACTGCTTTCCAGATGCCTGCTGGTTTTCACTCTTAAAACTGACAAACCAATTTATCTTTTTTCTTTATTTCTAAAATTAAAATGTCTATTTTTTGTCCTCTCAGCTAAGTGGAGTTTCCATAAAATGAAAATGTATTTTCCAGAAAATCCCTGTCTTCCCCATAATGCATCATGGTGAACACCTTGCTAAAATGTCACAATTTTCCAACTCGGTGCCTCCACAGGCACTTCACTGTGTCTCACCTCTTCCAGACTAGGACCCCGTCCCTGCGCCAAAGTGTTTTTCATGGCACATAAGAAGGTTCAGAGTCTGAGGCAAACTTCAAGGAATACTAACCCATAATTTTGGACTGCAACCACGTCTTTCCTCATCCCCTTTAATCCGTCTTTTTCTTACTCTGGTATATATATATATATATATATTTTTTTTTAAGTTAACAGGAATTATTATTTATTCCTTCTACACATATTAACCTAGGCACTGGGTATAAAAAAGAAGACATAGAGATTTAGTCCCTTCCTTCTTTTTTTTTTTTTTAACATCTTTATTGGAGTATAACTGCTCCACAATGGTGTGTAAGTTTCTGCTTTATTACAAAGCGAATCAGCTATACATATACACATATCCCCATATCTCCTTCCTCTTGCGTCTCCCTCCCACCATCCCTATGGCACCCGTCTAGGTGGTTACAAAGCATGGAGCTTGTCTGCCTGTGTGATGCAGCTGCTTCCCACTACCTATTTTACATTTGGTAGTATATATAAGTCCATGCCACTCTCTCATTTCGTCCCAGCTTACCCTTCCAGTTCCCCCGTCAAGTCCATTCTCTACATCTGCGTCTTTATGCCTGTTCTGCCCCTAGGTTCTTCAGAACCATTTTTTTTTAGATTCCATATATATATGTTCACGTACACTATTTATTTTTCTCTTTCTGACTTACTTCACTCTGTGTGACAGTCTCTAAGTCCAAGCACCTCACAACAAATAACTCAAAGTCGTTTCTTTTCATGGCTGAGTAATATTCCATTGTATATAGGTGTCACACCTTCTTTATCCATTCATCTCTCAATGGACACTTAGGTTGCTTCCATGTCCTGGCTATTGTAAAAAGAGCTGCAATGAACATTGTGGTACATGACTCTTTTTGAAATATGGTTTTCGCAGGGTATATGCCCAGTAGTGGAATTGCTGGGTCATATGGTAGTTCTATTTTTAATTTTTTAAGGAACCTCCATACTGTTCTCCATAGCAGCTGTATCAATTTACATTACCACCAACAGTGCAAGAGGGTTCCCTTTTCTCCATACCCTCTCCAGCATTTATTGTTTGTAGATTCTTTGATGATGGCCATTCTGACTGCTGTGAGGTGATACCTCACTGTAGTTTTGATTTGCATTTCTGTAATGATTAGTGATGTTGAGCTTTCTTTCCTGTGTTTGTTGGCAACCTGTATATCTTCTTTGGAGAAATGTCTATTTAGGTCTTCTTCCCATTTTTGGATTGAGTTGTTTGTTTTTTTCATATTGAGCTGCATGAGCTGCTTGTAAATTTTGGAGATTAACCCTTTGTCAGTTGCTTAATTTGCAAATATTTTCTCCCATTCTGAGGGTTGTCTTTTCATCTTACAGCTTCCTTTGCTGTGCAAAAGCTTCTAAATGTCATTAGATCTCAGTTGTTTAATTTTTGGTTTTATTTCCATTTCTCTAGGAGGTGGGTCAAAAAGGATCTTACTGTGATTTATGTCATAGAGTGTTCTGCCTACGTTTTCTCCTAAGAGTTTAATAGTGTCTGGCCTTACATTTAGGTCTTTAATCCATTTTGAGTTTATTTTTGTGTACAGTGTTAGGGACTGATGTAATTTCATTCTTTTCCATGTAGCTGTCCAGTTTTCCCAGCACCACTTATTGAAGAGGCTGTCTTTTCTCCATTGTACATTCTTGCCTCTTTTATCAAAAATAAGGTGACCATATGAGAGTGGGTTAATCTCTGGGCTTTCTATCCTGTTCCATTGATCTATATTTCTGTTTTTCTGCCAATACCATACTGTCTTGATTACTATAGCTTTGTAGTATACTCTGAAGTCTGGGAGTCTGATTCCTCCAGTTCCGTTTTTCTTTCTCAAGGTTGCTTTGGCTATTCGGGGTCTTTTGTGTTTCCATACATAGAGTGGAATGCTTTAGTTCAAGTTCTGTGAAAAATGCCATTGGTAGTTTGATAGGGATTGCATTGAATCTGTAGATTGCTTTGGGTAGTAGAGTCATTTTCACAATGTTGATTCTTCCAATCCAAGAACATGGTATATCTCTCCATCTGTTTGTATCATCTTTAATTTCTTTCATCAGTGTTTTATACTTTTCAACATACAGGTCTTTTGTCTCCTTGGGTAGGTTTATTCCTAGGTATTTTATTCTTTTTGTTGTAATGGGAGTGTTTCCTTAATTTTTCAGATTTTTCATCATTAGTGTATAGGAATGCAAGAGATTTGTGTGCATTAATTTTGTAACCTGCTACTTTACCAAATTCATTGCTTAGCTCTAGTAGTTCTCTGGTAGCGTCTTTAGCATTCTCTATGTATAGTATCATGTCTTCTGCTAACAGTGTCAGCTTTACTTCTCTTCCGTTTTGGATTCCTTTTATTTCTTTTTCTTCTGTGACTGCTGTGGGTAAAACTTCCAAAACTATATTGAATAACAGTGGTGAGAGTGGACAACCTTGTCTTGTTCGTGATGTTAGAGGAAATGGTTTCAGTTCTTCACTACTGAGAATGATGGTGGCTGTGGGTCTGTCATATATGGCCTTTATTATGTTGCGGTAAGTTACCTCTATGCCTACTTTCTGCAGGGTTTTTATCATAAATGGGTGTTGAATTTTGTCAAAAGCTGTTTCTGGATCTATTGAGATGATCATAAGGATTTTCTCCTTCAATTTGTTAATATGGTGTATCACATTGATTGATTTGTTTATATTGAACAATCCTTGCATTCTTGGGATAAACCACACTTGATCATGCTGTATGATCCTTTTCTGTTTGCTACTACTTTGTTGAGGATATTTGCATCTATGTTCATCAGTGATATTGGCCTGTAGTTTTCCTTCTTTGTGACACTTTATCTGGTTTTGGTATCAGGGTGATGGTGGCCTTGTAGAATGAGTTTGGGAGTGTTCCTCCCTCTGCTATATTTTGGAAGAATTTGAGAAGGATAGGTGTTAGCTCTACTCTAAATGTTTGATACAATTCACCTGTGAAGCCATCTGCTCCTGGGCTTTTGTTTGTTGGAAGATTTTTAATCACCGTTTCAATTTCAGTGCTTGTGATTGGTCTGTTTATATTTTTATTTCTTGCTGGTTTGGTCTTAGAAGGTTGTGCTTTTCTAAGAATTTGTCCATTTCTTCCAGGTTGTCCATTTTATTGACATATAGTTGCTTGTAGTAATCTCTCATGATCTTTTTTATTTCTGCAGTGTCAGTTGTTACTTCTCCTTTTTCATTTCTAATTCTATTGATTTGAGTCTTCTCTCTTTTTTCCTTGATGAGTCTGGCTAATGGTTTATCAATTTTGTTTATCTTCTCAAAAACCACCTTTTAGTTTTATTGATCTTTGCTATTGTTTTGCTTCATTTCTTTTTCATTTATTTCAGATCTGATCCTTATGATTTCTTTCCTTCTGCTAACTTTGGGGTTTTTTGTTCTTCGTTCTCTAATTGCTTTGGGTATAAGTTTAGGTTCTTTATTTGAGATGTTTCTTGTTTCTTGTGGGAGGATTGTATTGCCATAATTTCCCTCTTAGAACTGCATTTGCTGCATCCCATAGGTTTTGGGTCGTCGTGTTTTCATTGTCATTTGTTTCTAGGTATTTTTTGACTTCTTCTTTGATTTCTTCAGTGATCTCTTGGTTATTAAGTAATGTAGATTTTAGCCTCCATGTGTGTGTATTTTTTACAGATATTTCCTGTAACTGATATCTAGCCTCATAGCATTGTGGTCAGAAAACATACTTGATATGCTTTCAATTTTCTTAAATTTACCAAGGCTTGATTTGTGACCCAAGATATGATCTATCCTGGAGAATGTTCCATGAGCACTTGAAAAGAATGTGTATTCTGTTGGTTTTGGATGGAATGTCCTATAAATATTAATTAAGTCCATCTTGTTTAATGTATCATTTAAAGCTTGTGTTTCCTTATTTACTTTCATTTTGGATGATCTGTCCATTGGTGAAAGTGGGGTGTTAAAGTCCCGTACTATGATTGTGTTACTGTTGATTTCCCCTTTTAGGGCTATTAGCATTTGCCTTATGTATTGAGGTGCTCCTACGTTGGGTGCATAAATATTCACAATTGTTATATCTTCTTCTTGGATTGATCCCTTGATCATTATGTAGTGTCCTTCTTTGTTTGCTGTAATAGGCTTTATTTTAAGTCTATTTTATATGATATGAGAATTGCTACTCCTGCTTTCTTTTGGTTTCCATTTGCATGGAATATCTTTTTCCATCCCCTCACTTTCAGTCTGTATGTGTCCCTAGGTCTGAAGTGTGTCTCTTGTAGACAGCAAATGTACGGGTCTTGTTTTTCTATCCATTTAGCCAGTCTACGTCTTTTGGTTGGAGCATTCAATCCATTTACATTTAAGGCAGTTATCGATATGTGTTCCTATTACCATTTTCTTAATCGTTTTGGGTTTGCTATTGTAGGTCTTTTTCTTCTCTTGTGTTTCCTGCTAAAGAAGTTCCTTTAGCATTTGCTGCAAAGCTGCTTTGGTGGTGTTGAAATCTCTTAGCTTTTGCTTCTCTGTAAAGGTTTTATTTTCTCTGTTGAATTTGAATGAGATCCTTGCTTGGCAGAGTAATCTTGGTTGTAGGTTTTTCCTTCATCACTTTAAATATGTCCTGCCGCTCCCTTCTGGCTTGCAGAGTTGCTGCTGAAAGATCAGCTGTTAACCTTATGGGATTCCCTTGTAGGTTATTTGTTGGTTTTCCCTTGCTGCTTTTAATATTTTTTCTTTGTATTTAATTTTTGATACTTTGATTAATGTGTCTTTGTGTGTGTCTCCTTGGATTTATCCTGTGGGACTCTCTGCGCTTAATGGACTTGACAATTTCTTTTCCCATATTAGTGAAGATTTCAACTATAATCCCTTCAAATATATTCTGAATCCCTTTCTTTTTCTCTTCTTCTCCTGGGACCCCTATACTTCAAATGTTGGTGCACTTAATATTGTCCCAGAGGTCTCTGAGACTGTCCTCAATTCTTTTCAGTCTTTTTTCTTTATTCTGTTCTCCAGTAGTTGTTTCCACTATTTTATCTTCCAGGTCACTTATCCGTTCTTCTGCCCCAGTTATTCTGGTATTGATTCCTTCTAGAGAATATTTAATTTTGTTTATTGTGTTGTCCATCAGTGTTTATTTGCTCTTTAGTTCTTCTAGGTCTTTCTTATACATTTCTTGTATTTTCTCCATTCTATTTCTAACATTTTGGATCATCTTTACTATCATTACTTTGAATTCTTTTTCAGGTATACTACCTATTTCCTCTTCATTTGTTAGGTCTGGTGGGTTTTTACCTTGCTCCTTCATCTGCTGTTTGTTTCTTTGTCTTCTAATTTTGCTTAACTTACTGTGTTTGGGGTCTCCTTTTTTGCAGGCTGCAGGTTCGTAGTTCCCGTTGTTTTTGGTGTCTGCCCCAGTGGCTAAGGTTGTTTCAGTGGGTTTTGTAGGCTTCCTGATGGAGGGAACTAGTGCCTGTGTTCTGGAGGATAAGGCTGGAACTGTTCTTTCTCGTGGGCAGGACCACGTCTGGTGGTGTGTTTTGGAGTGTCTGTGAACTTACTATGATTTCAGGCAGTCTCTCCGCTAGTTGGTAGGGTTGTGTTCCTGTTTTGCTAGTTGTTTGCCATAGGGTGTCCAGCACTGTAGCTTGCTGGTCCTTGAGTGGAGCTGGGTCTTAGCATTGAGATGGAGATCTCTGGGAGATTTTTCATCTTTCGATATTACATGGAACCAGGAGGTCTCTGGTGGACCAACGTCCTGAATTCAGCTCTCCCACCTCAGAGGCACAGACCTGATACTCGGCTGGAGCACCAAGACCCTGTCAGCCACACAGCACAGAAGAAAACGGAGACAATAAGAAAGTAAAAGAAAAATAAATAAATAAATAAAATAAAGTTATTAAAATAAAAAGTATAAAAAATTAAAAAGTAATAAAAAAGAAAGAATAGAAAAACTAAACCAAAAAACAAATCCACCAATGATAACAATTGCTAAAAACTATACTTAAAAAAAAAAAAAAAAGACAGAACCCTAGGACATATGGTAAAAGCAAAGCTATACATACAAAATCACACAAATAAGCATACACATACACACTCACAAAAAGAGAAAAAGGAACAAAATATATATATCATTGCTCCCCAAATCTACTGCCTCAATTTTGGGATAATTCGTTGTCTATTCAGGTATTCCACAGATGCAGCGTACACCAAGTTGATTGTGGATATTTAATGCACTGCTCCTGAGGCTGCTGGGAGAGATTTCCCTTTCTCTTCTTTGTTCACACAGCTCCTGGGGTTCGGCTTTGCATTTGGCCCCATCTCTGCTTGTAGGCCGCCTGAAGGCATCTGTTCTTCACTCAGACAGGACGAGGTTAAACTTGCAGCTGATTAGGTAGCTCTGACTCACTCAGACAGGGGAGAGGAAGAGGTACAGAATGCGGGGCAAGCCTGGAGCAGCAGAGGTCAGCGGGACCCCTATAATTGCACCAGCCTGAGGCGTGCCGTGTGTTCTCCCAGGGAAGTTGGCCCTTGATCATGGGACCCTGGCAGTGGTGGACTGTACAGGCTCCCAGGAAGGGAGGTGTGGACAGTGACC
The DNA here is from genome assembly GCF_039906515.1 of Pseudorca crassidens. NCBI lineage: Eukaryota > Metazoa > Chordata > Mammalia > Artiodactyla > Delphinidae > Pseudorca > Pseudorca crassidens. The sequence goes on along the minus strand of NC_090311.1, from coordinate 85,064,663 downwards.
TGTGCTTGCACACTGGATCCTTGATGGCTGAAGCAGCAACCTTAGTGTCTCATGCTCATCTCCCACGCCCGTCTCTGGAGCTCGTTTAGGTGGTGCTCTGAATCCCCTCTCCTTGTGCACCCCAAAACAATGGTCTCTTCCCTCTTAGGAAGGTCCCAACTTTTTCCCAGATACCCTCCCAGCTAGCTGTGGCACACTAGCCCCCTTTTCAAGCTGTGTTCATGCAGCCAACCCCAGTCCTCTCCCTGGGGTCTTACCTCCGAAGCTGGAGCCTCAGCTCCCAGCCGCCACCTGGCCCAGCAGGTGAGCAGACAAGTCTCTCGGGCTGGTGAGTTCTGGTCGGCACCGATCCTCTGTGTGGGAATCTCTCCGCTTTGCCCTCTGCACCCCTGTTGCTGTGCTCTCCTCTGTGGCTCCAAAGCTTCCCCCCACCACCACCCCCCATCTCCACCAGTGAAGGGGCTTTCTAGTGTGTGGAAACTTTTCCTACTTAACAGCTCCCTCCCACTGGTGCAGGTCCCGTCCCTATTCTTTTGTCTCTGCTTTTTCTTTTTTCTTTTGCCCTACCCAGGTAAGTGGGGAGTTTCTTGCCTTTTGGGAGGTCTGCAGTCTTCTGCCAGTGTTCAGTAGGTGTTCTGTAGGAGTTGTTCCATGTGTAGATGTATTTCTGATGTATTTGTGGAGAGGAAGGCAATCTCCATGTCTCACTCCTCCACCATCTTGAAGCTGCCTCTCTCTGGTCTATATTTTAGTTGCTCACTCATCTTGGAAATTGTGTGTGCTGGATTTATAATTAACTTGTGAATGAATGTCACTTTTTGCCTTAGAGTTCAGTAGGAACATACGATTTTCCCCTAACCTTTGATATGTCTAATACATTCTCATGCAATTCAAGTGCCTTGTTTCTGTGTCTCCATCACTATTCCTTCAGAACTACGTTCCCCACACCTTTCTTTTGATCTGACCAATTCTGTTTCACTCTCTGAACTTGCCTCTGTCAAGACACAGGTGAGTAACCCTCAAGTGCCATCAACCAGGCCACCCCCCCTCGTTCATACACATTCCATGATTCGCTCCTAAATAAACATGTTTCTGAAACAAACAATAAATTGTAGTGAGTGGTCATTGTATAAAGAGCATTAGAAAAGATACTCTACAAGGAGAACCAATAGAAAAGAATACTCAATTCCTCAATTAAGTTTGTAACCCAATTAGGCACTGAGAGGACTGGGGAGGACTGATCAGAGCAGGATCCTGGGGGAAGAGAATTAAGCCAATTTCAAAGGAGGTTAAAACTGGACTGAAATAGGATTTTGCCACTCACCTCAAATCATACACATTTTTCTGACTTTTGAGAATTTAGTTGCATACAACATATGTGGTAAGAAAGTTTTGATCTTGGTTAATTTATTTTCATTATCCAACACTTTGTAATAGACGTGGTTGTTTTCAATTAATCCATACCGTAAAGTGTAGGAAGACCCAACCTTCAATTGCTTTGATGTACCAATTCCTACCCCAAGCTAGTGTTTTCAAAGATCAAATTCTATTCTCTTTACCTTTCAACTAGTCCATTTACATCGGAAAGATGTTGAGAATTTTAGGAAAATACTTTGAAGCACACATTTTATATATAATTTCAAAATTATTATTATTAATTTAAAATTATTTATATAATTTAAAAATTAGTTTAAAACTGGGTGGTAACCACTTTAGCTAACATATATTAATATTTAACATAGGAGTAAATGTTTCTAGAGAATGTAATTGATATTTGGCTATTTATATATTGTAGAATACAAAAGGATTTACAGTTTAAATAGTATTTCAAATGCCAAAGAATAAAAAACAGAATTGAGACAGTTCTGTTTCGCTTTATGAAATAATTATTTAGATACAGCAGATTTCAGAGCATATTACTTGAAATTAATCAGTAAGTGAGGTCTAAAGAAAGCAGTTTTGTTTTACAACTTCCTGATCCCACAAGACCATGGGTGACAACACTCAGGGGTGGCCACATGTCTCCCTCCACAGATGCAGAGGATCCCCACACCTTCCACTCCTTCCAGCTGAGAAAAGGCTTTAGGAATCATGTGTTTTGTCTAGGGATATGGAGCTCTCAGAATTATTAATTACAGGGAGACAGCAAAAGACAGAACCAATTCCGTAAATTCCAGCGTGCTTGGATGGAGAGAACAGGTGCCTGGATGCACACCTAAAGAAAACCGAGAGCACAGGATGCACTTCACCTCTGTGCAGGGCCCCACTCTCTGTGTGCATAGCTTTCATCAGTCACACAGCAAACCCACAGGAAGCCCCCCACTTCCTCTGCAGGGGAAGCTCACAGACAGACTGCTCTCTAGTAACTAAGAGGCAAGGCGCGCTATGTAAAAAACAGAACTGTACTTTTTTTTTAAAGAGCAGTGAAGCACTAAAGTTAGTAAAATCGACACAATTTAGCAGAGTTAAACATGTGTCTGTGACCTAATCAGCTTCAATCTATGCCTCTAAAACATATCTTGACATCAGTCTCTTATAAATGGTATAAATACAATAGAATAACTTAAAATAAACTTCTCACCTCATCCATTTGATGATTTTGGCATGAGATGGTATTAAACAGCTGCAGTTTGATTACACATGCAAAAGTCTAATTTTTGTCATAGTGGAGAGAACAGGAGGTATAAAGTCAAACAGACCTACGTTCATACCATGGCTCTTACCCTTTATCAATTTTTGGTCTGAAGCAAGTTAACTCCTATAAACATCATTTTCTTACCAGTTAAATATGAATTATAATAGTTACTTTAAAGGGTTATTATAAGAATCACATAAGATAATGCAGTAAAAGAACAGGTGCACAGTACATAGGTAATTAATTCTAGTTTCCTGAATCCCTTTTATGGTGGTTACTTTAGGCTCTTATGAAAGAGACACACATCATCTCAAAAACGAACCAGTCCCTAAGTAAACTTATGATAAGGAGTCACCAATTCCAAGAGTACATGATGTCATTACTGAGGGCTAGGCTTCAACTGCTTCCCAACAATCTTACCACCAAATTAATTTATTATATTTTCTATCTTCTAGACACTTCACTGGCAACAAGGAAATGAGAAGGTGTGAAATTTAAATCAATCTATTTCCCCTGTGAGTTTCCAAGCTGTAACATCAGGTGTTTTAAAATCACCCAGTTCATCAGGTTTTCTGCTTATTATTGGTTCAGAGCTCATGAAACATAGAAAATCACTATAATTTTACACACATGAATATCTGCCTTGAATTATTCCAGCTGGAATCTTAATACACAAAGTAATGTTGTTGGTGTTTGGTCACCGTTGATAGTATAGAATACTTTTTGTCCAGGTTTTCTTTGGCATTATCAATATAACAGAGAATTCAGTAATATACGTCCTGGAAATAAGAACTAGAAAGATCTAACATATTATCCCAGATCACAGCTTAGTCATGCCAAAAAAAGCATTGCAAAAATAATGAGAAGATATTTTGAGGGCACTGTTTTTCTTAATTATTTCTCACTTTATTTCTCTTAACCTCTTTTCATTTTTCTTCATTGTATTCACTACTGGCTAATCATGTTAGCTAATCACAGTTAATGAACTACCAGCTCAGTCCACCAGGGCTCTTCAAGTGCCCCAGCCTGATGGAAGTCTCTGCTCTTAAAAAAAAAAAAAAAAAAAAAAAAGAAGCTGGGAAAACCTGTTTTATGACATTATCCTTAAGAGCATCTTTACTCTTATGAAAGTGAACAGAATAGCTATATTTCTGAAAAGCACCAGATAATTTATAAAACGAAGTTCTCAACCAATTTATATCCTTATTTATCCTCCAGGAGGAATAAACTTTCATGTATGATGCAGGGCTGCTTCTTTTAAAAAAGGAAGTCATTTTATACTTGGAAAAGTTCTCAAAAATCAACAGATTCTTTGATTTTACAGAGAAGAACACTATGTCCCAGATAGCCTGAGTATGTTGTCACAAACTGACCAGAAACTGACCTGGGCCTGAAACTCAGGAAGCAGCCGTCTCATTTTCTACTCAGACCCCACTCCAGAAAACACACTTCTTGGTGGTAATTTCTAACACTAAGTTATTTTCAAAGGTAGAGTTAGGAGAATGTATAAATAAATTTTAAAAATGGCTTTATAACCAAAAAAGCAATTGCTAACCACAATTACTATTTCATATAAGTGTTTCCTATTTTTACAGGAAGTGCATTTTGGTGCAAGAAAAAAAGGCACAAAATGTGGCTTCTTTAGTAACAGAATAAGAAAGTTTCTGTGGAAATTAAACAGACACTAACTAATGTTTCATCCGCCAAAGCAACTTAAGAATATTATTTGGTTTTAGAAAAGCCCTGGCACATCTTATAAAAAATCATATCCACGTGACTCTTAGTGCAACCAGGCCCATCTCTATACAACACCTGAGCAGCCGCTGTTTCCTGATGGAGCCAGCACTTGTGGGCCCAGCTCTCCGGCAGGACATGGAACAACATGGATGCTGAGGAGTTTGTGTCCAGTGCCACTTCCAGGCTGATTTCCTTCACAAAGTCTAAATGAAAGAAAACCCCCTCCCACCTGACTGGAGTCCCCTGCAGGCTGAGAAACATGGCCACCTAGCTGGCTGGGCAGATGGAAAGATAAAGCAGAGGCAAATAAGAGAGGAAAGGGAGCTGACATCCTAATTAAATCTTACCTGCTGAGCAGCATCTGAATATTTTTTCGGAGTTTCTAAAACAGCAGATTGAGACTCTGGGTTGAAAAGGAAGAAGACAGGCAATATGTTAAAGAGCAAATTTTCCCATTTCTCTGATCACAAAATGAAACTAACTGTAATATACCTTCAACCATAATAAGCACAAAAACACCCAGGCTACCTTTCATAATAAGCATCCAAACACCCAGATTATACCTCCATGTTATGAGGACATGACTGCTTTTGAGTACATGTAACACACAAAATGACACACCCATGTCATTAGGTATTTTTTAAATTAGATTATCTCTACACCCTTCTTTACACATCAGTCATGATTATTTGTCTCAACTCCTAGTTTCTACTTTGTGCCATGAAGTATCTGCCAAGACATTCACTGTATTATTCACTTAAGTCTGTACAGTGACAGAAGCCAACTCCCCAGTCTGGAAGGGTGGGATCTTGGTTGCCTTACCTGACTATTGACAACTGACCTTCCACTCTCAGTGAGAGGTAATGAGTGCTCACCAAGAGGCAATGAGTAATTGTCATTTGAGAACCTACGGGACTGAAAATTCTTCATGCTGGAAAACCTAAGGGGTAACCAAGGCCATGTTTTCTTTTGTTTTCTAAGCTAGGGGATACTTTCCTCTAAGTGAAGCTTGCACGGGAGTTACATAAAAACCTAAGAGAGCTTCCAGGAATCCCCAGCGCTCTGTGGATGGGAGTCTGAGAACGACTCCCCTTGCCCATCCTGGGCATCTGTGGTGAGGAACCGAGGCCCCAACACAGTGGCTGGTGGTGAGACAAAGATGAGTCTGTCACCTGACCTTCACGCTGCCCCCTGCCCCCGACTGGCATGCAGACCAGACACCTGACAGCACACAGCTGTCGCTCTGAGGGATACTTCAGACCTTCCCAATTCAGCAGCATTTTAGTATGTGACATGTATGTGACAATGCATAGAAAAAATAAAAGGCAGTCGTGGTTTAAATCGTACAACATATTGCTAAACTAAATTGAAAGTTCTCATTTCACTTGGATTAAAGCACCGTCTCCACCTGGGCCCACGGACCTCCTTCCACCTGCCTACACCCCAACCTCTCTGGCTCCACACCCGCTCACAGGGCTCTGGCCACACTGGCCTTCCTGACACCCTGTAACACGCCAGCCCCACTCTGGCCACAGGATGTCCAATGGGGGCAGGGCGAGAATGTCTGCCCCCGCCCCCACCCGCTCCGGGGAGCACCCCCGTGGCCCCGCCCCCACCCGCTCCCAAGAGCACTCTGCGACCCCGCCCCCACCCGCTCCCGGGAGCACCCTGTTCCCTCTCTCTCTCCACAGTGTGGGTTCTCTAAGGAAAGCCTGCAGAATTCACTTGTTTGCCGACTTCACTCTCCCTCCGACTAAGTCAAACACTGTGAAGAAAGACTTCGTAGATTCTTTCTTAATGAATCCCCAGCATCCACAACAGTGCCCGGTGCACCGCAGGTGTTTAAAATATGTGTTGAGTAGTTGTGGGAGGAGATGAAAGGAGAGATCAAAGAATGAAGAAACCATGGAAGTGAAGCAGGAGCCCCAGGAAAGTGGGCGCTGGGCCTGCACCTGAGCTGAGAGAACATCTTTCAGGACAAAATCACTGAGAACAGCAATGACATAATCACTCACCAACACGTGTCACTGTGGCAACAGAATATTAACAATGCAGGCCTTTTCCCAAATACTGCATTTCACTAAGTTAATCAAAACGTTTGTCTCTTACACTGACAAATTTCTACTCTGAACACAACACCAGAGTTGGCCAGTTTTGAAGAAAGAGCTTTAACATCAAAGCGAGGACAGTTAATATTAAAGCAAATCCAGAGTCTTGAATGCCTTTTGTTTTCTGCTGGTTTTCGTCACCTCCAAATCCTCCCAAACACAAGAGACTTGAGACAAAGTCCTGGGGCTTTGTACAGACTAGAACATTTTCTCTTCCTGTCTTTCTATGTAGATGGTGCAGGAAGAGCCCACAGGGTCTCCTGGGGGTGTCACGAATAGTTCTTTCCCTTAGAGACGCACGCAGGGTTTCCCAGCTTTTGTCTATAGCCCTAGACCTCGTGACCTGCCCAAAAAAGCAAACTTCTGGCTCTGATGGTAAAAAGAATGTGTACACCTCACCAGAACAATGAACTAGAAAGACTTATCAATATTGCAATGTTTTGATCACCTACACCTAAACTTTGAGTTTCTCTCTATCTAATTCAACGGCTACCTGAATTGAGTTCATTCTCCCACCCTCACCTCTTTCACTACACTTACTTCCTTGAATCAGTGTGTCATGACATCTAGGAGAAATTTATACGTCAAAATATTCTCTTCAAAATCATAAGCTGTAGTACAGGAGTTCTAGAGGGTCAAGATGTTAAGGTGAAAGAAATGTATAGAATAACTATAAAGCAAGGGGGAAATGAATGAGAATAATCAAGAGAAGAAAGAAAAATAAATGTCAAGGAGAAAGAAAATAGGGGAGAATAAAAGTAAGAAAGAGAAAAAAGAAGGAAGGGAAAGAGAAAGAGTAAAGAGAAGCATGAAAAATCGCAAAAAGCGCTGCCCGTAGAGGGAAGCCAGGGCCCGGGCTGCGCCCAGTGAGCTGCCTCTGAGCACCGGCCGAGTCGGGAGCCCGTGGGCAGGCAGGTAAGAAGCCCACTGGGTTCCAGCATCCTCAGAGCGACGACCCCTTGTGCGAACCCCCGGGCCCTCACCCCGACATCCTCCCCGCAGGGCCTGGAGCTTTCGGGAGCCCCTCCTCCTCAGCCCCGCGTCTGAAGACAGTCCAGACAGCCCCCTTCATCAACAGGACAGCTGCTTTCGGAGTGACCCAGGGAAGCTCTCAAGGGCACATCTTAACTGCCAACTCCTCCACTCACCTGCCCTAAGGATTAAGAAACTAGACTGGTTTTAAAATATTACTGTGAAGCAAAGTAGGAGAAATAACCTTCCTGACAAAACTTCAAATGTTCCATGTTTTTAAAGTTACCTCACAAACAGTTCTGGACTCCCCACAATTCCAAATATGTTCTAGAAATGATCTCTCTATCATCACAAGTAAGCCTATGACTTATAAAACAAAACATATGTGGATGAGTTTTACATTTGTAGAGGGGACAGCAAGAAAAATAAGCAGGACATGACACTCTGGTAAGAAGGGAAAGTAAATCAAATCACCCCTTTAAATATACAAAATATGCCTTCTGAAAAATGAACTAAGAAATCTCTAAAAACTTACATTTTAGTGAGAAATGCACTTATATAAAATAACTAAATTATGCTTCTTTAATTCTATACATCAATTTGATTCAAATCTAGTCAATTTAATTGAAAGAGAATTCATTAAATTTCATTTAAATAGAATGACTTACGATTAGTGGCCTTTACTTCTGGTATACCCTGTCCTTCCACAAATGAAGATGGGGTTATACATGTAATTTTCCTAAAAGGAGTCAACGCTATTCTGCATATTTGATTATTTAATAGTCTGGATCTGCCCGTCATTGCCAACTAAGGTTGTCCACACATGGGCGTTAGCTTGCATATATAAGGGGGAAATGCAGGCTGATCAAAATAAAACTTAACATGGAGAATCATTTCCAGGAGACACAGTTGATCTCTTCTAGAGCATTTTATTCCTTGAGAGACGAATGCCATCAAACATGCCCCGGCCCCTTACAGAATCTCTGCTTTACCTCAAGTGAACATGTGTTAACGCACTGGGACAGACCTGGAAATAGGGTGAGGATGCTGTTATTTGCATTTCATCCCACAGAATCTCCTTTATTAAGAACCAGTAGAAAGCCTTCTTTTGGATACTAGAGGACAGCAAAGTTGTCCTTCTGGGACTGTTGCTTTTCATTTCACAGACACACAAGGCGTGATACAGACTTGTTTCCACTTCCCTTCTACCTTAAACCCAAGGCATAAATTTCAACTACCTTTAAAAACTGCCAAGTCCTTCTGAAATACACTTCAGGATGCTAGTTCACCCTAGCCTCATTTTATTGCCCCATCCTAAATTCCTTTCAGTTTAATCTGTTTTCCTTTGTAATCCTATTGTACACCTCACATATTCATAAGCTGCTCAGATCATTTTTTTGAAGCCAAGGTGGGTTACCATTCTTTCAGCCAGCACGTAAACAGATATTTTAAGATTTCTACACAAAAAGCTTGTCATGTTTCTAACAGCTCTCCTTCCATATTTTCCTCCAGGATTTTTTGTATCCAGAACTGCCTTTCTAAAATAAGTCCTCCATTCACTCTCTTGATCATTCACATTTTTAAAGGAAGATAAGGGCCTTGATTTTCCAAAGACACACCAAGAATGATCAAGTCTCTGTTCACACCTAGACATCTTGACCCTGTTCTTCACACATTCAAAACTAAAGTTAATTCTCTCTTTGTGTAAATCTATCGAATAACTTTTGGAGCTTGGTAGTGAGCCCCTAAAACGGTCCTCAAGCTGTTTCAGCACACCGCGTTCCATCAGATACTTGCATTCATATGCTGAGTAGATATTTTATTTATTTTTATCTTTTTCAACAAAAGGTCTTCATCTTTTCACTCAAATATTTAAGTATATAATAGGCGTCCAAAGGTCTTGAAATGTCAGGAGTCTACACAGAAGACAGATATGTAGAGACAGAAAAATTACATATCTAAATAATCCACATGATAGAGATATGAATAAAATGCCACGGGGCTCTAGAAAAAAGAACCACTGTGGCAGGGAGGTGGGTTGTATCAAATAAGTAAAGGAAAATGAAGAGAGTAAAGAGAAAGAGAAAACAAGGTAAGTAAAAAGTTTTCTTCTTATTACAATTTCTGCCACAAACTTCTGGAGCAAGCACATTGCTTCCCAACTTCCCTTCCAGCCTTGTCCTTCCAGGAAACATTCTACAGACTTCAGACAGTCAGGCTCCACTGTGGAGGCAATGTAGACAGGCTGCAGGGAACAGGCTGGGAGCCGAAGATTCCCAGGAATCCACAGCCCTTGAGGCTTCACCGCAGCCTCTGCACTCAGACTCACATAGCAGAGGGTCCGTTTCTACATCAATAGGTGAAGGTGGAGAAAAACCCGTTTCACAAAATGGATCATGGAAAAACAAAAGTGAGTTTTCCGAGAAAGGCAGCACCACGAAGCTGAATTAGCCAGACATGTGGAGTAGTAACCAGTGTGGAGAAGAGCCAAAAGGGGAAAAAAAAGAAAAACCAAGTTGGCAATTTTTTAAGATGGAACCACAAGTCTTTCTTCTTCAAAAAGAAAAAAAGTCATTGAGCTCTTTAAGTCAAAACTGAAAGGGACCAGATGCTGCAAACAGTGATTTTAGCCTTGACACCCTTGCACCAATCACAGTCAAGTGCACTGGAAACAGTTTATCACTTTTAATAATCACATTATCGAAGACTACAATTCATACCTATTTTTTTTAAAACAGCAGACTCGATGCACAGTTTTTACTACATTATCTACATTCTCACTCTTACAACTGACTGCTTGCCTACGACAGGGAAAGTGAATGCCCCAGAATGAGAATGCCCCATGGATTCACAGCAAGAAAAGTTTAGAAGGGCCATTAGACAATTTGGACAAAACAGCTGTTGGGCTGTTGGGTTTAAAACAGATCAATTGGAGAAAAACAAGTCACTACATTAAACTATTTTCTACTTACCTCCATCATCCTCTTCAAGAAGGCATATTTTAAAAGGAGACAAGTTGTTATATTAAAAATTGCTGCTCTGGCATTTTGCAAGCTACATCAAATAATGAAGAAAAAACTAGGTTACAAACTTCCTGACATCAATTCCGACTATCATCTCCTACCAAACTAAAATTCAGATGATCACTAATTAACTTTCCATCTAGTGTTCCTCCAGTATACAATAAAATCAGTAACATAAAATGTTTCAGTTAAAATTGAGAGAAGTAGACACACTAGGGAAGAAAAAAATGAAAACATCATCCTAATCAATGATGTAAAACACAAGATATGAACAACTGTTAAAATAACTCATTGAAATTGACTGATTCTACTATATCTACACCTAGTTATTTCCTAACCAGTAAGTAATTTTTAACATAAACAAATAAAATAGTGTATTTAATGTGATCATTATTTTAGTTATATGCTTTTCCTTTTAAAACTAAATTTGCTTTTATGTGCTTGTTTTTTTCATGTGTTATTATGTCAGCACCCCCTCGTCTCTGAAGGTCTACCTTGGCCCTTGATCAACTGTTCTCTGCACCACAGGAATCTCAGAGCCCTACACAGAACACATGTCCTACATTGCATCTCTTGTATGTGGTTCATTTCAGGGAGTATAGTCCACCAAGTAAACACTAAGCAGTGTTTCAAAAGCATCAGACAGTGAAAGGGGGACATGCAGCATTAGGTGTGGGCCCCCATTAAGTGCCTCAGTGCAAAGAAGAAACAGGTAAATGCATCGCTCCAGGACTGGGAGAAAAACAGAGGTTATAAGCACTAGGCCCCTCTGCATACCTTTGGGCAGGAGCCTAGAATAAAGTCCCTGACAGTGTGGGTCATTGTTGGCTTTAAAGGGAGCTCATGAGTTAGATAATGATAAACAACCAAATTCCATAAAAACATTGTTACAAAAATAGGATTCTTAATTCAATACAATAAATACAAAGTGCTTTCCTAGCTTCAGGCTCCATATAAAGCTGACATTAATCTCATGTTACCTTCAAAATACTTCAAAAATAACACAAAATATTTTAGGATGACACAAGAGACAAAGAGAAAAAAAACCAAAAGGAAATATTTTTTAGAAAAATATTACATCTGAACACTGAACAATTTTTTTAATTACTTAAAATTTAGATTTAGTAAAACATGTTTCTCTATTTTGCCTCTGTCAGTTATCTCTGAAGGCAAAGAAAAAAAGGAAGAAAAGTTCAAAGAAAGCAGTAAGGGAAGAGACAGGGGAAAGAGGTATGGTGGCCACCACCTTTGAAGCCAGTAGGCAGAAAGTTCCTTTCCGAGCTCTCAGCCCATGCGGAGTGTGCAGCTTCCCCCAGGTTGGTGGCCACAGCAGGACCCCGAAGCAGTGGTTCTCGGACTTTATATACACTGTGGTAACTGGACAACCCAGGGTCCCGTTCCCCAGAACTCAGCAGCCTTGAAGATGGGGCATAAGAATTTTCAATTTAACAAGCTTCCCAGTGATTTAGCTTGAGTTATATGCAGATTATAATCTAAGAAATACTTGAAGGGAAATCCAGACTCAATACCCAGTAGGTACTGCACAGCTATTCGATGTTACTTTCAGAACATTCACTCTTCCCGGGGCCCTACCTGTGTCAGCATCCTTGGGCCTGTGTTCTTCATCAGGAGGTTTAGACGGTGGCCAAGCAGCTGGGACTCTCCTGGGAAACTGCCCTTCTATATAATCCAGTGAGTGTGTAGGTTGACTAACTGCAGCCCAGGTGTAAAGTTGATCTTGCTATATTTCAAAAGAAAAAAATAATAAGCTATTTTAATTCAATCATGAAAAAAATGGAGTCTTCTTGATTGATATTTGCAACATCATTTCTATCATAAACATACGTGTGGTGTGCATATATATACAAGCAAACATCCATAAAACATTAAACAGCATTTAATACAAGTCAGTGTAGATTCATCACATAAATATTCCTTCTCACGGTCTTTTCATTTTCATAACCATACCTGTTGCAAATTCTATTCTATGGTAAGATTTAAGTCTCTGTCTTTGGGGGTAGAGGCCATGTGGGCCTACATGTAATTACAAGGTCAGAAAACCCACTCAATCACAGAGCTCCCTGATGAGGCATCTTCAATGCACTGGAATACGATGTCCCTTTGAAATCTGTTTAAACACTTGTGGCAAGGTCAGAGAACAGGCAGTGCTGGGCATGAAGGACCATAACAGCTTCCTCACCTTCAAGAGTAGGAAGCCCAGGAAACTGATTATCATGGTTCCAGGTTGGGGACTGTTTGGGAGACAAACTATGAAAAAAAAAAGGTAAATGAACCTGCCAAGAAAAAAAGAACTGGGCAGGGATCTGGCAAAGAAAGCTCTTCCCAGCTGCAGACCAACAGAATCCAGACAGAATGAGAAGCAGGCTCATAACTACACCTCGTGCCAGGAAGCCAAGTGGGAACCTCACAAAAGACGCCACACCAAGGCCCGTGAACACCTTGCGAAACTGCCCGCTAGGATTTCAGGGTCACAGCTGCTTCAGGACGCAGGCTCGCAATGTACACAAGCCCTGGGTTCTCTTCGTGACGTCTTCCTTCCTTACAGGTATATTTCCCTAAACCTTTTGATCAACATAAAAAGTAAAGCCGAGAGAATAACAAAAAACATGCTGTAACCACCATGCTGAAATTGTGAACTTGAGTAAATGGATGGAGAGGCACTGATATTTCTGTAATTTGTTTAACAAGTTAATTTAAGAACTTCATAAAATATTCTTCAGTGTCAACAGTAAAATACAATGTATAGATCATTTAGTTTAAACTTCACCTTTAGGGACAGTCACTGGCCCTAACTGAGAACTCAGATTCCTGGGTCAGTGATATTGAATTGGAAGGGTCCCGATGCAGACCTGGCCAGCATTTCAGCCAGTCACATCTTTCAAGTATTCATACCTTGATTGACACCACAGACTTTGCTATTTGGCCTACTGAATATTAAAAGTAGCTTTTCCAGCACTGTTGACAATAGCCAAATCATGGAAACAACCTAAATGTCCATCAACGGATGAATGGATAAAGAAGATGTGGTACATATATACAATGGAATATTACTCAGCCATAAAAAGCAACGAAATAATGCCATTTGCAGCAACAAGGACAGACCTAGAGATTATCATACAAAGTGAAGAAAGTCAGAAAGATAAAGACAAATATCATATATCACTTACATGTGGAATCTAAATCTAAATGAACTTATCTATGAAACAGAAACAGACTCATAGACAAAGAGAACACACTTGTGGTTGCCAAGGGGGAGGGGAGTGGGAGAGGGATGGATTGGGAGTTTGGGGTTGGTAGATGCAAACTATTACATTTAGAATGGATAAACAACAAGGTCCTACTGTATAGCACAGGGAACTATACTGAATATCCTGTGATAAACTATAATGGAAACTAATATAAAAAAAATGTCTATATGTGTATAACTGACTCACATTGCTGTACAGCAGAGATGGGCACAACACTGTAAATCAACAATACTTTAGTTAAAAAAAAAAGTAGCTTTTCATTGGCAAAATGAGTGGTTTAATTAGCGTGATATTAGAAATGAGCTCTCATTGGTAAAATAAAGGAATTCAATGAATATGGACCAGCAGAAACATCAGACATCATTCTTACAAGAACAAGGTAAGACATGGGCAAGGGGCGAGGTCAAGTCTCGATGCCCTGACGGTGCTGCATCCAGCGCTGGTCTAGGAAGCAACTCCCAGGCTGTCGGCAACCACTCGGCACAGAATCCTGCCGTCCTCGTGTCCATATCACCTGAACCTTCCATGTAAGGAGCAGTCAAGCACTCGCTGACAGGGGAGCAAGAGGTATGTTTCCTAAAAGGGGAACTCTGACTTAGCGTCACCATCCTAATAGTAAACCCACTCAGCCTTGGACTTCATCTGCTCCATATAAAAGAGGCAGCACCAGCAGCTAGGGGGACAAATGTTTGCACTCAGGATTTCATCGCTCACTGAAAAACGAAGCTTGCTACAAGCACTCTGCAAATGCCAGAACAGCCCGGCCAGTCCTTCAGTCTTTCAGCCCCACCCCAGGACTGGAATACATTACAGCTCTGTGATGACAAAACCTCTCCTTCATCGTGTGGCTCCACGAGGAGAGAAGAAGCAAACACAAAGCTCTTGCATGGCTCTTTAACATCTACAGAATCAGATGTCAACTCTTTGACCTGTCATTTAAGTTTTTCTATATTCCTCCCATTCATCCTCCCAGATTCATCTCCCCGCATTTCCTAAATCAAGCTCCACTCCACTAGAAGGTCCCACTTAGCCTCCCCACCCATGGAATCTAACCGATGATTAAGTCTAGCTGGGGTATGCCCTCCCCACTCCCAAGTCACAGCTCCGACAGGACGCCGGCCACCCCTTATGTTGACAGCTACCAGCACGTGATCCAGATCAGTGACCGAACACGGTCTTGAATGTAGCTCGTCACCCCTCAACTGCCTGAACTCCTTCAGCACATGAGATGTGTACACAAGTTCTGTAAATCTCCCCAAGCACTTGAGAATATGAAGACGACTCCATAAAAGCCACTTAATGTCTACTGAATTAACGAATTTGTCAGATAAAAGGAGAAAACAAAAGAGATGGTTTGTCAACATGAGCAGCAGCTGGAGCTAGGGATCTCATTGTCTTTATTTGCTTATTAACAAGGTACCAGAAGGGTATTTCGTGTGCATCAAATGGAAAACAAAGGTATCAAGTGATCCATTATATCTAAACCTATTCACAACTATACCATATAAAGAAACATATGGAGCAGATAAAACTCCTAGGATATAATCACTGCTGTACCCCAGACAAATCTCTTAACTTTATGAGGCCTCAGTGTTCTCACCAGTAATTCAGGAAAACTGCCTGCTCTTGTCTTTTTCGCAGGACTGGAGTGAGACGGGTGCAAACACTATGTGGAAAGAGCTTTGAAAACCACATGGTGTGATTCAAGTATAAGCACCACGACTACTACTTGTTTTGATTTTTTTAATCTATGTTTCATTAGAATAATCACACATTTCCTGTATTTTAAAAAGTCCTTTTAGAGGAATTAAATATTGTCATCAAATGTACACAACACCATGTGGTTGTTGAACCAGCACGAAATCTTTGCTATATTTTGAGAATCTAGGTGAGCAAAGTGTAGTCGGCAAAGTTCCCTTGGCATTTGTGCTGATTGTCACTAAGTTTTGAATTCAATTAACAACCGCCCTGTGGCATTTCCTCAACCATCCACCCATGTCTTTTTCTCTGTTGTATTTCTGTTTAACCTTTCAGACATGTATGTGTTATTTTCCCAAGTAGAATATGCAAGCTTCCTGCCACCAGTCACCAACCACATCCTATACCCCTTGTTTTCCGCTGGTTTTATTCTGTATACATAACAGACACAATGAGTATTAAGGAATTGGAAGAGTCAAGATCAATAAAAGTGTCTTTTAACAAATTACACCATAGTTTTATATGAGTTAAAACAGGAACACTTTTCCCTGACACTACTCCACCGCCTTAAATTCTTAAAGTCTGTTTTTATTTTTGTTGAACTGGATCATTTATTCCTATTAAAGAAAACAAATACATGCTTTCAACCTTAGGCAGATCAGAATATGTAAAATCACAACCTGAAAGTGGCATAAACAGGCCACAACCTAGTGATCCCAAAAAAGAAAACAGTTTCTTTCAGCAGATATTTCCCCATCTTTTAACTGGCCTATAAATGATGACCCCCCAAATAATTCAGAGCTGCAATTCACAAAGAGTTTATTTTAGAGGGCCCACTAGAAAATTGTAGCAACTGAAGTGAGGCGTTCTAAGAGTGCTTTGTTGAAACTGCTGTAGTCAAGATGAGGATTTGGTTGTCACCTTATGATAATATTTAGTAACGTTTCTGTTAACCGTGCCTTCGCTCTGTGCATGGGGGAGGATCTAGATTACTCCCTGAGAGGTGTGGCCACCCTTCCTATGACACTCCTAGGACGTGTCAGTGCGTGGCCATGGGCTGCCCTGCATGTGGGAACAATCCTAGTCTGGGCTCTTCACCTCCTCAGGTCTCAGCACTGCCTCAGCTCCACTGTCTGTCTTTCAAGGCCAAAAGGTGTCTATTTGAGTGGTAAATACAGTCCGTGTATCCCAGACATCCCAGCAAGTGCATTCTCCTAACAAACATCGAAAGTTCGACTGAGGGCAACAAAAGTAGAAAATTGCCACAAAGTACGGCACACGACCATTTCTTTACATGCACGCTATTCATCCCTGGAGTACAGAGAAAAATCTGTGTCAGGCCAGCAGACGGCTCTCAGCCTGCACCTGGTCACACTAGCCTCAAGAACTGCTCCAGCCAGCTGAGCCTGGGCGTGACCACTAAGAACAATACAGCAGGCCCTCAGAGAGTACACGGAGGGTGTGTCCACCCCCTTCCATAGCACTCTCAGGAGAAGGGTTCTGAGGATCAAAGGTCTCATCTTGGAACTTTGGAGCTTCATTTGAGGAATTAAATACCTGGATGGTACTGAGTTTATTTGTTCTTTGTTAATGCCATGGACGCGATGTGTTTTTTGTTCTGGCTATTGGAAAATCTGAAATAGGTATATGGCCCACATGCCACGTGTTTTCCAGTTCCAGAATGTATGCTTCTGATTAGCCTCATTCCTACCTCCATTTACGTTCCCCCCCGCAGCTTAGTTTTGTCTTTTTTTTTTTTCTTTTGTGCACTCATGGCTGAATTTTACTATTTTACCATATCTTACTTTTCTTACTAATCATTGTAAATACTATTTGGAATAAGGTGGTGATGAACACATTATTAATGTTAGGGGATTGGTGGAAAATCCATTTATCTACTTTAACTCATTTGAACATTTTGTGACTGGAAGGATAAAACAGTAGATGCACTGAGAGTAGACTGAACTGTACTCACAGTATTTTGGTTTGCATTGATCATTTAATCGTTAAAAAACAACAGCAAACTATACAGAGTCGTTTTGAAAAAGGGGAGATAAAAAACAATAAATAATCAATACTATACACAACAGCATCCACTGGGTGTAATATTTTCTAATCCTTCTTTTAATATATTCTACAGCTGTAATCATACTGCACATGATTTCATACTAACATAGTGTAGACTTTTTAAACTACTGCATCATTTTCAAACTGATAATTTACATTTTTGCCACAATCATGACACAGTTAATATTATACTGTAGCCATTTAATCAGCTCTTGACAGAACACGTGAATGTGACTTCCCAAAGCACCCCTGGTTCATAATTAAATAAGAAATTACAACCCTGGAAGAGGACACTGACCCTTGAACAATGTGGGTTTGAATTGAGAGGGTGCACTTACATGGGGTTATAAATACTGCCATGCTCCACGGTCTGTGTCTGATTGAATCTGCAGATAGACAGGAACCACAGATATGGGGCCGGGAAGATCCCACATGCCACAGAGCAGCTGGGCCCGTGAGCCATGGCCGCTGAGCCTGCGCGTCTGGAGCCTGTCCTCCGCAACGGGAGAGGCCACAACAGTGAGAGGCCCGCGTACCGCAAAAAAAAAAAAAGAAGACCTAAATAGACATTTCTCCAAAGAAGACATATAGATGGCCAATGGGCACATGAAAAGATGCTCCACATCACTAATCATTAGAGAAATGCAAATCAAAACTACAATGAGGTACCACCTCACACCAGTCAGAATGGCCATCATCAGAAAGTCTGCAAATAACAAATGCTGGAGAAGGTGTGGAGAAAAGGGAAACCTCCTGCACTCTTGATGGGAATGTAAGTTGTGCAGCCACTTTGGAGAACAGTATGGAGGTTCCTTAAAAAACTACAAACAGAATTATCATATGATCCTGCAATCCCATTCCTGAACATATATCCGGAGAAAACTCTAATTCAAAAAGATACATGCACTCCTATGTTCAGAGCAGCACTATTTACAACAGCCAAGAAATGGAAGCAACCTAAGTGTCCATCAACAGATGAATGGATAAAGAAGATGTGGTAATATATACAATGGAATATTATTCAGCCATAAAAAGGAATGAAATAATGCTGTTTGCAGCAACATCAATGAACCTACAGATGATCATACTAAGTGAAGTAAGTCAGAAAGAGAAAGACAAATATCATATGATGTCACTTTTATATGGAATCTAAAAAATGATAAAAATGAACTTATTTACAAAACAGAAACGACTCACAGACATAGAAGGCCGACTTACAGTTACTACGCGGTGGGAGGGATAAATTAAATTTTGGGGGTAAACAGATACACACTACTGTAATACACAGTACTATATATATAGATAAACAACAAGAACATACTGTATAGCACAGGGAATCAAATTCAATATTCTGTAATAACCTGTAACGTAAAAGAATCTTAAGAAGAATATACACATGTGTGTATATAAAACACGTTGCTGTATACTAGAAATTAACACAACACTGTAAATCAACTATACTTCAATTAAAAATTCATTAATTTTTAAGAAATTAAAATATTGATCCCTTTGAAACCAGCAATTCTACTTATATAAGTTTTCCCTAAGGGTAAAATAAATCAGTAATGTGTAAAAAATATTTATATACTACTATATATTTATTTCAGTGTTATTTATGTTTAAAAAAGAGAGAGACATCTACGCGTGGAACAACTCCTACGGAGCACCTACTGAACGCTGGCAGAAGACCTCAGACCTCCCAAAAGGCAAGGAACCCCCCACGTACCTGGTTAGGTCAAAAGAAAAAAATAAACAGACAAAAGGATAGGGACGGGTCCTGCACCAGCGGGAGGGAGCTGTGAAGGAGGAAAAGTGTCCACACACTAGGAAGCCCCTTCGCGGGCGGAGACTGCGGGTGGCGGAGTGGGGGAGTTTCGGAGCCGCGGAGAAGAGCACAGCAACAGGGGTGCGGAGGGCAAAGCGGGGAGATTCCAACGCAGAAGATCGAGGCCGACCGGCACTCACCAGCAGAGAGGCTTGTCTGTTTGCCCGACGGGGCGGGCGAGCTGCGGCTCGGGCTTCGGTCGGATCCCAGGGGGAGGACTGAGGTTGGCGGCGTGAACACAGCCTGCAGGGCGTTACTGCACCGCAGCTAGCCGGGAGGGAGTCCAGGGAAAAGTCTGGACCTGCCGAAGAGGCAAGAGACATTTTCTTCCCTTTGTTTCCTGGTGCACGAGGAGAGGGGATTAAGAACGCTGCTTAAGAGGGCTCCAGAGACGGGCGCGAGCCGCGGCTAAAAGTGCGGAGCCCAGAGACAGACATGAGACGCTAAGGCCGCTGCTGCCGCCACCAAGAAGCCTCTGTGCGAACACAGGTCACTATCCACACCCCCTTCCGGGGAGCCTGTGCAGCCCGCCACTACCAGGGTCCCGGGATCCAGGGACAACTCCCCCGGGAGAACGCACGGCGCGCCTCAGGCTAGCAACGTCACGTCGGCCTCTGCCGCCGCAGGCCCGACCCGCACTCCGACACCCTCCCTACCCCCCACCTCCCCGGCCTGAGTGAGCCAGAGCCTCCGAATCAGCGGCTCCTTTAACCCCGTCCTGTCTGAGCAAAGAACAGACGCCCTCCGGCAACCTACACGCACAGGCGGGGCCAAATCCAAAGCTGAGCCCCTGGGAGCTGTGAGAACAAAGAAGAGAAAGGGAAATCTCTCCCAGCAGCCTCAGAAGCAGCGGATTAAAGCTCCACAATCAACTTGATGTACCTGCATCTGTGGAATACATGAATAGACAACGAATCATCCCAAATTAATGAGCGGTGTGGATGAAAGGCTCTTGGTGCTGCAGCCAGGAGTTAGTGCTGTGCCTCTGAGGTGGGAGAGCCAACTTCAGGACACTGGTCCACAAGAGGCCTCCCAGCTGCACATAATATCAAACGGCGAAAATCTCCCAGAGATCTCCATCTCAACGCCAGCACCCAGCTTCACTCAACGACCAGCAAGCTACAGTGCTGGACACCCTATGCCAAACAACTAGCAAGACAGGAACACAACCCTACCCATTAGCAGAGAGGCTGCCCAAAATCATAATAAGTCTACAGACACCCCAAAACACATCACCAGACGTGGACCCGCCCACAAGAAAGACAAGATCCAGCCTTATCCACCAGAACACAGGCACTAGTACCCTCCACCAGGAAGCCTACACAACCCACTGAACCAACCTTAGCCACTGGGGACAGACACCAAAAACAACAGGAACTACGAACCTTCAGCCTGCAAAAAGGAGACCCCAAACACAGTAAGATAAGCAAAATGAAAAGACAGAAAAACACACAGCAGATGAAGGAGCAAGGTAAAAACCCACCAGACCTAACAAATGAAGAGGAAATAGGCAGTCTACCTGAAAAAGAATTCAGAATAATGATAGTAAGGTTGATCCAAAATCTTGGAAATAGAATAGACAAAATGCAAGAATCAGTTAACAAGGACCTAGAAGAACTAAAGATGAAACAAACAATGATGAACAACACAATAAATGAAATGAAAAATACTCTAGATGGGATCAATAGCAGAATAACAGAGGCAGAAGAATGGATAAGTGACCTGGAAGATAAAATAGTGGAAATAACTACTGCAGAGCAGAATAAAGAAAAAAGAATGAAAAGAACTGAGGACAGTCTCAGAGACCTCTGGGACAACATTAAATGCACCAACATTCGAATTATAGGGGTTCCAGAAGAAGAAGAGAAAAAGAAAGGGACTGAGAAAATATTTGAAGAGATTATAGTTGAAAACTTCCCTAATATGGGAAAGGAAATAGTTAATCAAGTCCAGGAAGCACAGAGAGTCCCATACAGGATAAATCCAAGGAGAAATACGCCAAGACACATAGTAATCAAACTGTCAAAAATTAAATACAAAGAAAGCATATTAAAAGCAGCAAGGGAAAAACAACAAATAACACACAAGGGAATCCCCATAAGGTTAACAGCTGATCTTTCAGCAGAAACTCTGCAAGCCAGAAGGGAGTGGCAGGACATATTGAAAGTGATGAAGGAGAAAAACCTGCAACCAAGATTACTCTACCCAGCAAGGATCTCATTCCGATTTCATGGAGAAATTAAAACCTTTACAGACAAGCAAAAGCTGAGAGAGTTCAGCACCACCAAACCAGCTCTACAACAACTGCTAAAGGAACTTCTCTAGGCAAGAAACACAAAAGAAGGAAAAGACCTACAATAACGAACCCAAAACAATTAAGAAAATGGGAATGGGAACATACATATCGATAATTACCTTAAATGTAAATGCTCCCACCAAAAGACACAGATTGGCTGAATGGATACAAAAACAAGACGCATATATTTGCTGTCTACAAGAGACCCACTTCAGACCTAGAGACACATACAGACTGAAAGTAGGGGGATGGAAAAAGGTATTTCATGCAAATGGAAACCAAAATAAAGCTGGAGTAGCAATTCTCATATCAGACAAAATAGACTTTAAAATAAAGACTATTAGAAGAGACAGAGAAGAACACAACATAATGATCAAGGGATCGATCCCAGAAGAAGATATAACAATTGTAAATATTTATGCACCCAACATAGGAGCACCTCAATACATAAGGCAAATACTAACAGCCATAAAAGGGGAAATCGACAGTAACACATTCATAGTAGGGGATTTTAACACCCCACTTTCACCAATGGACAGATCATCCAAAATGAAAATAAATAAGGAAAGCACAAGCTTCAAATGATACATTAAACCAGATGGACTTAATTGATATTTATAGGACATTCCATCCAAAAACAACAGAATGCACATTTTTCTCAAGTGCTCATGGAACATTCCCCAGGATAGATCATATCTTGGGTCACAAATCAAGCCTTGGTAAATTTAAGAAAATTGAAATTGTACCAAGTATCTTTTCCGACCACAACACTATGAGACTAGATATCAATTACAGGAAAAGATCTGTAAAAAATACAAACACATGGAGGCTAAACAATACACTACTTAATAACGAAGTGATCACTGAAGAAATCAAAGAGGAAATCAAAAAATACCTAGAAACAAATGACAATGGAGACACGACGACTCAAAATCTATGGGATGCAGCAAAAGCAGTTCTAAGAGGGAAGTTTATAGCAACACAATCCTACCTTAAGAAACAGGAAACATCTCGAATAAACAACCTAACCTTGCACCTAAAGCAATTAGAGAAAGAAGAACAAAAAAACCCCCAAAGTTAGCAGAAGGAAAGAAATCATAAAAATCAGATCAGAAATAAATGAAAAAGAAATGAAGGAAACGATAGCAAAGATCAATAAAACTAAAAGCTGGTTCTTTGAAAGGATAAACAAAATTGATAAACCATTAGCCAGACTCATCAAGAAAAAAAGGGAGAAGACTGAAATCAATAGAATTAGAAATGAAAAAGGAGAAACAACAACTGACACTGCAGAAATACAAAAGATCATGAGAGATTACTACAAGCAACTCTATGCCAATAAAATGGACAACCTGGAAGAAATGGACAAATTCTTAGAAAGGCACAACCTGCCAAGACTGAATCAGGAAGAAATAGAAAATATGAACAGACCAATCACAAGCACTGAAATTGAAACTGTGATTAAAAAGCTTCCAACAAGCAAAAGCCCAGGACCAGATGGCTTCACAGGCGAATTCTATCAAACATTTAGAGAAGAGCTATCACCTATCCTTCTCAACTCTTCCAAAATATAGCAGAGGGAGGAACACTCCCCAACTCATTATATGAGGCCACCATCACCTTGATACGAAAACCAGACAAGGATGTCACTAAGAAAGAAAACTACAGGCCAATATTACTGATGAACTTAGATGCAAAAATCCTCAACAAAATACTAGCAAACAGAATCCAACAGCACATTAAACGGATAATACACCATGATCAAGTGGGGTTTATTCCAGGAACGCAAGGATTCTTCAATATACACAAATCAATCAACGTGATACACCATATTCACAAATTGAAGGAGAAAAACCATATGATCATCTCAATAGATGCAGAGAAAGGTTTTGACAAAATTCAATACCCAATTATGATAAAAACCCTGAAGAAAGTAGGCATAGAGGGAACTTTCCTCAACATAATAAAGGCCATATATGACAAACCACAGCCAACATCGTCCTCAATGGTGAAAAACTGAAAGCATTTCCACTAAGATCAGGAAGAAGACAAGGTTGCCCACTCTCACCACTCTTATTCAACATAGTTTTGGAAGTTTTAGCCACAGCAATCAGAGAATAAAAGGAAATAAAAGGAATCCAAATCGGAAAAGAAGAAGTAAGGCTGTCACTATTTGCAGATGACATGATACTATACATAGAGAATCCTAAAGATGCTACCAGAAAACTACTAGAGCTAATCAATGAATTTGGTAAAGTAGCAGGATACAAAATTAATGCACAGAAATCTCTGGCATTCCTATACACTAATGATGAAAAATCTGAAAGTGAAATCAAAAAAACACTCCCATTTACCATTGCAACAAAAAGAATAAAATATCTAGGAATAAACCTACCTAAGGAGACAAAAGACCTGTATGCAGAAAATTATAAGACACTGATGAAAGAAATTAAAGATGATACAGATAGATGGAGAGATATACCATGTTCTTGGATTGGAAGCATCAACATTGTGAAAATGACTCTACTACCCAAAGCAATCTACAGATTCAATGCAATCCCTATCAAACTACAACTGGCATTTTTCACAGAACTAGAACAAAAAATTTCACAATTTGTATGGAAACACAGAAGACCCCGAATAGCTAAAGCAATCTTGAGAATGAAAAACGGAGCTGGAGGAATCAGGCTTCCTGACTTCAGACTATACTACAAAGCTACAGTAATCAAGACAGTATGGTACTGGCACAAAAACAGAAATATAGATCAATGGAACAGGATAGAAAGCCCAGAGATAAACCCACGCACATATGGTCACCTTATCTTTGATAAAAGAGGCTGGAATGTACAGTGGAGAAAGGACAGCCTCTTCAATAAGTGGTGCTGGGAAAACTGGACAGGTACAGGTAAAAGTATGAGATTAGAACACTCCCTAACACCATACACAAAAATAAGCTCAAAATGGATTAAAGACCTAAATGTAAGGCCAGAAACTATCAAACTCTTAGAGGAAAACATAGGCAGGACACTCTATGACATAAATCACAGCAAGGTCCTTTTTGACCCACCTCCTAGAGAAATGGAAATAAAAACAAAAATAAACAAATGGGACCTAATGAAACTTCAAAGCTTTTGCACAGCAAAGGAAACCATAAACAAGACCAAAAGACAACCCTCAGAATCGGAGAAAATATTTGCAAATGAAGCAACTGACAAAGGATTAATCTCCAAAATTTATAAGCAGCTCATGCAGCTTAATAACAAAAAAACAAATAATCCAATCCAAAAATGGGCAGAAGACCTAAATAGACATTTCTCCAAAGAAGATATACAGACTGCCAACAAACACATGAAAGAATGCTCAACATCACTAATCATTAGAGAAATGCAAATCAAAACTACAATGAGATATCATCTCACACTGGTCAGAATGGCCATCATCAGAAACTCTAGAAACAATAAATGCTGGAGAGGGTGTGGAGAAAAGGGAACCCTCTTACAGTGTTGGTGGGAATGTAAATTGATACAGCCACTGTGGAGAACAGTATATAGGTTCCTTAAAAAACTACAAATAGAACTACCATATGACCCAGCAATCCCACTACTGGGCATATACCCTGAGAAAACCATAATTCAAAAAGAGTCATGTACCACAATGTTCATTGCAGCTCTATTTACAATAGCCCGGAGATGGAAACAACCTAAGTGTCCATCATCGGATGAATGGATAAAGATGATGTGGCACATATATACAATGGAATATTACTCAGCCATAAAAAGAAACGAAATTGAGCTATTTGTAATGAGGTGGATAGACCTAGAGTCTGTCATACAGAGTGAAGTAAGTCAGAAAGAGAGAGACAAATACCGTATGCTAACACATATATATGGAATTTAAGAAAAAGAAAAATGTCATGAAAAATGTAGGGGTGAAACAGGAATAAAGACACAGACTTAATAGAGAATGGACTTGAGCATATGGGGAGGAGGAAGGGTAAACTGTGACAAAGCGAGAGAGAGGAATGGACATATATACACTACCAAATGTAAGGTAGATAGCTAGTGGGAAGCAGCCGCATAGCACAGGGAGATCAGCTCGGTGCTTTGTGACCGCCTGGAGGGGTGCGATAGGGAGGGTGGGAGGGAGGGAGACGCAAGCGGGAAGAGATATGGGAACATATGTATATATATAACTGATTCATTCTGTTGTGAAGCTGAAACTAACATACCATTGTAAAGCAATTATACTCCAATAAAGATGTTAAAAAAAATGAATCAGAGGAGATATGGGGATAAATATATATGTATAGCTGATTCACTTTGTTATAAAGCAGAAACTAACACATCATTGTAAAGCAATTATACTCCAATAAAGATGTTTAAAAAAAATGAATCAAAGACTTAAACATTAAGACCTGAAACCATAAAACTCCTAGAAGAAAACATAGGGAGGAAGCTCCTCAGTATTAGTCTTGGCAATGATTCTATAGATATGACACCAAAATCACAGACAGGGCTTCCCTGGTGGTACAGTGGTTGAGAGTCCGCCTGCCGATGCAGGGGACACGGGTTAGTGCCCCGGTCCAAGAGGATCCCACATGCCGCAGAGCGGCTGGGCCCGTGAGCCATGGCCGCTGAGCCTGCGCATCCAGAGCCTGTGCTCCGCAACGGGAGAGGCCACAACAGTGAGAGGCCCGCGTACAGCAAAAAAAAAAAAAAAAGCACAAACAAAAGATGAAAAAAATTCAACCAGTGGGACTACAGATACAATCAACAAAACGAAAAGGCAACATACAGAATGGGAGAAAAATTTTGCAAATCATCTATCAGATAAGGGGTTAATATCCAAAATTTATAAAGAACTCATACAACTTAATAAAAAAAAAAAGTCCAATTTTTTAAATGGGCACAAGAGCTAAATACACGTTTTCCCAAAGAAGACATCCAAATGGCCAAAGGTATATGAGAAGGTGTTCAACATCACTAATCATAAGGGAAATGCAACTCAAAACCACAATGAGATAGCACCTCACACCTGTAGGAATGGTGATCATCAAGACCAACAAGAGAGAAGTGATAGTTATCATATGATATTTGTCTTTCTCTGTCTGACTAACTTCACTCAGTATGACAATCTCTAGGCCCACCCATGTTGCTGCAAATGGCATTATTTCATTCTTTTTTATGGCTCAGTAATATTCAATTGTATATATGTACCACATCTCCTTTATCCATTCCTCTGTTGATGGACACATTTACAAAACAGAAATAGAGTCACAGATGTAAAAAACAAACTTATGGTTACCAGGGGGAAAGGGGGGGAGGGATACATAGGGAAACTGGGATTGACATATACAAACTACTATATATAAAAATAGATAACTAATACGGACCTACTGTATAGAACAGGGAACCCTAGTCAATACTCTGTAATAACCTATATGGGAAAAGTCTAAAAGAGTAGATATATATATGTATAACTGATTCACTTCACTGTACAGCAGATACTAACACAACACTGTAAATCAACTATACTCCAATAAAATTTTTTTTAATTAAAAACTTTAAAAAACATTAAAGAAGAGATAAGTGTTGGAGACTCTGTGGAGAAAAGGGAACCCTCCTGCACTGCTGGTGGGAATGTAAATTGGTGCAGCCACTATGGAGAACAGTATGGAGATTCCTCAAAAAAAAAAAAAAAATTAGAAATAGAGCTACCATATGATCCAGCAATTCCACTTTTGGATATTTATTAGAAGAAAGTGAAAACACTGATTCAAAAAGATATATGTACTCCCATATTCACTGCAGCATTTTTTTAGCACAGTCAAGATATGGAAACAACCTAAATGTCCATCAACAGATGAATGGATAAAGAAGACGTGATCTATTTATACAATGGAATATTCAGCCATTTAAAAAAAAAGAATAAAATCTTGCCATTTAAGAAAACACTGACGGACCATTATGCTAAGGAAGTAAGTCAGACAGAGAAGGACAAATACCATATTATCTCACTTATATGTGGAATTTAAAAAAAAAAACAAGCTCATAGATACAGAGAACAGATGGGTAGGTACCAGAGGTGGGGGTTGAAGGGTGGGACAAATGGGTGAAGGTGGTCAAAAGGTACAAACTTCCAGTTATAAAATAAGTGACTGTAGTTAACAGATCTTAAAAGTTCTCACCACAAGAAAAAAAGAAATCTGTAACTATGTATGCTGACAGACTTATTGTGGTGATCATTTCACAATATATACAAATATCAAAGCATTATGTTGTACACCTGAAACTAATATAATGTATTATATGTCAATTAAAACTCAATTTTAAAAAACCTTCAGGGCTTCCCTGGTGGCGCAGTGGTTGAGAGTCCACCTGCTGATGCAGGGGACGCGGGTTCATGCCCCGGTCCGGGAAGATCCCACATGCCGCGGAGCGGCTGGGCCCGTGAGCCATGGCCGCTGAGCCTGCGCGTCCGGAGCCTGTGCTCCGCAACAGGAGAGGCCACAACAGTGAGAGGCCCGCGTACCGCAAACCTTCAGAGAAAATAAAAATGATATAGGTATATATAAACAAATTTATCATGTTTGTGGATTTGAAATCTGTTATTTCACTTTTCTCCAAACTGACAGTTAAATTTAATGAAATTTTAATGAACATCTGAAGTGTGCAAGTGCGTTTTATTGGGATATGATAAACTGATTCTAAAATGTATATTCAAAAGGATCTAAAATGGCCAAGATAATATTTAAAAAATCAAAGTGGAAAGAGCTACTATTCCAGATAGCAAGACATTACAATGCAACAATAATTAAGCACTCTGACATTTGTACAAGGACACACAAATATACAGTGGAATAGAGAGCTACATAGCAGACTCTCACCCTCACAGACAGATAATAAAATATGAACTCTACCTCACAAACATACTTTCCAGGATGATTACAGATCTAAGTAGAAAAGACAAAACAACAAAGCTTCTGAAGATAACAGAAGAGGATATCTTGCTGCTTGCAGAGTAGGCAGACTTTTAAACAGAACACCCAACACACAAGCTATAGAGAAAAAGATGGATAATTGAGACTACATTAAAAGTAATCATCAGAAGACACCGTGAAGAAAGCAAAAGCTTAATTTACCAAGGGTCTGAATCCATAACTAAGAGACACTACAGCCACTAAGAAAAATACAATCAACCCATAGAAAAATGAGCAAGACACCTCAAAGGAGACATAAGAAAAAGTTATCAACCACATTAATAATCAGAGAAAAATAAACTAAAACTGCAGTGACATAACGTTACACCTCCATCAGAATGGTTAAAGTCATACAAAAAATAAAAGAGTGACAGTACCAAAGTTGCCAAGAATGTAGAACAATGGGAATTCTCATACACTGCTGATGGAACTGTAAATTGATAGAACCACTTATGAAAACCATTTTGCCATATCTCATAAAGCTTGATACATGCATACCTACTCCTAGGTATATACCCAACAGAAATGTACAAGAATGTTCATAACAGCATTATTTGAAATCACTGCAACAATAAAACGGGTACGTTCATAAACAGCAGAGCAGCTAGGTAAAAGATGAAGTCTTCACCAGTGGGGAACCACACAAAAATGAAAACAAATGACAACTTCACTTAATGTGAGCAAAAGCAGCAGACACAGAAGAATGCGTACTGTAGGATATTTATATCAAAGTTGCAGAAGCAGGTAAAACTAAACCACAGTGTTTCAGGACTGAAACTAGGGTAGTAAAATCATTAGGAAAAGTTGGTTGTGGTTCCCATACAAGCCAACATTAGTTCCCTGTGACAGCAAGGAATGGGCGTGAGAGGAGTTTTCTGTGATGCTGTCAGTGTTTTATCTACTTATTTATTTTGCATTTCAGTAACTTTATTAAAAGCTAGATTCCTTAGTACGAAAACATAATGATAGTTGGTTAGGTTACCTACACTGATGTATTCAAAATATTGAAATATATCAGCCTTTTGAGAAAGTGAAAAGTTTATCCATAAAACATCATTTACAAAAGTGTAAGATACACTGTGGTTCTTCGGTTTATTTTCCAGGGCATATCTACCCATAACTTTATGTCAAAATTGGGTACAGCCATCCTGGATAGACCCAGGCTACACGTTGAACAAAGTAACCCCTAACGCTGTAGATCTCCTTAGATTCACTGACTTACCAGAAAATCCCGACCTCAGGAACCTCATAGTTATAAAGATGCCCACTTACTTTTAATACTTTCTTTTGGCACAGTGGGGACAATATAATTTTGTATACTCTCTTCCTTTTAAGCAAAATTGTAAATTAGAAGCAATGACAGTTTGGTTTTTCTTTAGTATTTATTTATGTGGCTACGCCACGCGGGATCTTCATTGCCACGCGTGGGATCTTCATTGCAGCATGCAGGATTTTTAGCTGCGGCATGCGGGATCCAGTTCCCCAACCAGAGGACGAACCAGGGCCCCCTGCACTGCGAGCACAGAGTATTAGCCACTGGACCACCAGGGAAGTCCCAATGACAGTTTTATAAAAACAGTCCTTAGTAAAAACTTCTGGAGTGTTAAATCAGCAAGTTTTTGGAGTGATGCTAACAGTAATTTGAGTTATTAATACAATAAAAGTTAATTTCATCAGTGGGGCTAGATTAAGGCAGTAGATCTTGTATAAAAATTTTTTATCATGGATATAAACATCACCTGTTTTCTAGAAAAAATATTAAAGATAACTTAATATGCCAAAATGACTAGGTCTGTAGTTGTGCTTTATATAAAATGCCCTCAAATTGAAATGTAATGCCCCTGTATCAGTAAAGTCCACATCTCTGGATTGTCTACTACTTGCACTACAGTGTCAAGAAACCATTTTCACTGCCTACAATATTGACCCTTGTAATGCCTTAAAAGTGCCTTTGCAAAATGTTGGTTTTGATGTAAACCTCATAATTTAAAATTTGAAGTTACCATTTTTTTAACGTTTTTATGGGAGTATAATTGCTTTACAATGGTGTGTTAGTTTCTGCTTTATAACAAAGTGAATCAGTTATACATATACATGTGTTCCCACATCTCTTCCCTCTTGCGTCTCCCTCCCTCCCACCCTCCCTATCCCACCCCTACAGGCGGTCACAAAGCACCAAGATGATCTCCCTGTGCTACGCAGCTGCTTCCCACTAGCTATCTACCTTACGTTTGGTAGTGTATATATGTCCATATATACACTACCACTCTCTCATTTTGTCCCAGGTTACCCTTCCCCTTCCCCGTGACCTCAAGTCCATTCTCTAGTAGGTCTGCGTCTTTATTCCCGTCTTGCCTCTAAGTTCTTCATATCGATTTTTTTTTTTTAGATTCCATATATATATGTGTTAGCATATGGTATTTGTTTTTCTCTTTCTGACTTACTTCACTCTGTATGACAGACTCTAGGTCCATCCACCTCACTACAAATAGCTCAATTTTGTTCCTTTTTATGGTTGAGTAATATTCCATTGTATATATGTGCCACATTTTATTTATCCATTCATCTGTCGATAGACACTTAGGTTGCTTCCATGTCCTGGCTATTGTAAATAAAGCTGCAATGAACATTGCGGTACATGACTCTTTTTGAATTCTGGGTAATTCAGGGTATATGCCCAGTAGTGGGATACCACCTAAATACAATATATTGATCCAATGTAGAATGTTTTATTTCTTGACCTTGGTAGTAATTACATAGGTGATCAATCTGTGTTAAATCTTGAGCCATACATCTGTACTTTTCTATATGTAAACTGTATTTCCCATTATAAACGCTAAACAAAAATGTTGAATCACTTTGGCACATATGTTTAAACAGACCAAATATATGTGGGTCTCTTTCTAGATACCCTGTTCTGTTCCACTGATCTCTGTCTGCATGTCTGTCCTTATGTCTGTACCACACTGTCTTAATAAACGTAGCTTTACCATCAGTCTTGTAATCACGTAGTGTTTGTAAGTCAACCCGCTTTGTTGGTCTTGTCCAGTTCTAGTTCCTCTGCACTTCAATACATATTTTAGAATCAGCTGTTAATGTCTACAAAATGCCTGCTGGGATTTTTACTGGGATTGTGTTGAATTCCTGCATTTTAATGGTGTGGTGGCAGGGCCCCCATCTACTTAGCTCTTTACATATCTTATATATATTCCATTAAATTTATCTCTACAGGGCTTCCCTGGTGGCGCAGTGGTTGAGAGTCCGCCTGCCGATGCAGGGGACATGGGTTCGTGCCTCGGTCCGGGAGGATCCCACGTGCCGCGGAGCGGCTGGGCCCGTGAGCCATGGCCGCTGAGCCTGCGCGTCGGGAACCTGTGCTCCGCAACGGGAGAGGCCACAACAGTGAGAGGCCCGCGTACCGCCAAAAAAAAAAAATTATCTCTACATATTTCATGTTTCTCATGCTATTTTTAAAAGTACTGTTTTCGCCTCATTATTTTCTAACTGTTTGTTGCTAGTATATGGAAATACAATTGATGTTCATAAGCTCACCTTAGCCTCATGAACCATTTAAATTCACATATTAGTGCTAAAGGCTATTTAATACAGTCATTGGAATTTTCTACATAAACAATCATGTCACCTGCACAGAAAGTTTTACTTCTCTCTAGTCTCTTTTTAAATAGTTCTTTTTTTTTTTAACATCTTTATTGGAGTATATTTGCTTTACAACTGTGTGTTAGTTTCTGCTTTATAACAAAGTGAATCAGCTTTACATATACATATATCCCCATATCCCCTCCCTCTTGCATCTCCCTCTCACCCTCCCAATTCTACCCCTCTAGGTGGTCACAAAGCACCTAGCTGATCTCCCTGTGCTATGTGGCTGCTTCCCACTATTTATTTTACATTTGGTAGGGTATATATGTCCATGCCACTCTCTTTGTCCCAGCTTACCCTTCCCCGTCCCCGTGTCCTCAAGTCCATTCTCTACGTCTGCGTCTTTATTCCTGTCCTGCCCCTAGTTCTTCAGAACCTTTTCTTTTTTTTTTAGATTCCATATATATGTGTTAGCATAGGGTATTTGTTTTTCTCTTTCTGACTTACTTCACTCTGTATGACAGACTTTAGGTCCATCCACCTCACTACATATAACTCAGTTTCATTTCTTTTTATGGCTAAATGTAAGGCCAGACACTATCAAACTGTTAGAGGAAAACATAGGCAGAACACTCTATGACATAAATCACAGCAAGATCCTTTTTGACCCACCTCCTAGAGAAATGGAAATAAAAACAAAAATAAACAAATGGGAACTAATGAAACTGAAAAGCTTTTGCACAGCAAAGGAAACCATAAACAAGATGAAAAGGCAACGCTCAGAATGGGAGAAAATATTTGCAAACGCAGCAACTGACAAAGGATTAATCTCCAAAATTTACAAGCAGCTCATGCAGCTCAATATCAAAAAAACCCAAAACAACCCAATCCAAAAATGAGCAGAAGACCTAAATAGACATTTCTCCAAAGAAGACATACAGATGGCCAACAAACACATGAAAGGATGCTCAACATCACTAATCATTACAGAAATGCAAATCAAACCTACAATGAGGCATCACCTCACACGAGTCAGAATGACCATCATAAAAAAACCTACAAACAATAAATGGTGGAGAGCCATTGTGGAGAAAGGGAACCCTCCTGCAGTGTTGGTGGGAATGTAAATTGATACAGCCACTATGGAAAATAGTACGGAGGTTCCTTAAAAAACTAAAAATAGAACTACCATACGACCCAGCAATCCCACTACTGGGCATATACCCTGAGAAAACCATAATTCAAAAAGAGTCATGTACCACAATGTTCATTGCAGCTCTATTTACAATAGCCAGGACATGGAAGCAACCTACGTGTCCATTGACAGAGGAATAAAGAAGATGTGGCACATATATACAATGGAGTATTACTCAGTTTGTACCTTTTGAGTACCTTCACCCGTTTTGCCCACCACCCCAGCCCTGTCTCTATTCTTTATGCTTTGTATTTCTTCCTCTTGCCTTAGTTCAGTGGCTAGAACCTCCGGGGTAGTGCTGAATAGAAGAGCAGGTGTATAAATGTGATGCAGCACGTGAGCTACTCCTACAGTAAGTGAAGTGAGCACCCTTGCCTGTTCCCATTCTTAGGTCCAAGACATTCAGTCTTTCACTATTAATCTTGCTGTCAGCTGTGGGTTCTTCTTAGGTATGACCTATCAGTGTGAAGCTATTCCCTTCTCTTCTAGTTTGCCAGGAGTTTTTGGAGGGGGGTTTGTTTGTTTGTTTTTATAAATGGGCATTAAATTTTGTCAAAGGCTTTCTCTGCGTCTACTAAGATGATCATACACTTTTCTCCTTTATGCCTTAACTGATTTTCAAATGTTCAACCAACCCTGCATTCCTCTTTATATACTGCTGGATTAAATTTGTAAATGTTTTGTTAAGGACTCTCCTGTTTATTTTCATCAGGGACACCATCTACAGTTTTCCTAGTGACTCTGTCTGGTACTGGTATCAATTTTAGTCTGATAAAGTAAGTAAAATGGTATTCACTTCTCTATTTTTTGAAAGAGGTTATGTAGGACCGGTATTATTTCTTCTTTGAAGGTCTGGGGAAATTCACCATTGAAGCCACCGCAACCCAGGGTTTTCTTTGTTTTGCTAACAAGCTTGTTGTATTGACAAAACAAAATTTTAAAGGAACAGCAAGTGCAAACTTAAAACAATGCTAAAACAGCTGTGCATGTGTATACATAAATGGATGCAAATAATTCTTATTCACTGAGATGGTTTGAAAAATTTGTAAGAGCTCAAGAGAAAATAAAAATATCCATATTGCCATGAACTTGGGCGTTTATAAATTTCCTCTCTCAGTGAGCATGTATTATTTGTAACTAGAAACAAAACCAACAAATAGCAGTCAGAGCTCTCAATAAATTAAAAGGGATCTCCTCACACTCTGTTCTGAGCCTGCAGGGATGATGTAGAGGGGCTTTCTGACTTGGCTATGAGTTTACAGCAAAGTATGTATCACTGTGAAGATTCTATTAGTTGGTTTCACTAGTCTTCCACTTCTCACACAGTCAGGTCAGAGTAACACCTGACTTTTAAGAGGGTGAGAAATACCAATTTGAACTTCACGACCAGAGAAAAACAGATGTGATGGTTCAGGTCTGTCCGATAGAGAAGACAAAGGAGTTAGAAATAAGGGCCAGGGAAAATTCATGTCGAGCCTGGAAAAATGGAGAGTATATTCCAATGACTAGAGGTCATTTAGAAGAGGCTAATATAATACATTTCTAATGAGGCCACAGCAACTCACAGCAACCACAGCTCAAGTGTATCGAATGGAAGATGGATGTAAAGAGAAATTTCGTAAGGTGTATTTAGAAAACCACATGAAAAGTTGAACAAACAGCCCAACTTCTCAAAATTTCTTGTTGAGTCTCTGACTTCACTGTGCCACAAGAATATTCTACCAACAGTAACATAATGCAAACAATTTACATACATTCCCAGAATTAAAGGAAACAAAACAAAGCTATCAAGTTAGGGAGCAACAGTTTTTATAATGACTTTCCTTAAACCTTTTTTGTTGGCTCCAGATAAAATAGTGTGTATAATCTTTTGTAGCACTTGAGCTAATCCCACACCAAGTAAAGACAGGGAACTGGAAATATGTAACTCCTGTTTCTGATTAATTTTACAGAGGATGTGGGTGGTCAGACTCAGTCCAAACACTTAAGAAATCAGTTGGAAAGAAAACATCACATGAGTTCTCCTTGTTGTCAGCAGTAACACGGTATGTGGCTGGGGAGTAGAGGGTATTCACATGAGGAAAAGAGTAAGACTTGAGATTCCAAAGAATGAATAACAAATACGTTACAGAACATACAAACATGGCATTATGCTCCAACCTTCAGAGATGTCACATCTGAATTTAAACACTTAAATTACAATTCTTCCACCTGTCATTTTCTCAAATAGAGAACTTAAGAGAATCTGGATAAAAGGGGCTGCATTTGAGGTTCAGAAGAAAGTTACTTAATAATGAATCAGGCACAGTTACTGGACAGGTGAGCTGCTCAGCTGAGCACTGAGAAGACGGACGAAGCAGGTAGGCGGGACCTTGGAATATCCTTTTATTATAGTCGGAAGGTCAAACTTGGGCAAGGGGAAAGCAGATGGAGTTCTCTAATTTTTTAGAAGTATTTGACTTATATTTAGAAGTCCATTTCTATTTAATTTAATATCTGAATTGCTGTTTGACTATGAAGAAATAAATTCACTCAAACCTAAATGTCTCTTTCCTAATCATATATTAGGGAGGAAACATGTCTCACAGACCTTACTTGGGCACTAATAAGAATACATTTATGATATAACAGCAATAATGCTGTGAACATCACCCAGGGAGATCAATGGACTTACCCAAGGTCATTGCAAATCCAGAAAAAGAAAGTTTTCCTACCTCCAACTAAGCACATAAACTTTCCTGCAGTACACAGAGCCTATACTCTGAGACCCTGAAAAGTGATGTTTTTTTAAAAATCCAAGCTGAATACAACTTGACATTCTGGCTGGATTAAATATGTAACAAAGCTTCTAGTATTACCCAGTGGAAAGAAATTGAAAAACTAATGGAAGAGGTAGGATGCTGTAGCAATTAGCAAGATACTTTTAGAGTTTACAATGTTAATTTAAACCTTGTTCATAGTCTTAATTTTGAAAATGTTACTTAATCTCCCTGAACCTCACTTTTTCCTGGGTAAAATGAGGATAGTATGAGATATTGTTTGCAAATCACAGTGCTTCAAGCTCTGGTAAATGTTCGATAAATAGTACTAACTGCATGTATTAATAATAGTTAATATTGTAATCATTTACTACTCTCACCTTCAGATGACCCAGACAACAAAGCTATTATTTCTCTCAGTGACTGACACCTCAGGAAAGCACTAACCTAACAATGACTAAGAGAACACCATTTTAGTGAAGCCACGCATGCCCACACATCTCCCACCACTACACACACACTTCAGTTCTCAGAAATAATTAACTGAGCAGCTACTTTATTCCAGATACACTGGAACATGCTGTAAAGTGATCTACACTTCTACAGCTTCAGAAGATGGTCTCCCCATAAAGTATTAGCTAACAGCACAGCACTGCAGGGGGAACAAGGACGTGTCAGAGTGAACAAAGCAAACTGTTAGGTAAATCCATAGTTTTATAAAGTCCATAGTTACACACCTTCTATGACCAAAAAAAAAAATTTTAACCTTCATTTTCTGTATTTCAGAAGTACAATTAAGAGTAACTTAACTTCAAATTGTAAATTCTGTTCTTCCACTCTTCCTAAAGCTTTCAAAAGCCTTCTCAAGTAGCAAAATAAATTTTTGTGTGTTTCCAGACCTTATTTTTCCTTCTTTCTTCTCGTCTTTCCCACGTATTATTGCTCAGACGATTAACAACTGTGTCTGTTCATCCTCAGTGACACTTACCAACATGCAGATGCTCAAATTCCATCTTCGTGGTCAGAACATTTTGCTTTATCTTTTTGGGAGACAGATCCCGACACAGCTTTTCTATTTTGCATGAGGCTTTTCCACCACAAAAGTGGATTTCTCTTACCATCCCAGGGTCAAACAGCCTGTCAGCTCTGGCCTGCTCTAATTCAGATGTTGGAAGTGTTTTAAAACAAAACAAAACAAAACAACCCTCCTTTGAGGCAACTTCATGGCCTGTTTCAGAGACAAGCCTGCCGGGCACCACCTCCCACCCCATCACCATGGAGGGAGCCAGGTTCCTGACGCAGCGTGGCCTCCCCAGAATGCCTCTGAAAACACAGCATGCACAACACAGATGAATTAAATAGAAACTCCTCTGCAGACACTTAAGTCTTTTGAGCAAGTAATCAATAAATCTGGTGTCCTAAAATGAAATTTCATAAGCACTGACTGGGTTGGAATTTAAAGAAATGCTTTTGATCTGCTTCAAACCAAGCTGAATGCTTCCCTCTGCATGGGTCGTCTTCTCAGTGACAAACATTCATAACAATCCCAAGTTCTAGCCACTACTAAAGGAAGGCATCTAATTAGCTTTGATGTGCCAGCATTCAGTTAAATGATGTAACTAAAGAGTCCTTTGGTAGACTAACAGTGAATTGTGCAAAATTTTTGCGAGTATGAATTATTAAAAATTACTCAAAAATTACATCTTCCATCCAGTCTCCCAAACTAGAAATCTTGGCTTTTGACAACCCTGCACATCCTGAATCCAGTCAGTCGACAAAAACAATCATCTCTAACTCAGACAGGACTCTGGAATTAGACTCTCATTCACCCCAATCGCTTTCGCTCTCGAACCTAGTTTGAACGATTTCAATACTTTCTTCCTTGGTCGCCAGTCTCCTGCATCCACCTCTCAACACACGGTGAGACCTCACAAAAGCAAAGACAAGCACGCCCATCTCTCGCCAGGAGAAACGTTGTAGACCTCCAGTGATTCTGAGATGGAATTCCAGGTCCTGGTCTGGCCTGTGACTATGCCCTCATGGATGGCCATCTGCCCACCCATCTCCTCTTGTCCATCTCAAGTTCCCCTTTGTTCCTGCTGCCCAGGACAGCTCCCCATTTCCTGGATGTGCCAGGATCCATCAGAGCCTCTGGGGCAGAATGACTTCTTTTCTCAAAGACAGCTCAGCTTTCCCCCTGGCAAACTCCTACTTAACCTTCCAGTGCCACTTTGAATGCCCCCTCTCTATGGAGGGCTTCTCCCCCTTTCCTTCCCCAGGCAGTTCAGTGCATCAGCGTCTGTGTTCCCATAGCATGTTTCGCATCTGTACCAGAATTACCTCTGTGTGAGTGTTGTCTGTGTGCTGCCCTCTCCCCAGCGAGAGCATGAGCTCCCCTAAGATATGAACCACGTACTATTCCTAGGCAGGTATGGATGCTAATATTGACTGAATCCTCTACTGAATGTTAGCTTCATCATGATGTAACACAAAGTACATGAAAGTAAAGCCAGGCAACTCCTGGGTTTAAATCGTAAGTCCTAGCACCGTCTTCTTCTAGAAATTTAGCTGTGGAGCCTTGTGCTTCCTCACCTGTAAACTAGTAACACAACCAGCTCATGGAGAGGGAGGGGGGAGGGAGGAGGAACTAAGGAAGATTAAATGAGAAGATACATACATGAACACTGCCTGGACACGTCCAGGCATGAATATATGTATCAAAGATAACAAAGATAAAACAGCCCTGGCACCCACTCTGTGATGGCATGTGGTCAACAACCTCCCAATATAACCAACTAGTAACAAAGACCCACGGAGGAGACAGGAGCTGGCCGATGCCACAGGGTAAGTGACAGCAAAGTCAAGACTCAAGCCCAGTTGGGGATCTAACCATAAGCTCCGAACATTACTTCACTTACCTAAGTACCTGATAATTTATCTGATCCTCATCAAAATTCCTTTTACCTTCCTTTTATGGATGAAAAAACTGAGCCTCAAATAAATAACTTGCTACAAATCATACAGTTTCAGGGTAAACAAGCTAGGATTCAATTCCAGTGTGTCTAAATTCAAAACACTTCAGCCAATATTTCATGGGCTATTATCAATATAAAAGGTGCAGACATACTATAAAACAGAAGACCAGCATGAACCTCTGGAACAGCACCTGTGTGGCAGTGATTCAAAATGAAGCCAGATTCCCCCTGGTTAAGGTGACCAGGAAACCTTCCTGGAAGGTTTTTAAAAGTATTAAAAAATATAAATTTGACATTAAAAAAATGAAAGTTATTATTGGAAACCAAAAAGTATGTCTGGAGAGCATTCAGGAAAAGGGGGAAATCTGCAAATCAGGGACAGAAAATCACAGGGTCCTCGGGGGACCAGGGGAGGGTCAGAGTGGGGAGGGCAAATGCGGGGGAGCATGGATCCTGAAAGGGTGTACACCACATGAGCAAGAAATAAGGCAGACCTGGTCCTGGTGAGAATAAGCCACAACAAGAAGGGTTATGGGATGTACGGGGACTGATCCAGGCAAGAGGCCCAGAGCA
The DNA here is from genome assembly GCF_039906515.1 of Pseudorca crassidens. NCBI lineage: Eukaryota > Metazoa > Chordata > Mammalia > Artiodactyla > Delphinidae > Pseudorca > Pseudorca crassidens. Next base: position 85,024,952 of record NC_090311.1, on the reverse strand, counting down.
GAGATATGGTGGGGGCCCTGGGCAGAGAGGCAGACTTCCCAGGAGCTGAGGGGCACAGATGGGGACCACAGGGCCTCAGTGCACAGGAGGGCAAGGTTTTACATATGAAAGAAAGCCACAGTCATGCCCTTGAGAAAGGAGGACCACTTGATGACGTTTTGCAAAGGAGTCTGATTTCACATAAGTTGAATCTGAGATGCCAGTAGAACACCGAGATCAAGTCTCATCAGGCAGACAGACCCACAATCAGAGCTGCAGGTGTGACTGGAGCTGGGTGTCTGCATGCAGGCCAGTCCGTGGGCACATGCATGTGTGAAGACAAAGAACGGGGGGAGGGAGGGGAGAGAAACTCAAGGACTTGACTTTCTACATTTTAGCAGCAGGAAGAAAAAAGGAGAAGAAATTGTGCTATGAAGCAAGTGGAGTCTGCAAGAAGCATTGTCTAAAACCGCCTCAAATCCTACTAGAAGTTAAGGAAAGTGAATTCTCAAAACTAAGGGAACAGACATCTTTTCATAAACATCTGAAATATGTCGATGGGCCTGGAAATCGGATAGTTAAGGACAAAATGGTGGTAGAAAAGTAGAAGTAAGTTTTCCCGAAGTCTTGCAAGAAGAATTAGTCCATATAAGATGAAATTGAGGAAGGTCACATAAAACTGCAAACCTCCCAATAAAATGAGAAAGAGTCCCTGCTCAGAACCAGTGGCTGGACGGTTGCTGAGAAGAAGGAAAAACATTTGATCATGGCTACATCTGTGATCATCCTCATTCAGAGACCAGCCACTCTCCAGAGCGCAAACACAACTACACAAAACAGAGGCCTTGACAAGCCATTTCCAAAGACCAAGCACTTATAGTAATGTCACAATCAGGACTTAGAATCAACAAATGTATCAATAGGACCCACGTATCCACAGGCTATCCAGCGAAGATAGTTTATTAGCTTCATCTTACTACATACCACTTATTTTCTGAAGTTATTAACAAAGGAAGCCTCCTGTTAGAACTTGTGCATTTGTCTTAAACCATACTTAAGAGATGCTAACATGTTTGTGTCCATAGATTGTACTGATTCTGAAAGAATTTCAATGGCCTCTGCATGACAGACACAGTCGTCAAGAGGAGGCGTGCCAGAGTTCTACATACTTAGATGGTGACCATTTCCTGCTAATTGCAATGCCCAGTCTCCCCCTCTCTAAAATAGACATTAATAATAATACCTCCAGGGTATTATAAGGTGTGTAAGAACAAATGACATGTGTAAAATTCTTAGCAAAGTAACGGCTCCACAAATGTTACTGTTATTTAAAGGGTCATGGAACTGGACTTCATTTTACCAGTGAGGTAACACAACTAGTAACAGAGCTTAGAAACAAAATCAATTTTCATCCCTTAGCTCAGTGCTCTTTAGTTGGATTTTAATTTCCAAGTATTATTAAATGTCAGTGTGATCTTAATTAAAGTCATGACCCAACAAGATCCTGAGTAGGAGGTGCCTTAATTGTGTTTGCTTGGTCTTACCTTGTGGAAACTTTGCTCATGCTCAAAGACACCGTTTCTTGCTCATAGCTAAGGAGAACATGGGTTGGCTTGGTGTCTCGTTTAATCAACAGTAGTTTACTGCTAGGTACAGAAGAGGTTAACCAGTTCCCATGAGTACTCTGTGTTCACTATATCTGATTTGTAGCCCATCATATCTGTAAGCATCCATGATCTTTATATCTTGATATAAGCTCCTTCACAAAGTTTTGTACAAATCTTTACAAGTGAAAGAATATTTCAATACAAGTTAATCCTTTAGCTAAAGAAGATAATGGCTTAGCAAATTCAACTTAATGAAAATTGTTTTCTCTAAAAGGGAAAGTGTGTTGTTTTAACCAGAAACTCAACTGGAGGGAGTTATCCCAAGCTTTAACTGAAAAAGTGCTGGGTCGGAAGAGTACAAGAAATCCTGTAACTTCATCAACATCAGCATTCAAAATACTGGATTATTTTCTCTAATATGACTGTAACCAGAACTATATCTATACTTGTTTTCATCTGTGCTTTGAGAAAGAAAACTACAATGACTCTTTTCCTGAGCAGTGTAGAAAGCAGCTTACATTTCTCTCCTATTTAAAAAATTTGCTAAATGAAAGAATATTTTACATTTTAAAAATCAAAAGTACTACAATTAACTTTCCAGTGAATATATTCTGTGGTGCTGAAATTTTAAAACATCTTCCAGCAGCTCTGTAACCTTGGAAATTATATAGCTGACCCTTGAACAACAATGGTTTGAGCTGCACAGGTCCACTTATACTGGGATTTTCTCAATAATAAATACCGCAGCCCAACCAGCTGGTTGAACGGCAGACACGAAGAGCTCACTATAAATTACACGCAGCTTGTCTACTGCTCGGAGGGTAGCCCTCACCCCACTTTGTTCAAGGGTCAACTGTAAACCTGTTCTGGGAATTCCCTTTCCATAATTTGAAATCACCAGAAGAGGGCAGAGCTAAGCATGTGCTACTTGGATTCCCTGGGTATGAAACGAGAAGAAACTTGCAAAATGTTTCAGTCTATTTTTGACTGAAATTTAGCACCTCAGTTGCTATATTTGCTGAGCATAGAGACTTGCCTAGAAGAATTGGCCACCTAATTTCTCTTATACACAAAAAGGGGAGTAAAAGTCAACACTGCAATAGAATAAATGCAGTAGAAATGCTTGGCAATTAACAGAACGAAGACATGGAAGAATCTAACATTTATAGTACCTTGCTCGTTTTATGCATATGCATTTATGTGAAACAATTCAATAGCTTACAAATCAAATCAGAAATAACTTGGTATATGTGATAATGGTAGAGATAAAAATATCTGTAAAAATTAATCTGTAAAAACTAACTTTATCTGTATATGCAGTCCATAACAACTTCTTAATCTAGAATACATACCCTGTAGACAAGATTATTGAAAAGTTTAAAAATTTTTCTCCCTAGGATCGTTGGATACTTTGATAAACTCACAAATAATTATTCTCAGTCTTAATATTCTCTAACTTCAATGTTCCACAACCCCTTATACTTCAAAAGTAAAATTCAAAGAACATGCTTATAAATATATAAAGGAAGAAAAATCCCTGGGATTAGGCTTGCGGCCACTGTAAATATTGAGTAAGATTAAATTTAATCACCTTTTTTGTTAAAGATAGGGATTTATTCAGAGTTACACTTCCACGTCTGAATATTTGCATTTTACATCTCAACATTTTTCAAATAAAAACAATGAAAGAATTAAACAGAGAAAGTTCCCATAAGAAATTAGAGGTGGCATTAGCTCCACTGAAGAGTCTATCAACCACCTGGAGACCAGCTCCATCTCTCTCAGCTGAGCAGCTTCTCAATTGCACACAGAAAGTGGACCAAAGTCTTAAACAGCCATCTGGGGAAGATGTTTGGTCAATAAGTTTAGTGCTCACCAAGCGGACCTCATCAGCTGTGCCCAAACTCTTGAGAATTCAAAGGTAGGACCTCCTTGGAGTTAAAGAAAAAAGGCAAAAAGCAGCTTCCACAACAAAGCAGCAACTAATTTTCACAGAACACATTTGCTGGAGCAAGGCTTTCCCAAACCTAGCTGATCAAAACCCCTATTTGCAGAGTCCAACCTCAGGCCTAGCCAATCGGACTTTCCAAGAGTGGAGGCCAAACTAGAATTTTAGGAGCTGCAGACCCAGCCAGGATCCTTCTGAGGGAGGGCCCTGCAGGCATGAGTGAGGGCTCTGAGGCTGCCTCAGGTCAGAGTGAGCATCTCCAGCAGGTGACGGGATCGCTCGTCTGTGGGGAAGGAGATTAGGGGCAGGAGGGGACACGGAGGCCAAGTAGAAGGCACAGAGGTGATGTGCACCAGAGTGATGACAACAGAATAGCAACAAGGCCAGAGTTTCTAGACAGGTGACCCCTGAACAACACAGGTCTGATTGGAGTGGGTCCACTTACACGCAGATTTTGTTCAAGAGGAAACACTTCAGAACCACATGCTCTGCAGAGAGAACCACGGCTGCAGTTGGAGGGCCGCCCGTAACTTATGGGGGGATGCTCCACTGCGGGGGTTCGGAGGCCCTGACCCTCGTGCTGTTCAAGGGGCAGCAGCATCTCTGAATCAACAGCTTTGGCAACAGATCAGCTACAGGAGGTGAAGAAAAGGCAGGAGATATGGGGTCAGCTTTCCTGGCTGTGGATTCCACCTCTGCCGCTTACAGAACTGTGCGACTTAGCAAGTAACACTCTCTGAGTCTCAGTTTTCACACCAGAAAATGGAAGTAGGGTTAAATACATAAATGTTTAAATTAAAATTAATCAATTTAAGTGATCTATGTTTAACACTAACCACAGGGCTTGGCCCTTAGACTAAATGTTGGCTGCTATTCATCGGTTTTGTTGTTAATGATGCTGTAAAAACACCATTTGCTGAGACCTACTTTGGCCCAGGCACTGTGAAAATAAAGACTTTTATTTGAAAGGGAAAGATAGCTCCCCTTATGACAAATGTGTGCTCCCCAAGACCACTTTCAGTTTCCCCCATAATGCCTGCAGTCCTATTTATTTTTTTTGCAAAACAGAGAAATGCTGAAGTATGGAAACAATTTAGTTCCATTTAGATTCTGTTACCAGAATCCTCAAAGCCACAGATCATCTACGGTATGTGTCCCATGGCATCAAGAACAAGATATAAGTCCCAGTTTTCTGACTCTCCTCATTCCTCACACCTGGACTGAGGGAACCAAACAGACCCACTTGGGTTCACTTAACCTATATTTGCCGTGGACCTAAGTACTCCCTCTCGCATTTTCCCCCTCACACTAAGGAAAGCATTGCCCACATTTTGGTTTTCATTGCCTATGTCCACAGTGAGTCTGAATTTCCTGCTTTGTGAAGATACCATATACTCAGTATATATTGTACTTGTCTCAAGTACTTTGAAAGTCAGCATATGTAGACCACTGTCTTTCGGTTTTGTAACTGACACCCGGGAACAGGAGTGATGGATGCTCCAACGGGGGCCCCCCAAAGACCCTCATCCTCTTGCTGCACGAATCTCAGAACCTTTGTTGCAGAGTATTAGTCAAGATCAGCATTCTAAGGTGCATAATGCAGGATTTCTCCTCAGATCTTGCCCTGACTTCCGCTGCCATCTATTTTGAATCTGAAAATCACCTTGTACTGCAGGAAACATTGGTTGCATTTGTAATAGAAAACTGGAAGGCCTTCTCCACTGCATCCCGTGACCCTCCTCAGGACGCACCTGTCCTCCTCCTCCACCTCCACGTGTCTAGACGTCCTCTTCCCCGTCCACGTTCAGTAAATATATAGAAAACATACAACCAATATTTACTACAAAAGGAGGCCACTTTCAGATTCAGATTCAGATTCCACTAACGCCAATCCCTAACCTCAGTTATATTTTGACTTTGCATCAGATGCTTTGTTTTCAGGGATACCCCATTCTCATGCCCCTGACGGGATCAGTTAAGACCTTCAATATGGCCCACCTGGTACCTCGAGAAAATTGGCCTTAGAAAACCACAGGGACGACACCCAGGCGCCTTACTCCTAACCTGCAGGCTCACATGTTGTCTCTGTAGACTCACAGGCATCAGGGCATGCCAACACGTTTCTGAGCTGCACCCATGGCCCATCCCTTCAGTCTCTGAACAAAACTGACCTCCTCCCAGGAGGATACTTCAATTGAACTGGAGACATCAGTGTTGTCGTATGGAACGTCGTGGGAAAATTCTCGTTTGTAAAGTTCTCCTTTCAGGGCAGTATTTAAAGTACATCTTCGGGAACTCATTTTCCATACAGATTTTTCAGGCTACTAATACTAGCTCCATTCTTCCTAGGCCGTCTTCCATCTTTGAATCCCCAGTATTTACTTACATGGAACCCCAACATCTTTTTCAAACTTCTAAAAATGTCCAAGATTCCTGACAGCATATTCACCTGACCCAGAAGTCACACAATTGCTTTGTTAAAGAAATACTCATTGGACATATATACACTACCAAACATAAAATAGATAGCTAGTGGGAAGCAGCCTCATAGCACGGGGAGACCAGGTCGGTGCTTTGTGACCACCTAGAGGGGTGGGATAGGGAGGGTGGGAGGGATGGAGGGAGACGCAAGAGGGAAGAGATATGGGTACATATGTATATGTATAAATGATCCACTTTGTTATAAAGCAGAAACTAACACACCACTGTAAAGCAATTATACTCCAATAAAGATGTTAAAAAAAAAAAGAAATACTCATTACCCAACCACAGTTAATGAATGCGCTGGGACAATTAACCACCAAGAACATGGGGAAAGTCAGAACCTGTTTCTAGTGGAAGAAGTTTTTCCTTCTCTCACAGAGGCAGGGTGGTGTGGGGAAAAGTGACTGACCTGAGTGTCAAGAGACTGAGATTTCTGGCTCTGCCCAAAGTATTTCAGTCACAGGTAAGTCACTCTCCCTTTCTGAGCTTGAGTGACCTCATCTATCAGCTCTTTCCACTACCAATTCCCATCCTCACTCACCTTCAGAGGCATCACCCTTCAGAGGCATCACTCAGCCAAATCCCTGAGGCTCAGAGCCAGCCTGAGATCCGTGCCCTGCTTGGCCTTTGCCACACCCAGTGCTGGGGCAGAGCCGACATTAACCCACCACCCTGAACCTCCACCGGCCTCCATGGGCACTCCCATCCCTCCCGCGGGCCCTCAGTCCCACTTCTGGGGCATCCAAATGAACCGTTTCCACACCATTTTCAAACATCTGGCCTCACACACCCCTACTCACCCAGTGCAGATGTGGACGCCTCCTAATGCAGAGCGAATGCGGAAGCCGCCAGCACTCCCTCACCTTCCCATGAGCCACCTAGAAAGCCCACCTGCACTGCATCCCCCTTCCCACGGCTGTTTTCACACACAGGTGTTCCTGTCCGTGTCCCAGGCCAACCACCACCTAAGCTACGCATGCCCTCCCTCTGCTTTCCAGGACTATCAGTTCTCCTCCTCTATCGGATCCCTCCCATCAGCATCTGCACAGGCTCTAAACACTCCCAAACTTTTTTTTAAAAAGGTACTTCCCCTTCCCCACTCCTAACCCACCTGACACAAAGCCGCTGGCTCTCATCACACACCTGCGCTGACCCCTCCCATCTCCCCAGCTCATCCAGACCCTCCGTCCAGCCTCAGCCTGCAGAGACCAGGCCAGCGGCCCCTGAACACCACCCAGACTGCTCTCTACATCTTCAAGGTTATTGATGATAACTTTGGCAAATTCAATGACTACATTTCAGTCTTGCCCTTCCTTGACCTCTTAGCAACATTTTATATCACTTAATACTCAATCTGTTTTTTTAATCTTTTTTTCTGCCCCACCTCTGACTGCTCTTTACCTGCCGCGTGCAGTTTTCCCCCGGCCCGTTGCATAAATGTTCATCTGTACATAAGGCCCTGCTTGATTCTCACCCTGCAGGCACTTTTCAATGCATAACAGCTTTGGGAATCATCTACGAAATGAAGATTCCTCCATCTCTCTCCCCCTAGGCTCTGCCTCCTGACCCCTAGACACACATAATCACTTACTTTTGCGTACCTTTCAGGAGATTATCCGTAAATTCAGTAAGACCTAAACTGAACTAACTGTTCTCCCGACCTGCTCCTCCTGTACTTCACACAGTAAAGAGCACCACCCTCTCCCCTGTCACCCAAGCCGGAAATCTGGGCACATACCCTCCTATTCCTGCCCTCTCCCTCACCTTTATACCATCAGCCAAATCCCTGAGGCTCGTCATCTGGACCTTCCAAGGCAGAGTTTCTCAGAGTGTGGTCCCGGACCACCTGCAGCAGCATCACCTGGGAACCCAGCTCAGACCTCCTGACTCAGAATCTCTGGGGTGGGCCCAGCAATTGTGCTCACAAGTCCTCCAGGTGATTCAATGCTTGCTCTCATTGGGAGAACCACTAATCTACCAGTATCATCAGAACTGCCCCTTCTTCATCCCCAGCACCATGTCCATAGCTAAGGGCAACACCTCCATTCCCCTGGATTCCCACTTCATCTTCCTCAGAATCTTCCAGCCTCCAAGTCAGACCCACAGAACACCCCTCGGTCCAGACTCCACAAGCACCCAGAAAGGTGTCTCTAAAACACTCCTCTGCTGAGTTTAGGTCTGTGCTTTGTGATTTCAGCATCCATGTTTTGTGCCTGCCCTCCCTCTCACGGGAAGGGCCATGCCTGGCTCTGCTAACAGCTGCTAACTGCTAACAGGGTGGATGGTGGTGGGCAGTGGGGGTGAGGCCTGGGGACCCTCCTGACCCTTTGGAAGCAGTTCCCTGGCTAAGGGCAAGTTGTGGCTCAGGAAGCTGGCTCCTGTGTGTGCCTGGGTGTAGTTAACACGTGGCCCAGAAGCCTTCCATGGAACTGTCAGTCCAGGCAAAGCCAAGAGCAACTAAGCGTGTCTCTGACTTTCAGCAACCTGACAGCAGGTTGCTCAGAATTTGAATTTAGTGAAAGAGGGTGTAAGTTCTCCGCACTCTGTGTGGTCTGGCCTTGCAGGAAGGGAGCAGTCAGTCTAATTAAAGATGGAGCAGGTCCTCGTGACAGGTGCCAGAGGTTACGATATGGGTTTCTTGGGTCTGATGTAGGGTGTGAATAAATGCTTGCAGCTCTTAGCCCTTTGCTGATCAATGGAGCACTATTTTATTACTGTTTTCGTCATATGTCAAGGAGGAACCGTAACTCCCCGCAGCTGTATATGTAACCCCTTTCTCCTAAAGAGGAGTTGTTCAGTGCTCCGGTATTTTTCATTCTTTTGTCAAAGCAAGAAGTAAATACTTTAGAACAGTGAAATATATAAAGTGAATAGAGTTTAGTGTTCCGCATGGTAAAAAAATAAATAAATAAACAAACAAAACACTCCTTTGCGTAAAACCCTCCAGTGGCTCCCCACCGCTCCCGGGATTGAGTTCCAATTCCTAAACCCGTCTTCCAGAAGCCTCCATCAAAGGGCTCTGGGTACCACCGAGAATCTTCCCCCATGCCCACCCCTCACACTGGACACTGTGGTCCAGCCAAAATGACCCCTCGGAACTCAAGTCTTCTGTCCCCACGAAACACTGTGCCATTGCATCTGCCCACCTGGCAGGCCTTGGGACAGTGAGCGACACAGCACAGGGAGAGGAGCTGCATTTTTCATGAAAAAAAAGTCACTATTATGCGACTGGCTGGTGACCACACATGGTTAGAGACGGAGGGAAAAGTCACACTGACACAATACATTTACATTTTACATTTTACCTAAGTATAGACCAGGGGCCAGCAAACTGCAGCTGCTCCCCATATTTGAAAATGAAATCGTGTTAGGAAATAACGTCACGCTTATTCACTGCACGTTTTCCATGGCGGCTCTCACAGGATGACAGCAGAGCTGGGTACTGTGACAGACGCTGTGAAACAGTTACTAAAGCCTAAGATATCTTCCCTCTGGCCAACTTTAACAAACTGTGCCAACCCCTCATCTAGACAATAAAGTAATACAAAGGAAATAAATCATCTTTAAGATTTCCAAAGGCTAGTAAAACTCTGGAGGAAAAGCCCTCTAAGCTCCTGGTTGGCTGGTGTCTTCTGGGTCCAAGGGCCCTTCAAGTTCTGCACTCCTCCTGGCTCTTGGGATGGGAGAAGGAGTCCACCAAAATGCGAGTCACACCCACACAACTCATTACTATTCAGTGCACATCCAGGAGAAAGACAAGAAAATCACGAAAGAAAAGTTGGGCTGAGTCACCCATTTTAATAAAAGTCCATCTAATAAACTCAAAATGAATTCTGCATCACCCAGTTTGCCAAAGGAGTGATAAAAAGTGCCACTTGAGAAAGCAAAACAGGCATCCAGAATAGCATGCCCCTTAAATGAGCAGAAACAAACCACGGAGAAAAAAGTACCTCATTAACTTAAAAAGTGTAACTGCCACAAGTGAGGGGTTTTTTTAATATTATTTTTAAGACACTTTTAAATATTTTTAAAATGTTATTAATTTTTCGTCTTCAGTTGTTTTTTTGCGGTACATGGGCCTCTCACTGCTGTGGCCTCTCCCATCGCGGAGCACAGGCTCCAGACACGCAGGCTCAGCGGCTCACGGGCCCAGCCGCTCCGCGCGCACGTGGGATCCTCCCAGACCGGGGCACGAACCCGCGTCCCCTGCATCGGCAGGCGGACTCTCAACCACTGCGCCACCAGAGAAGTCCTGCGTTACATCTTAATTGCTGCACGCGAGCTTTCTCTAGTTGCAGTGAGCACGGGCTACTCTTCGGTGCGGTGCGTGGGCTTTTCATCGCCATGGCTTCTCTTGTTGCAGAGCACGGGCTTCTAGAGCACACAGGCTTCAGTAGTTGTGGTGCACGGTTCAATAGTTATGGCTTGCAGGCTCTAGAGCGTAGACAGCGTACAGGCTTAGTTGCCCTGCGGCATGTGGGATCTTCCCGGACCAGGGCTCGAATCTGTGTCCCCTGCATTGGCAGGCGGATTCTTAACCACTGCGCCACCAGGGAAGTCCCACAAATGAGTTTTTGAAACTTGATTTTTCTGAATGTCAATGACCTTCATGGGTGGGGATTATCCTGAAATCCATAAAAGTCCTGGCAGCATTTCCTCTAAGCTCAGAACATTGTGGTGAGGTAATAACAACCATACCATGCCTACTTTTGCAACAATACTCTGGAATTGAGCATAATGGGGGGAGGAGGTGGTAGGGGAATCAGCTCTTTTGCCTTCTAAAATAAAACACACAGAAAGCAGCACATGTCAGAAATTTATTAAACCACATACCAGGTCAAAAAAATAAAATAATCTCAAAATATATTTACTTCAATTCATATACATAAAATCTTGGATACTGATTACTACATACAATCATAAAATGATTGAGTCCAGAGAAAAAAATCCTTCTCCTTCACACTGAACCATATGACTACAATCCTAGGGGATGTAATCTGACCCACAATACAATCAAGCCTGTGCTAAAGAAAGGTTACTAATACAACTATTTAAAAACCATGCAAGTGTTCAGCCAGCAAAGAAACTAACGTGGAACTTCTTGACACAATCCACTTATATTATTTAGGAAATCATCTTTTTCTAACTAAAAATAAAATTGGATGAAGAAATCCCCCTTGAAGAAAACTAAGAATAGTAAGCAGATTTCTTCCTGTTTATATTTATTGACTGTTCCCTTCAATAATTTTATCCTACAAGAATTATCCAGCCAAGAAAATTAAGTGTATTCCACGTGGTAGAGTCTCTGAGAGAAAAGAACAATGTTGGGTATAAACCAACCCTCTAGCCCTTGGGTCCCGCTGTCTCAGGAATTCTGAGTAAAGCAGACATCCTTGCAGACAGCGGTACTTTCATTCATTCAGGCCACATTGTCTACAAAGTATGCTGGACACACACACAACAGAGCAAGCGAAAGTGACCACGAGAGGATTTCAGCCTGAATTGGAACTGGAGGAGGGGATGGAGACTCTCACGCATGCACCCCCAGGAAACTAACTGAGGAACCAAGAGACTGATTTCCCCTAAGTGCCTGGTTTACAGAAGACAGAAACCTGTCTCCTGACCAGTGAACACCAGCCAAGAGTCCCTCCCCATCTTCAAGCCAATTAACTCACTGCCTGGACTCTGGCTGGATGCCCCATCTTTTCACTCCTTGCCCATAAACAGAGCTGCCCTGAACCCTCAACCGACTTCCTGAATTGCAAGTCCTCTGCTATTTCCCCAATAAACTCAATTTCTGGTCATTTGAGCTTGCCTCAGCTTCCATCCTTTATTTAGGTTGACACTACAAGTAAGTAAGTGATGTGCCAATATTTGCATGTGACACTTTCCCAGGGAAGCATGTGGTCACTATGAAGTGGCCATGAACACACCACTAAGTGGGCATGATGGCCTCACCTTCACAAACTGGCAGGTATCTGACCCACAGCTTTTCCTACTCTCTCCAGAAAGATGTGGGGAGGGAGGGTTGTGGGAAGAAGGTGGGAATTACACCAGTAAAATCAAGAGTAGCAAGTAGATTAAGAAAGAAGAATGACAAAAATCCTGGAAGCAGAGATCCAATAGAGAGTCGGTTCCCAAGCCAAGCAATTCCTGAGCAAATCCATCCATCCTCCACCTTCTTTCTGTCCAAGTTCACGTGATTATGAAATATAGGTAACTCCTGATCATTCAAAACAATCCACTTAATAGATCTTGCAGGGCTTCCCTGGTAGTGCAGTGGTTGAGTAGTCCGCCTGCCGATGCAGGGGACGCGAGTTCGAGCCCCGATCCGGGAGGATCCCACATGCTGCGGAGCGGTTGGGCCCGTGAGCCATGGCCGCTGAGCCTGCGCGTCCGGAGCCTGTGCTCCGCAGCAGGAGAGGCCACAGCAGTGAGAGGCCCGCGTACCGCAAAAAAAAAAAAAAAAAAAATAGATCTTGCAGGTCTTCCCTTCCTCAGTCACCGTGGCTTTCCCTCCAGCCTCGTGAAATCAAAGCATATTTACTGAACAGCTCTGCTGAGTTCTGTGATAGAAACTTGAAATAAAATAAAAATAGTAAACACTAGTATTTACTGGGCACTTATTACATGCCAGGTGCTATGGTAAATGCTTTATCAGTTATTCTCATTTAATATTCAAGATTGTCCCCAGAGGTAGGTACTATTATTATACACGAAAATTTTTAGCCTATGACCTTGGGTACCTGTTCCAACCTCTTCAGTAAGTGAAGGAGATGGACCAGAATCCACAGTCTGGGACTAGAGTCTGCTCTGACCACTCTGGGGACATCAGATCCCTGCGTTCACTGTACATCTGTGTTTCTACAGTAAGCACAGGGATGCAGCATTGCACCATCACGAAGACACCTCCACGGAAGATTTAATGTGCATTGGGGCATGCAGAGTGTGTAGCCTATTATGACACATGTAAGGTCCTTTGAGACAGAAAATACAGACTTTGGTGGTGAAGGAAGGTGTCTGAGGAGTGACATCTAACTCTGAAGAGCATTCTCTGACAGAGAGTGAACTAAACTAGGAAGTAACAGTTCAGGAGCAGAAGCAGGAGCTCTCATCCAGCTCCATGGACAGTCGGGGAAACTGAGAAGCACTTCAGGAGGTGAAGGACAGGGTTTGGAGAAACAGAAAGGGAGGTGGGTCACGAGCTGGAGAAGCAGGCAGGTCATGGAGGTCCAAGGAATCTGGGCTTCATTCGGACAGAAAAACAACTAAAAAGGCTTTACGTAGGAATATGATACGGTCAAATGTCATCACATGGTTTCTCAACTGCTGGCATTGTACTGGACACTCTCTGTTGGGGGAGGGGTCCTGTAAAGTGCTGGGCAGCATCCCTGGCCTCCACCATTAGATGCCAGCTGCACCCCTCCCCCACTGTGGCGACCAAATATCCTCAGACATTGCCAATCCCACGCTGGAAGGACTGTGGCCCTGAACTGAGAACCACAGGCTGGAGCGAAGAGCTGGGACTGAAGACCCAAGACGGTAACTGACAAGGTGGATGTGAAAGCCAAGCAAGTGACAGCTGAGCTGAAAGGTGACTTTCCTGATTCCTCTAATACAACGTGGCCGTACAACCTAGGCCTCCAGAATCATCTAGAGAATGTTCCAGGCCCACCCTGTGCAAACTCCTCTCCACCTCTGAAGCCCCATTCACCTGGCAGTGTCATCATCGACCCCCTCAGCGGGGACCCTGGCCTGCCTCCTTGGCCCCTCCCAACTCTCAAGGCCCCGCCTACCTCTTGATGCCCCGTCTTCATCCCACAGATCCACCTACCTCTCAAGGTCCCACCTTCCTCTCATGGCCCCGCCTTCCTCTCCCTGTCCCACAACCCCACACCTGCTTCTCAAAACGTCCTCCACCATCCTGGGAGGCATCAAGCCTCAGCCAACACCTGAGCCCCTCAGGTCTAATCACTCCACAGACTGGACTTCAGAATCAGGAGACCAGCTCCGCCCCTCAGGTCTTAAAGGATCTCCTTCAGTCAAGCCTCCCGCGAATCCATTCCCTCTAGTCTCTCTACACCTGCTCTTCACTGTCCGTAAGAATTTTACCCCAATGTACTTCTCTCCACTGTATCTTGACTTACGAGGTTTATTCACTTACCTTTTTAGCACATAACTCATGGCCTATGCTAGTAACCCCAGTTCCTCTGTCCTCCAGAATTGTCACCACAATGTCCCAAGGAGTCGTGAATTCTAGATGTCCAAACGAAAATGACCGTCTTGCCTGAAACTTGTTCTCGCTTTCACATTCTGAGAATCACCCTCCACCCACAGTTGTGAATCAGAAACCAAGGAAAGCATCCAATCAAACGTCAAGTCCTGACAATGGTAAAACCTGAATATTCCCCACATCTGTCTCTTTCCTTCCCCACTGCCCCTGTTTCAGTTTAGTCACTTTTACCCACCACCCAGACCCTAATTTTAAATTTCTTCAATCCATTCTCCACCATTCTGCCACCAAAATAATTTTTCTTCTATAAATGCCAATCTGTTTATGGTTTAACTACGCAAAATTATTTAAAAGCATCACCAGGACGACATAAATGTCCTTGTTTACACGTCTGGCCTCCTTTCCACCCTTCAGTCTCCCAGTTTACAATCCAGAACCACTTGTACTCCATGGTCACTTGCATCTCCATGGCGAGCACAAACACTCCTTTTGTAGCCGGTCCCCGCAGTCAACTCCTTGTGGACCCTCAGGCCCTTCCCCAAGTACTACCTCCCGAACTACAAGGGGACTCAGTCAACCCTCCCTTTTTGCTCCCCCTACTGTGCATGTCTCCACTGGGACCCCAAATACAGTAACACTGCACACATCCAACACTCACTGTACACCCCATACTGTGCAAAAAGTTTTACTTGTGTTCATGCTTTCTTCTTACGCAGAAACTACTATATCACTCCTCATTTTACAGAAGTGACAAACTTTGAGAAATTAAGCCATTTTCCTTAGTTTGCACAGTAAAGTGGAAAATCCAGGGCTCAAATCCAGGACAGTCTGACTAGAGCCCATTTCAACCACTAAACTCCAATAATTTGTTTTCACGTCTTATTTAAGTCAATGTAAGTCAGTTGAGAATAGAGGCTTTCTTTTAATGTGTGTGGCCCTTGTAACTAGGGGTGGGCGGGGCAAGAGAAAGGGGAGGAGGTGAAAGAAATGTAAATCATAACTGCATATCAAGACCCTGATCTAAATTAAAAGAGATCTATGTATAAAATAAATAAGATACATGGTATATCTTTACATATAAATAACATATATATAAATTTATAAAATAAATAAAATATATAAAAATTTATATATAAGATACATGGTATATCTTTATAATAAATAAGATACATGGTATATCTTTATATTTATATATTTAGATATACATGGTATATCTAAAATAAATAAGATACATGGTACCACACAGGGAATATTGCCTATATTTTATAATAACTATAAATGGAATATAACCTTAAAAAATTGTGAATCTGGGCTTCCCGGGTGGCGCAGTGATTGAGGGTCCGCCTGCCGATGCAGGGGACACGGGTTCGTGCCCCGGTCCGGGAGGATCCCACATGCCGCGGAGCGGCTGGGCTCGTGAGCCATGGCCGCTGAGCCTGCGCGTCCGGAGCCTGTGCTCCGCAACGGGAGAGGCCACAGCAGTGAGGCCCGTATATGGCAAAAAAAGAAAAAAAAAAATTGTGAATCACTATGTTGTTACACCTGAAATTTATATAATTCTATACATCAACTATACCTCAATAAACAAATAAATTAGAAGAGGAAATCCGCAGTTATCGTAGATCATTCGGGGCTGCTTTAACAAAACCACACTTCGGGTGCCTTAGAACAACAGACCTTTCTTTTACATAGTTCTGGAGACTAGAAGTCCAAGATCAAGGTGCCAGCATATTCGGGCCACGGCATCTTCCTGCGTCACATCTGGTGCCTTCTCCCTGAGTCCTCACACGGTGCAAGGGGTGACGGGGTCTCATTCATAAGATGCTAACCCATCATTGGGGCTCCACCTAATGACCTCAGCTCCTCCCAAAGGCCCCACCCTAACACCATCACATTAAGTATCCCTGGATGTGAATGTGGGACACATACACATTCAGACCACATACTGCTTAAGACTACTGCGTCTTAAGGAGAATTCAAAGTGTCATAGCGGCCTCCCCAGCTCGAACCCCAAGCGTGATGGGCCCTTCCCTCCTCCTTCCCTGGCGCTGGCCGGGTGGTTGGCGCAGGGGCCACTCCACCGCACTTCTGCATGCTCGGGCAGGGCCTAGCCTATCAGCCTGGCCCCGCGCCTGCGCCCACCCACTGTGCAAGCAGGCAGGAGGGAGTTCCGCTCCGGGGACACTAGCTCCCGGGCCACCTCAGCGGTCACGAACTGACTGGTGAAGCCAGTGCCGGGCTGAGACCTAGGTGCCAGCGCCTCAGACAGCGATCCCAGTAACGGGCAACAACCCCCTCCACGTGGCCACTGCGGTCTCCCCGCTTGTGTGCCTAGTTCCATCAAGAGCTGGAGGACAACGCTGCTGGGACAGCCAGTACTTCTTCAATCCCGGGCGCTGGCTGGCATCGCACCTTCCTACTCCAGGTAACAGCGGGCCCGCTCAGCCATTGGCTGCCCCACAGTGGGCCCCTCCCCATTCTGTATAAAAGGAGCCCCAATCGGAAGGAGGGAAGATGGCTTTCTGAGGCGCTGATCTGCCAATTTCTCGTTGGGCTAGCTTTGAGATTAAAGTCGTTATTCCTTGATCCAGCAGCTCATCTCCCGAAGTACTGATCTGTCGTTCGCAGTGCAGAAGGAGCTTGGGCTCAGTAACAAAAGAATGACATTAAACAGTAAGAATGAAGTAAAAACTCCAAGATACTGAGAATAGAGAAGAAAAAAGCAAAGAAAGTTACATGTGTCTTCTCCCAATAGGAAAGAAAAGAAAGGGAAGGAAAGAAAAGCAAAAGGAAAAGAAAAGAAAAAGAAAGAACAGAGAAGAAAAAAGACAATAAAAAATTTTGTTGCACTGGATGGAGGCTCCCTGTATAAGAAAGGGATAAAACAAATGAAAACTAAACTAAATATGGGATACTTCTGAGCAAGTGACTGTTTACTGAAATAACAGAATCCATTTGAACTTGACGCCAGGAACATCCTGGTTTGAGTGTCCTAGGTACTGTGATATTGGGATGTTGAGAAGGAAATGAAATCAGAGCACAGAACTGCCTCATCTGGGCAATATTTACAGTATGCATATCTTCTTCAACTTTTAGAATAAACTTACAGATAAGACAGTAACCATAAAAATATGCCCTAAGGATGAAAGTGCACCTGCTGGAAGCTGGCACAGTCCCAGCGTGGACCAGCTGGAGGGGTCAGCAGAGGAGCTAACAACAGGCGGGGTGGCCGGAGACAGAACCCGGTGTTGGCGGAACGACGACACATCAGAAAGCTTACTGTTTCATGTTCAAAGCCAATGACCACAGGGAACTAGGACAGCAACGGGAACCACGCCGGGAGGAATAGGGACACCCAGAAAGTGACAGTAATGTGGATAACTGCATCAGCAAGCCTAAAACACCAGAAATCAACACCAGCTAAACAAGGGTGGGGGCACCACACAGGGAGGGACTGAAAGTAGGCAGCAGGCGAGGGGCAGGGCCACTGCTGGTCTCCCAGCCCTTCTGCTCTCGTCACCATGGGAAGGTGGTGCTTTAGACATTTCTAAGTCCTTCAAATTAAAAAAAGAAAAAAAAACTGTGTGAGTGAAACTGAGAAAGCATTACAGATTCAATCTACTCTTGTTACCCTGCTTATAATGGATTATGCAGTGATCGATCACCTAGGTAACGGAACAGATATAAAACATGGCTACTAAATGAATTCAGAAAATAAAATCTTCCATTTTACTACTGACTTCTATGCTGACATTAGAGAGAAGTCTGCAGGGAAAATAAATATTTCAGCTAAAATAATTTTAAAAGCTGGGCTAAAAATTAAGTATAATTTTAATACCACATTTCAAATGAAGCAACTTCTGAGAGTTAATACTGTATGTAATGTTTCAAAAGTAAAAATACAGCTTTATATACACACATGCTCTCTCAGAGTTAAAAGACATTGTCATAGCTTTTATTGCTCCTCAGGAAAATATTCGTGTGGGTTTGACTAAACAGCATCTAAGTATTCTTCTTGCTCTGAAAAAAAAAAAGAATTTAAATACAAATGATCATTTCTGTTTGTCACTGAAGTCTCCATTTTGGCTACAGATGACAGTGAGGAGATTGCATTTCATTCGGTTTCTGGAAGTGGCTGCTCTTGGTGTTGATTTATGACATTTTTCAACAGGTTCAAGATCACGTTTCTCTTATTCCTTTCTGGCCTGGATCTTCACGTCTCCCTTCTCTGTAATTCTAGCCTCAAGAATATACTCCTCCAAACCTATGTCCGTATACACACACCAAAGGCTTCCACCCATGCGGAAAACATGGGGATCACTACATATTTACCAAAATCAGCAGATCTGCCAAACCCAAAACAGCCCATCCAAAAATATGCTACTAGAAAGACGTTTAAGATCTGTTTTAAAGGATTAGGTAGATAAAACCATATAATCCTGCCAAAATCCTTGGGCCATGTATACTTGCTTTATTTTTTGTCATGTAAAGAGATTATGTGATACCTGACATAGTTATGACTGGAGAAATCCTAGAAGAGCTTGCTAATGGATAATCAACAATTACGTAAGATAACTGTGGTTTGCTGAAAACAGCTGCTGATGAATATGACCCAGAAAAAGGGTCTCAATTTGAATAAAGCATTCTAAGGAGAAGGAGTCTTAAGGGACCATATCCTGAATGTACTCTGGCAAAATGACCTCCGTCCACACCTAAGGGGCAATGAGCCAGGGTCCGTGGTGGGCAGCAGGCTGAGATGCCTTGTCCACAGGTAGCAGGGCAGTGGCCCAAAACTTCAAGTATGTGGTGTGTCACAATAGTGAATGCTTTGCTATTTCTAAGGATTTAGAAACCACGCTAAATATTTCAAGAGAGAGTTTCCCTCGCACCTGACAGATGAGTAAAACAGGTTCCAAAAGAAGAAAGTCTTTCCTCAGACCACAAAGAACACAATCCACAACTCAACAACGCATGTTACCAAGCTGCAGGCAGGAGGATTATTCCTATATTTTCCCTTGCTATCTTCAGAATTGCTCTAGATTAGAATTTTATTTGAGATATAAAACACAAAGAAACAAACAAAGCAAAAAGCAAAGGTGAGGATAATGGCAATGCTACTGGGCTATTAAAGGAGCTCAATCTTTCTTTCTGATTTGAGAAAACGTGACTATGAAAAGGGCTGTCAGCCCTTTTCAGTGGCTGAAGAAAGGTTAAGTGTCACGGCCTTAAGTCAATGACGTTCCACTCAGCAGAAAGCAAAACCTATTGTTCATCAGGTGATATGCTAGGTTATTAGTTTTCTAAATAAACAGAATTTTATTCAAGAAAAGTACATAATGAACACCGGTTCTGTCCTTACAATACTTTCCTCCTAAAACCGGCCTATCTTCTCGGCCTCGGTAAACGGCGCAAACACACACCAGACACTTAAGACCAGCACCTTTGACCAGCACCAGCATCTTTGATTCCCTTTTCCATCGCCCCCCTCGTCTAAGCCCCGGAGGTCCCATTAGCTCCACCAGCAGGGCAGGACCCCTCCCACACCCACCACCCCCTCTGTCTCCTCCACTGGCTCTCGCTCGGCTCCTGCGGCAGCCCCCCTGCTGTTCCAGCTCCTGCTTCAGCCCCTGGAACAGCACCCAAGGCCAGGTCCCATAAGCCACGCGCAGCACAAAACAAACACGCTCTTCCCTTGCACAACCCTCTAAAAGCTCCCACTTAAAAAAACGCATTATCCTTCCATGGCTTTCAAGACCCTGAACGTCCTGGCTCTGTAGTCCTTTCCGTCCTCAGGCCGTGTCTGCGCTACCCCGGGGCACTTGCACTTGCCTCTGGGCTCCTGGGGGGACCTTCCCTCTGACCTCCCCTCAGGGCTCCTGACATTACATGCCGGGCTTCCTTCTACACTCTCCCCACCTCCTCTTCACTGACCATATTCCACAGGTTCACTTCCTTCACAGCACTTATCAGAATCTGATGTAAGTCCATTACCTCCACTACATGTTTGTGTTTTCTCCATCTGGCTCCACTGTGAACAGGATGTAAATACGGAGAACCGGAATCTTAGTTCTCTTGCTCACTAATACATCTCTGGAGCCTAGAACACTGCCTGGCATAGAGAGTGCAGTCAGTAAACATTTGTGAATGAATGAATGAACATTATCACTCAAAACTATTTGCTTTTCAGTATTCTTGAAGTTTTAACCAAGTTAAAATGTGAGAGAAAATGTGAAATTCTTTCACATTTTCTATAGCATCTCTAAAGCAAAATGTTAGGCCCTAAAAATGTATAAAATAACATGGAACTGAATCAAGAGGGTTGACTGAAGTAGGCCAATCCATAAAGTGCATGAAAAAGATCTCCAGATCAAACTCTGGGGCTCTAATTCCGTGTGGACGGAGATAAAGGGGGATGCTCTCAGGGAAGGGAGCAAAATTAGGGGTGGGAAGAGGACCTGTCATGAGCTTATTCCTGTGGTGTCTCAAAGGGCAACTGTCCTCAAGAGAACTGTTGGTGAAAAATCCTCCTAGCAGCAACTTTCTGGCAACCAGCAGCAAGGCTAATTCTCAGAAACTGCTCTCCCTACACAAAGGGCATTCCTCCCCCTTCCCTCACTAATGCCTCAGTTTGCATAACTCCCTGCACTGTTAGCTCCTCTGAGCTTTGCAGAAAATCCTCAATTATGCATACAATAAATGCACATTTCTGCTGTTGAACTGCCACTTAAGTATCTGGAAGAATGTTTCCTACTTGTTCTGTGTTAGGTTTGGCATGGAAGTAGAAAGGTAGCACAGAGCCAATGAATAAAGTGAGAAAATGCAACCGCACAAACTTGCAAAAGAAATTCCCCACTCTGAGAGAATTATTTCATACGATATTAAGGGACTGCATTCATTTTGCTTGTCACTCTCTATGCCATAGACGGCTGCCCCCCAAAATGACAAGGCCGGGAGGGGTTACTAGTCTCTCTAACACAAGAATGGAGGAGGTAGGAGGTAAGAAACAGCTAGTTCAGTAATTTTTTAAAAAAGGAGGAAAAGGGTTATTCTATTCTTTTCAGTTTACTCCAATTCCACATTTATTGACTGATAAGACTTTATTTCTGAGCTTTAAGGGAAGAAAATGCAGTCAACTTGGGAATAGTTTTAATCCAAAAGCAAGTGTGAGGCACAGCTAGTGTTTGCCTCTGTCTGTCCCATAATGCTTCTAATTCCTAGTTGCAAACTGATGTATCTCCTAGAACACAGCTCAATAAAGCTCTTAGCTCACAACTGTCCCCAGGTTCTGTACCTGTAATAACACACATTTCAAAAAGGAAAAGGGAGGGAAAATTTAATTATCCAATTTTTCTCATAGAAGAAAAAGATCTACCGAGCAGTGGTTAGCTGCAATGTCATGAATGGATAGATGGACAGACAGATAGACGATTGATAGATGGATGGATAGATAGATGATAGATAGATAGACAGATAGACAGATAGATCAGTTGATCTTAAGAAGGAAGCTTCACAAGTTACAGTACATCCCAGGGAATCTTCTTCCACATGAGAAGTATCAGGAAGATCTCATAATATTTTATGTGGTTTATTTTCCTAATACTGAAGGGAGACCACAGTTGTGATGGGTAAAGAATAGGAAGAAGAAAAACAGGCGCATATGGACGTTTTGTTATTTACTATCACTTCTTGATCTCAGCCAGGGCTCATTTCCATCATCTTCAAACCCCTCTTTCAGTCGCGCACACACAGAGGAGAAGGAGTGCGGTCAGAAGCCGGGCACAGATGTAACCAACCTACAAGGATGAGACCTGTACACTGCCTCATACACTCCGAGCTCCACACAGGGAGCCAAGCAGACTCCACTTTCCTCATGAAAAAGTCTGCTCATTACAACCCCCAGGGTCGCACACGTACCACATACATGAGAAAGATGAGCAATACTCTGGTTTGGAAGCAACAACCCAGCTGTGCTCTTATTTGTTATGAGTTATCAAACAGCTTGAGAATGACTGTTCTGAAGTATTAACCCTCTTGGTGAGTGGGAGCTGGGGAGGAAGCAGACGGTGCTGCTTCATGTCAACAGTTAGTACCTGGATGAGCCATGAACTCACAGGAATAGTGCTCCAAAGCCCGCATAAACCTGCTGCCTTCTGGGAACAAAGCCCCTGCCCTCAGAGCTGCTTCTGAAGGTATGTACATGACCAGCTAAGTCAGAAATACTGACTCAGAGCAACTTAAAAACCATCACTGGTTAAAGCAGGCTAGAAAACTGCCAAGAGTGGCCATCTGTTAAGAAAAGGAGGTTTGGCAAGTATACTTAAGAATACCCTAGCCATAAAGGAAACAGACGTGCTAAGCTGTTGAGTGGCAGGGGCAGGAAGGCCTGCATCCCATGCGGGTCTTTAAATTACAGGGCGATAGGTAGACACACATCAGAGCTGCTGTTTCCACTGCAATCTGCTTCACAGCCATTGAGTTCTGTGAGTTCTCCTACTTACATCAAACGGAGCTGAGCTGGACTGGGCATCCTGACCACACGGCTCCCTGAAGCAGTCACCGAAAGGAAGAAGGAGACCCATGGCTATGATCCGCGAGCAGAACTTCTCTGCTTCTTCTGGAGGCCCGTTCTCCTGCTGGTTGAACAGCTTCTCCAGCAGAGTTCGCCCTGCAGGGGAGACATGGTCGTTAAGCAGGTGCACTGGCAGGTGTCCTGGCTCAGACTCCCGGAGGAGGGGCCGACAAACACAGCTGGGGTAGCACTGTTGCCAAGGCTTTGCCGTGCACAGGGAATACTCTGCAGGTGGGCCTGGGTACCACACGGGAAAGGACAGATCTGGGTCGCTCTCCCATCCCCACAATACCTCCCCGCCTCCAAAGAGAATGGGACACGTGATGGGACCTACATCCTCTTCCATCTGAAGAAGACCCAGCCTTTTGGGTTTCACTGGAAATCCTCCTTCCACTCTTTGTCAACCGGCCGGTGGCTCTCTGAGGAGGCAGCCAGTAGTCACCATTTAGGCTAAGAAATGTCAGTGGCTGCCTCACAGTCTGAGGGGTGGCTGTCGGGGGGCAGGAACGGGGTGGGCAGGGAGGCAGGCACCAGCCACTGGAAGGGGACAGGGCTGGCCCACAGAAAATGCCTCCCTGAAGAGGAGAGTGACAGAAACTCAACATCTTCTCATATGAGCCTCAGAAACATCACTCTAGGGTAGGTCTACACTTGAGGTTTCTATTACTTCCCAAAGAGAGACAAGAGAAGAGAGGCACATGGAGACGAGAGCGTTGGCTGCGGCCCAGGCCCACCTGGTCCTGTGGCTCTGAGTCCCGGCCGTGGGGAGAGCAGAGCGATGAGGGGGTAACCCGGCGTCTGCTCTCACTGGTCACCCAGAGCCGAGAGCCGCAGGCCAGCCCCTCATCTGTCTGACTCTCAACTCACTATCCTTCAGAGAGTGGTTTTGCTGGCTTCTGCACTAATCATCTACAGTGGAGGAAACAGAAAGTCTCCAGAGTCACTCAGTTCCCGCTGCTCCGGCCCTTCCTCTATCAGCAGGTTCAGTCTTCAAATTTAGAGTAAAGTCCCGTATCCAGAAAAGCTCCCAGTGACCCCCTTCTGCACTCTCCCGGCTCCCTTCAGAGTTCCTCTTTGTCATTAATTACTTTAGTTAATTATTTGTTTAATGTCTACCCCCCTCACCATAACATGAACTCTCTGACAGCCAGCATACATCCTGCAGACCTGTCCACTAGCACAGAAGAACCAATGAACACTTTCAGGAATTCTGAATGAATACAATGTTATGATTCTGTGATAAAGACTCATTCACATCATGGTCAGAACTGGAAATGAAATATTGGTCTAGACCAGGGGTCAGCAAACTTTCACTGCAAAGGACCAAATAGAAAATATTTTAGGCTTTAAGGGCCAACTAAGGTCTCTGCTACACATTCTTCCTTGGTTTGGCTTGGTTTTGAACAACTTTTAAAAATGTAAAAAGCATTCTCAGCTTGGGGTTGTGCAGGGCCAGCCCTCACTCTACACATCAGTCACATCTAAATTTCAAACGTATACATGTTCAGTTCTTGCAGGATGGTTTCCATGCAATTTTAGTGCCTCTTCCTATGTTTGTAAAATAAAACTAAATTCAAAATCTACCTCTCATACGTAGAATGACAAAGCAGGGCGAAAGAGGCTCTCTGTTTTCTCCGTTCCTGTGGGTCACCAGAGAGCATTTGCAGGTCTCCCAGGACATTTTCTGAGGGGAAACTGAACTCCTTTTCCTACATAACTTAAGTTTGCCTGCACCTAACTGGACCCACACACCTAGGAAACCACATCCCTCAGTTCTCAAGTGATTGTCATAACAGTAAACCCATCTTATGCAGACCATCTTACAGTAGCTCTGCAAATGGCCAGAAAGCTAAATAGTTCTTTCCTACAACTCAATCTTGTATACGACGTAAAACAGGGAGACAGGATCTCGCGTGTGTGTGTCCCAGAGTGAATGAACGTGTATGTGTTCATCAAGCCAAAACCTTATGAGCTGTGGTAGGGGAGCAGCGTGGAAGCACAGCCCCAGAGCTTTGTGCCCTGAGGGCGAACACCTTTCACCAGAGCACCTCCCCCTGGGCAGCACTTCCAGCTCTAACAGCCCTGAGTATCCCCCTGGTGGCAAACTCGCCCTGGGCTGGGAGCCCTGCCCTCACCTCCCTGCCTTCACAGCAGCCCGGATGCCCCAGGCCTTCCTCTCACAGGCCTCTGGGATGAATATGTCACGTCCAATCCCACACGCTTAGGGACAGGGAGTGGGGGTGACTTCTTGATTCCACAAGCACTTTCAAACGATGTGACTCCTCCAAACACTCAGCGCCCTTGACACTCCCGCCGGCCCTATTCCTGCAGCGTCCACTCCTTCTGGCCCTTCCATCCCTCACTAAGCCCTCCACCTCCTCACTCAACACCCTGGTCTCCCCTCGACCCCATCATCATCGTCACCAACGCTCATGGAGGTAACTCACCCGTGACCGTGAGTCCTGCCTTCACCCCGCAGGACCCGGCCCGTCCATCCCCCGGCTGGGCCGCCTGCGCCAGGCCCGCGTCCAAGTTCACTCAGCCCTCAGGGCTCCCTGTCCCCCTCGGGCTGAGGCTGTGACACAAGGCCCACCTCCCGCTGCCTCTTGCATCTCCCTGGGCACCACCCGGCGCTCCCGCACCAGAGCACTCTGCCCCGGGACTTGCATGACCAACACTTTCTCACTGACCCACATCTCTTCTCAACTGTCACTTCCCCCACCCTCCCTAAAACAGCACCTACCACCCTGTCCCATTATTCCCTTCAGCCTCCAGAGCTGGGTCCTGAGCTCCTGCGAGCCCGTGGGCCACTCCCCCTCACGGAGTGTCAGCTCCATTTCAGCAGATGCTGGTGTCTGTTCACCACTTTCACCCAGAACCTCAAGGGAGGCCTGGCCCAGAGCAGGTCACCAGTGAACCAGTGTGTGGACATCTAATCCCCAACATGACTCTTTCGGCTCTGCCTCTAGAATCTCCAGTAAACCTTCATCCTCCACATGGGCCTGAATCAGTCACAGTTACATGGTTACTGCCACCCATGCCGGTCGATCCCAGGCTCCACCACCACACCACAACCAGGCCCCCACTTCCCTCTCCCTCTGTCACGTCAGCCTGGAAACTCACACACACTCCAGCCTGGCCCACCCTTCCCTCCGCCTGCACCTGAGCACCTCAACACCACAGAAGAAAGACACACACGCTGCCTGTTCTCACTTTACTATCTTGACTATAAACGTCTATCAGGCCCAACCCTGCTCTGCATTCTCGACTCAGCTTCCAGTCGCCCCCCTCATCCCACTCTTTCCAATGAGGAGATGATGACCCTCTCAAATAATTTACTGAGAAAATGCAAGGATCTGGGACAAACTGTACATGCAGAACACCCACACCTGCACCCTCCTCTGCCTACGCTTCACGGTGGACACCCTGATCCAGACAAAAGCAAGTTCTTCCCTCTGTGTCCTGGATCTAATTCCTTGTTGCATGCATGGAACTTCACTCT
The DNA here is from genome assembly GCF_039906515.1 of Pseudorca crassidens. Lineage (NCBI taxonomy): Eukaryota > Metazoa > Chordata > Mammalia > Artiodactyla > Delphinidae > Pseudorca > Pseudorca crassidens. The sequence continues at coordinate 84,998,630 of NC_090311.1, read as the reverse complement.
TTAATTGTTCCTTCTCTCTCTGAATCATGAACACGCCCTTCTAGACTGGACGATTCCAGAATCACAAATACATGCTTAAACTGTAAAAAAAAATCTCCATGAGCCCACATCATTCCCCACCTCCAGCTACTGTCCCATTTCTTGGTTTCCTTTCACATCAAAATTGCCAGGTATATCATCACAAAGTATACAAATAACAAATGTTGAAGAGGATGTGGAGAAAAGGGAACCTTCATACTTTGTGGGTGGGAATGTAAATTGGTGCAGTAACAACAAAAAGCACTATGGATGTTTCTCAAAAAATTAAAAATAGAACTACCATATGACTTACCAATTCCACTGCTGGGCAAATCTCCAAAAAAATGTTTCAAAAATATATGCACCCCAAAGTTCATAGCACCACTATTTACGATAGCGAAGATATGAAAGCAACCTAAATGTCCATCAACAGATGAATAGATAAAGATGATGTGGTATTCCATTCAAGTATTATTGGAATTACTTGGAATATTCCAAGTAATGTTCCATTGCGACATATATACAATGGAATATTATTTTGCCATAAAGAATGAAATAATGCCATTTGCAGCTACATGGATGGACACAGATTATCATAGTAAGCGAAGTAAGTCAGAAAGAAAAAGACAAACACCATATGATATCACTTATATGTAGAATCTAAAATACGATATAGGGGATTTGGTTCAAGATGACGGAGTAGAAGGACGTGCGCTCACTCCCTCTTGTGAGAGCATTGGAATCACAACTAACTGCTGAACAATCATCGACAGGAAGACGCTGGAACTCACCAAAAAAGATACCCCACATCCAAAGACAAAGGAGAAGCCACAACAAGACGGTAGGAGGGGCACAACCACAGTGAAATCAAACTCCATAACTGCTGGGTGGGTGACTCACAAACTGGAGAAAACTTAACTACAGAAGCCCACCCACTGGAGTGCAGGTTCTAAGCCCCACATCAGTCTTCCCAACCTGGGGGTCCGACAACGGGAGGAGGAATTCCTAGAGAATCAGACTTTGAAGGCTAGTGGGATTTGATTGCAGGACTTCAGCAGGACTGGGGGAAACAGAGACTCTACTGTTGGAGGGCACGGACAAAGTAATGTATGCACTGGGACTCAGAGGAAGGAGCAGTGACTCCATAGGAGACTGAACCAGACCTACCTGCTAGTGTTGGAGGGTCTCCTGCAGAGGTGGGGGGTGGCTGCGGCTCACCATGGGGACAAGGACACTGGAACAGAAGTTCTGAGAAGTACTCCTTGGCGGGAGCACTCCCAGAGTCTGCCATTAGCCCCACCAAAGAGCCCAGGTAGGCTCCAGTGTTGGGTCACCTCAGGCCAAACAACCAACAGGGAGGGAACCCAGACCCACCCATCAGCAGTCAAGAGGATTAAAGTTTTACTGAGCTCTGCTCACCAGAGCAACACACAGCTCTAGCCACCACCAGTCACTCCCATCAGGAAACCTGCCCAAGCATCGTAGAGAGCCTCAACCACCAGAGGACAGACAGCAGAATCAAGAAGAACTACAGCCCTACAGCCTGTGGAAGAAAAACCATACTCACAGAAAGGGAGACAAGATGAAAAGGCAGAGGGCTATGTACCAGATGAAGGAACAAGATAAAACCCCAGAAAAACAACTAAATGAAGTGGAGATAGGCAACCTTCCAGAAAAAAATTCAGAATGATAGTGAAGATTATCCACGACCTCGGAAAAACAATGGAGGCAAAGATCGAGAAGGTGCAAGAAATGTTTAACAAAGACCTAGAAGAATTAAAGAACAAACAAACACAGATGAACAATACAATAACTGAAATGAAAACTACACTAGAAGGAATCAATAGCAGAATAACTGAGGCAGAAAAATGGATAAGTGACCTGGAAGACAGAATGGTGGAATTTACTGCTGCAGAACAGAATAAAGAAAAAGAATGAAAAGAAATGAAGACACTCTAAGAGACCTCTGGGACAACATTAAACACAACAACATTTGCATAATGGGGGTCCCAGAAGGAGAAGAGAGAGAAAGGACCCAAGAAAATATCTGAAGAGATTATAGTCGAAAACTTCCCTAACATGGGTAAGGAAATAGCCACCCAAGTCCAGGAAGTGCACAGAGTCCCATACAGGATAAACACAAGGAGAAACAACCAAGACACATACTAATCAAACTGGCAAAAATTAAAGACAAAAAAAATTATTGAAAGAAGCAAGGGAAAAATGACAAATAACATACAAGGGAACTCCCATAAGGTTAACCTCTGATTTCTCAGCAGAAACTCTACAAGCCAGAAGGGAGTGGCATGACATATTTAAAGGGATAAATGGGAGGAACCTACAACCAAGATTACTCTGCCCGGCAAGGATCTCATTCAGATTCCAGGGAGAAATCAAAACCTTTACAGACAAGCAATACCTAAGAGAATACAGTTCCACCATACCATCTCTAAAACAAATGCTAAATGAACTTCTCTAAGTGAGAAACACAAGAGAAGAAAAGGACCTAACACAAACAAGCCCAAAACAATTTAAAAAATGGTAATAGGAACATACATATCGATAATTACCTTAAACGTGAATGGATTAAGTGCTCCAACCAAAATACATAGATTGGATGAATGGATACGAAAAAAAGACCCATATATATGCTGGCTACATGAGACTCACTTCAGACCTAGGGACACATACAGACTGAAAGTGAGGGGATGAAAAAACATATTCCATGCAAATGGAAATCAGTAAAAGCTGGAGTAACAATACTAATATCAGATAAAATACTTTAAAAAAAGAATGTTACAAGAGACAAGGAAGGATATCACATAATTGATCAAGGGATCAATCCAAGAAAAAGACATAACAATTATAAATATATATGCACCCAATATAGAAGCACCTCAATTCAGAGGCAAGTGCTAACAGTTATAAAGAGGAAATTGACAGAAACAGAATAATATAGGGGACTTTAACACCCCACTTACACCAATGGACAGATCATCCAAACAGAAAATTAATAAGGAAACACAAGCTTTAAACGACAAAATAGACCAGATAGATTTGATTGATATTTATACGACATTCCATCCAAAAACAGCACATTACACTTTCTTCTCAAGTGCACACAGAACATTCTCCAGGATAGATCACACCTTGGGTCACAAATCAAGCCTCAGTAAACTTAAGAAAACTGAATACATATCAAGCATCTTTTCTGACCACAACGCTATGAGATTAGAAATCAATTACAAGGAAATAAACATAAAAAACACAAACACATGGAGGCTAAACAATACGTTACTAAAAAACCAAGAGATCACAGAGGAAATCAAAAAATACCTAGAGACAAATGACAATGAAATCACGACAATCCAAAACCTACGGGATGCACCAAAAGCAGTCCTAAGAGGGAAGTTTATAGCTATACAAGCCTACCTCAAGAAACAAGAAAAATCTCAAATAAACAATCTAACCTTACACCTAAAGGAACTAGAGAAAGAAGACCCAAACAAAACCGAAAGTTAGCAGAAGGAAAGAAGTCATAAAGATCACAGCAGAAATAAATGGAATAAAAACAAAGAAAACAATAGCAAAGATCAATAAAACTAAAAGCTGGTTCTTTGAGAAGATAAACAAAATTGATAAACCATTAACCAAACTCATCAAGAAACAGAGGCAGAGGACTCAAATCAATAAAATTAGAAATGAAACATGAGAAGTTACAACAGACACCACAGAGATACAAATCATCCTAAGAGACTACTACAAGCAACTCTATTCCAATAAAATGGACAACCTGGAAGAAATGGAAAAACTCTTAGAAAGGTACAACCTTGCAAGACCAAACCAGGAAGAAATCGAAAATATGAACAGACCAATCACAGGTAATGAAATTGAAACTGGGATTAAAAATCTTCCAACAAACAAAAGTCCAGGACCAGAAGGCTTCACAGGTGAATTCTATCAAACATTGCCAGAAGAGCTAACACCCATCCTTCTCAAACACTTCCAAAAAAATTGCACAGGAAGGAACACTCCCAAACTCATTCTATGAGGCCACCATCAGCCTGATACCAAAACCAGACAAACATACTACAAAAAAAGAAAATTACAGACCAATATCAGTGATGAATATAGATGCAAAAATCCTCAACAGAATACGAGCAAACAGAATACAACACATTAAAAGGATCATATACCATGATCAAGTGGGTTTTATCGCAGGGATGCAAGGATTCTTCAGTATATGCAAATCAATCAATGTGATACACCATATTAACAAATTGAAGAAGAAAAACCATATGATCATCTCAATAGATGCAGAAAAAGCTTTTGACAAAATTCAACACCCATTTATGATAAAAACTCTCCAGGAAGTGGGCATAGAGGGGACCTACCTCAACATAATAAAGGCCATATATGACAAACCCACAGTCAACATCATCCTCAATGGTGAAAAACTGAAACCATTTCCTCTAAGATCAGGAACAAGATAAGGATGTCCACTCTTGCCACTATTATTCAACATAGTTTTGGAAGTCCTAGCCATGGCAATCAGAGAAGAAAAAGAGATAAAAGGAATACAAATTGGAAAAGAAGAAGTAAAACTGTCACTGTTTGCAGATGATATGATACTATACATAGAGAATCCTAAAGATGGTACCGGAAAATTACTATAGCTAATCAATGAATTTGGTAAAGTTGCAGGATACAAAATTAATGCACAGAAATCTCTTGCATTCCTATACATTAATGATGAAAAATCTGAAAGAGAAATTAAGGAAACACTCCCACTTACCACTGCAACAAAAAGAGTAATATACCTAGGAATAAACCTACCTAGGGAGACAAAAGACATGTATGCAGAAAACTATAAGACACTGATGAAAGAAATTAAAGGTGACACCAACAAATGGAGAGATATACCATGTTCTTGGATTGGAAGAATCAATATTGAGAAAATGACTATACTACCCAAAGCAATCTACAGATTCAATGCAATCCCTATCATATTACCAATGGCATTTTTTTTTTTTACAGAACTAGAACAAAAAACCTTAAAATTTGTATGGAGACACAAAAGACCCCGAATAGCCAAAGCAGTCTTGAGGGAAAAAAACGGAGCTGGAGGAATCAGACTCCCTGACTTCAGACCATACTACAAATCTACAGTAATCAAGACAATATGGTACTGGCACAAAAACAGAAATATAGATCAATGGAACAGGATAGAAAGCCCAGAGATAAACCCACGAACCTATGGTCAACTAATCTATGACAAAAGAGGCAAGGATATACAGTGGAGAAAAGACAGCCTCTTCAATAAGTGGTGCTGGGAAAACTGGACAGCTACATGTAAAAGAATGAAATTAGAACACTCCCTAACACCATACACAAAAATAAACTCAAAATGAACTAGATACCTAAATGTAAGACCGGACACTATAAAACCCTTAGAGGAAAACATAGGAAGAACACTCTTTGACATAAATCACAGCAAGATCTTTTTTGACCCACCTCCTAGAGTAATGGAAATAAAACCCAGAATAAACAGATGAGACCTAATGAAACTTAAAAGCTTTTGCACAGCAAAGGAAAGTGCAAACAAGATGAAAAGACAACCCTCAGAATGGGAGAACATATTTGCAAATGAATCAATGGACAAAGGATTAATCTCCAAAATATATAAACAGCTAATGCAGCTCAATATTAAAAAACCAAACAACCCAATCCAAAAATGGGCAGAAGTCCTAAATAGACATTTCTCCAAAGAAGATATACAGATGGCCAAGAAGCACATGAAAAGCTGCTCAACATCACTAATTATTAGAGAAATGCAAATCAAAACCACAATGAGGTATCATCTCATACCAGTTAGAATAGACATCATCAGAAAATCTACAAACAATAAATGCTGGAGAGGGTGTGGAGAAAAGGGAACCCTCGGGCTTCCCTGGTGGTGCAGTTGTTGAGAGTCCGCCTTCTGATGCATGGGACACGGGTTCGTGCCCCGGTCCAGGAAGATCCCACATGCCGCAGGGCGGCTAGGCCTGTGAGCCATGGTTGCTAGGCCTGTGCATCCGGAGCCTGTGCTCCGCAACGGGAGAGGCCACAGCAGTGAGAGACCCGCGTACCACAAAAAAAAAAAAAAAGAAAAAAAAAAAGAAAAGAGAACCCTCTTGCACTGTTGGCGGGAATGTAAATTGATACAGCCACTATGGAGAACAGTATGGAGGTTCCTTAAAAAAATAGAATTACCATATGACCCAGCAATCCCACTACAGGGCATACACCCAGAGAAAACCATAATGCAAAAAGACACATACACCCAAATGTTCATTGCCACACTAGTTACAATAGCCAGGACATGGAAGCAACATAAATGCCCACTGACAGATGAATGGATAAAGTATGGTACATATATACAATGGAATATTGCTCAGCCATAAAAAGGAACGAAATTGGGTCATTTGTAGAGACGTGGATGGATCTAGAGACTGTCATACAGAGAGAGTGAAGTAAGTCATAAAGAGAAAAACAAATATTTATTAACGCATATATGTGGAACCTAGAAAAATGGTACAGATGAACAGGTTTTCAGGGCAGAAATTGAGACACAGATGTAGAGAACAAACGTATGGAAACCAAGGGAATTAAGTGACAAGGCTGGTGGTGGGATGAATTGGGAGATTGGGATTGACATATATACCCTAATATGTATAAAATGGATAACTATTAAGAACCTGCTGTATACAAAAATAAATAAAATAAAATTCAAAGAAAAATAAAATATGATACAAATGAACTTATTTACAAGACAATAACAAACTCACAGACATAGGAAAACTCATGGTTACCAAGAAGGAGGAAGAGACAAATTATGAGTATAGGATTAAGAGACACAAACTACTATACATAAAATAAACAAGGATTTACTGTATAGCATAAGGAATTATACCCAATATCTTGTTATAACTTGTAATGCAATACAACCTGAAAAATACTTACTTTGCTATACACCTGAAACTAACACCTACTTTGCTATACACCTGAAACTAACACAACATTGTAAATTGACTCTACTTCAATTAGAAGAAACCTACTAGCCAGAATTACCTACACCTGCCACCTCTGGCCCCTCCCTCCTGGCTCAGCCCACTCTGCGCTTAATCCCTCCCTCCGGAAATTCTGTTGACTCACTCTGACTCCTTATAACACTTTCCTCTCACCCCCTGATGCTCCCTCTGTTCTCTCCACCTCACCAGCCACGGTCTCTCCAGGCTCCTTTCCTGGCTGCTCTGCTCAGAGTGTTCAGGCTCATTCTATGGCCTCCTCTCAACTCTTCCTGTTTTCTCTCCTATGGTCTCACCCCAGCTGCAAACGCTCCTCCCCTTAAAACCAGGCAGGCCGCTGTGACTGCGTCTGCCGGCAGAGGATGGGAGAAGTGGCATCCCCCTAGGGAAGAAGATGAGAAATCAAAGAACCTCCAACCAGGCACTGAGAGATTTTTCCTCCAGGGTCCCTCAACCTGGACTCAGGGAAACCTGAAACCCAGAAGTGGGTATCAGAATTGACTGCGGAAGCTTTTGGGGGCAATTTGGCCATGCGTGTCAGTAATCTTTAAAAATTCACCCCTTGACCAAAAAATTCCATTTTGGAAAACATGTCATAGGCCACTATCCAGAGTGATGCATCGCAGGATTATTGTGAAGATCAGATGAGACAACACATGTAAAGTGCTCAGCACAGTTCCTGGTACAATAATAAATGGATCATTACTAGTAAAAAAAAAAAAAGAAAGAAACTAAAATGTCCAACTGTAAGGACATAGATAAAAAAGGATAGCTTTATGTAGATGACAGCTTACTATACAGCTGTCAGAAGTCATGTTAGTATAGAAAGAATAATGACTCAATTAATTTAAACACATTGAATATATGAAAAGGAGTAAGAAAAGTAAAATCAATAGACGTCACTGGAGAATGCTAGTGCACCAATAGCCACTGGTAACAGAGAATTAATGGGAAATAAATAGAGCATTTAATCTGCCTTTCCAGTACGAACTGGATTTTGGGTTAATAATCATACCTCGTAATTAAAGTTTTCAGTACAGGAAAATTCCAGCCAAAAATGCAAAGAAATGACAAAATTAGAAAATTGCCATCCCTAATGGTTCACTTAATGAATAGATGGGAAACCCATTATAAAAAGGTCAACTGGGGCTTCCCTGGTGGCGCAGTGGTTGGGAGTCCGCCTGCCGATGCAGAGGATGCGGGTTCATGCCCCTGTCCGGGAGGATCCCACATGCCGCGGAGCGGCTGGGCCCGTGAGCCATGGCAGCTGGGCCTGCACGTCCAGAGCCTGTGCTCCGCAGCGGGAGAGGCCGCGGCAGTGAGAGGCCCGCGTACCACAAAAAAAAAAAAAAAAAAAAAAAGGTCAACTGAAAAATCTGCAAAGAAGACATCAAGCTGTCATCCCCAAACCCACAAGTCATTCAGAGTTAACACAAGGAGACAGGTAAACCTGGGGTGGGGGGCGGGGACTGTAAAGTCCACAGCACTGCCCAAAAAGCTCCCATGCTGTCTCTCCAGGAAGAGAGAGAAGAGGCCCAAGCATGGGTCACACCATGTCAGCCTGGACTTATTCTCGCCCAGGGTTTCAGACAGTCTGTGAATGCCTAGTTAACAGACTAGTGTTGTCTGTTGGGTTAGGGCTACCCTAACACTAACCCTAAACAATGAATTCTATGTGCCTTCAATATAATGATGCCATTGTGGCATATTAAAAAGTACATTTTTGAGATGCAGACTTAAGTATTTGAGATTCACATAACATGATGCCAGGAATTTGTCCAAATTAGTCCATTAAAAAAGGGTGGTGAGGGTTGGAGGTGATGAAGCTATTACAGGGTAAATAATGCTGATAATTATGGGAGGTGGGTGGTGGTCCCATGGGGCTTCATCACACCTCTGCTTTATGTATGACCAAGCTTTAACAATTAATATCTTCAATCATGTTATTTAAAAGGTTTAATGACGTGGAACAGTATGTCAAAAATATTATGTGAAATACTCAAGATTACACAGCTTAACAAGGTATGCTCCTGATTCTGCAAAAATAGCAGACACGACTTCGCTTATTAAAGAGTCAAATCACTGCAGTAGGAGTATAACAAGGTTTTTTTTTTTTTTTTTTCTATGACCTGCACACCAGCTGGACTGAACTGAACTCCCCTTCTGACCAACAGATGTAATTTGACCAGAGCGGGGGGAATGGACAGAGACACGACCTTCTGTTTTGCTTCTCGCACTGATGGCTGGGGATTTAATTGGGACACACTGGCCCCAACAGACATCGGAGGCCTTGTACCTAAACTGGGGAGAACAGGCTGACCTAAAGCTTCTGGACCCACCCTTCCTTCTTCACTGTACAAACCAGCTCCTGTGACCAGGAAACACAGTCTCCAGGGTCCCTCCAGCACCCCCGTCCCCACCCTACCTCCTACCCCATGTGACACACAGTTGGGGTGCCCCCAACTCCTGGTCCCCTCACTCTGTCCTGGGTCACAGCACCTGTTTCTAGACAGGATGTGTTGACCACACCAACAAATGAAAATGCTGGCCCTAGAATATGAATAAGCATAACTTTTCTAAGTGCTCAGCTATTTAAACTTCATTTTACTTTGTATTTTCATTTGTTATTTAATCAACGATATTTACTGAGCTCTTACTATATACAAAGCAGCTCTAAATCAATTTGCCAAAAACCGACTTGCTAAATGAAATAACATTCATCCAATGACAGTCAAGGAACTTACTAACCACAAATGCTCTGATTATTTCTGAACTAATCGTCTCTCCCTCCTCCCATATGTCCTTACACACTTAGTAAACTTCAGCACGTGGAGCCGCTTTGCACTCATACTACAGTATCCCCGCGGGGTTGGTTCCAGGACACCCTCGGTACCAAAATCTGCAGCTGCACAAGTGCCTTATATTAAAGGGCCTAGTATTTGCATATAACCTACACACATCCTCCCTTTAAATCATCTCTATATTACTTAATACCGAACACCATGTACATGCTATGTAAATAGTTGTAAATACAATGTAAATGCTATGTAAACAGTTGCTGGTGTGCAGCAAGTTCAAGTTTTGCTTTTTGGAACATTCTGGAATTTTTTTAAAAAAACATATTTTCAACCTGCAGTTGGTTGAAATGGTGGATGCAGAGAACGGGTGGATACAAAGAGCTGACTGTAGCTATAAATACCCCTCTTGCATTGCTAAGCAAATATCACATGGCTAAACATGGAAACAACAGCCCGGGGACAGTCCTAAAGGACTATTTACCATCACAACAAATCTAGCACAATGAAGTAAAATCATCAATCTCCGCACTGGAGTTCTCTCGGGTGGGTGAGCAGTGACACTATAAAAAGCAGAAAACCTTTTACTTGGATAGAACTATACCATGTAAAAGGCACATCTATATCTACTGTCAGCTTTGAAAAGCAGAGCAAGGATTTATCCCCGTGATTTCAAAGAAACCAGCTGAAGAACGAAAAGGTTCTAGAATCTGCCTGATGTCCTAAGACCAGAAAGTGGCAGTGCCAGAACTGGACGCACGCTCTGCTCTCCTAATTTTTATTCCAGGCGTCTTCCACTTCTGGGTGGGCCAGCAACTCTGGGAAAGTCTTCTGACCAACATTCTGTGCTAAGATATAAAAGACAGAGACCACGAGGTCTGTGCCCTGCAAGGGCTCACGAGCTAGTCATAATGACCAAAGCTCCAGAAGGAATACTTTACATGCACTCTATTTAGAACATCCTCGGCGGAAATGGCGGCAGGGGGCGGGGGTTGTTGGCAGCAAAGACAAGATACAACCAAGCACTCAGGAGTCTATCATTTGCCAGAGAATGTCCTGGTCCACCAAGAATTTCATCACGAGGAAAACACGCTCCTTGTCCATAATAACAATAAAACAGGACAATGTAGGCAGGACACCCTTGCAGAAAAGACACAGAGTAATAGTGATATCACAGAGCAGGGAAAGCCTCTGGCTCCTTCTCCATCTACTGGAGAAAATAAAGTATCTAAACAGGAAGAGAAACTTTTAATACGTGGAGACAGCAGGAGACTTTTTTCCCCTAGCCTGGATAATGCATGTAACTTTTCTGTTTTTACTGTACTTTTTGTCATTTCTAGGATTAAATAACTCAGTGACAACCCACCACTTAATTTTCAGCATTTTGGAGCCAGAAGAAACCTTAGTGATTATTGGCCTCAATCCTCCAATTTTGCCTAAAAAGAAATCAAGGCCCAAACATTTGAGTAACATCCCAGGTTATACACGGGGGAAGGCTAGGTGCGAGTTTTTATGTTATCCTATGTCCCATAATATCACTAATTTATAATCATGTTTTTAATTTATATTTTAACAGCCTAGAAACATAAAATGGGTATTTTTCCTTTTGTGTATGCTGTAACGGTTGAAGGATGAACAATGTAATTGCTATATTCTGAAAGGCATCAACATAAGTTTTTGTTTCCACAGGCCACATATCTTATGCAAAATAAGAGTTAAACAGAAGTCTCATTATGTTAAACTTTTTTCTGACTTTATAGCTCAGACATATCTAATAAATTTCTCCTGAAATCCTATATTATCTAGCAGTTGAAATAATAAGAGGAAATGAGGTTGTGGACCAGCAAGTCCACAACATTAATGATAATTGCTTAAGTGTATGATGGAGCGAGCAGAGAGAGATCACATGTTATGTACAGATCATCATACACTGATGACCTCTGCAGGATAAATAAGAAAATAGAGACAGGCCAAGTACAATCGAGTGGAAATTAACATGTCTAGTATCAGATCCACAAGGCTACAAGTTTCACAGTGACTGAAGGGGTCTCAGGAGTATTAATTAACATCTAGAACTTTCTCGAGGAAAGAAGGCCGTCATGTGGTCAAATGGCTGGACGTGTCACAGGAGGTGCAAGGACCCAGATGGGCCCACCCCCAGAGACAACACCACAGCTCACCAAGGGCTCCGCACACGGTCGCAAGCTCCCTGCACCCCAGGCTCAGAGCCCACCAAGCCCACAGCCAGGGCTGGTCCAGACGCTGTCACAGGAAGACACCTGTCCTCAGGCTCCAAACTCCAGGGAAGGAAGGAAGACAAGATATTTTAAACTTAATAAAACTCTACAGACTGGGTACAGATTTGCTGATGGTCTATCTGAGTCCTTAACAGTAAGTGCCTGTAATGTGTCTTCACATCCGTTTTGAAGAAGTTGACTGCTCTGTGTGGTGACCTGGGTCTCATGTGTGATGCATCTTGGTTACCCGACACTGAGAGTATGGAGAATAGCAGTAAAAAACTATGCTCAGCGTCAACTACAATAAAACATCACACAGAGACAGAGCATTCAAAAGTGACTCGGTGTAGAGAGCTCTGACAAGAGTCACTGAACAGTCTACTCAAAATTATATAAATTTAAAGCTCAGTTTTGGCATCCATCAAGGCTTTTTTGGGGGGAAGAGAAAAAAGAAACTATGCAACTTCAGTTGATCAAGGACTGAAATACGACAAGAACAAGCTGAGAAATTTAGTCAAATGAATCTAATAAAATCACCCAAGTAATATCATAGGACATATGTGACAGTGACAACCAACCCCTTTTCAGGACCTATGTTAGATTACGGATGTCTCTGGTAATTTCTTCAAAGATCGTGAAACAAATCAAACTTCAAAGGAAAAAATTATAGAAATGTCAAAAGGAAAAATGCTTTAAAAATTAATTTCTGTCTATTATGTTAAATCAATAAAAGTGAGTCTAATAAATGGCAGCTTTAAAATACCTCTGGCTGAAGAGTTTTTTTACATATTTAAAGCAGCCCCAAATAAAAGGAATGAGACACACAGACCATCGCAGCTGCTCTGAGCTTCTGAAGTCAAACATCACTGACTCTTCTAGTTGGAAGGAAAGTCAGTGGTCAAGTTCAGCCTCTCCAGGTTTGTGGTCACATCAGTAGATCTTCAACCAGCCTCTGAACATCTCCAGTAAATAGTGAAATCGCCCCTCCCAAGACCAGCTGTTCCAAAGCTGGACCCTCTTTGAGGGACGCCTCCCTGACGCTGAATGAATCACACACAGTGTTAGCAAATCTAGCTCCTCTGTCCCAGACACGTTCGATCTTCTTCTTCAACATCAATCTCAGGCTTAAAATCTGTCCTGGTCAATGGAGAGCCATAGAATAATTCTGAGAAGAGCATTAAGAACTCTCCTGGAAAGAAAGGGGATGAGTTTTGGTTTTGTTTTTTTTTAAATTTCAGAGGTATATTTTAACAGGGGTTAGTGACTGGAGGATCTGATCTGAGGAGGAAATGCGAGGAACCTGCTAACTTTACACCTCTCAGACTTCTGACTGAGGAGATGCTGTTACCACCCACCAGGCAGGCAATGAACAAGGGAGCAGGGTGGCTTTGGAGGACAGAGAAGCTCAGCGTGGACCGCCTCCCACAGCCCATGTCAAGATTTTTTCAAGGCAACAGGAAATCTGCGTCTGAAATTCACAGAGAGACCTGAACCATGCAGTCATCCACATTCAGGGAAAGGGTTCCCGGGGATGAATGTTCAGATGGACTGAAGCCCAGGGGAAGCAGCATGTACTTAGCAAAGGTCTGGCGGAAGAAGAGGACCAGGAGAAGGTAACAAAAGCCAGCCCAAAACAAAGGAGGCAAACCAGCAGAAGCCGGTAGTGGAAACCAAGGAATGTGGGGTTTTCTGTTTGGATAAAATATACAGTGGTTTAAATGATGTTTTTTGAAGCATTTTTTTAATTAGACATTTTTATTAATGTTGAGTGTGAAACACAACCTACTAAATTAGAATATTAATGACGTTTCTGGATTTTAGGATTATACCTTCCCCAGCAGAGCACAGATTCACAAAGATTGATAATATGTAAGCCCAAAAAGAGTCACAGTAATTTCAAAACAATCTACACAATGTACATTATGTTCTATGATTGTTTCAATTATTTTGCTGTAAACAAAGATTAAAGGACTGCCTTTACAATCCCATATGACTATTGCGATATTGTGATTTATAATAAGAAATATGCATTTGGTCTTTGTCCAATTTCTGGCACAGAGCTTCTAAAACCCTTGGCATTTCCTCAAAAATATGATGAGTGAAAAAAGTCAACATCATTGGTTGCCAGCAGTGGGGTAAAGTAGGGAAGCCTGACAGCCAAGGAGCTTGAGGGAACTTTTGGAGGTGATAGATATATTCTGTTTTCTGGTTGAGGTGGAAGGTTATGTATGGGTTTATACATTTGCCAAGTTTATTAAACTGTACACTGAAAATGGTGCATGTTGTTGTATATAAACTATACATCAATAAAATTTACTTTAGAACTATCTGAGCTTAGAATGATTTCTAGCCTATAATTAGACATCCAAATTTCCAGTAGTTATGTAGGTGAAATAAAGACATTTTTAGATATAAAAGGGCTCAAATATTTGCACGGTGTATTCACCTTCTCTAGTTAAGGTCCTAGAGGATATACTTCAGCAAACAGGGAGAAAACCAAAAAATAGAAACTTACAGGGGTCCAGGGGAAACAGAGGATGTGAAAGGAAGTCCAGGAATGATAGGTGATCAGCAAGATTAGAGAACAACCAATGTAGATTGGAGCAGGGGGCCTGAGTCCTCTGGAAAGGTGGCCTCCAGGGGAAAAAATAAATTGATCTCTTAGAGTTTATAGGGAATATTAAAGATATATTTAAGTCAAAAATTTTGAAGCATCTGAAAAATTCTCCTAGAAAAGCAGGAAGACGAAAAAAAATAATAATAATTGTTAACTCCAGGAAATAGAAAGCATGATATAAGAAAGGACGTTTGAACATAGTATACAATATGACTTTGCAGTGACTACTATTTGCATAGTCCTAAGAATCTAAATATTACTTTTTATTTTATAAAAATCTGTGATCTCTGTTATGGAATTGGGGGCACAGGAGG
This sequence comes from Pseudorca crassidens, assembly GCF_039906515.1. Classification (NCBI taxonomy): domain Eukaryota; kingdom Metazoa; phylum Chordata; class Mammalia; order Artiodactyla; family Delphinidae; genus Pseudorca; species Pseudorca crassidens. Next base: position 84,983,579 of record NC_090311.1, on the reverse strand, counting down.
TAATAAGAGAGGTAGATGTGAGAAAACTAAAACCCCATCTATCGTGATGGGGAGTTGGAAATCGAAAATGGAGATATTTTAGAAATAATTAGGCAAATGCCAAAGAAAACTGCTACGTAAGTTGTGAATTGTTGCCTCTGTTGAAAGGGGAGTAATCAAAGGATCAGAAGGGGTAAGACAGGAAACTGCTTTTATTCATGAAAATTAAAGCTAATAAAAAATAGAAAATGTCTTCTAGCTCTAAAAAAATAAAAAATAAAGAACAAAATAAATAAAACCCTTGGACTTTCCTAAATGATTGGAGCAAAAAAGATGTCTTGATATTCATAACAAGCCCCTTTCAAGTACACTGAGTTTATGTTAATGCAGTGACTTTTGGAAGCACCTAAGGATGGGGGCTGGTTGTCAGGGGAACCAACCCTGTCTTTAGTGTTGGAACCTTCAGTCCCACCTCTGACCTCCAGGGAGGAAAGAGGAGCAGAGCTGGAGACTGATTCAATCACCAATGTCCAATGATTTAATCAATCAAGCCTGTGTAAATAAGCCTCCATAAAAACCCAAGGGGACAGGGTTCAGAGAACTTCTGGGTCAGCAAACATGTGGAGATTCAGGGAGAGCGGCACCCAGGTGCTCCGTGCCCTTTCCCCATACCTTGCCCTGTGCATCTCTTCCATCTGACTCTTCCTGAGTTATATCCTTTTATAATAAACTGGTAATCTGGAGAGTGAAATGCTTCTCTGAGTTCTATAAGCTGCTGTAGAGAATTAAACCCAAGGAGGGGGCTGCTGGAACCTATAAGCTGCTCAGTCAGAAGCCCAGGTGACAACCTGGACCTGTGACTGGCATCTGAAGACTGGCAGCCTTGTAGGACTGAGCCCTTAGTCTGAGGGACCTGACACCATCTCCAGGTAAGTAGTGTTATCAGAATTGAGTTGAATTGTAGGATACCCAGCTGGTGTCCCAGAGAACTGCTTGGTGATGTGGGGAAAAAACCCACACATCAGAGTTAGTGTTAGAATTGTAGCTATAAACCACAGAAATGACTAAATAACCTTTAGGTTTAAAAAATATTCATAAGGGAGATCCCATAATACTTACAACTGAAAGACAATGAAAACATTTCTTTACCCCAACAATAACTAGAAACAATTCAAAAGTAAAATACCGTTCCCATTAACAATGAAACACATGAAGCACCCAGAAACTAACTCAGCAAAGAAAACACAAACTCTCCATTAAAAAAAGTCCAAAACTCTATTAAAAGGACATAAAAGATGATCTGAATAAATGAAGAGGTCTTCCAGTCTTGGATGACATTATTAAAATAATAGTTCTCAATATAATCTACAAATTTAATAAACTGAGCACCATCAGGACTTTTTAAAAACCTCAACCAAAAAAAAAACCTCAACCACTTAATTTAAATTTATATAAAAAACTATAAGCCCATCAACGGCTAAGTCCTGATAATGTTCAAACTTTGAAAAAGGGGACACTTCTCCTCCAGGTAATGAGACATATTGCAAAGCACATTTATGACAGCTGTCTGGTACCCACCGAAGACAGAAAAACATCCATGCAAGGAAGAGAACAGACCCTCAGACAGGGTATGGGAATAATCTAAATCTGAATAATCTAAATCTGAATAATCTAAATCTGAATAATCTAAATCTAAATCTAAAGATGGCATTAAACATCCATGAGAAAAAATTGTTTAGTAGACGATGCTGAAAACTTTGCTTTGCCATGTGTGTCACACCACACGCTCAAGAGGACTCTGGACAGAGCAGATGTTTAAATGTAGATGGTGAATCAATAACACTATAGAAGGCTGGGGAGGAGAGAATGTTGGTGACCTGAGCCTAAGAAAGGATTTCTTAAATCAGAAGAAAATAGCACAAACCACAGATGAAAAATAGATCTGATTATGGCAAGATTAAGTACTTCTGTTCAACAAAGGACACAACAAATTTTAAAAAGGGATGAAATGCTAGGGGAAGATATTTATAACATCAAAAATTGATTCTAGGGCTTCCCTGGTGGCACAGTGGTTAAGAATCCGCCTACCAATGCAGGAGACATGGGTTCGATCCCTGGTCCGGGAAGATCTCACACGCCACGGAGCAACTAAGCCCGTGCACCACAACTACTGAGCCTGCACTCTCCAGCCCGTGTGCCACAACTACGGAAGCCCACACACCTACAGCCCATGCTCCACAACAAGAGACCGCACGACAATGAAAAGCCCACGCATAGCAACGGACACCCAACGCAGCCAAAAATAAATAAATAAGATAAATAAATTTATTTTTTAAAAATTGATTCTATATGTCAAAATTTCAACAATTACATAGAACTGAATCCACTCCAAATAGTTTAAATAGCAAGAGACTCACGGCAGCGTATTCCTTGTCTTACAGAGTCCTGGAAGGGCTGAAGACAAAGTAGAGACCACTCACAGAGCCGTGACTGAGAACAAGGCCACCAAAGCAGTGGCCACTCTTCTCTGATCTAAGGCCTGGGTCCCAAGAGCACACTTGGCTCCCAGGTCAGGAGGTTTCCCAGCTGGGCCACCCCTGCTGCCAGCCCAGAACTGGGCTGTGCCCGCCGGGGCCACACCAGGGCCTGTGGGAAGTGGTACCTGGACACCAGGCTTCTGCTTGGCTTGAAAGAGCAAACAGCAGAGGTCAATCCTGGACCTTGTCGAGGTCTTCCAGACGTGGCACGAATTCATCCAACGTAAACCACATCTAAAACACAACCCACAAGGGACTCTGAGAAACATCACTTTTACAAGAGCCTATAATGTAAGGAAAGAAGACCAGAGGGGGTTTAGCAATGCTCCATCACATCCTCAACACTGGTAATAGAGCCGCATCTGGAATACACAGAGAACCTCTGTGACCAAACAAGAAAAATCAGGAAACCTTATAGAAAAGGTACAAAGATATGAACAGGCAATTGACAGAAGGGTAAACCCAAACAGCTAAAAACACACAAAGTTTTTCTCAAAGGCATTAGCCATCAGATAAATACAAAGTAAAAAGTAAAACAATGACATACCACTTTCTCATTGGATTAGTAAAAATTCAAAAATTAGATAAATGCTGATTTGCTGTGCTAGCGAGTATAAACTGGGAGAAATATTTTAAAAACTAAACTGGCAGTACCCATACAAATTAAGTAAATTTTCATTTTTTTAACCTAGCAATCTCACTCCTGAATATACATTCCAGAGAAGTTCTCACACAGGACCCGTGTGGGAATACTAATCACAGTGCTGTCTGTGGTGGCATCTAGACGTCCACCCTGGCAGATGCAGAAATCAAAGGTAAGGACCATCCACGGCCACAATACACACCTCCAGGGTCGAGACTCACATACAACAGATATGAACAGTGTCCCTGGGGCTGGACGACCCAGAGGAACTCTCACTCTTTGTAACAGAATAAAGCAGTAAGAAACAACCCACCTGATAAACATTCACCAGGAAAAATCTGTACATTTTTTCCCCAAAGGCTCCCGAGTTAAAAAAAAAAAAAAAAAAAAAGGCAAAAGAATGAAGTCTACAATTCGACTGTTTGTATAACAGAAAATTAAAAACACACAGAAATACTACACACTTTACAAAAATACATACAATTTTAAGGATATCAATCAAACACATAAAAGCTGTTCCCAAAAAAAATGCTGTTCCCTGCATCCATGAGGGGAGGTCAGAATAGGAAATGAAAATACAGAAAATAAATCCAAGGACAACGTGAAGAGTTCTGCATGGACTAACAATGCCCTCAGGGTACCAATAAATGCACACTTCTGTCCTCAAGACCAGGGAGAGAGTGTCAGTAAGACCTAGAACTACTAGGGAGAGTACAAGCTACCCGAAAAAGGACTCGGAACATTCAAGACAGAGGAGGGACAGAGACTAAGCAAGGGGAGAAAAACTGCAGCACAGTAAATAATAATATACAAAAGTGTGTATATAAGAGGGTGTGGAGGAAAGGGAACCCTCCTCCACTGGTAGTGGGAATGTAAACTGTGCAGCCACTATGGAAAACCACTGTGGAGGTTCCTCAAAAAACTAAAAATACAACTACCATATGATCCAGCAATCCCACTCCTGGGCATACATCCCAAGAAAACCATGGTTTGAAAGGATACATGCACCCCAATGTTCATAGCAGCACTATTTACAGCAGCCAAGACATGGAAGCAACCTAAGTGTCCACTGACAGATGAATGGATAAAGAAGATGTGGTATATATACACAATGGAATGTTACTCAACCATTAAAAAGAATGAAATAATGCCATTTGCAGCAACAGGAAAGGATCTAGAGATTATACTAAGTAAAGTACAGAGAAAGACAAATATCATATGATAACACGTATATGTGGAAACCAAAAAAAGTGATACAAATGAACTTATTTCCAAAACAGAAATAGACTCACAGACATAGAAAAACAAACTTATGGTTACCAAAGGTGATAGCAGGGGGAGGGGTAAATTAGGAGTTTGAGATTAACACATGTATACTATGATATATAAAACAGATAAACAAAGACCTACAGTATAGCACAGGGAACTGTATTCAGTATTTTGTAATAAACTATAATGGAAAATAATCTGAAAAAGAAAATATATATATGACTGAATCACTTTGCTGTACACCTGAAACTAACACAACATTGTAAATCAACTATAGTTTGATTAAAAAATGGTTAATTTTTTTAAAAAATTTTAAGTATATATATATATAATATGCAATCATTTATACATAATATGTTGTATTTTTATATATATGTGTAGTGTATATGAACTTTAGTCTCAGGGCAAGAGGGAACCACTGAAATGTTTCTACTCTGGGACCGGCCAGTTCAGCTCTGTATTTTAAATAGTGGACTCTCTTGCCTTGTAGCGAATTACTGGAAAAGAGCCAGACTGAGGACAGGGAGAACGTTTAGAATCTCAATGTTGGATAATCTTTTCTAGGAAATGTAGAGGCAATGGGAATAGAAATTAGAAGACTTATCAAAGAGAAATTTAAGAATAGAGAAAATGGAAGGACTAATTGAGGTCAAGTTCAAGTATGAGAAGGGTGAGAAAACCAAGGGGTGTGGCAAGGCTGGACAGCCAAACCTCGGTTGGGAATCCCAGGAGGCAGGTATTTAGAGGGAGGGAAAAGAGTAGGTACAGTGACCCATTAGACACAGTGACACTCCTAGACCTGTGACAGCTCAATGACGAGCCTGATGCAGAAAGGAGGGGCCAGAGGTGCAGACAGCCGTCCACTGGATCTAGGCGGTGATGAAGCCAGGAGGCCACATGCTCAGCTTTTATTATCCTGAAGCAGATGGTAGTGAAAATGATCTGCGAATTTAGAGTCAAGTGAGGCTCCTTAGAGAAATCATCCAAGTCAGAGATAAAAGGCTTCCAGAATCACCCCTTCACTTACATCACATTTTCAGCCCAGAGACAAATGGCTCTCCACCTAAATCACTGCAGTTCTTATTCAGCCTTATTAGCCCACCAACAATATATTGGATCCAACGGAGTCAACACATTTTTAATTTTTCCAAGAACAAAATAAAGACACATCAAGCCCTATATCCTGAAGTAAACTGCCAGGATACTATCCGAACATTTTACACCCTCAAAGCCGTTTAGCCAAAATAGCACAGCAAGGACAGTGAGAAATAAGTGCTGAACATCCTGGGTAGCTGCAAAACGTAATACCTCCCAAGGAGAAACCACATCCCTCACCTCTCCAAGCAGCAAGTGCTGGTCTATAGTTTCGAAACGTGCTGGGTGGGGGAAATTATCTACAAGTATATGTTTGCAAAAACCATCTCTATTGTTACCCCATTGTTTTTATGACTCTTCTCAAAGATAAGACTTTTATGTTAATAATGAAGAGACTCATGGCTTCCAAAACTTTCCACAGAGTATTCAAATGCATTTGTTTGGAATCCTGAAATAGTTCCTTTCTAGCCTATTTGCTTCTTAATGAGCTTGAACAAGCTGCACTACTTTAAGGCCAATAAAACTTTTTAAAAAGGTAAAATACCTAAAAGCTCTCAAAACGTTTTATCTGTCTAGTCTCTTCAGAAAATTTCATGTCAACGCAAACTTCTAAGTGAAATACCATGCACTCATAAAAGTTATTTAAGTAAGTGTATAAAATAGTATGGAAAATTGAGGACAAAACCAATATATTAAAGTATACTGAAATAATTTATACGAATTAGTACCACTACTTTTACTGAGAAGTTTAAACTAAAAGGAAAAATGCAAAGCCTATAGCCCATTCAAGAATCGGAGACTCTTATTGTCCTTAGATAATGAATCTAAGGATTTCCTCAATGGATCTGGTGTCACTATTAGAATTTGGAGTGTATTTAGACTCCATACACTCTAAATCCTTGGGTCATAACATCGAACACCACAGCCTTCCCATCTGTAGATTCCATAAAACAGGTCCACCACCCACCATACCCGCAGTCACTACCCTGGTGTACAAAAACACAAGATCCCAAGTGCACATCAGATAACAGCTTTCCAACCAACCCAAATCCCCTTTAGCATCAATTAACAACTGATCAAAACCACCAACGTCTTACCACCAGCTAGTACCGATGCCGAGAGCATCTTTACTCCACAGTAAAAGTGGTTCCTCGGGCTTCTCTGGTGGTGCAGTGGTTGAGAGTCCGCCTGCCGATGCAAGGGACGTGGGTTCGTGTCCCGGTCCGGGAAGATCCCACATGCCGCGGAGCGGCTGGGCCCGTGAGCCATGGCTGCTGAGCCTGCGCGTCCGGAGCCTATGCTCCACAACGGGAGAGGCCACAACAGTGAGAAAAAAGTGGATCCCCCTACATAGGGATTTTCTTCCACTCTAACAGTAAAGTTCTAAATATGCAAAGTATCATTATCTGGAGAAAAGGATAACTCCTGGAACCATCACTCCTATAGAACTGCTGGGATGGATAAGACTTGGAGGAAGCAGCTTCCCACCAGGATTACACTCACTTTTACAACCTGGGAAACCAGGGCACTAAGAGGAGGTAAGAAATTATCGCCACGTTTTACAGGAAACCAGTAGTATACTTAAAAAGGGAGGTCGATGGAAAGACTTCTCAGCCTGCACGCCTGCCGCAGTGCTGCTCTGTGTATAAAGCCACAGTTTAAATGACACAGAATTCTTCTCCACACATGTGCACTAGATCATGGGTTGGCCAAAAAGTGCCTTCGGTGTTTAAGTAAAAATAAAAGACACATTTTTCATTTTCACCAAGAACTTTATTGAACAATGTATTCACCTTTTTGTTCCACTACCTTCTGCCATTTTTCTGGCAACTTCATAATTCCACCTTTCCAAAACTTTTTATGTTTTTGAGCAAAGAACCGTTCCAGGTGCCTTTTACAGTCTTCCAGGGAATTGAAATTTTTTCCATTAACAGAATTTTGTAAAGAATTCTTCTTAAAGAAATAAATGGAAATCTGAAGGTGCAGTGTCTGGTGAATACAGCGGATGAATCAGAACTTCCCAGCCAAACTGTAACAGTTTTTGCCTGGTCATCAAAGAAACATGTGGTCTTGCGTTATGCTGATGTAAGATTACACGTTTTCTGTTCAAATTCCGGAAGCTTTTCGTCGAACGCTGCTTTTAGTTGGTCTAATTGGGAGCAGTACTTGTTGGAATTAATCTTTCGGCGTTGAGAATTAGCTCATAATAAAGGACTCCCTTCCAATCCCACCATATGCACAACATCACCTTCTTTGGATGAAGACCGGCCTCTGGTGTGGCAGTGGTTCATTTCGCTTGCCCCATGATCTCTTCCATTCCACATTGTTGTACAGCATCCACTTTTCATTGCCCATCACAATTTGTTTTAAAAACAGAACGCTTTCATTACGTTTAAGTAGAGAATCACATGGGGAAATACGGTCAAGAAGGATTTTTTTCCCACTTAACTTCTGTGGACCCAAACATCAAAGCAATTAACATAACCAAGCTGGTACAAATGATTTTTAACGCTCGATTTGGATATTTTGAGGATGTCAGCTATCTCCCGCATGGTATAACGTTGACTGTTCTCAATTAATGTCTCGATTTGATCGCTATCAACTTCAACTGGTCTACCCAACTGTGGAGCATCATCCAGTGAGAAATCTCCAGCACGAAACTTTGCAAACCACTTTCGACATGTTCCATCAGTCACAGCACCTTCTCCATACACTGCACAAATCTTTTTTTGTGTGTTTCCATTGCATTTTTACCTTTCTTGAAATAATACAGCATAATATGCCAAAAATGTTGGTTTTTCTTTCATTTTCAATATTAAGATGGCTACACAAAAATTCACCAATTTTGATAACGTTTTTTAAATGCACGCTGATATGACAGCTGTCACATACAATCTAACAAAATTGTTTCGAATGAAGTTAGAGACAACTAAGTGCTACCAGAGCCATCTTATGGAAAAAACCGAATGAACATTTCGGCCAACCCAATACCACCAAGACTCTTCTGCCTGAAGTATAAAAGGAGACCCAAGGAATTCCCTGGTGGTCCAATGGTCACAACACGGGGCTTTCACTGCTGTGGGCCCGCGTTCCATCCCTGGTCAGGAAACTAACATCCTGCAAGCTGTGCAGCATGGCCAAAAAAAATACTACTACTAATAAAAACTTTTTAAATAAAAAGAAACAAGAAGGAGTAGGGTTTAAGCACTTTTAAGCATAATTTTAAAACACAGCAAAGGCTTAATTTTCTCAAGAAATTATTCTATTCTCCCTGAAAATAAAAAGGACTATTTTTGGCCCGTTGCAGCTCTGGCATAACAGATAATAAAGACTCCAGTGGGTCCAAGGTATGGTGCACAGAGGAATGGCAGTAATTTTCCCACCCAATGAACGCCTCCAGGTACATCCTTGAAGGGGACGAAGATACAAAGGTTTCCCTCTCTCTCTCCCACAGTGGAGCAGGTATCAAAAGACAACACTTCTCTGGCATGGTCAGCATCCTCTTCTAAGCATCCAATAACTTATCTTTTGTTCTTATCATTCTGATGTTACAATACCTCGATTTACTAACTACCATTTCAAATTGACTAGAAGTTTTATTTTCCATGTATTTATATATTTAATATTTAAAAAGCCTCAGAAAGTTTTCAATCACTAAAATCACAACCAAAACTATCAAGTCACAAGGCAGTACATATTTGTTTCTTCCTAATGGTCCCGTCATTCTAAATTTCATTAACATCAGGTTGTTACTTATAATGCAAAAGCAGGAATGAAGGGAATAATGAAATTTTCCTCTTCTTTCATTACCAACAAAATTTATATTTGGAAGCTTAGAGTTACTGCATTATCATTGCTATGTTAAAATCAATCCACAAAAATCAGAATAGATGTTCTCTCAACACAAATTCTATCAAAGTATCATTCTACCTTCACCACTGAGTCAATCATAACTCAATGAAAATAATTAATTTCCACCACCCAAAAATGTTAGTAACTTTCCAACTTAAATTCTACTAGTTTTAGATAATCAACTCCCGTTTGAAGAAAATGGTGGCCGAGCTTCATAAAGGCCTCAGTGTGCTCAATGTACACCTGACTGACTGGCACACAGCGGGCGCGGAGTAGGTACTCGCAGAGGATAGACAGGAGCGGGTGATGAATGGACAGAATCAGGTGAGCAGGCAAGGAGAAAGGAAAAGCAGAAGGAAGTGAGAAGGAAGACCTAAAGAATCCCCAAATCCAAGAAGTATACATGATATGATATAGACAGTAAGCACAGAGATGCAGAGACGACCACCAGTCAGGCCCAGCTGGGAAAGATACCAAAGAGGAAATGGGAATTCAATCAGCCTTTTCAGATGCTAAGTCAAGAGAGACAAATTGTGTTACAGGAGAGTGAAAACTGTTAGACAAAGGCACAAAGTCAGCGGAATGAAATGACTGTTCATAGAACAGTAAGCAGATTAACTTGACTAAAGTAGAGAGTTTCTGAAGGAAACCATGGGAGGTGAAGCTGCAAAGCCTCTACCCCACCCCCCTTTAAACACCACCACCTCCCCCTAATCACACAGTCATCCTCCACCATATGCTTTCCTTATCCAAACCCCCAAGCAAACTACAATTTCTGACAAAGTGACAAAAAGGCTTACAATCATTGAAAATGCAAGAAAAGAAAAAAACTGATATATAAACAATTTGCCAAAAAAAACCCTATTGACTAGAAATATTAATTTTCAACAAGTATCGGATCACATCCTTCCCAGTGTTTATACACAATTTCAGAGTTGTTTTGTTTTGATGTGACAAATTTGGTTTGGACCACTTTGAACAATGTAGTCCATTAAGGCAATAAACCAGGACAGACGAGTAAATAGCACCAACTGTGTGCCTTCTATGTACCAGGCAGAGTTGTAGGGGCTTTACATACACTATTTAATCGCAATATTATTAACTCGAAATGATTCCTCCACCTTCATACATATGAGAAAAAATTACTTAAGAGTCACCTAACTGAACAGCCAGCTAGGATACAGATACATCTGGAATACCAGTAGTTAGAGGAACCACAGTTGCATCACCCAAGGTGTGTGCTCAGCACCTTTTTAATGGAATCAGAAGGAAACACTGCTCTAAATGCACCTGCTCAAGTTCATGTACACATGGCTTGTACCCAAATGCCTAAATGCATGGAAAGCCAGGCCAGTGGGGTAAATGACTTCAATCCAAACCACAGCCTTACAGGAACCATGAGAAAGGATGTTTTAGACCAAATTAAAATGATCTGAGAACAGTGCTACCTGTCCCAGCTTATGCTGCCAAATCTGATTCAAATACATGAAGCCCAGTAATGCAAGATATAGGGGAAAAGACGGCATTCTTGTAATCCCCTTTCCTGTCATAGTAACACTGATGCATTACACACAACAGGGGTGATTTCTGACCCTCACTCATTTATTGGTCAATAACTGGACGTCTACACTCTGTCAGATGCTACTGCTGGATATAAGACTGCTCCGGGCTCTAAAAAGTTCACAATCTAATAACTTCACAAGCAGCGTGAGAAAGTCTGCACTCCTAGAGAGGGTCTTCTTTCCACTTTGATATAAAAATCAAGATAACCTTTAGAAAAGCCAAAATGAGAGTCATGCAATCTAAATTTTAAAGCCCACGCCCTTTATTGACTAGCTAGTGCTCCAAAAGCTCACTGACACACTTCATTTTATTTTATTCACATTAACAACAGATTTGGTTTTCTAAGTACAGATCCTAGATGGGCCATTGGCTACTTAATGCCCTGAGGCAAGTTACTTTACCTGCCTGACCATGGTTCGCTCACTGGGAAAACGAAGATAAACAGCTAGACCTCAAGACTATCGTAAGGATTTGAGATAATTATGTAATGCACCAACACAGAGCCTGGCATTTAGCAGAGTGCAATAAATATAGCTAACATCATAATCACAGGATTCATAAACCAATAACAAATTGATCACAAAAATCAAATTAGAAGTAATGGGGGGGTGGAGAAGAGACCTATGACAGCTCTAAGAATCAACAGCTGACGGGAAGGAAAAAGTCAAGAAAACCACACAGATACAAAACCTCAGCAACAGCCAACTGGAGTCACCAGCCTATTACACTTCAACAGCAGTTGAGGGCAACAGCAGTGTTTTCACGGGATGCAACCATGATGGGTCTAAAGATGACATTAAGCCAGTTAAAGCAGATGAACCATTCAGGCCACGTGTTTAAGAAAAAGAAGGATAAGCACATAATTGACTTTGGAAAGACTTCTATCAAAAGTGATTCAGCATCACAAATTTAACATTTCACATGTCTACACTTTAATTAACTGCAAAATTCTATTCACAAGCTTGTGCTGTAAGGAAAGCATGTGCAAAGAAATCTCTTAAATTTCATAGCAATTTTTGCACTAAACACTGAAAAAGATGTTTTTTCAAGCAAATGAAGTGTGAAATTTCAGTGTAGTGGCCTAAAACATCATCAGCTCCTTAACAGCTAAAACAAGATAAAGTCTTGGTTCCCAATAAATGTTATTATATCTGCCAAAGAAACAAACATGTGCCATGGAGATCTCTTTTCACTCGAATTTTCTCCCTACATTTGGAAGGCAGTAAAAAGCAAAAAACATCTGTTCCTTCCTGCAGAGCTGACAACCTTCATTCTATGGTTTAAAAATAAAAGCTGTCCATGGAAGTTTAGAGATATAACTATCACCTGCTTCAAAGGCAGCTGGCAATTAATTGATCCAAAGACATGCAAATTAAGGCCAGAAAACAAATTCCCTGAGGACAATGCTAGGGTTCCCCAGGGCTCTAGTAATTTCCAAGACACCCATAAAATAGGAGAGGATGGTAAAGAACCAAATGTAAAGCCAAATGACAAGGAAACAGACAACAGCTGAGGAACAGAGGCTGTGTCACCCTGGATTCACTCGACCACCGCAGGAAAGCTTCCATGAGAGATGTCTGGAGAAAACCTGCTTCACTCTGACCATCAATCACCCTGCATCCAGCCCAAGAAGGCCACACGTTCAACAATGAAAGGAATTCACCTTATTAATAACAGAAACTTGGAAATCTCCTAAGTGAAGGCCTTAAATTCTATAATATATTTTAACGTTTTTACTCCATATGACGTCTTACAGTGTTGAACACCCAAAAATGAGGAATAAGCAAGAACAGTCAGACTCAAATCAGTAGACTCAGCTCCTATTTTTGGCTCAGCCTCTGAATGAATCACAGTGTGACCTTGGAAAACTTTCACCTCTTTGTTTACCTCCATTTGCCCACCAGTTACAAGATTCGGTTAAACCTACCTTTTTTTTTTTTTTAAGAAAGTGAGTGAGACAAATATATAGAAACTGCAACACAAATATCCACTGGTCACTGGCCAACTATAGCCAAGCATCACATATAAAGTAGGGAATGCCTCATATGTATCACTTATGTGTGGCATCTAAAATATGACACAAATGAACTTATCTACAAAACAGAAAGACTCACAGACATAGAGAACATGGTTCTCTGGTTGCCATGGGGGAGGGTGTTGGGGGAGGGATGGAGTGGAAGGTTGGGGTTAGCAGATGTAAGTTATCACAAATAAAATGGATAAATAACAAGGTCCTACTGTATAGCACAGGGAGCTCTATTCAATATCCTGTAATAAACCATAATGGAAAATAATATTAAACATAAAGAATGTATATATGTACATAACTGAGTCACCTTGCTGTACAGCAGAAATTAACATAACATTGAAAATCGACTGAACTTCAATAAAAATATATATAAAAATAAATAAATAAAGTGGGTGATGCCCATATTAAAGCAACTAACTCTGCACAGTAAAAAATCCTGCTTGGAGATGTCAACAAAAAAACCCAGGTACCTCTTGAACAGGAATCCTGTAAGAGTCCCAATTTCAAGTTTGGAAATACTTAGCAAATTTAAATGAAATGCTAGCTCCAAAAATACCCTTTTTTTTTTTTCCTTAATGGAAACAAAACTTCAACCTATTTAGGGTCCTACGATCTTCAGGACTCTGACCAATTCTCCTATGAATTCCTGTCTCCTCATCCCTTGCCAGGAGGTAAGTCACTGCACACTTGATGCACCCAGAGTACTACATCTCTATGTGCACTTGTCAGTGAGGCTTGGAAAGGCAGAGACGTGATTTAATGATCTTTATATCACTTAGCATCTAACACACTGCCTGGCATAACATGGCTGCCCCGTACACATAGATATATATATTTGTTAAATGAAGGAAATGAATATATTTGAAATTCTAAAGCAGAACAACCATTAATAGTAATGAATGATCATCTTAATTTTGGTGATATTTTCATTTCTAGAAAAATAATATATAAAATGAGTGTCACCTAGATAAGGAGGACATACTGAATTTCTTAACAACATTAAATTCACAAAAGTTAACTAAAGAACTTTCCGATCCTCTTCCTTCAAAATCAGTCTTTTGGACGTTTTTATGTTTCTTTTTTGTTTTGTTTTGTTTTATTTACAATTTATCTAACGGATATTAGACTATAAATATTCCTTTAACTTAACCTACGTGATATCGGGAAGGGAGAAGTAAAAGAGGGACAGCAAGCATGTAAAATGAATCAAAGAGGCTACTCTGAAGTGTAAGAATCTATAAACGTAAAATAAAAGATAGCCCATGGATGAAATTTAAAATGTGGCCAATACAAGTAAGTACGAAACATGAACAGCATTTACCTAACTAACAAGCATCCATGCTCTGGAGAAACATCATCTACTGTTTCATAGATACCCTATTTATTAAAGCCACAGAACCTAAGATTTGAAGCTTTTCAAATTACATTTGAAATTTTTAATCATTCAAATACTTATCACTACCTACCGGGACTTGCATGAATTCTCATTTTCCCCTGCTCCTTAAATTCTTACACTCAATTATTTCATTTAAAAATTAAGAGAAGTTAGTAAACATGAAACAAGCTGACACTCTACCAGCGGGCACTTAAGGAAAGGCGTGGGACCTACGCAAGGATAAACTCATCGCACTGCTCCACATTTTCCGCCGTGAGCCGACCGTTCAGCCGGCTTTGCCAAGTCCGTACGGACGCTGGAAAGGTACCAGTAGTAGCGTCCCGGGTGCTTTTGGCCTGCTCACCATCACTGTCTCCAGGCTGGGCCATGAAACGAAATGTAAATGATGCCTAATATTCTAGATCACTATGCATTAATTTCCTGAAAGTATGCATCAGATTTGGTTGCGTCAGCAACCAGAAGTGACCACCTAAGTTCACTACGGCGTCCACGCCGATCGCTGAGAGAGAAACTACGTGTCACATGCGTGCACATGGGCGTGTACCTCAGAGCAGTCCTAGAATAGATGATGTGTCAGAGGACCGTGAACAATCTCGTTATTTTTAATGCTGTGGGAGGAGGAAGGAAAGAGAATGATGGCTTTGCAAACGGTGCCAAAAAAGGAGCCGATCTGCCTGGCGTGACCCGGGATATTTTGGAGAAGCGGACAGAGCGGCCCTTGCTCCCGATGCCTTAGGACAGAAGCGCCTAAGCTGCTCCCTTTAAGACCCTGTGTACAAACGGAAACGTCTCCGAGGGGCAGGCGCCCTGGGCCCCGAGCCCGGCGCTCACCTGCGAACACGTCCTGAAGACCGCCCGCCCCGCGCTGCGCCAGGTGCGCCGAGACCCCCGCCCCGGGCGCTCGGCCCAGCTCCGCGGTCCAATCGGCCGAGCGGCTGCGGCCCGCGCGGGGTTTCCTGGCCGGGGCGGCGGCAGCGGCGGCGGGGGCCGCGGCGGCTCCGGACCCCCGGTCCAGGGAGGACTCCGGCCGTCTCTGGACCCGGGGGCTCTGGCTGGGGGACGGGGCCGGGGAGGGCCCGGGAGAGCTGAGCTGCCGGGTGGTGGTCCTGACGTAGCAGGGCGCCAGGAGCGGGCGGGCCCGGGAGCAGCGCGGGCTGCGCGCCGGGCTGCAGGGCGGGGAGGCGGCCGCGGGGACGCTGGGCCTCGGCGCGCCCTCCTCGCGCGTCGCCCCCTGCCTGCGCGGGGCCTCTCCCGCCGCCGGGCCCCACTCCGCCCCCGGAAAGCCTCTAGGCGCGTCCTCGAAAGCGTCCTCCTCGCCTTCCTCGTCCGTGTCCGCGGCCCCTCGCTCCCCGGGAGCCGACCCGGGAGACGGCAAGGCGGCGGCCGCGGGCTGTTCTGCAGCCGGGGGCCGGTCGGGGCGTGCGGACGGCGCCGCCTCGGCGCCTGGGCCCGGCGGGGGTCGGTCCAGGCCCGGCAGGGCCCCGGGCGGGGGGGCAGCGGAGGGGGGCGACGCCGGGGGCGACTCGGGGCTCAGGGACTGCTGCTGCTGCTGCATCTGCTGGAGACGGATCGCCTGCTGGATGTCCGAGAGCAAGTCCTCCTGCTCCGCGGCCGAGTGAAAGCTGTAGAGGTCTGTGTCTGAGCCCGAGCTAGTCCTTTGTCCATCCTGCACCCCCGCCGCAGTCTCCGAATCCTCGGCCACCGCCGGGCTCCCGACCCCGGCGGAGCCAGGGCCCCGGGGCCGCGTCACCTCGGAAGGGTCGGCACACTCCGTATCGGACAGGCCCGTCTCGTCGGCCGAGAGGCTGAGGTCCGGGATTTTGGTGACCAGGGAGTGGGCGCTGTCCAGCTCGCCGGCCTGCAGGGCCTGGGAGTCCAGCACATCCTCACGAGAGCCGCCAGCACCTCTGCCCTTGGACAGGGTCTTCCGAATGCGCAGGTTGGAAAAGACCGAGGCCCTGGGGTCCGACCGGCTCTTCTTCCTGCCCGGCTCCCCACCGCCGCCCCCCTTGCCGTGCCGGCCCGGCGCCTTCTTGCCCCCGCCCGCCTTCTTTGTGCCCTCGGCCTCGCGGAGCCCGGCGGCGTCCTCGCTGCCGCCGCCGCCGCCTCCGTGCGGGGCATCGCCCGCACTCCTCTTCGGCTTCGCGTCCTGGTTCCCCATGCTGCTGCCGCCGCCGCCGTCGCCGCGGGCATTCAGGCCATGCCAGCTCCTCGGCCCGGCCGCGCTGGGATCCCGAGGATTCAGGCGGCGAGCGAGCTGCTGAGAAGAGGGAGGCCGGCCACGCACCTGCCGCGCTTCGCAGAACGCGCCGCGGCTGCGCCCGCCCGCGCGGGGCCGAACGCGCTCACGCAGCGCCGCCAATGGCCGCGCGGAACGCACAAGGCCCCGCCCCTGTTCGCTTTCAGCACCGCCCCCGGCCCTTCGGCCCCGCCCCCCACCGCTGAAGCGCCAGGAGCGCCTCTGGGTCTGAGGACCTCAGTATACGCCACCGGAATCCAATGCCTGGTCCCTGCTGAAGGGCTTGGCAGCTGGAAGATCCACGCTGAACAAAAAAAGAAAAAATTTAAAGGGGAAAAAGGAAAGCCACATTCCAGTTCAGAGGTACGGTAATCTCAAGGCCACATACACTACCCCCTCCAACCTGCCTGCAGAAGCATGGCTCTTTAATAAATACTGGTCGAATGGATTGGTCTTTTCTTCAATAACTGATCATCTTAAACACCGTTAATGTGCTTGACATATGGTTTAGGAAAGGTTACTACACACAGTGCTGCTTTTATGTTCGTGCAGACCTTGCATCTCCATGAGAGAACATCAGCGGTCATCTCAAAATTTCATTTTTCAAACTTTTTTTTTTGACAAAATGGCGAGGTGGGGGGCGGGAATCAGAAAATACTGAGATTAGACTTCATTAAAATGCTAATCTCTAAATTTCTATGCGCTTACCATATAAACCA
Source organism: Pseudorca crassidens (assembly GCF_039906515.1). Taxonomy (NCBI): domain Eukaryota; kingdom Metazoa; phylum Chordata; class Mammalia; order Artiodactyla; family Delphinidae; genus Pseudorca; species Pseudorca crassidens. Next base: position 84,966,258 of record NC_090311.1, on the reverse strand, counting down.
AATAGCATTTATATTCAAAAAGGGTGCATATACTTTAACTCCCAGGAGGTCAAACTCATCAATATTTAACATGTGCCTATTGTTGCCGCCTACAAAAAAGAAAAAGACAAAAAAGAAACACCCTTGGCACAAACACAAGAAATCACATGTTATGCGGAAAACCACCACTCTCCCAAGACAAACTGTGTCCTTGCCTTGACTATAAAAGTTTGCAACAGTTCACTGTCTGGGGGAGAAAAAATTGCTGCCCCAAAATGTGTCTCTTTGGCATTAGGATTAAGTTAGGCTGATTATTTTTAAGAAACAGAAGACTAAGGAAGTCTTTCTTTTTACTTCCACTTAGCTGCCTAAAGAATTCACATATTAGAGCTGAAAAGAGTTATCGTCAGAGATACCCGCCAGGAAAAAGCGCTGGGCCCAGAGATCTGATCTACTCTCCGCTGGTCCAGCAAATGCTCCTTTACAAAACAGTTCCTTTCCTACCTCCATATGAATTGCCTTCCTCCCCTTTGAAGTCCCAAACCATTACCCACAACATCCTCTGTTGCCTTTAACTGAAGACAGTATTTAAGGTGAGGGTTTTGGCCATTTTGGCCATGATTCTGTCTTCCTGGGTCTCTCCCATGTAGACATGTTATCAAACTTTTGTGTGATTTTCTCCTGCTAATCCGTCTCATGTCAATTTAATTCTTAGACAGCCAGAAGAACCTAGAAGGGTAGAGAAAAACTTCTTCCTCCCTGATAACTGTTACAGAGTTTCTTAATATTCTGCTTCAATATTAATATAAAAATTTTCCTCACTGTAAATCGTCATTATTTTAATTACTTAGGAAATTTAGTTACCTATATTTAAAAGAGATTTTTCAACGTCATTGGTATCTAAAGAAGCTCCAAGCAGTAAATTAAAATAAGGGTTAAGTGGCATTAATCAATACCATTACAAATACTTAAATGAGAAGTTAATTGTTAATCACTTTGAAAATAGGTGTACCTAGCTAACATGTTAGTATTTCTAACGTAAGCCCAAAGGAGGAGAAAGTACTACTTACTACATGATGCATTTTAAATGCCACAAGCACACGTTCCTTTGCATATTGTGAACCAATATTTTAAACCTCCCTCCTTAACCATTTTATCAAAAAAAAACTTTTTTAAGATCCTATAATTCTTTGACGTAAAAGCTTCACACAGCAATAATTACTAACTGCTTTCTAATTGGTCTCTTAAAAATAGATGATAACTTCAGGACAAGTGGTCAGTTATCCTCAGGTGGCCCTTCTGAGCAAATAACTCTGAGAAATCAACTCTAATAACTTTGCCAGGGTACTGTCCCAGTCTCTGAGCAATTCCTGAGGACTTGAAAAGCCTTTGTTTCAGGTCTTTCACAAGACTGCTCTCTCCCAGAATCCAGGCTCCTCAGAGGGCACAATTTGCCTGAGGCTGTAAGAATTTTCTGCTTCTCTGAGGACTGAGATATATGGATCTTTTATTTTTGCTTTTTCTTTAACAAGACATCTTTGATTCTGAACTATTTGTTTCCTTACTATTTTTTCTGAGATATATTCTACAAGTTCTGAAGACAAAAAAAAGAGAAGGAGAGAGGAAGACAAAGAGGAAAGAAGAGAGGGAAATTGAGAGAGAAGACTGCTGATTTTTTCACATCCTTTGAATGTGAAACAACAGATGACCATTGTGTAGCAGGTCACAGATGACAAAGCTCTATTACATGCAAAGGCCTATTTGAAACTCACAAGTGTGCTCAGTAAGTAGGTAGGTACTTTCAATCCAATTTAATTAATAAACAAACTCAGACTATGAGATTTTTCCTAGGTCACATAGAAGCAAAGGCAATACTTGAACCTACAAATTTAGATCCCAAGTTCTTTATAACAAGCAACACCACATAGTTTATGTTTCCAGGGACTGGAAGAAATGAAAACACTGCTTTTGTTCTTCTGTCATAAGGGATCTCCTACAAAGCTAAAGAGGTTTGTGAAGGATATTGGCCTTTCTACCTGAAAGGGATCATTCAGGGACTCTTAAGTAAGCTGTCATCAACCATTCAGAATGAACTATAGAAAGCCCACTCTGAGCGTCTCAGCCCACAGTGTTCCTAGTTCAAGGGCAAGAAGCGACAAAAAGCATTCTAAAAATAGAGCCCAAGAGAAATTAAGGTTGAGGAAGCCCCAGTCCTTAGCCTTAGAGTAGCATTCTTCAGTAGAAACATAATGCGAGCCTTATGGGTAATCTTTAATTTTCTAGTAGCCACATTAAGAAGGTAAAAAGAGGGACTTCCCTGGTGGCCCAGTGCTTAACATTCAGCACTTTCACTGTGTGTGGCCTGGGTTCAATCCCTGTTCCAGGAACTAAGATCCTGCAAGCTGTGTGGCACGGCCAAAAAAAAGAAAAAAGAAAGGTAAAAAGAAGTGGATGAAATTAACTTTAATAATATATTTTCTTTAACACAAAATATCCAAAATAGTTCAGGAAAAAAATCAATAAAAATTACTAAGGAGATATTTTACATACTTTTTTTCACACTAAGTCTTTAAGTCCCAGCATCAATTCCAATTTGAGGCAAACCCCCAGTCCTGAAGCACAGCCTAGAGACTGGACTTGCGGGTCTACATCTGACTCTGGTATCATTTTGTCCAGGACCACGTGCTCATCCCTCTGCCTGCTTTTCTTTTACAGCCCATACAACACCGGCAACACCATGAAGACGCAATGAGCAAATGGCCTAAGAATTCCTAACGTGAAAGGCCTCTAGGGAGTGTGTCCAGATATTTGGCTTTGCAAAATGTATTGATTTCTAATTTAATTGCATTGTGGTTGGAGGACATACTTTTTGTATTTCTATCCTTTGTTTTAGGGCCCAACATATGCTATGTCCTGGAGAATGTTCCATGTGTCCTTAAATGTATCTCCTTTAATATCTTAGATGCCGTTGTAGAAGCTCCCACCTGGACTACAAATGATCTATTGCAGTAAATAACCACTTACCTCTATTGCCATCTCTGTTCTCATGAAATCCAGCCTAACTCTCCGGTATGAACGATGTGTGTCCAGTAGACATTGCATTTTCTTTCTGGTCCAAAAGATAAACAGGACAGCCCGTTGGGTAAATTCATCATGAGAATCTGGAGTGGCGTTCCAAAAGTAACTTTCCAAGACCTGTTCATCCTATGAACCAAGGGAGGTAAAATACTGCCTTTATGTGTATTATACTTATTCCATAATCTGGAAATTTTCACTGTTAAGTATGTCGGTGTCTGACAAGTGGTGCAAATTAATGCTTGACCACATTCCTTATCTGGTGGAGGGTTCAAAGTTCTAGAATCTAAAGAAAGATCCAACCTGGACCCCAAGACTGCCGGCATCTGTGACCCTCAAGGGCAGAGGCATTTTGTTTCCTATAAAGGAAAGTACTTCCCTGAGTGACACCGGGTGAGGAAAGACACTTTGAAGGCAAAAAAGACATTGGCAGTTTCCACAGAATCAAGTTTGTGAGTTGAGATTTACACTGACACCTTGTTAGTAAAATTGTGTTGGCTTCTGCTTGAAGATTCATTGATTCTCTGCCCTTATAGCTTTTGTTCAAGACCATATTTTGGAACAGAGGTGCTTCTGCAGCACAGGTGCAGTCAAGTTTTTTCAAATCCCTGTGCTATTAATCACCAATCCTGATAATGTTTGGTTTGATTTTCTTTTGCTGACTTAAAAAAAAAAAGACCCAGCATCAATTTTTCACTAACAGCCACATCTCAGTTCAGACCAGCTGCACTCACTTGTACAGCAGCCATGTGCAGTGAATGGCTGCTCTTTCTGGACAAGGCCTTACCTTTGATTTCTCAGAGCTTCTGGAGCAACGCTGAGAACTTGGGAAGGCTGATCCAAACTGTGTTACTTGGTTGTTCAGAACAGTATTAGGTATTTGGATGGACTAAAAATGTCCTGTAGGTATTAAAGCTCTATATGTTTTCACATGTAAGCATAACATTTCTTATTTAACACACTGTAGGAAAAAAATTTACCATCTTTTTTTAACCATTCAGTTTATTAGGGATTTAAAAGCGGTTAAGTCCTTGCTCTGGACACAGCTATCAGGACACTAAAGAATTCATAGAACAGGAAGGCCCGTGGGAAGAGATTCCAGTATAAATGTGGACATGGAAACAGACAGAACAAAGAATGTTGCTCATCAGCCCTTTCATAAGGGTTTAAGTCCTAATGCACGGCAGACGGTGTGCCCTGAGGGGAATTCAGGATGGAAAAAACAGGAAGCATCCTGTGCTTTTGGATATATGGGCCCCTAGGTAGTGAAGATGCATATCCAAGGAAGAATTTCAATGGTCCCAGATTCTCGGATCTTCCCATACATAGAAAAGCACTAAAATCATTAACTTGAGATATTTGTGATTAGTCAAGCCAGTCTTTTACTAATGCTTGACTACATGTACTTCCTCACCAAAAAAATTCATATCTAAACTGGCCCCTTCCCCACCTCTTCAGAGCTACTGAGAGGCGTCTCCCAGGCTCAAGTCCTCAGTAAGGCCCCCGAATAAAATCGAAATCCACTGTTCTCTTGTTGTGCGTTTTTTTCAGTCAACAGACAAGAGAGGAAATAATATTCCAGAGAGCACTCTAGTTTTAATAATCTTTTCTCTGCCTTAACTACTAAAAAAGAGCTGCCCACAAAAATTAGACCAAACCATGAATGTTCATTAAGTCAAGACTCCACAAATAGCATGCATACACGTTTTTTCCCTAATAAACATTAGTTTCTCGGTGCAGTCCAGAAGATGAGCTTAATATTGATTTAAGTCACTCTGCTCCCTAAAATCTTCACTATATATATATATATATTTTAAAGATGTTTTTACGTTGAACTTTAAGTGACAGAATTTTCTCCTAGATTTTGAGTCAATCTGGTTAATTATCATAATATAGGAAAAAGCCAAAAAAAGTAAAGAGAAAATATTTCCATTTCCGGACAATGGTTTGACTGCTCATGACAAAACTTTGCACTTCCACACGAAAACTCAGGGCACTTGTTCTGACACGAAATGAATCCAAAGCACGTTTGAAACTGACGTCTCTCAGGTAATTTACATTCACTAGCATGTGGCTACTTGTCTTTTTTTTTGTTTCAACACAAAGGAGAAGTTTCTTCTAGGAGCTTTGCATCAGCTTCCTTTTCCTCAGGGGAGCGGGTAAAGGCTGGCGCGAGATTTGATTCCTTTCACCTGTGTTAGAGCCTTAGCTATACAAACTTGACCTCACAGTGCTCTCAGGGGAAGGGGAAATTTTTACCCTTGACAACATACCTCGTTTTTCTTGTAATAGTCCAGAAATGACTGTCATCAGAGTTTCAGGGTGAAGTGACTGCATTACTAGCTTACTGTGAATTAACTTATAACTATCTATCTCAACACTCTAAACCCTTCCTACCTCAGGGATTAGAGAGGCAGGAAAAGAAAGGGATTGAGGGCTTCCCTGGTGGCGCAGTGGTTGAGAGTCCGCCTGTTGATGCAGGAAACACGGGTTCGTGCCCCAGTTTGGGAAGATCCCACATAATACGGAGCGGCTGGGCCCGTGAGCCATGGGCGCTGAGCCTGCGCGTCCGGAGTTTGTGCTCCGCAACGGGAGAGGCCGCAACAGTGAGAGGCCCGCGTACCGCAAAAAAAAAAAAAGAAAAGAAAAGGGATTAGGAAGTCTGCCTTTCCTTGCCCGCGTATTAAAGACTGCCGGAGCTCTTCCGTGCGTGTGTCTCTTCTTGTCTTCTAGAAACTTCCTAGCCTGGGAACCGTTTTTACGCATTTCTTCCTCAGCCCCAGAAAAACTTCTGGGACTTCATTTAAGGCGGATGCATATATACAGATTAAAAATGACAAAAATTCAAATAGCATTTGAAGAGTTCAGTGGTTCCTTTCACAATTTACACTGGCCCTTCTTGGGACTCTGTGGGGCTGTTGCATCTGAGGAGTCCGGGAAGAAAGGCCAGGGTGTGCCAGCTTGTCCCCATATAGCCCACAGCTTTACTGGCCTCAGGGAGGTTGGATGGAGCGCGTCCTCCTGAGCCAAGCTCAGCTGCAGATGGAAGCCGGCGAGAGCAGCTCGACTCCCGTGCACCCCCAGCCTGCTGGTCTCCAAAATGGATTAACCCCACAAAGCGGCAGCTCCTCCGATATTCAAGGAGCTTGTGAGCGTGGGGAAGGCATTACTTGAAGCCTGACCTGTCTTACTGCTGATTTTAACAGACTTGCTCCCTGCCCTCAAGGAACTTACAACGTAACAGGTGAGGCAAGACAGACACTGAACGAGCCAATAAACTACCTAATTACAAATTGTGATGCCTGCGAACTTGGAGGTTAGGAACAGGTGCTTTGTCTACGAATGGGAATAACCTGCTTTAAAGTGGGAGGTCAGGGAAGGCCTCTCCAGGCGCCTGATACCCATGATGAGAGATGGAGTTGGAGAAGGATTCAGGCAGGCAAAACGTGCGAGAAAAGTATTCGGGTAGAGGAAAGAGTGTGAATCAGGGTGAGTAGGCCACGCAGTTTACTGGTAACAGCAACTGGTGAGGTGTTTCAGTGCCTCAGAATCTATGACCCTACTTTCAGGGCATCTGAGTTCCTGGGACGTCTCTGAACATTTTTAATTTCCATATACCACCTGTTTTCAATATAACAGAATGGCGTATAAATCATGTAATACCTTTTAAGAACCATCTGATCCCTGCAATTATTTATGTTGCTAGGGTATGAGGCAAGGGACCATATGAAATGGGGGAGCAAAGATTAGTGGACCCAACTTGGGGATACCTGCAAACTGACTCTCTCACCATTCCGATAGGTATCCAGCCTCTGTCCTTTTTCTGTCCCTAAAACCACTGGAAAAGACCTATTTTAACCATCTCCTACTTCCACCCTCACCATTCTACCATAATAAATTAAGCCCCCCCCCCTCCTTTTTTTAATGCTACTTGTTCAAAGTAGCTTCAGTCTGTAGGGAGCATTGGCCTTAGAGAAAATGGGTTTGAATCTTGACTTTACCATTTATCCTGAGTGATTTGGGAAAAATAATCCCTCTGAGGTTATATTTCCCCATCTATAAAATAAATATAACAGCAGCTATTTTATAAGAACATTGCTAGGATTTAATTAGATAATGAATACAAATGGCCTAGCATATATTCGGTGCTCAATAAATGTAGAACAAAGGAAATGAGTCAGTATGTAGTCCAAATACATCCAGATGTCTTACGACCTCTTCCAGGCCTCCTAGAAACGCAAGAAGGCAGAATTGCTAATTCACCAAGACTGAGGAAGCCTGCCAGTATGAGAAGCTGGACATTCTCAAGTTCTGTTGCTAGGTGTTCTGAGCTGTCGTCATCTTGTCAACAAAGACTTATGCCACCCTCAGATGAGTGCCAAGGGCTGAGTGTTTTTCTGATTGACCCAGGGTTTTCCTGCCCCAGATGCTGGGTTTTATCCACCACAGCCTCAGAGGCGTGGGTTAGGAGAGCCTGAGCCCTGAGTCAGTGTACCAAGGACTCCAACCAGAAGATGCTAAGCCGAGCTTTGAGTCCACTTCAGGACAGAATTCCCAACCAGGCAGGAATCTACCCAGTACCCGAGGTCTGACTGCATCTGGAAGGTTCCTTAGAATACATTTTCTGAGTTAGAATACATTTTCATGATCTAATAGTAGAAATTAATAGCATTAATCAACAGGTAGACAAAAGTGGTCTATCCATTAATGGAACACTATTTGGCAATAAAAAGTAAAGAAGTAGTGATACATGTTAGCATTTGAATGAACCTCAAAAATGTTATACTAAGTGAAAGAGCCAGACAAAAAGACCACATCTTTAACAATCCTGTTTATATGAACTGTCCAGAAAAGGCAAATTTATAGAGACAGACAGTAGATTAGTGCCTGGGGCTGGGGATAGGAAGGGGGAGCGACTGTAAATGGGCTTGAGTTTTATTTTGAGGGGCAGATGTAAATGTTTTAAAGTGAGATTGTGGTGGTGGTTACACAATTCTGTGAATAAACTAAGGAATCATTGAATTAAAATAGGTGAATTTGGGCTTCCCTGGTGGCGCAGTGGTTGAGAGTCCGCCTGCAGATCAGGGAACACGGGTTCGTGCCCCGGTCCGGGAAGATCCCACATGCCGCGGAGCGGCTGGGCCCGTGAGCCATGGCCGCTGAGCCTGCGCGTCTGGAGCCTGTGCTCCGCAGCGGGAGAGGCCACAACAGTGAGAGGCCCGCGTACCACAAAAAAAAAAAAAAAAAAAATAGGTGAATTTATGGTATGTAAATGACACCTCCACAAAACCATAAATAAAAAATTAATTTGAAAAGTGAGTAGTTCTCACTTTGGGCCTCAGCTTGGAGGCCGTAGTTTCCAGACAAGAAGTGGCCTGTGTCCCATTGCCCTGCAGCCTTGGCCTGGGTGCCCAAATTCAGCTCCCCGCTCAGGCCCAAAGGAGCCTCACAGTGGCTCCAGAGATGAATGCTCCCAAGTTCTGAAGCTGGGAGAGGCCAGGGGATGAACTCTCTCCAAGAGCCTTCAGGAGGGGCCCTGCTGACACACTGGTTTTAGGACTTCTGATCTCTAGAACTGTAAGGCAATACACTGGTGCTACTTTAAGTCACGAAATTTGTGGTAATTTGTTACAGCAGCATTAGCAAACTGATGCAGTGTTTAAAAGATGAATTCCCACGCTGCATGGATTATCCTCAGAAGGACTTAAAATTTAGCCTTTAGGCCTTACTCATTTGCAAATGTTATTTCTATAAATACAAGGTGAAGCCTTATTAAAAGACTATTAGGAAAAGGTGCTGCTTCCGTTGTCTTCCTGTGCTGGGTACCGGAATCTTGACTGCAATTGTTAATTTGGAGCACAGCTGATTCAGACGTCATACAAAATCAATTTGCGACATTAAAATGATAATAAGGATTGATTAAGACAGATTTAGCTACACTGGAGAATAAGAACCTCAGTTTACTTAACAATTAACTTAAAAGGGGGGGAGGATAAATTGGGAGATTGGGATTGACATATACACACTACTATATATAAAATAGATAACTAATAAGAACCTACTGTTTAACACAGGGAACTCTACTCAGTACTCTCTAATGACCTATATGGAAATAGAATCTAAAAAGAGTGGTTATATATGTATGTATAACAGATTCACTTTGCTGTACAGCAGAAACTAACACAACATTGTAAATCAACTATACTGCAATAAAAATTAATTTAAAAAATTAACTTAGAGAATAAATAATATATAGGCTTTGTTAAAGTTAGCTCCCCATTCTTTATTAAAAGTTTAGTATATTTTAATTCTGCTGTCTTTAGTTTCAGTTTCTCCCTATAGGATGATAACTCTCTCTCTGCCCTCAGCCTAACTATAGCACATCCCAAATCCAATCGCCTCCTTCACATTTCCTCTAGGATGACTCGGACTTTCCAAATCCAACTCTACCCCACCCCACCTCCCATCTCATGCTCTAGCATCCTTTAATCCCTGACTTATGAGGTTGTCAGTTAGAGAAACCAGAAAAGTCACTCTAAATGCTGGTTAATTTTTTTAAATTCCTAAACATTCCTTACATCTTCTCTTCCCACTGCCCCAGCCATGGTTCAGCTCTAAGCCCTCAGGCTCTCTCTCCAGGACCACTCTCACTGCTTCCTCACTCATCTACCTCAAGGCGCGTAAAGGTCAATCCATTCCAAGCAGACCACAGAAAAAAATTCTAACATGCAAGTCTAATCATATACCACCTCTAAGTAAAACCCACTCCTTACTCACCAGCTTTAACTGAAGGCCCTAAATTATCTGGACCCTAACTCTTCAGTTTCATGCTAGAGTTGTATATGTGATTGCTTCCCGCCCACCCCCAACACCTTAGAACAGCTCCCGGTTTCCATTTGGAAATCCACAGACTTCTGGGGAAGCTGACTCCTGCCCTGTTTGGCATTTAGTATCTGGAATGGAATATGTGGCTTAATACAGAAATACTATTTTAGAATGTGCACAGGACCTCTGCTAGTTGAATCAGAGTAGATCTGGGACTATGGCTGGAATTTTTTGCACAAAGTCTCTGAACAATGGACTAGATGCACCAGAGGCCGGGGATGCTAGAAATCAATTTAGCACCAGGAAGGCAGCAAATATGGCCTCTGTGGGGCAAACAGGAGTCCTGGGATAAAATCATGAACCTCTGCATGAAATTATGCCTGAGGGCTACGTTACCTTGAAATGTTTCCATTATATCAGTAAATAAATTCCCTTCACTATTTAATATATTTAAATTGAGATTTATATAAATGGATAGATACCCTGTGTTCATGCATTGGATGACTAAATATTGTTAAGATGTCAATTCTTCCCACCTTGATCTATAGATGCAACACATCCCAATCAAAACCCACAAGCTATTTTGTGGATATTAACAGATTAATTCCAAAGTTTGTGTGAAAAGGCAAAAGACCCGAAACAGCCAACATAATGCTGAAAAAGAATAAAGTTGGGAGACTGACACTACCAGATTGCAAGACTTATTATAAACTGTGGCAATTAATACAGTGTAGTATTGTTTAAAAAAAAAGACATGGGTTAATGAAACAGAGTCCAGAAATAGATGCACCTTAATACAGGCAACTGATCTTGTACAAAGAAAAGAAACAAAGGAAATTCCATGGAGAAAAAAAGTAGTCTTTTCAACAAATGGTGCTAGAACAATTGAAATTCCATATGTAAAAAAAAAAAAAAAAATCTAGACACAGACCTTACACCAGTTATACAAATCAACTCAAAATGGATTATTGTAAAGAAAAAAGTTTCCCTCTACTAACACACAGAATACTTTTGCAACCACATGTGTGGGTTTTCCACACCAGGGAATTCTCCGACACCTCCTGAATGTCCTACAATTCAATTCCGACACCAGCCAGACCCAGCACAGACCCCATGAGGTGGCCTGCCCCCGCTTCAGATGCCAGCTCCAAGTCCAAGATGTCCCCTGTGCTTCTGACCTACTGGCTATAAACCAGAGTTTCCACAACCACCTCCTGAGGTTCATACATTTTCTAGAACAGCTCAGAGAACTCGAGGAAACAGTTATGTTTACAGGTTTGTTCCATAATAAAGGACACAGGTGAATAGCCAGAGGAATAGATATGGGGGTGAGGTCCAGAAGGGTCCTGAGCACAGGAGCTTTTGTCCCCTTAGAGTTGGGGTGCACTACCCTCCAGGCATGTGGATATATTCACTGACCTGGAAGCTCTTCAAACCTCACACTTTCGGGATTCTTTGGAGACTTCATCATGTAGGCATGATACATCAACTTCATTTCCAGCCCCTCCCCTCTCTCCTGTCTCTAGAGAAGGGGGGTGGGCTGCAAGTTCAAGCTTCTCATCCCGCTTACTCTTCTTTGTGATCAGCCTCCCCACCCAGAAGCCCACCAAGAGTTCTCTCATCAGAAGAAAAGATGTTCCTATCATCCAGGAAATTACAAAGGTCTCAGGAACTCTGTGCCAGAAACTGGGGGGATATATATACTATTATTTAACAATTATAGACCTAAATATGAAGCAGTATACTATAAAACTTCTATAAGAAAATATAGGATGAAATTTGTGTGAACTTGGATTTAGCCTTTAGTTTTTAGGTATAACCTCCAAAGTACATTCCATGAAAGAAAAAATGATAAATTAGAATTTATTAAAATTAAAAACTTGTTAGTTAATTTAGGACTAAGAAATCAAGAATATGCAATGGGGAAAGGATAGTCTAATAAATGGTGTTGGAAAAATTGGACAGCCACATGCAAAATAATGAAACTGGACGCCTATTTAACATCATACACAAAAAACAAACAAAAAAACCTCAGAACAGATTGAAGACTTGAATGCAAGACCTGAAGCCATAAAACTCCTAAAAGAAAACACAGGTGGTAAACTCCTTGACATCGGTCTTGGCAATGATTTTTTGAATCTGACACCAAAAGCAAAACCAACAAAAGCAAAAATAAACAAGTGGGACTACATCAAAGAAAAAAGATTCTGCACAGTGAAGGAAACCATCAAGAAAATGAAAAAGCAAACTACTGAATGGGAGAAATATTTGCAAAACGAATATCTGGTACCGTGCTAATATCTGAGCTATATAAATAATTCATACAACTCAATAGCAAAAAAAAGTTTGATTAAAAAATGAACAGAAGATAGGAATAGACATTTTCCCAAGGAAGACATACAGATGGCCAACAGGTACATGAAAAAGTGCCCTACATCATTAATCATCAGAGGAATGCAAATCAAAACCACGATGAGATACCATCTCACACCTAGAATGGCTATTATCAAAAAGACTAGAAACTAACTGTTGGCAAGAATGTGAACAAAAGGGAACCCTTCTGCACTGTTGATGGGAATGTAAATTCGTACAGCCAGTATGGAAAACAGTATGAAGGTTTCCTTAAAAATTAAAAATGGAAGCACAATACGATCCAGCAATTCCACTTCTGGGAATTTACCTGAAGGAAATTTTAAAAACTGGAAAAGACGCAGGCACCCCCAAGTTCATTACAGCATAATTTGTGATAGACAAGATATGGAAACAACCTAAGTACCCATCAATGGATGAATGGATAAAGAAACTGTGGTGTATATATATACACAATGGAATATTATTATTCATTCATAAAAAGTAATGAAACATGGACGGACCTCAAGGATATTATGCTAAGTGAAATAAGTCAGATAGAGAAAGACAAATACCATATGATCTCACTTATATGTGGAATCTAAAAACAAAAACAAAAAGTGTCATAGATACAGAGAACAGATTTGTGGTTGCCAGAGGTGGGGGTGGAGGGTGGGAGAAATGAGAAAACTGTTTTTGTGGGGTTTAATTAGTTCAAACAAATTGAATTCAAATTTTTCAAAACTGTACTCTACGTCTGTGAAAGACTGTTAAGAAATTGAAAGACATGCCACAGCCAGAAAATGCTTGCAAAAACTACTTTTAACTTTCATCAAAAAACACAAACAGCTCTTAAAACTCAACAATAAGAAAAAAGACAGCCCGCTTAAAAATGGGCAAAAGGGGCTTTCCTGGTGGCGCAGTGGTTCAGAGTCCGCCTGCCGATGCAGGGACACAGGTTCGTGCCCCGGTCCGGGAGGATCCCACGTGCTGTGGAGCGGCTGGGCCTGTGAGCCATGGCCGCTGAGCCTGCGCCTATGGAGCCTGTGCTCCGCAACGGGAGAAGCCACAACAGTGAGAGGCCTGCGTACCACAAAAATAAATAAACAAATAAGGGCAAAAGAAGAGAGCTTCAAGATGGCGGAAGAGTAAGACGTGGAGATCACCTTCCTCCCCACAAATACATCTACATGTGGAACAGCTCCTACAGAACACCTACTGAAAGCTGGCAGAAGACCTCAGACTTCCCAAAAGGCAAGAAACTCCCCATGTACCAGGGTAGGGCAAAAGAAACAAGAATAAACAGAGACAAAAGAATAGGGACGGGACCTACACCAGTGGGAGGGAGCTGTGAAGGAAGAAAGGTTTCCACACACTAGAAGCACCTTCGCGGGCGGAGACTGTGGGTGGCGGAGGGGGAAAGCTTCGGAGCCGCGGAGGAGAACATAGCAACAGGGGTGCGGAGGGCAAAGCGGAGAGATTCCTGCACAGAGGATCGGTGCCGACCGGCACTCACCTGCCCGAGAGGCTTGTCTGCTCACCCTCCGGGACGGGTGAGGCTGGGAGCTGAGGCTCGGGCTTCGGTTGGAGCACAGGGAGAGGACTGGCAGAGTGAACAGAGCCTGAAGGGTTTAGTGCGCCACGGCTAGCCAGGAGGGAGTCCGGGAAAAGTCTGGACCTGCCGAAGAGGCAAGAGACTTTTTCTTGCCTCTTTGTTTCCTGGTGCGCGGGGAAAGGGGATTCAGAGCACTGCTGAAAAGAACTCCAGAGAAGGGCGCGAGCCGCGGCTATCAGCGCGGACCCCAGAGATGGGCATGAGACGCTAAGGCTGCTGCGGCCGCCACCAAGAAGCCTGTGTGTGAGCACAGGTCACTATCCACACCTCCCCTCCCAGAAGCCTGTGCAGCCCGCCACTGCCAGGGTCCGGGGATCCAGGGACAACTGCCCCGGGAGAACGCACAGCACGCCTCAGGATGGTGCAACGTGCTGCCGGCCTCTGCCGCTGCAGGCTCCTCCCGCACTCCATGCCCCTCCCTCCCCCCCCCCCCCACCCCGGCCTGAGTTAGCCTGAGCCCCCGAATCAGCCGCTCCTTTAACCCCGTCCTGTCCTGTCGGAGTGAAGAACAGACATCCTCAGGCGACCTACACGCAGAGGCGGGGCCAAATCCAAAGCTGAACCCCGGGAGCTGTGCGAACAAAGAAGAGAAAGGGAAATTTCTCCCAGCAGCCTCAGGAGCAGCGGATTAAATCTCCACAATCAACTTGATGTACCTGCATCTGTGGAATACCTGAATAGACAACGAATCATCCCAAATTGAGGAGGTGGACTTTGGGTGCAATGATATATATATTTTTTCCCTTTTTCTCCTTTTCTGAGTGTGCATGTGTATGCTTCTGTGTGTGATTTTATCTGTATAGCTTTGCTTTTACCATTTGTCCTAGGGTTCTGTCTGTCCGTTTTTTGTTTGTTTTTTTAATTAAAAATTTTTTTTCTTAATAAATATTTTTTATTTTAATAACTTTATTTTATTTTATCTTCTTCTTTCGTTCTTTCTTTCCTCCCTTTTATTCTTAACTGCAGGACAGGCTCTTTGTGCTCCAGACAGGCATCAGGGCTATGTCACTGAGGTGGGAGAGCCAAGTTCAGGACACTGGTCCACAAGAGACCTAGCTTCACGTAATATCAATGGCAAAAATCTCCCAGAGATCTCCATCTCAACGCCAAGACCCAGCTTCACTCAACAACAAGCAAGCTACAGTGCTAGACACCCTATTCCAAACATCTAGCAAGACAGGATCAAAACCCCATCCATTAGCACAGAGGCTGCCTAAAATCATAATAAGGCCACAGACACCCCAAAACACACCACCAGACATGGACCTGCCCAACAGAAAGACAAGATTCAGCCTCAGACACCAGAACACAGGCACTAGTCCCCTCCTAAAGGAAGCCTACACGACCGACTGAACCAATCTTAGCCACTGGGGGCAACACCAAAAATAACGGGAACTACAAACCTGCAGCCTGTGAAAAGGAGACCCCAAACACAGTAAGTTAACAAAATGAGAAGACACAGCAACACACAGCAGATGAAGGAGCAAGGCAAAAACCCACCAGACCTAACAAATGAGGACGAAAGAGGCAGTCTACCTGAAAAAGAATTCAGAATAGTGATAGTTAAGATGATCCAAAATCTTGGAAATAGAATAGAGAAAATACAAGAAACGTTTAACAAGGACATAGAAGAACTAAAAAGGAAACAAACAATGCTGAACAACACAATAAATGAAATTAAAAATTCTCTAGAAGGGATCAATAACAGAATAACTCAGACAGAAGAACGGATAAGTGACCTGGAAGATAAAATAGTGGAAATAACTACTGCAGAGCAGAATACAGAAAAAAGAATGAAAAGAATTGAGGACAGTCTCAGAGACCTCTGGGACAACATTAAATGCACCAATATTCGAATTATAGCCATCCCAGGAGAAGAAGAAAAAAAGAAGGGGACTGAGAAAATATTTGAAGTGATTATAAAGGAAAACTTCCCTAATGTAGGAAAGGAAATAGTTAATCAAGTCCAGGAAGCACAGAGAGTCCCATACAGGATAAATCCAAGGAGAAACACGACAAGACACATATTAATCAAACTATCAAAAATTAAATACAAAGGACAAATATTAAAAGCAGCAAGGGAAAAACAACAAGTAACACATGAGGGAATCCCCATAAGGTTAACAGCTGATCTTTCAGCAGCAACTCTGCAAGCCAGAAGGGAGTGGCAGGACATATTTAAAGTGATGAAGGAGAAAAACCTACAACCAAGATTACCCAGCAAGGATCTCATTCAGTTTGACGGAGAAATTAAAAGCTTTACAGATAAGCAAAAGCTAAGATAATTCAGCACCACCAAACCAGCTTTACAACAAATGCTAAAGGAAATTCTCAAAGCAGGAAACACAAGAGAAAGAAAAGACCTACAATAATAAACCCGGAGCAATTACGAAAATGGTAATTGGAACATACATATCGATAATTACCTTAAATGTAAATGGATTAAATGCTCCAACCAAGAGACATAAACTGGCCGAATGGATAAAAAAAGAAGACCCACATATATGCTGTCTACACGAGACCCACTTCAGACCTAGGGACACATACAGACTGAAAGTGAGGGAATGGAAAAAGATATTCCATGCAAATGGAAATCAAAAGAAAGCTGGAGTAGCAATTCTCATATCAGACAAAATAGACTATAAAACAAAGACTATTACAAGAGACAAAGGACACTACATAGTGATCAAGGAATCAACCCAAGAAGAAGATATAGCAATTGTAAATATTTATGCACCCAACATAGGAGCACCTCAATACATAAGGCAAATACTAACAGCCATAAAAGGGGAAATTGACAGTAACACAATCATAGGAGTGGATTTTAACACCCCACTTTCACCAATTGACAGATCATCCCAAATGAAAATAAATAAGGAAACACAAGCTTTAAATGATACACTAAACAAGATGGACTTAATTGACATTTATAGGACAGTCCATCAGAAACAACAGAATGCACATTCTTCTCAAGTGCTCATGGAACATTCTCCAGGATAGATCATATCTTGGGTCACAAATCAAGCCTTGGTAAATTTAAGAAAATTGAAATCGTATCAAGTATCTTTTCCGACCACAATGCTATGAGACTAGATATCAATTACAGGAAAACATCTGTAAGAAATACAAACACATGGAGGCTAAATAACACATTACTTAATAACCAAGAGATCACTGAGGAAATCAAAGAGGAAATCAAAAATACCTAGAAACAAATGACAATGAAAACACGACAACCCAAAACCTATGAGATACAGCAAAAGCAGTTCTAAGAGGGAAGTTTATAGCAATAGAATTCTACCTTAAGAAACAAGAAACATCTCAAATAATCAATCTAACCTTACACCTAAAGCAATTAGAGAAAGAAGAACAGAGAAACGTCAAAGTTAGCAGAAGCAAAGAAATCATAAAGATCAGATCAAAAATAAATGAAAAAGAAATGAAGGAAATGATAGCAAACATCAATAAAACTAAAAGCAGGGTCTTTGAGGAGATAAAAAAAATTGATAAACCATTAGCCAGACACATCAAGGAAAAAAGGGAGAAGACTCAAACCAATAGAATTAGAAATGAAAAAGGAGAGGTAAAAACTGATACTGCAGAAATACAAAGGATCATGAGAGATTACTACAAGAAAATGTATGCCAATAAAATGGACAACCTGGAAGAAGTGGACAAATTCTTAGAAAGGTACAACCTTGCAAGACTGAACCAGGAAGAAATCGAAAATATGAACAGACCAATCACAAGCACTGAAATTGAAACTGTGATTAAAAATCTTCCAATAAAAAAAAGCCCAGGACCAGATGGCTTCACAGGCGAATTCTATCAAATATTTAGAGAAGAGCTAACACCTATCCTTCTCAAAATCTTCCAAAATACAGCAGAGGGATGAACACTCCCAGACTCATTCTACGAGGCCACCTTCACTCTGATACCAAAACCAGACAAAGGCGTCAAAAAGAAAGAAAACTACAGGCCAATATCACTGATGAACATACATGCCAAAATCCTCAACAAAATACTAGCAAACAGAATCCAACAGCACATTAAAAGGATCATACATACACTATGAGCAAGTGAAGTTTATCCCAGGAATGCAAGAATTCTTCAATATATGTAAATCAATCAACGTGATAAACCATATTAAAAAAATTGAAGGAGAAAAACCATATGATCATCTCAATAGATGCAGAGAAAGCTTTCGACAAAATTCAACACCAATTTATGAGAAAAACCCTCTAGAATGTAGGCATTGAGGGAACTTTCCTCAACATAATAAAAGCCATTTCTGACAAACCCACAGCCAACATCATCCTCAATGGTGAAAAACTGAAACCATTTCCACTAAGATCAGGAAGAAGACAAGGTGGCCCACTCTCACCACTATTATTCAACATAGTTTTGGAGTTTTAGCCTCAGCAATCAGAGAAGAAAAAGAAAGAAATGGAATCCAACTCGGAAGAGAAGAAGTAAAGCTGTCACTGTTTGCAGATGACATGATGCTATACATAGAGAATCCTAAAGATGCTGCCAGAAAACTACTAGAGCTAATCAATGAATTTTCTAAAGTAGCAGGATACAAAATTAGTGCACAGAAATCTCTTGCATTCCTATACACTAATGATGAAAAATCTGAAAGTGAAATTAAGAAAACACTCCCGGGGCTTCCCTGGTGGCACAGTGGTTGAGAATCTGCCTACCAATGCAGCAGACATGGGTTCAAGCCCTGGTCTGGGAGGATCTCACATGCCGCGGAGCAACTGGACACGTGAGCCACAATTACTGAGCCTGCGCGTCTGCAGCCTGTGCTCTGCAACAACAGAGGCTGCGACAGTGAGAGGCCTGTGCACCGCGATGAAGAGTGGCCCCCACTTGCCACAACTAGAGAAAGCCCTTGCACAGAAATGGAGACCCAACACAGCCATAAATTAATTAATTAATTAAAAAAATAAAAAAACTAGAACGGCACCAGCAGAAATGGGGTGTACCCCACTTAACATTCTGAAAAGAAAAGAAAACACTCCCATTTACCTTTGCAACAAAAAGAATAAAATATCTAGGAATAAACCTACCTAAGGAGACAAAAGACCTGTATGCAGAAAATTATAAGACACTGATGAAAGATATTAAAGATGATACAAATAGATGGAGAGATACACCATGTTCTTGGATTGGAAGAATCAACATTGTGAAAATGATTCTACTACCCAAAGCAATCTACAGGCTCAATGCAATCCCTATCAAACTACCACTGGCATTTTTCACAGAACTAGAACAAAAAATCTCACAATTTGTATGGAAACACAAAAGACCCCGAATAGCCAAAGCAATCTTGAGAACAAAAAACGGAGCTGGAGGAATCAGGCTTCCTGACTTCAGACTATACTACAAAGCTACAGTAATCAAGACAGTATGGTACTGGCACAAAAACAGAAATATAGATCAATGGAACAGGATAGAAATCCCAGATATAAACCCATGCACATATGGTTACCTTATCTTTGATAAAGGAGGCAGAAATGTACAGTGGAGAAAGGACAGCCTCTTCAATAAGTGGTGCTGGGAAAACTGGACAGGTACAGGTAAAAGTATGAGATTAGAACACTCCCTAACACCATACACAAAAATAAGCTTAAAATGGATTAAAGACCTAAATGTAAGGCCAGAAACTATCAAACTCTTAGAGGAAAACATAGGCAGAACACTCTATGATATAAATCACAGCAAGATCCTTTTTGACCCACCTCCTAGAGAAATGGAAATAAAAACAAGAATAAACAAATGGGACCTAATGAAACTTCAAAGCTTTTGTACAGCAATGGAAACCATAAGCAAGACCAAAAGACAACACTCAGAATGGGAGAAAATATTTGCAAATGAAGCAACTGACAAGGATTAATCTCCAAAATTTACAACCAGCTCATGCAGCTCAATAACCCAATCTAAAAATGGGCAGAAGACCTAAATAGACATTTCTCCAAAGAAGATATACAGACTGCCAACAAACACATGAAAGAATGCTCAACATCACTAATCATTAGAGAAATGCAAATCAAAACTACAATGAGATATCATCTCACACCAGTCAGAATGGCCATCATCAAAAAAATCTAGAAACAATAAATGCTGGAGAGGGTGTGGAGAAAAGGGAACACTCTTGCACTGCTGGTGGGAATGTGAATTGGTAGAGCCACTATGGAGAACAGTATGGAGGTTCCTTAAAAAACTACAAATAGAACTACCATATGACCCAGCAATCCCACTATGGGCATATACCCTGAGAAAACTAAAATTCAAAAAGAGTCATGTACCAAAATGTTCATTGCAGCTCTATTTACAATAGCCCGGAGATGGAAACAACCTAAGTGCCCATCATCGGATGAATGGATAAAGAAGATGTGGCACATATATACAATGGAATACTACTCAGCCGTAAAAAGAAACGAAATTGAGCTATTTGTCATGAGGTGCATAGACCTAGAGTCTGTCATACAGTGTGAAGTAAGTCAGAAAGAAAAACACAATTACCATGTGCTAACACATATATATGGAATTTAAGGGAAAAAACTGTCATGAAAAACCTAGGGGTAAGACAGGAATAAAGACACAGACATACTGGAGAATGGACTTAAGGATATGGGGAGGGGGAAGGGTGAGCTGTGACAGGGCGAGAGAGAGGCATGGACATATATACACTAACAAACGTAAGGTAGATAGCTAGTGGGAAGCAGCCGCATGGCACAGGGATATTGGCTCGGTGCTTTGTAACTGCCTGGAGGGGTGGGATAGGGAGGGTGGGAGGGAGGGAGACTCAAGAGGGAAGAGATATGGGAACATATGTATATGTATAACTAATTCACTTTGTTATAAAGCAGAAACTAACACACCATTGTAAAACAATTATACTCTAATAAATATGTAAAAAATAATAATAATGAAGAATAAATAGAATCCTTTCAAAAAGAAAAAAAAAGAAAATTAATGCACATTTTTTGCATTCCTATATACTAATGAGGAAAAATCTGAAGGAGAAATTAAGGAAACACTTCTATTTACCATTGCAACAAAAAGAATAAAGTACCTATGAATAAACCTACCTAAGGAGAAAAAAGTCCTGTATGCAGAAAACTATAAGACACTGATGAATGAAATCAAACACGATACAAACAGATGGAGAGACATACCATATTCTTGGATTGGAAGAATCAACATTGTGATAATGACTATACCACCCAAAAGCAATCTACAGATTCAATGCAATCCCTATCAAACTACCAATGGCATTTTTCACAGAACTAGAAAAAAAAATTTTACAATTTGTATGGAAACAAAAAAGACCCCGAATAGCCAAAGCAGTCTTGAGAAAGAAAATGGAGTCAGAGGAACAAGAGTCCCTGACTTCAGACTATACTACAAAGCTACAGTAATCAAGACAATATGGTATTGGCACAAAAACAGAAACATAGATCAATGGAACAGGATAGAAACCCAGAGATAAACCCATGCACATATTGTCACCTTAACTTTGATAAAGGAGGCAAGCCAAGAATAAACAGTGGAGAAAAGACAGCCTCTTCAGTAAGTGGTGCTGGGAAAACTAGACAGCTACGTCTAAAAGAATGAAATTAGAACACTCACTAACAGCATACACAAAAATAAGCTCAAAATTGATTAAAGACCTAAACGTAAGGCCAGACACTATAAACTATTAGAGGAAAACATAGGCAGAACACTCTATGACATAAATCACAGCAAGATCTTTTTTGACCCCGCTCCTAGAGAAATGGAAATAAAAAACAAATGGGACCTAGTGAATTTTAAAATCTTTTTCACAACAAAGGAAACCATAAACAAGATGAAAAGACAACCCTCAGAATGGGACAAAATATTTACAAATGAAGCAACTGACAAAGGATTAATCTCCAAAATTTAAAAGAAGCTAATGCAGCTCAATATAAAAAAAAAAAACAACTGAATCCAAAACTGGGCAGAAGACCTAAATAGACATTTATCCAAACAAAATATACAGATTGCCAACAGACACATGAAAGGATGCTCAACATCATTAATCATTAGAGAAATGCAAATCAAAGCTACAATGAGATATCATCTCACACCAGTCAGAATGGCCATCATCAAAAAATCTACAAAGAATAAATGCTGGAGAGGATGTGGAGAAAGGGAACCCTTTTGCACTGTTGGTGGGAATGTAAATTGATACAGTCACTATAGAGAAAAGTATGGATGTTCCTTAAAAAACTAAAAATAGAACCACCATACAACCCCCAGCAATCCCAGTACTGGGCATATACCCTGAGAAATCCATAATTCAAAAAGAGTCATATACCACAATGTTCATTGCACCTCTATTTACAATAGCCAGGACATGGAAGCAACCTAAGTGTCCATCGACAGATGAATGGATAAAGAAGATGTGGCCCATATATACAATGGAATAGTATTCATCCATAAAAGGAAATGAAATTGGGTTATTTGTAGTGAGGTGGATACACCTAGAGTGTGTCATACAGAGCAAAGTAAGTTAGAGAGAGAATAAGAAATACCGTATGCTAACACATATATATGAGATATTTTTAAATAAAGGTCATCAAGAACCTAGGGGCAGGACAGGAATAAAGACACATACCTACTATGGAATGGATCTGAGGACACGTGCATCCCAAAGGGTAAGCTGGGACGAAATGAGAGAGTGGCATGGGCATATATACATTACCAAAGTAAAACCAATAGCTAGTGGGAAGCAGCTGCATAGCACAGGGAGATTAGCTCGGTGCTTTGTGACCACCTAGAGGTGTGGGATAGGGAGGGTGGGAGGGAGACGCAAGAGGGAGGAGATATGGGGATATATGTATATGTATAGCTGTTTCACTTTGTTATAAAGCAGAAACTGACACAATACTGTAAAGCAATTATACTCCAATAAAGATGTTAAAAATAACTAAATAAAGTTGTGTTTGGTCCTGTTGAAAAAAAAAAAGAAATTAAAGATGATACAAATGGAGAGATATACCATGTTCTTGGATTGGAAGAATCAACATTGTGAAAATGACTCTACTACCCAAAGCAATCTACAGATTCAATGTAATCCCTATCGAACTACCACTGATATTTTTCACAGAACTAGAACCAAAAATTTCACAATTTGTTTGGAAACACAAAAGATCCCAAATAGCCAATGCAATCTTGAGAAAGAAAAACGGAGCTGCAGGAATCAGGCTCCCTGACTTCAGACTATACTACAGAGCTACAGTAATCAAGACAGTATGGTACTGGCACAGAAACAGAAATATAGAGCAATGGAACAGGATAGAAAGCCCAGTGATAAACCCACGCACATATGGTCACCTTATCTTTGATAAAGTAGGCAAGAATATACAGTGGAGGAAAGACAGCCCCTTCAATAAATGGTGCTGGGAAAACTGGACAGCTACATGTAAAACAATGAAATTAGAACACTTCCTAACAGCATACACAAAAATAAACTCAAAATGGATTAAAGACCTAAATGTAAGGCCAGACACTATCAAACTCTTAGAGGAAAACATAGGCAGAACACTCTATGACGTAAATCACAGCAAGACCCTTTTTGACCCACCTCCTAGTGAAATGGAAATAAAAACAAAAATAAGGTGGGACATAATTAAACTTCAAAGCTTTTGCACAGCAAAGGAAACCATAAACAAGACGAAAAGACAACACTCAGAATGGGAGAAAATATTTGTAAATGAAACAACTGACAAAGGATTAATCTCCAAAATTTACAAGCAGCTCATGCAGCTCAACATTTAAAAAACAAACAACCCAATCCAAAACTGGGCAGAAGACCTAAATAGACATTTCTCCAGAGAAGATATACAGATTGCCAACAGACACATGAAACAATGCTGAACATCATTACTCATTAGAGAAATGCAAATCAAAACTACAATGAGATATCATCTCACACCGGTCAGAATGGCCATCATCAAAAAATCTACAAACAGGGGCTTCCCTGGTGGCGCAGTGGTTGGGAGCCTGCCTGCCAATGCAGGAGACATGGGTTCATGCCCCAGTCTGGGAGGATCCCACATGCCGCGGAGCGGCTGGTCCCGGGAGCCATGGCCACTGAGCCTGCCCGTCTGGAGCCTGTGCTCCGCAGCGGGAGAGGCCATAATGGTGAGAGGCCCGCATAACGGAAAAAAAAAAATCTACAAACAGTAAATGCTGGAGAGAGTGTGGAGAAAAGGGAACCCTCTTACACTGTTGGTGGGAATGTAAATCGATACAGCCACTATGGAGAACAGTATGGAGGTTACTTTAAAAACTGAAAATACAACTATCATATGACACAGCAATCCCACTACTGGGCATATACCCTGAGAAAACCATAATTCAGAAAGTGTCATGTACCACAATATTCATTGCAGCTCTATTTACAATAGCCAGGACATGGAAGCAACCAAAGTCTCCATCAACAGATGAATGAATAAAGAAGATGTGGCACATATATACAATGGAATATTACTCTGCCATAATAAGGGACGAAACTGAGTTATTTGTAGTGAGGTGGATGGACCTAGAGTCTGTCATACAGAGTGAAGTAAGTCAGAAAGAGAAAAACAAATACAGTATGCTAACACATATATGTGGAATCTGAAAAAAAATATAAGGTCATGAAGATCCTAAGGGAAAGATGGGAATAAAGATGCAGACCTACTAGAGAATGGACTTTAGGATATGGGGAGGGGGAAGGATAAGCTGTGACAAAGTGAGAGAGTGGCATGGACATAAATACACTACCAAACGTAAAATAGATAGCTAGTAGGAAGCAGCCGCATAGCACAGGGAGATCAGCTCGGTGCTTTGTGACCACCTAGAGGGGTGGGATAGGGAGGGTGGGAGGGAGGGAGATGCAAGAGGGAAGAGATATTGGGACATATGTATATGTATAACTGATTCACTTTTTTATAAAGCAGAAACTAACACACCATTATAAAACAATTATACTCCAATAAAGATTAAAAAAAAATGCTAGGGGAATGGCCACCAGTGCAGAGTACTCCATAATCAGCTGTATTATTATTGCTCAGAAGGCATTCTAGGCATGCCTTAGTTTGTACAATAAATACATTTATTTCAAATAATAAAAAATAATAAAAATGGGCAAAAGATCTGAACAGACACCTCACTAAGGAAAACGGCAAATAAGTCAAGATGCTCATCCTCACTAGTCATAGGGAATTTCATGAAACAGCAGTGAAATGCCATACACATCTCTCAGAATTGCTGAAATCCAAAACACTGGTAACACCAAATGCTGGTGAGCATGCAAAGCGACAGGCAATCTCCCTCATGCTGGCTGGGAATACAAATGGTACAGGTCCTTGGGCAAACAGCTTGGCTGTCTCTTACAAAGCTAATGCAATAATCTTATTTATCCAATTTATTTGAAAACCTAAATTCACACAAAACCTGTAAACAATTGTCTATACCAACTTATAATTGCCTAAACTGGAAGCAACCAAGCTGTCCTTCCATAGGGGTGTGGATGAACAGCCTGTGATGCATCCAGACAATGGAATGGCTTCAGTGTAACAGAGAAGCAATGTGAAAAGACATGGAGCACACTTAAGTGAATATTGCCGGATGAAAGAAGTCCATGTGGAAAAACTGTATTGCCTAGTCCAAAAACATGCCATTCTGGAAAGTACAAAATGGCATGGACAGTAAAATGATCAGTGGTTGCCAGGTTTTCTGAGAGGGGAGGAACGAAGAAATAGGAGGGACACGGGAATTTTGTGGGAAAGAATGGGTTTTCTCTCACTATAAGTGCAAATCCATTACCCTACCTGTACTTTATACTCTAGGACTAATGTCGTCTGTGAGCACTTTATGCTGTATTCATTCATCATTTCCTCAAGAAGTGATTATCAGGCACTATACAATATGTTATGCATGTCCTAGGCTAGAATACTCTATATACATTTGGACTTACTTCCTCTCTTACTAGAATTTCTTTCTCCATTAGTTGCCTAGCATTTGCCTATTTAATATTCTAAGCTCTTCCAGTCATCAAGTGCCCTGAAAACACATGCATAATGCCTCTCCCCACCAACAGTTAGTTCATCCTCTTCTCTTACCTGAGCTTCTTCTATAATTGAATATTTCATCATATGAATCGTTATTTAGCTAGATCTCTTCTATAAGCTCTTAGAGTTGGAGGAGCATTGTTATTAAAATGACTGCAAATTACAACCACCAGTCAGTGAAAACCTTGTGAAACACTCAGGGTTCAAAGAAATACACTTTTAATATCTGTTTTGTGTGGGTCTGTAAAACATACAAAATAAAAATAATGCAGGTTTTTAGTAAGATTCAGAGATTTTTACACGGAAAGAAGAAACATTAACATATCTTAAAAGCCAAAACCATGCAAAATGTAATCAAGTGACCAACATCCGTGGGCTGTAGATTTCTGGGAGAGCCTCAGGAATTAGGGGATGAGTAGAAACTGGATCCAGGGACACGGGCTTGAGCACTGTGAACCAGAATGTAGCATCCCAGCCAAAATCTCTCGTTAACAGAGATGGTAACTGTCTTTCTTTTAGCTTGCAAAATATTTATTTATTTATTTTGGCTGCACCGGGTCTTAGTTGTAGCATGCAGGGTTTTAGTTGTGGCATGCATGAGGGATCTAGTTCCCCGACCATGGATCGAACCAGGGCCCCCTGCTCTGGGAGCACAGAGTCTTACCCACTGGACCACCAGGAAAGTCCCTTATTTATTTATTTTTTTAATAAGTTAATAGATTATATTTTTTAGAGCTGTTTAGATTCATAGCATAATTGGGCAGAAGGTACAGAATTTTCCCACATACTCCTTGTCCGAATACATGCAGCTTCCCGCACGATGGGCATTTTACTCCCCGTGGCCCTTCTGCTACAGTCGAGGACCCTGCCCTGCACTGCAACGTGTGCTTGTCTTTCCTAGCATGTAAGCATCTTATTAGTGTCAGGAAGGTTCTAAATGTTTAGGAAAATCAAAACCATAGCAATAATATCATTGTGTTAAGGAACATGCATGAATTTCTTACATATTTTTCATTTATAAAATAATTTGTCATATTAGAACTTTAGCTTTATAACTAAAATGTCAGATCAAGAAATTGATTTAGACTTGTAATTTTAAGTTGAAATCTTCCTGAGTTGGAACATTTATGTGACCTTTAAACTTCACTATATTTATACAAGTTCAGTTTATTACATTTATAAGAATTGTATAATACTTAGGCTTTGCTTATTAGGTCAAAATATTTGTAAACGAAATGGGATGTATTGAATTTGCAAATGCAATTTAAAAATATAAAACGTGTAAATAGGCCAGACTAAGCATTAGTAACAGCTCCCCTACAAGTGACAATTAATAGTTGCTCAAAAAAATAAGATTATTGTAATACGAACTTTAAAACTTTGGGAAGAGCTAGGATTTTGAATCTGTGACTTATTTTAAAAATCTCAGTAGACTTTTTGGAATAGATGCAGTTTCCTATGAGGGAAACAAAACAAACTTCTCATATTTAACTTATCCAGAGTAAATCAACCCTTCCTTTAATCTTTCCAACTTCTATAATTGTATCAATCAAAATAAAGGTTTAAAAATTATTTATTTATTTGGCTGTGCTGGGTCTTAGCTATGGCATGCGCGTGGGATCTAGTTCCCCGACCAGGGATCTAACTTGGGCCCCCTGTGTTGGAAGCGCGGAGTCAGCCACTGGACCACCAGGAAAGTCCCTAAAGTGTTTTATGTTGTTGTTGTTGTTCTGTTTGTTTTTTGTATTTATCTCTTTGCTCTCCTGCAGTAAAATTCCACAGCACAGGGACAATGTCTCATTTATATTTGGTTCTGCAGTGTCTGGCATAAGACTTTGGTACACAGTAAGTGCTCAATAAATGCTGGACACAATGCAAAGGTTCTGGAAAAGATGGCAGAGTGTGACAAAATGGCTCAAATTTACATTTATTCATTGTCAAGATTCGTGTACCAAAGCAGTACAGGTGTATCCGAGGTGACTTGAAGCATGATTAACATTTTGGTCAAATCCCAAAGGGAGAAAATTGTGTAACAGCTCATCTCTCTTCCTGTCCATTCTTGTGTCAGTTAAATCCACAGGAATTGTTGTTGGTCTTTTAACTTTGTGCATCTTGTCCTTGAGTAACACTGAGGCTTCTGAATTCATTGAATGTTTCTGGATCTTGACTTAAACATTGACTTTGCGGTAGTGAAAACAACTTGGAAAGAAGGAACCTGCACTCAAGTCCTGAACCTGTCACAAGCCAAATACAACAGAGCAGCTGTACAGCCTGGTTCAGTTGCTTACCCTCTCTGCGTATTGCTTTCCTTGTCAGTAAAAGAAAATGATATCAGTATCTATCTTGTAAGGCCAACTGGCCCGAGGCAGGGGAACACAATCAGATTCACAGGTTGCATCAGACCGAAACTCTCCGGACCACCCAGTTGCAGAAACTGACCTGGAGACCTTCCGGACCACCCAGTTCCAGGAACTGACCTGGGGACTTTGCACCCGGCCCAGCCTTCCCACCTTTCGAGGGGTGGGACTAACGGTCCCCCAGGATACCGGAAAAGACCACCAAATAAGGAATAACCTGCGATCTCCCAGATTCACCACACCCCTTTCCCTTCTTCCCCTATAAAATCTTGCCCAACCCTCGCCCAGGTGCGACTTCTCTGGCCCCTTTTTCTCGGGCCAGTGAACCTCGCCCGGGAGAGCTCCCTAATAAAGCTCACTTGAAGCTTTCCTCTGTTTTGCGGTGCTGTTTGTTAAGATCCGATCTTACATATCTCATAGCAACTCTTTATAAAATGCAGTCATAGTGGTTAAGAATCCTCCTGCCAATTCAGGGGACACGGGTTCGAGCCCTGGTCCAGGAAGATCCCACATGCCGTGGAGCAACTAAGCCCGTGCACCACAACTACTGAGCCTGTGCTCTGGAGCCCGTGAGCCACAACTACTGAGCCCGTGTGCCACAACTACTGAAGCCCGTGCACCCAAGAGCCCGTGCTCCACAACAAAAGAAGCCACCGCAATGAGAAGCTCGTGCACCACAACAAAGAGTAGCCCCCGCTCGCTGCAACTAGAGAAAGCATGCGTGCAGAAAAAAGAACCAATGCAGCCATAAATAAATAAAGAAATTCATTTATTTTAAAAATGTAATCATAATGTATAAATTCAGGGCAACTATATAAATGGAAGACTCATGATATATGCTCAGAAGAACTGTTTCTCTCTCTGTCTCGACATTGCCTTCTAGGTCCTTTCTACTCAGAGTGTGGCTTGTGGCCCAGCAGCACCAGCCTCGCCTGGAGCTTGTTGGATGTGCAGAATCGCAGTCTCGCCCCCCAGCCCTACTGGATCAGAGGCTGCATGTTGACAAAGTCCCAGATGACTGCACATTCCAGCTTGAGAAGCACTGTCTACACAGGGCTGAAGGGGTGAGTGTGTTCCTTTGTTATTGCTGCTGTAATAAATCAAAACAAACTGAGTGCTTGAAACAAGAAAAGTGTATGATCTTACAGTTCTGGAGGCAGACGTCCTAAACTCAAGGTGTGGGCAGGCCTGGTTCCTTCTCAGGCTCCAGGGGAATTTCATCTCCTTGACTTTCCAGCTCCTGGAGGCGCCTGCATCCTGGGCTCGTGGCCCCTTCCCCCGTCGTCGCTCCGACCACTGCCTCTGGCTTCAACCTTCCTCTCTGACTCTGACTCCCCGGCCTAGCCTCTTTCACTAACAGGACCTTTGTGATGACAGTGGGCCACCGGATAACCCAGGATACCCTTCCCACCTCAAGTTCTTAAACTTTAATCACTTCTACAAAAGTCCGTTTTGTCGTATAAAGTAACATATTCACAGGGGGATTTGGACATGGCATCTCTGAGGGGCCATTGTTCTGTTTGTAACAGATTCTGTGCGACTAAGTTTTGCTCAGTGGATCGGAAATCTATTTCAAAACAGCGGCAACTCAATGACATGCTGACATGCTCGCATTAGTTCATTGATTCAGTCATTTGTATCCTTAGTGTTTCAGGGCCTAAAGGCTGCCCAACAATCCACTTATGCTCTCTGTCCTCACTCTCTTCCACTCCCACCCCCTCCCCCGAAATCCTTTCTCTTCCATGTGCCCACCTCACATTTCACCTTTACTCTCAAGGGATGACTTGGCCTCCCATTTCACAGAGAAGTTACAGCCCACCGGACTTTTTTTTTTTTATTATTCGCACTGTGTGGCAAGCGGAACTTCCCTGACCATGTGTTGAACCCGCATCCCCTGCAGTGGAAGCGCAGAGTCTTAACCACTGGACGACCAGGAAAGCTCGACCAGACATATTTGAGGATAGGTGATTCTGTAATATTTTGGCATATATCCTAGAAGGAGTTCAGAGAATTAGGTAGAATTGCTATGATAAAACTCCTTTCACTCCTTCTATGTACTTATTATACAAACAGGGTGTTTCGTTTTGGTTTTTTTTTAATTTGAATTATAAAAAGAAAAATATGAATAGAACTGATGCAAAGCTTGTTTTATTTTATTAATATGTAATATTTATCCACAGATATATGAATTAAAATTTAAAGGCCCTGCTCATCTCATTAGGAGATATACTTCAATAATATTTTGTTTTATGTTAATAGTTATTATCAAAATTATAAAAAGTTATACTATCTTATGTGCTAAAATAATTATATCTAAATTGAGGATGAATATTTTATTACATTCATATTTTGTTGCAGATAAATATGGTAGGTTGATTAATAGAATATAGTATAAAATTCAGTTATGGAAATTAAAAGAATATGAATGGTCAAGGAATGAAGGTACATTTTGAAATTGCTAAACTGTTTTTAAAAAGAGCTTGTTTTTTTTTTAGCGTGTTTATCTTTTCAATGTGCGATGGTGGATACCAAATTTCTAGAGTATTTTGAATTGATTGACGGTATTTAAAAGATATAATAATTTTTGATATGCTAGAAATTACATCCTTTGCAAAGAAAATGTTTGGATGTCAAATTTAAAATGTGTTAATTGTACATATTTTTTCAAACATTTTTAAGGGTGCTGAGCAAAACAGTTTGAAGAACCATGAGCTGAAACATTGGTTTTCAAGCTTAAGCACGCACCAGGATCCCTGGAAGGTGGTTAAAACGCAGGTCGCTGGTCTCCTCCGCGGACACATTTCTCACTCACTGGGTCCGGAGTGGAGCTGGGGAATTTGCATTTTTCATCAGTTCCCAGGTGGTGCGAACGCTGCTGGCCCACACCCTGAGGACCGCAGTCCTGCTCTAGAATTACTAGCCTACGCGCAGCTGACTAAACTGGAAACACGGGTATCCTCCTGCCCCTCCTCCTCCCACAGCCTCCCAAACAATCACCACCTAGTCTTTCCCAATTACTCCACCAGCAAATAGGAAGCGAGTGCAACCGCCCCTCCCCATCCCCTGCCCCGGTCCAGCGCAGCCCCGCCCTCACCTGGATCCCCGCCGCAGCCCCCCTCCCGCCATCTCTCCGCAACACAGCCAGAAAGACCTGCCCGAAGTCCAGCCACAATTAGTCACACGCTTGCTCAGAACCTTCCCTAACCCTCCGTTACACTGAAGATGCAAGACCAAATATCCTCCTGTGTCTCTTGGTCTCGGCTTATTTTTAGAACTTCATTCCCCGTCTCCAATCCTCACCACGACTGTAAACTCCAAGTCTACTGACGTATTTCTTGTCCTTTAATGTGCTCTGCTCTTTCTCACCTCTGGGATGCAATTTAAACTCTGGGGAAAACTCCTCTGCTCCCCCAACCCTTGTTCACTGGGCTGAGGCCTACTCACCTCCAGATTGCTTCTTAGAAGTCACTTAGTCCAGAGCTCATCCTGGACTCTTTACAACCAGCTCAAATCCCGCTAAATGTGCTCTCATGGCCCCGCTGCTGGCTTCAAGGATCACACATCACATTTGATGGTACTTGCCTGTTTGCTTGCCTCTCTCCCTCCAACCAATGCTGAAATGAGCAGAGAATAGAGTCATGGTCCCTGCCGCTAGAATTTCGACAGAAGACGGTGGCAGGAAGACAAACACACAGAGAAAGAGAAGACAGTATGGTTTACTGTGAAAGTGAGTGACACAGAGTGTAAGTGCAACAGAAGTTTCAAAAGAAGGGAAATCGTGCTCGATGGATTGTTTGGAGGAGACCAAATGAAGACCCTGAATCCCCACATTTTCTTTTCTTGACTCATCTAGTTGAGGACAAACGGCATTTTGTGAGCCTTTGGGCAAGGCAGTGAGCTATTTATTTAGCATGAATCTTTTCCGAGACTGGGAGCTATCATATGAAGAGAGGCTGGGCAGCCTGCCGTACGACCTTAGTGCAGTGAGTTCAAAGCTTGTAATTGCTATTGATTATTATTATTTTTGCATCAGTTCACATCTGGTCCAAGGGAATATAGACAGATAGAATTACAGTTTTTGGAAACTGCATGGAGTTTTATTACAGCAAAGGGTGACAAATGGTTCCTCCAAAAGCTGGTTTAGTAAACTGCTGTAGTTGAAAAAGATGTAATGATAGTGTTTTCTTTCAAAGATATTTAAAGGCACACATTTTCATTCAATTCAAGTCTTATATACTATACACGGTGAAAGTACTCGAAGATTCTAAGAATCATGCATTCTTACATCTATGACAAAGGCAGTTTTAAAAAGCCTTTTTAACAAACATTAAATTTTAACAGGGACTTCCCTGGTGGCTCAGTGGATGACTCCACACACCCAATGCAGGGGGCCCAGGTTTGATCCCTTGTCAGGGAACTAGATCCCACATGCATGCCGCAACTAAGGAGCCCGCATGCCGCAGCTAAGGAGCTGGCAAGCCGCAAATAGACCTGGTGCAACTATATAAAGAGATAAATATTAAGACAAAAAAAGTTGATGTTTAAAAAAAAATTTAACAAATATTAAACATTTTAACAAATATTCTAAATGTTGACCTGGCATTTGTGGTACGCGGGCCTCTGTCTGTTGTGGTCTGTCCCGCTGCGGAGCACAGGCTCCGGATGCGCAGGCTCAACGGCCATGGCTCACGGGCCCAGCCGCTCCGCGGCATGTGGGATCTTCCCGGACCGGGGCACGAACCCGTGTCCCCTGCATCGGCAGTAGGACTCTCAACCACTGCGCCACCAGGGAAGCCCTGACCTGGCATTTTTATTTAAAAGTTTAAATTTCCTGATAGTAGTGGTTGTTAAAATACCATACAGCAAAGATGTAAGTTTCTCCCGTGTGAGAAGCAATTTGGTTCTGCTCTCACTGGTCCATGTGACCATCAAGTAATAGGAGTACTCCTGCTCATGTGTTTGCATAACTTACTTACAAATAAATATTATGCATGTTTATTTAACATATACTGCTGCAGTTTCCCTGATCATTTCTGTAAAGAAAGTATCCAGAAAAAAATTAAGTCTCCAAATAAAATCCTTCAGGGACAAAAGGGAATAGCTACAAATAGGGCAGGAACATCTGAGAGTGTGACTTGCAGACACAGGAGCAGGGGAGCTTGCAGACTAGGAAGCCCTTCTGGAGAAATGATCTGGGGCAGCATAGTAAGGAGGTGTATGAATGTTTGTGGGAGGCCGTTCTGAACATAAAGGGCAATAGAACACAAGCGGTGGGTTTTGTGGAGCGGGCGAGGGAGACAAAGCCTGCAGTCAGAGGATGGGCTTGGGCAGAGCCATGCATGAGCCACGTGTAGGAGGTTGGAGGGCCAGAAATGCACACAGATGCCAAACGAGTCAGGTCTGCGTGAAGCTGGGAAGGCCGAAAAAAGGCAGCGGATAGGAATGTAGCAAACAAGGGCAGAACTGTCGGAGCAGGTGATGTGTGGCTGGAGAGGAAGGGGCAGAGGGGAACAGTGAGGCTGAGGGAGGGAACACGTCACGGTACTGACGATGCACAAAAGTGAAGCGTGCACAGTGATTTCGTGAGATCGATGCTGTATGTTCTTTAGAGAAAGTAGCTATAGGGGTTCCACAAGGGCGACCAACTCATTTTTAATGCTGAAGAAAACCCACAAAGTTCACAAATGAGAAACATGAGCATTAGTTTTTAATGCCATTAATAGGTTGGATGAGATTGGGGGCGTTATTAAAGACCCACACCAAACCATATCAAAGTGAAAGAGAATTTCATACTGATGAATAGGGAAAGTATGGTTCCATGTACCACACAATAATTTTGGCGTATATAAAATTTATTAATTGGACTGACCCTGTTAAAATAATGATTGTGCATACCTGTGCAGTACACGGCTAGGTTTATAAAATACAGCATAAGAATATTAAATATACTTTACCATCAAAGTTAAGAAGAGTCCACTATACTTGACTGAATGCATTCTCCAAATAAGGAACAGGGTAAATGAGAACTTTTCACAGCCTCGACTCAAGGGTCATACACAGATACGAGTGGATAAGCAGAGAAGTAAATATTAGCTTCTTCCAGCAACTTATTTGCTTCTGAGTCTTAAAATATTGAATACATTCTCACTTTTCTACTGTGCTTTATAAGGAAGTTAGTTGCAGAGCCTAAGGGACTGAAAAAAAATTGACTTAAACAGAACGATTCTTTCCTGGAAAATATATGGTGTGATTTGTAAAAGGAATATCTGGGGTTGTATTGTTTTTGTTTTTGTTTTTGTTTTTACATTGTTGCGAAAGTTTGCATTCAGCTGATAGTGCATAACTCTCATTTTGGGGTTTCATAGTATGCTGATAGTTTTGGCAAAATTCATGGGAACTGTCCAAATGAGACAGACTTTAAACTTACAGACAAGGAGAGTATCATGAATTCTCGAATCACTCATTGGGAGGGAGCTAAATATTTTAAATCCCTTCGGTTAGCTCCTCTCACAGCAGACCCAGATGCTAATGTGAACTCCTGGTTAATGACCTTGTTCAAGGTCACCGAATAAATCTGTTTCAGTCCTAGGGCTGGACTTCTAATCTCAGAGTCCTTACATGTAGCCTGTCTCCTGAGCTGAGAGACAGGCTACATGTAGACAGGCTACAGTCTATTAATTGCCATTAATAGACTCATTAGGTACTGTGGGTTTTCAAATCTGATTTAAAAATTCAATGTGTGTAAACCATGAATACAGATAACACATGTGCAATTTATGTACTTTGCAGCATTGCTTAGTGTTGAGTAAAAATCTAGACGCCCTCAAGTCCAGAAAAATGTACCTTTAGAAATGCTTTTTTTGACCAACAAACTGTTGAAATCATTGATTTTAAATTAGTTGTCAACATTGAAAAATTAGAAGATTTTGTAGCTGCCTTTCTGGCTCTTTTTTTTTTCTTTTTTTTTGCGATACGTGGGTCTCTCACTGTTGTGGCCTCTCCCATTGCGGAGCACAGGCTCCGGACACGCAGGCTCAGCGTCCGTGGCTCACAGGCCCAGCCGCTCTGCAGCATGTGGGATCTTCCCGGACTGGGGCACGAACCCGTGTCCCCTGCATCGGCAGGTGGACTCTCAACCACTGCGCCACCAAGGAAGCCCCTGGCTTCTTTTAAAATTTTTAAAGAACTGATCTAATGTACAGTATAGTGAATATAGACAACAATAGTATTATAGTCATCAAAGTTGCTAAGAGACTGGAACTTAATTATACCAACCACTGAAAGGAAATGATAGTTATGTAACCTGATAGAGGTGCTAATTATCGCTACAATGACAGTCACACTACAATATGAAATGTATTAAATTGATGTGTACACTTTAAATTTGCACAATGATATATGTCAAGCATATTTCAATAAACATTTTCCTAACGAGTTGAGGACGTTGGCCTATAGTCTCAAATGATAAAAATCTCCTGGAGCTAGGGAGCACAGCCCCGTTCAGATGGTGTAGTTCATCCCCGCCTTCACATGG
The DNA here is from genome assembly GCF_039906515.1 of Pseudorca crassidens. Taxonomy (NCBI): domain Eukaryota; kingdom Metazoa; phylum Chordata; class Mammalia; order Artiodactyla; family Delphinidae; genus Pseudorca; species Pseudorca crassidens. Next base: position 84,930,432 of record NC_090311.1, on the reverse strand, counting down.
CTTCTTCATCCTTTACATGAAGAGCCTGGCCCTGCAGGCATGTGAATTAGAGAAGCTTGCTGTGGATGGGTTCTAGTTGCATCACCAGATTAGAAACTTCAGTAGTTCCAAGGCCATCTTCCTGAGCTGCCAGACTCTTTACGAGGGATGGTCCTTTCATTTCATCTTTCTTATCATCTCATCTTTCTCCATTTACCTTTCTCTGCTCCCATTGTTTCCATTCCAACTACTCCCTTTCCCTGAATATAAAGTACATTATTCTCTATCTAAAATACTCATTGTGCCCTAAATACAATGTGTACATGCTGTTATTCATTATTGTACACATGCTACTGATTTACCTTGCCCAAACGGCTTTCTCTATAATATCCCTATTCTCCAGGGCAACTTTCTACATACTTTCCTATCAGTTCTAATACTTTTTAAAAAAATTGAAGTATAGTTGATTTACAGTGTTTCAGGTGTATAGCAAAGTGATTCAGTATACATATATATATTTACATATACAAACATATATATGGTTTTTCATATTCTTTTCCATTATAGATTATTACAAGATATTGAATACAGTTCTCTGTGCTATATGGTAGGTCTTGTTGTTTATAGATTTTATTTTATTTTTTGCAAAACTAAATTTTACTTAAACCACAAATACATTACTTTTTGCAAAGAGATCCATGATGCATAACTAGACAGTGAGGTCAGATAGCAACATAGCTCACGTTTAAGTCCACAGGGCCTCACAGGTGATGAGGGAGTGGCCCCAGGCCCTTGGACACAGACGTCTGGGCTGGTTCTAGGGGTTGACAGTTCAGGCTGAAGTTTAGTGCCATAAATACTGGTTTCACTTGAGTACCACACAGTGGCAGCTCTTGACGTTATTAAAAAGGACACATAGAGAGATATGGGGATATATGTATATGTATAGCTGATTTTTTCTTTTTTTTTTTTTTTTTTTGCGGTACATGGGCCTCTCACTGCTGTGGCCTCTCCCGTTGCGGAGCACAAGCTCCGGACGCGCAGGCTCAGCGGCCATGGCTCACGGGCCCAGCCGCTCCACGGCATGTGGGATCTTCCCAGACCGGGGCACGAACCCATGTCTCCTTCATCGGCAGGCGGATTCTCAACCACTGCGCCACCAGGGAAGCCCGCTGATTCACTTTTTTATACACCAGAGACTAACACACCATTGTAAAGCAATTATACTCCAATAAAGATGTTAAGAAAAAGAAAGGACACATTGCACTAAGGGAAGGTTACAGACGGGTTTGTTGAATGACTAATTCTCACTAATAAACACACAAACTTAAGTTACTGTATCAGCCATTCTAACATCTGTATAGAAATTCCCAGGAAGATGTGTTCCTAAAGGCTAACTGTAAACCAGGACGTACATTTTGGAAGTTGGTCCCTTGCAGTGCCTGCAACAGGAGTGTCCTTGAGACGCTGTAGTGGCAGGACAGGTCACTTTCCAGAAGAGCTATCAGGGTCTAGCAGCTTCATCTTTCAATCCCCCGTTGGTGCACGTGGGCTTTGGGGGTCGTGTTGGGGAGGACAGGGCAGAGGCACTCCTCAATAAATAAGGCCGGGTACAGACTTGGGCTTTGCGCTCCATCCTGCAGTCCTCCCATCCCTTAGCCCAAGTGAGTGACTGAGGAAGAAGGAACAGCAGCCAGCAGGGTGGGAGCGGCCATCCTGCTCCCCTGCTGGGGTCTCCCCGAGTTGCTGGTGGTTGAGCACGCTGACGAGGGCTGGTGTTTCCTTTCTGCAAAAGCACCAGTGCACACGGGTAGGATGCAGGGTGGGGCTGTCCTGGAGCCCCTCTAGTGACAGTTCATGGGACAGCAGTATGGAAGCCGCTTAATGGCCCAGCCAACCTGGTCCTTTTTGAGAGCAGCTGACCCGTGAAGGAGAAGCTCCAGCCCGCGGACTTCAGTGTTTCCGGTGGGGCAGCAAGCAGAGGAACTGGGCCACATGTGCGTGGGGAAGCTGGCATGCTGGGCACAGACCTGCCCAGAAGGACAACGACCAGCCCTGGGGTCTGCTTAGTGTGGCGGTGCTCCAGCCCAGGCGGCTCTCACTTCCTGCCGGGAGAAAGAATGCTGCCTCACCCTTGCGGGGAGGCAGGGCTGTGAAGTGGTCAGTCTCCTCCCTGCTGGAGGGTCAAGTGTGGTTCAAGTCACAACTTCAGCAGACTCCGCTGTTTAACCAGTTTCTGTTGCCTTAGGAAACAAAGAAAGACCCAAAGAACCAAATCCTACACGACAGTAAACACGGTTTCTCCACAGTATTGTTTAGCCAGCAATCCAGTCATCCTGAAGGTCCCGAGCCCGCCGGCGCCGCCCTGGGCGGGACAGGGTTACATCTGGACCCCAGCAGAGGGCGGGGCCGCTGGGCCGAGCGGTCCGGCTTGAGCTTGACCAGGGTGTTGGTGAGTACAGGAACTTGGCATAAGATGCGACCTTGCCATCTGCCCCCAACTCAACGCCTTCCAACAGGAAGACGATCTCGGAAGACATGAACACACACCGCCGGATGGATCCTCTGCTTCTGGCTGTACACCCTCAGGCCACTGGCCCGCAGGCCTTCTCCACAGGTCTGGACCGAGAAGGCTGCACACAGGGACCGCTGGGCGCCGATCAGCACAATCCTGCTGTGCTTGGTGTCCTACTGCCTCATGTTCTTGGTGAAGTGGGTCTCCTTCAGGCCTTTGTGTCTCGGGATCCATATACATGTTTGATTCTTTGGACCAAGGCACATCCCACTGTGTTTGCAGAACCTCGAGCAAGCAGCGCTGGGAGGCAACTGGCCTTCTCTGGCACTGCCCCATTCAGGTCCAAGTCGAGGCCCAGGCCGGGGGTGCAGATGGCTATCGATTTTACATATAGTAGTTTGTATCTGTTAACCCCAAACTCCTAATTTATGCCTCCCCCCCCTTTCCCCTTTGGTAAGCATAAGTTTGTTTTCTATGTCTGTCAGTCTATTTCTGTTTTGTAAATAAGTTTCACTTGCATCATTTTTTTATATTCCTTGTGTACATGATATCATATATTTGTCTTTCTCTATCTTACTGACTTCACTTAGTATGATCATGTCTAGGTCCATCCGTGTTGCTGCAAATGGCACTATTTCATTCTTTTTTATGGCTGAGTAGTATTCCAATATCACTTCTTAAGTGAAGACTTCTCGAATCAGCCCACTTCCATCCTCTCCAGTGTTCCTCACTTTCTCCTCCTGGATCTTCTGTTACAGCACATAGCAACTTGCCTTGTGGTAATCTGGCTATTTATCTACCCAGCCTGCCCCAATAGCACCCCCCGGAACTGTGTTATTTGCCTCTTTGACCTCAGGATCTGGCTTTCTTCCACTTCCAGGTAACTTCTTCCACTCCAGATTAACTCTGATAGGAAACCCCTCCTCTGAAAGTTTGAGGCAAGCACCACTGCTAGCTGAGCACTTTGGTCCAGCTAGCTTGACCTACAAGATAGGGGGACTGGACATTCCTCTCTAAGTTGCTGGTTCAGGAACCCTTCTACATGTCCTTGACAACAGGGATAAGTCTGTTGTGATGTACCAGTCCCTGACCTTGGGACGTATGGCACAGAGTAAAGAATACAAATTCCTAATATCTGCAGTCTAATGTGTTGTTCGACCTATTATATAATTGGGTGGAGTGTTGTGACTGCTGTTCGTAGATGCTGTAAGACCTCAATTTCATTCCTATTCTCTACAACCAAAAGTTCACAAGAAATCCAGCAAACCACCCATGTCTAGTTTTTTGTTTCATGTTGCTTGTATGTGCATTTTAAAAAATAAACACACAGAGTCCATGATTTATGTGGAAGCCTCAAAGCGTGGTGTTTCCGTTGTCTCACTGGTTTTGCAGAGGCAGAGCTGGATCCAACCACTGACAGCACAGAAGTTTGTTTGGGGCACAGGCAGGGGAGCCCTACATTGAGCTGGGGTGGTCCAAAGAGACTTTTGCAGAACACACTCTTGCTTGAAGATGGAGGTACTTGCTTGAAGGGAGTGTGCACACACTTTCTGGTTCTTGACTTTCCCTAATGTGGGGATGGGGATTAAGATGGGGTAGAGCAGAGTTGCTTGGCATAAGAGCCTGTCACTTTCCAGAAGGGGTAGCACCACCAGGCAGCACTGTATCATTTCAACTTAAAAAGGAACATAAATTTTTGGTTCAAGAGCTATCAGAACTGCTTCTGGGCAGTGTCACAGTGTGTTGATCTTGGGGAATTTGGGCCCTACTTTTGACCTTTGCTAAATCTAAAACCTTAATGAAAATGATATGTTCTGCAAGTAGCATTATTTCACTCTTTTTCATGGCTGAGTAATATTCCATTGTATATATACTGTATAGCACAGGGAACTCTACTCAATACCTGTAATGACCTAAATGGGAAAAGAATCTAAAAAAGACTGGAGATATATATATATATATATATATATATAAAAAACTGATTCACATTGCTGTACACCTGAAACTAACCCAACATTGTAAATCAACTATACTCCAATAAAAATTAATTTTAAAAAAAGAAAAAAATGATATGTTCTGGTTTCCAGCCAAGAATTGCCTTAAAAATCTTTACAGAGGTATATCATGGAAAATTGAAATGTTGTTGTTGACAAGGCCCTGGTCAGTTGGCCCAGATATAATTTGATCTGAAGCATTACCTGTGGAAACCTGATGTTTAGGACGCACATCACAAAGAAACTCAGCCTCCCCACCTGTTCTCACACCCACCCCAACTTCAAGAGGCTGATATACTCCACCACATACTGCTGATTTATGGCATTGAACTTGGTGTTTCCATGATCCCACTGTTTCTGGGGGGCCTTCACTGCCATGTAATACTATACATTCTCCCATTGGTTCTTAGGATCTCCTAGTCCACAAAGACACCCAAGTTGTTGGAATACTGACCAAGTATGGCATCCACTGGGAGGATTTTTCCAAGGAGAAATCAAAGGAAAAATCACAAAGGAAGTACAACTGCATACTTGTCTTGTAAACAAGATTATAACCAATGATCCTCTGAAAGTAATATACTCATTATTGTATATCATTCTAGGGTACTTCCTATAAAAAATATCAGGAAGCCCAGAGGGAGGGCATTCAAGATGGTGGAAGACTAAGACGTGGAGATAACCTTCCTCCCTACAAATACTTCAAAATACATCTACATTTGGAACAACCCCTACAGAACACCTACTGAACACTGGCAGAAGACCTCAGACCTCCCAAAAGGCAAGGAACTCCCCACGTACCTGGATAGGGCAAAAGAAATAAGCAAAAACAGAGACAAAAGAATAGGGACGGGACCTGCAGCAGTGGGAGGGAGCCGTGAAGGAAGAAAGGTTTCCACACAGTAGGAAGCCCCTTCGTGGGCGGAGACTGAGGGGAGCTTCAGAGCCGCGGAGGAGAGCGCAGCCACAGGGGTGCGGAGGGCAAAGTGGAGAGATTCCCGCACAGAGGATCAGGGCCTACCGGCACTCACCAGCCCGAGAGGCTTGTCTGCTCACCTGCCGGGGCGGGCGGGGCTGGGAGCTGAGGCTCGGGCTTTGGTCGGAGCGCAGAGAGAGGACTGGGGTTGGCGGCGTGAACACAGCCTGCAGGGGGTTAGTCCGCCACAGCTAGCCGGAAGAGAGTCCGGGGAAAAGTCTGGACCTGCCGAAGAGGCAAGAGACTTTTTCTTCCCTCTTTGTTTCCTGGTGCGCGGGGAAAGGGGATTCAGAGCACTGCTGAAAGGAACTCCAGAGAAGGGCGCGAGCCGCGGCTATCAGCGCGGACCCCAGAGATGGGCATGAGACGCTAAGGCTGCTGCTGCCGCCACCAAGAAGCCTGTGTGCAAGCACAGGTCACTATCCACACCTCCCCTCCCAGGGAGCCTGTGCAGCCTGCCACTGCCAGGGTCCCGGGATCCAGGGACAACTTCCCCGGGAGAACACATGGCGCGCCTCAGGCTGTTGCAACATCAACGTCAAGCTGGGCGCTGCAGCTGCAGGCTCGCCCCGCACCCCATACACTTCCCTCCCGCGGCCTGAATGAGCCAGAGCCCCTGAAGCTGCTGCTTCTTTAACCCTGTCCTGACGCCTTCAGGGGACCTACATGAAGAGGCGGGACCAAATCCAAAGTTGAGCCCGGGGAGCTGTGCGAACAAAGAAGAGAAAGGGAAATCTCTCCCAGCAGCCTCAGGAGCAGTGGATTAAATCTCCACAATCAACTTGATGTACCTGCATCTGTGGAATACCTGAACAGACAACAAATCATCCCAAATTGAGGAGGTGGACTTTGGGAGCAACGATATATATATATTCCCCCCCACCTTTTTCTCTTTTTGTGCATGTGTATGTCTATGCTTCTGTGTGTGATTTTGTCTGTATAGCTTTGCTTTTACCATTTGTCCTAGGGTTCTGTCTGTCCTTTTTTTTCTCTCTTTTTTTTAGTATAGTTTTTAGCACTTGTTATAATTTGTGGACTTGTTTTTTGGTCTAGTTGCACTCTTCTTTCTTTATTTTTATTACATTTAAATTTTTAAAAAATTATTCTTATTTTAATAATTTTATTTTATTTTACTTTATGTTATTTCATTTTATTTTGTTTTATATTTTCCTTTCTTTCTTTCTTTTTTTCTCCCTTTTATTCTGAGCTGTGTGGATAACAGGCTCTTGGTGCTCCAGCCAGGTGTCAGGGCTGTGCCTCTGAGGTGGGAGAGCCAAGTTCAGGACACTGGTCCACAAGAGACCTCCCAGCTCCATGTAATATCAAATGACGAAAATCTTCTAGAGATCTCCATCTCAATGTTAAGATCCAGCTCCACTCAACAACCAGCAAGTTACAGTGCTGGACACCCTATGCCAAACAACTAGCAAGACAGGAACACAACCCAAGCCATTAGCAGAGAGGCTGCCTAAAATCATAATAAGGTCACAGACACCCCAAAACACACCATCAGACGTGGACCTGCCCACCAGAAAGACAAGATCCATCCTCATCCAACAGAACTCAGGCATTAGTCCCCTCCACCAGGAAGCCTACACAACCCACAGAACCAACCTTAGCCACTGTGGACAGACACCAAAAACAATGGGAACTATGATCCTGCAGCCTGTGAAAAGGAGACCCCCAACACAGTAAAATAAGCAAAGTTAGAAGAAAGAGAAACACACAGCAGATGAAGGAGCAAGGTAAAAACCCACCAGACATAACATATGAAGAGGATATAGGCAGTCTACCTGAAAAAGAATTCAGAATAATGATAGTAAAGATGATCTAAAATCTTGGAAATAGTATGGAGAAAATATAAGAAACATTTAACAAGGACATAAAAGAACCAAAGAGAAAACAAACAATGATTAACAACACAATAACTGAAATTAAACATTCTCTAGAGAGGATCAGTAGCAGAATAACTGAGGCAGAAGAACGGGTAAGTGACCTGGAAGACAAAAGAGTGGAAATAACTACTGCAGAGCAGAATACAGAAAAAAGAATGAAAAGAATTGAGGACAGTCTCGGAGACCACTGGGACAACATTAAAGTCACCAACATTCGAATTATTGAGGTCCCAGAAGAAGAAGAGAAAAAGAAAGGGACTGAGAAAATATTTGAAGAAATTATAGTGGAAAACTTCCCTAATCAAGTCCAGTAAGCAGGGTGGGAGGGAGGGAGATACAAGAGGGAAGAGATATAGGAACATATGTATATGTATAACTGATTCACTTTGTTATAAAGCAGAAACTAACACACCATTGTAAAGCAATTTTACCCCAATAAAGATGTTAAAAAAAAAAAGAATGCTTCAATAATATCTTCCCATAAACTTTTCTCTTGCTGATGTTTTGTGAAACACAGCCTTTGCAAATATTGCAATCACCATGTACTGCTTTTCACTAGACTTGTTTTGGGAAAAAAGAAGAATTTAACAGGATATATTTTTGTTAGAATTAGAAAATAAAAGATTGAGACTTAAAAAAAAAAAAAAGTCCAGTAAGCACAGAGAGTCCCATACAGGATAAATACAAGGAGAAAAATGTCAAGACACATATTAATCAAACTACCAAAATTAAATGCAAAGAAAAAATATTAAAAGCAGCAAGGGAAAAACAACAAATAATATACAAGGAAATCCCCATAAGGTTAACAGCTGATCTTTCAGCAGAAACTCTGCTGAAGGGAGTGGCAGGACATATTTAGAGTGACAAAAGGGAAAAACCTACAACCAAGATTACTCTATCCAGCAAGGATCTCATTCACATATGATGGAGAAATTAAAACCTTTACAGACAAGCAGAAGCTGAGAGAATTCAGCACCACCAAAGCAGCTTTACAACAAATGCTAAAGGAACTTCTCTAGGCAAGAAACACAAGAGTAGGAAAAGACCTACAATAACAAACCCAAAACAATTAAGAAAATGGGAATAGGAACATACATATCGATAATTACCTTAAATGTAAATAGATTAAATGCCCCAACCAAAAAACATAGATTGGATGAATGGATACAAAAACAAGACCCTTATATATGCTGTTTACAAGAGACACACTGCAGACCTAGGGACACACCCAGACTGAAAGTGAGAGGTTGGAAAAAGATATTCCAAGCAAATGGAAATCAGAAGAAAGCTGGAGTAGCAACTCTCATATCAGACAAAATAGACTTTAAAGTAAAGACTATTATAAGAGACAAAGAAGGACACTACATAATGACCAACGGATCAACCCAAGAAGAAGATATAACAATTGTAAATATGTATGCACCCAACATAGGAGCAACTCAATACATAAGGCAAATATTAACAGCCATAGAAGGGGAAATCGACAGTAACACAATCAGAGTAGGGGACCTGATATTTATAGGACAGTCCATCCAAAAACAATAGAATGCACATTCTTCCCAAGTGCTCATGAAACATTCTCCAGGCTAGATCATATCTTGGATCACAAATCAAACCTTGGTGAATTTAAGAAAAGTGAAATCGTATCAAGTATCTTTTCTGCCCACAACGCTATGAGATTAGATATCAATTACAGGAAAATATCTCTAAAAAATTGCACACACATGGAGACGAAACAATACACTACTTAATAAGCAAAAGATCACCGAAGAAATCAAACAGCAAATTAAAAAATATCTAGAAAGAAATGACAATGAAAACAGGACGACCCAAAACCTATGGGATGCAGGAAAAGCAGTTCTATGAGGGGAGTTTATAGCAATACAATCCTACCTTAAGTTACAAGAAACATCTCAAATAACCTAACATTACACCTAACACAATTAGAGAAAGAAGAACAAAGAAACGTCAAAGTTAGCAGAAAGAAAGAAATCATATAGATCAGATCAGAAATAAATGAAAAAGAAATGAAGGAAACAAAAGCAAAGATCAATAACACTAAAAGCTGGTTTTTTGAGAAGATAAACAAAATTAATAAACCATTATCCAGACACATCAAGTAAAGATGGGAGAAAACTCAAATCAATAGAATTAGAAATGAAAAAGGAGAAGTAACAACTGACACTGCAGAAATACAAAGGATCATGAGAGATTACTACAAGCAACTACACGCCAATAAAATGGAAAACCTGGAAGAAATGGACAAATTCTCAGAAATGCACAACCTTCCGAGACTGAACCAGGAAGAAATAGAAAATATGAATAGACAAATCACAATCACTGAAATTGAAACTGTGATTAAAATTCTCTTAATAAACAAAAGCCCAGGACCAGATGACTTCACAGGCGAATTCTATCAAACATTTAGAGATGAGTTAATACCTTCTCAGTTTAATCCTTCTCAAACTGTTCCAAGATATAGCAGAGGGAGGAACACTCCCAAACTAATTCTATGAAGCCACCATCACCCTGATACAAAAACCAGACAAAGATGTCACAAAGAAAGAATACTACAGGCCAATATCACTGATGAATATAGATGCAAAAATCCGCAACAAAATACTAGCAAACAGAATCCAACAGCACATTAAAAGGATCATACACCATGATCAAGTGGGGTTTATCTCAGGAATGCTAGGATTCTTCAATATATGCAAATCAATCAATGTGATACACCATATTAACAAATTGAAGGAGAAAAACCATATGATCATTTCAATAGATGCAGAGAAAGCTTTCAATAAAATTCAACACCAATTTATGCTAAAAACCCTCCAGAAAGTAGGCACAGAGGGAACTTACCTTGACATAATAAAGGCCATATATGACAAACCCACAGCCAACATCGTCCTCCATGGTGAAAAACTGAAACCATTTCCACTAAGATCAGGAGCAAGACAAGGTTGTCCACTCTCACCACTATTATTCAACATTGTTTGGGAAGTTTTAGCCACAGCAAAAAGAGAAGGAAAAGAAATAAAAGGAATCCAAATCGGAAAAGAAGAAGTAAAGCTGTCCCTGCTTGCAGATGACATGATACTATACATAGAGAATCCTAAAGATGCTACCAGAAAACTACTAGAGCTAAACAATGAATTTTGTAAAGTAGCAGGATACAAAATTTATGCATAGAAATCTCTTGCATTCCTATACACTAATGATGGAAAATCTGAAATTGAAATTAAGAAAACTCTCCCATTTACCTTTGCAACAAAAATAATAAAATACCTAGGAATAAACCTACCTAAGGAGACAAAGACCTGTATGCAGAAAATTATGACACTGATGAAAGAAATTAAAGATGATACAAATAGATGGATATACCACGTTCTTGGATTAGAAGAATCAACATTGTGAAAATGACTATACTACCCAAAGCAATCTACAGATTCAATGCAATCCCTATCAAACCACCACGGGCATTTTTCACAGAACTAGAACAAAAAATTTCACAATATGTATGGAAACACAGAAGAGCCCGAATAGCCAAAACAATCTTGAGAAAGAAAAATGGAGCTGGAGGAATCAGGCTCCCTGACTTCAGACTATACTACAAAGCTACAGTAATCAAGACAGTATGGTACTGGCACAGAAACAGAAATATAGAGCAATGGAACAGGATAGAAAGCCCAGTGATAAACCCACGCACATATGGTCACCTTATCTTTGATAAAGTAGGCAAGAATATACAGTGGAGGAAAGACAGCCTCTCCAATAAATGGTGCTGGGAAAACTGGACAGCTACATGTAAAACAATGAAATTAGAATACTTCCTAACAGCATACACAAAAATAAACTCAAAATGGATTAAAGACCTAAATGTAAGGCCAGACACCATCAAACTGTTAGAAGAAAACATAGGCAGAACACTCCATGACATAAATCACAGCAAGACCCTTTTTGACCCACCTCCTAGTGAAATGGAAATAAAAACAGAAATAAGTGGGACATAAACTTCAAAGCTTTTGCACAGCAAAGGAAACCATAAATAAGACCAAAAGACAACCCTCAGAATGAGAGAAAATATTTGCATATGAATCAACTGACAAAGGCTTAGTCTCCTAAATTTACAAGCAACTCATGCAGTTCAATATCAAAAAACAAACAACCCAATCCAAAAATGGGCATAGACCTAAATAGACATTTCTCCAAAGAAGATATACAGATTGGCAACGAACACATGAAAGAATGCTCAACATCATTAATCATTAGAGAAATGCAAATCGAAACTACAGTGAGGTATCATCTCACACCAGTCAGAATGTCCATCATCAAAAAATCTAGAAACAATAAATACTGGAGAGGGTGTGGAGAAAAGGGAACCTTCTTTCACTGTTGGTGAGAATGTAAATTGATACAGCCACTATGAAGAACAGTATGGAGGTTCCTTAAAAAACTACAAATAGAACTACCATATGACCCAGCAATTCCAGTATTGGCGTATACCTTGAGAAAACCGTAATTCAAAGAATCATGTACCACAATGTTCATTGCAGCTCTAATTACAATGCCAGGATATGGAAGCAACCTAAGTGTCCATCGACAGATGAATGGATAAAGAAGATGTGGCACATATATACAATAGAATATTACTCCGCCATAAGAACAAACGAAATTGAGTTATTTGTAGTGAGGTGAATGGATCTAGAGTGTCATACAGAGTGAAGTAAGTCAGAAAGAGAAAAACAAATACCGTATGCTAACACATATATATATGGAATCTAAAAAAAAAAAAAAAAAAAGTGTTCATGAAGAACCTGGGGGCAAGACGGGAATAAAGACGCAGACCTACTAGAGAATGGACTTGAGGACACGGGGAGGGGGAAGTGTAAGCTGGGACAAAGTGAGAGACTGGCATGGACATATATACACTACCAAACGTAAAATAGATAGCTAGTGGGAAGCAGCCGCAAAGTACAGGGAGATTAGCTCGGTGCTTTGTGACCACCTAGAGGGGTGGGATAGGGAGTGTGGGAGGGAGGCAAATGCAAGAGTGAAGAGATATTGTGATATATGTATATGTATATGTATAGCTGATTCGCTTTGTTTTAAAGCAATTATACTCCGATAAAGATGTTAAAAAAATAAAAGCAAAATAAAAAATATCAGAAAGCCCAACTAAATGTTGATAAACTCACATAACAAAAAGCTGAGAGAGGCACCATGGGATTACTTACATCAGAAGTACAGCAATTCACTTTGTTATAAAGCAGAAACTAACACACATTTGTAAAGCAATTATACTCCAATAAAGATGTTAAAAATAAAAATGACAAATAAAAATAAATAAATTATACTTTTACTTAAAAAAAAATAGAAGAACAAAGAAGTACAACATTGCCATCAAGATCTTGATGGATTCTGTATTCCCAAGTTGCCATCCTCTGACTTACCCCTTCATGGTCTCAAGGTGGTTATTACACTTCCAGGGATCAAATGAAGACAATGTCTTGCCAAATTTGCCACTGGTATTTTTTTTTCATGAATCTGTTTTTTATTAGGTAGGAAATCTATTCTGAGAAGTCTTCCAGCAGTCTCCCACGTTTGGATCTCATGCTTGACTCTCCCTGGAAGGAGGAATGGGAATATAGTATCTGGCATTGGCAGACCTATACGTAGCCGGAATGGAGGCGGGGATGTGGGTTGTGGAGGTGGGATGGGGAAAATGACTATTTTGAAGGCAACCAAGGATGCCTGTCCATTCTCCCGGAACACAAAGACTTAACTCAATGATAAGGGACCATTGGCCCTTCAGTGTTTCCCAGTGGAATAGCTGTGTTCTAGACTAAGGCTATCAGAGCGCCTGGGAAAACGCTGTGGACACTGATTGCTTGTTTTTTACCTGCTGTTAATCTGATCTGATTTCTGTTTAAACACTAGACGCTGCATCACCTCTCCATTCTTGCTGTTGTCCCTTCTACTTGATGTTTGAACTAATTTCTCTGGTGTTTGACTCTCAAGTCTTTCTCACAGACGTCCAGCTTATCCTTACACATCTGGCTTCTCCTATTACCTGGTTAGGTGATGTAGGAGGCTGGGGACCCACAGGCAGAACTGGGGACTAGAGCAGAGGCGTCTGCCACACCCTCCACTTCCTGCAGTGTCCAAGTGGAGCACGCACTTTGTGCAGCAGAACACCATGCCATAACCAGTCAGGAACCATCCTCTTTTCCATTACCAGCTGGGATGGAAATTAGGAAGACAATATTTAGCGACAGAAGGATTATAAATATTATATGACAATAAATTTACAATAATAGAAAAGCAGACCATTGCTCTTTCCCTACCCCTTCCCTCAAGAAAAAAAAGTTCCCACATCTCATATGATCTCATTGATATAAAATGCACAGAGCAGGCAAATCCATAGAGACAGAAATCAGATCAGTGGTTGCCAGGGGCTGGGAGAGGTTGGGGGGAAGTGGGAAGTGACTGCTAATGGGTATGGGTTTGGGGGAATGTGATGAAAATATTCTAAAATTGATTGTGATGATAGTTGCACAACTCAGTGAGTATATACTAAAACCCATTGAATTGTACACTTTAAATGGGTGAATTATATAATTTGTAAATTATGTCTCAATAAAGCTGTTTAAGAAAAAGAAAGTATGTGAGGCTTTTTTTTTAAAGTTATTCATTGAATTCCAATGGTATCATTGCAGTCTCATAACCCACATTGCCACTTAGCCAATTCCTGGAATGTTACAAAAAAGGTATGAGAATTTTCCAGAACTCTGGTGTTGAAGAGGCATTTCTGCCCTTCAGTGTTCAAACCCAGGTTTGTTTGTCATTTGAGTGAGTAGAATGGACACCGACTGTCTTTTTTTTTTTTTTTTTTTAGTAAATTTATTTATTTTATTTATTTATTTTTGGCTGCGTTGGGTCTTCGTTGCGGCGCGTGGGCTTCCTCTAGTTGCAGTGAGTGGGGGTTACTCTTTGTTGCGGTGTGCAGGCTTCTCATTGTGGTGGCTTCTCTTTTTGCAGAGCACGGGCTCTAGGCATGTGGACTTCAGTAGTTGAGACACACGGGTTCAGTAGTTGTGGCTCGTGGGCTGTACAGTGCAGGCTCAGTAGTTGTGGCGCACGGGCTTAGTTGCTCTGTGGCATGTGGGATCTTCCTGGACCAGGGCTCGAATCTGTGTCCCCTGCATTGGCAGGCAGATTCTTTGCCACTGCGCCATGAGGGATGTCTTGAGGAAAATTGCACACAGTTGCCCTATCGATTTTTGGTCCTTGCTAATATGATTTCCAGGATAATTATCACAGAAATTTAATCCATGCTAGCAAGCTCTGTACACTGGAGGTTTTCGGCCTGTGATAGATCAGGAAAAATATCACTTTAATAATAAATATAAATATCACTTTAATAAATGTCTGAAAAACATTTTTCCTTGTATGAAAATGAATGTTCCAATCTAGTTTTTGTATGTGAACATCATAGTAATCTAACTCCAAGGAGAAGTTTCTATTTTCTAACAGATAATACTATCTTCAATACATAAAGGGAAGGTGTTATTACTATGGCTATTTTGTAAGGTTCTCAGTTTCTTCCCAGAATCTTTTCAACGATTACCCTGGGTGAGTGCCACTGGATATCCACACTTGCAGCTCTGAGCTTCAGAGCTTAAATTGTTCCTCTAATAGTTTTCACCCCCTTTACAGTACAACAGAAAATGCTAAACGTTCACTGTCTAGAGTAGGTTCTTTAATTCTTTATGCTCTTTATCAAGGTATAATAATTCCAAGGTGTTTACTTATTCTATGCATATCTGCATACGTATGTTTGGGCCCCAAATTTGGGGAGGGTAGGCTATGAAGAGCAGATTTTGCTTGATTTTATCTTCGCCAGAAACTTCCTTAAAAACTAAAAATTTTGTAAATTAAAAAAGACCTGACATACCTTCCCGCGCGGCGCCGGCGCTGCCAACTGAAGGCGGGTGGGGCAGCGCGCGATTAGGTCGGCAGGGGCTTCCCGCACCATGAAGGTGAAGATCAAGTGCTGGAACGGCGTGGTCACTTGGCTCTGGGTGGCCAACGACGAGAACTGCGGCATCTGCCGGATGGCCTTCAATGGCTGTTGCCTGGACTGCAAGGTGCCAGGTGAAGACTGCCCGCTGGCGTGGGGCCAGTGCTCGCACTGCTTCCACATGCACTGCATCCTCAAGTGGCTCAACGTGCAGCAGGTGCAGCAGCACTGCCCCATGTGCCGCCAGGAGTGGAAGTTCAAGGAGTGAGGCTGCACTGCCCTACTCTCCCCTTGCCCTGAGACGGCCCCACCCCCACAGTGGCTCTGGGTGGCCATGGTCTCCACTGGGCCAGTCCCCTTTGGGCTGTGACAGGGTTGAAACGAGGACTGGAGCTGCGTTTGTTTTTTTTCCCATCACAACATTGACACTTTTATCCAATAAGTAAAACTCATTAAACCACATGAGCCTGGCAAAAAAACCAAAAAACAAAAACAAAGACCTGTGAGGGATTTTCCTGGTGGTGCAATGGTTAAGAATCCGCCTGCCAATGCAGGGGACATGGGTTTGAGCCCTGGTCGAGGAAGATTCCACATGCCATGGATCAACTAAGCCCCTGAGCCACAAGTACTGAGCCTGCGCTCTAGAGCCCAAGAGCTACAACTACTGAAGCCCACGAACCTAGAGCCCGTGCTCCGCAACAAGAGAAGCCACCACAATGAGAAGCCCGTGCACCACAACGAAGAGTAGGCCCCACTCGCCACAACTAGAGAAAAGCCTGAGTGCAGCAACAAAGACCCAATGCAGCCAAATATAAAATAAATTAATTAAAAATAAATAAAAATAAGAAAAGAAGATACATTCCTTCTACCAAGAAATAATTATCTTCCTTTTAAACCAGATACAAAATAAACTCAAAATGGATTAAAGACTTAAATGTAAGACCTGACACCATAAAACTTCTAGAAGAACACATAGGCAGTATGCACTTTGATATCGGTCTTAGCAATATTTTCTCAGATATGTTCCTCAGGCCAGGAAAACAAAAGCAAAAATAAACAGATGGGATTCCATCAAACTCAAATCTTTTGCACAGTGAAGGAAACTATCAACAAAGGGAAAAGGCTGCCTACTGAATGGGAGAAGATGTTTGCACACAATGTCTCTGATGAGGGCTTAACACCCAAAATAGACAAAGAGCTCATTCAGCTCAACCCCCAAAAAACAAAAAACAAAAACCCAAATGGGCAGAAGAGCTGAACAGACATTTCCCTAAGAACATACAGATGACCAACAGACACATGAAAAGATGCTCAACATCATCAATCATCAGACAAATGCAAATCAAAACCACAATGAGATATCACTTCATTCTTGTCAGAATGGCTGTCATCAAAAAGAACACAAATAACAAATGTTGGAGAGGATGTGGTGAAAAGGGGACCCTTATATACTGTTTGTGGGAATGTAAATTGGTGCAGCCACTGTGGAAAACAGTACTGAGGTTCCTAAATAAACGAAAAATAGAACTACCATACAACCCAGCAATTCCACTTGTAGGTATTTATCCAAAGAAAACAAAAACACTAATTCAAAAAGATATATATGCACCCAACGTTCATAACAGCATTATTTACAATAACCAAGATATGGAAGCAATCTAAGTGCCCATTGACAGACGAATAGATTAAAAAATATGTGGTACACACACACACACACACACACACACACACACACACACACAATGGACTATTACTCTGCTATCAAAAAAGAATGAAATTTTGCCATTTGCAACAGCATGGATGGACCTTATGCTTAGCGAAATCAGTCAGACAGAGAAAGACAAATATCATATTATTTTATTTCTGTGTGGAATCTAAAAATCAAAACAAATGAAAGAACGAACAACAAAATAGCAACAGACTCATAGATACAGAGAACAAACAGGTAGTTTTTAGAAGGAAGAGTCGTATGGGGATGCCAGAAATAGGTGAGGGAGATGAAGAGGTACAGATTTCCAGTTACAAATAAATGAGTCACGGGAATGAAATGTATTGTATTAGTGGGGCATATGGTCAATAATAGTTTAATATTTTTGTCTGGAGACAGATGGTGACTAGACTAATCATGATGATCATTTTGAAATGTATAGACATAACACTGTGTTGTGTGCCAGGAACTAACATAGTGTTCAAGGTCCAATATACTTTGAAAAACAAACAAACAAACTCATAGAAGAAAAGACCAGATCTGTGGTTACAAGAGGTGGGGGGTGATGGGAAGGGGAACTGAATGAAGGTGGTTGAAAAGGTACAAACTTCCAATTATAAGGTAAATGAATACTAGGAGATATGGTACATATATACAAGGGAATATTACTCAGTCATAAAAAGGAACAAAATTGGGTCATTTGTAGAGACGTGGATGGATCTAGAGACTGTCATACAGAGTGAAGTAAGTCAGAAAGAGAAAATCAAATATGTATTAATGCATATATGTGGAACCTAGAAAAATGGTACAGATGAACCTGTTTGCAGGGCAGAAACAGAGACACAGATGTAGAGAACAAATGTATGGACACCAAGGGGGAAAGCGGCAGGGGATGGTGGTGGGATGAATTGGGAGATTGGGATTGACATGTATACACTGATATGTATAAAATAGATAATAAGAACCTGCTGTATAAAAAAATAAATAAAATAAAATTCAAAAATTCAAAAAAAAAAAGATAAATGAGTACTAGGGATGTGATGTCCAACATGATAAATACAGTTACCACTGCTGTGTGTTATATATGAAAGTTCTTAAGAGTAAATCCTAAGAGCTCTCCTCACAAGGGAAAATACATGTTTTCTTTTTCTTTTATTTTGTGTCTATATGAGAGGATGGACAGTCGCTAAACTTCATGATGATTGTAAGTCAGATTGGTATGCTGTATACCTTACATTTATACAGTGCTGTGTGTCTATATCTCAATAAAACTGGGAGAAAATAAAATAAAATTCTGAAAAAAAGAAATAATTGTCCTTAACAAGTGGTTTCCATTTTTCCAGTCTTTTCCAATTGACAGTGCAGTGGGGTGTGTGTGTGTGCGTGTGCACACAAGAGGGTAAGGGTGGTGAGGCTCCAGGGCTGTCTGCTTCTGTAAACTGATGTCCTCACAGGTGGACATGCATGTCAGTCCTGCATCCCTTGTCCTGTATCGGTGGCCACACATTCCATGTTACTCAGCAGCCCCGGCTGTTCACAATTGGGCCATTCCCAGTTTTTCGCTCTACTAATTGTACTGTACATCTGCATCCTTCAGTCTCTATTTTTTTAAGGACTGGTCCCTATAAGTGGAATTTGGGGAACACAATTCATACGTGTTTTTAGGTGTTGGCTGCAGTTTCCACTATCTGTGTCTCTTCATCAAGTTTGCGCCTCGTTTGGGAAAGCAGGGGCTCCCGAGAGCCCGGAGCTCCACCTGAGGCAGGGAGGTGGCCTACTGGGCAGTGAAGGCCCTCAGGGTGTCTGAGAGTGACCCGCGGAGCAGGGAGGGGCCATCCCAGTCCCCTGGCCCAGGTTTCCCGCCCCACTCCCCTGCCCTGTTTCCCGGAGCTCATCTTAGCCCTGCCGGTCCAGTGACACACCCAGCCCTGCCCGGCCCCACCCGGGAGCCACCCAGCCCTCGGCTCCTAACTCCGCTTCCGAGCCAAGAACGCATGCGCTGCTTCCCGGCCAGAGGAGGCTTCAGGCCCGGCCGTTCCCTCCCTCTCCAAGGTGGGGCTCCTTCTTCCCAAGAGAGCACCTCTCAGAGCAGGTGGGCGACTTACAGACGTGGCTTTGACTGTGCTCAGGCCAGACGAAGTTCTGAGCCGCTACAGCAAGAATCGCTGCAGCTTGTGTGAGCAGGAGAGGCCTTAGTAAAGCACGTGGGCGCCCTGGGAGCTGCGGGAAGGTCAGAGCTTCGGGCTGGGGGCTCTGGAGGCGGCACCGCCCCTGAGCACCCCTCGGGCTCCCCAGCAGTGACCCCTGGCTCGGACCTGCGCCAGCCCCCAGCCCTGGCACCCCTCACATTCAGCTTCTGCGTGGGGTGGGGTTCTGCTTCCCGCCCAAGACGCCAGGTGAGGAGAAGGGGGGAGCCCTCACCTCCCTCAAGGTGAGGACAGAGGGCGCTCTATCTGTGGCTGCGGGTCAGCGATCTCTCTCTCCTCGGCCAAGACATGGGTCCCCATGCACAGAACATAGACTTTCACAGGGAGGACACTCAGGGCTCCCCTGAGGGTAAGAGAGGGACGCCCCTGATGGAACCGGGGTGGAGAGCAGTGAGGACCACGGGACAGGGTCCCCACGGCAGGGGCAGTGCCGTCACGGTCCCCACGGCTCAGGCTCAGTGTTGGTTTGTATGAAGGGGCCCGGATTCTTCCCAGTGTTGTTTCCATTAAAGACTAACTTCTTCTCCAGAAACTGACTTTCAATATCGACCCGCGAGAAGACACTGCCCCCCGCCCCCGGTGGCTGCGGGACCCTGAGATGCTGTCTCGGGGCGAGGCACAGGGGAGATGGGAGGCACCCCAGGGAGCTCAGCACAGCTCACTGTGGCTGCTTGGAAGGAGGGACCCTCTTTGCTGGGCGTCCCGGCCTGTGGTCCGAGGAGGAGACGGCACTATGCACGGAGCTCCAGGGTCAGCTCTGCACACTCAGAACCTCATCGTCCTCAGCCACAGGCTCATATCCAGCTCCAGGGATGCCCTGAGTCTGATGGCGTGAGCCCCAGTGCTGTTCCCCACCGCAGGACAAGGGACACCCCAGCCAATGGGAGTGAGAAAAAGGCTTTCTGGAGAATCATCTGAGTCTGAGGGAGCTGGGTCCTCAGCAGAGGGAACAAAGTGGGCAGAGGCAGGGAGCCCAGGGCAGCAGAGGGCTTGCAGGGAGGTCATATCAGCAGGTACAGCTAAGGATGATCCAGTCCTTACCTAGGTCTCTTTTCCAGACATGAATCGTCTCATTGAATCTCTTAAAACCCCAGGAAGAATGTAGAAACACTGTCCCTGTTTGACTGATGAGGGAATGGAGCCGAAATAAACTGCCCCATTTTCTGCCCCACAGACCGGCAGCGGCAGGATTTGAACCCAGTGTTCAGTAGACCCCTGTAGGGCCCACCTGACAAGCAGGCTGCAACCAGATGCTGCAGGGGGACTTCTCAGCTCTGATAATACAACAACCTTTACTCTTGGTGCCCATAGAGAGACCTCCTTCTGCCCAGATATCGGCTGATCCTGGCACCACGAGGGCCCCCAGTGGCCAGGGTGGGTCGTTCCTGGCCAAAAAACCAAGCTCCATGCATAAGTGGTGACCCCGCCCCAGATCTCAGTGAGTTCTCAAGGTCTGGGGATCCGATTTCTGGAGGAATCCAGGGAGGAGCAGTGTGGAGAGAGCGCAGGGTCCAAGGGCAGAGAGACTGCACTCTGGTCCCTGCTCAGCCTCTTCTTAGCTGGGAGATCGAGCAAGGCTGTGAGCCTCAGTGCCCCAATCTCTAAAATGGAGAAAATAACTGGCACTGCTTAATGGGTTTTGGGAGAATTACTGGAGAAATGACCTGTATAATTCTTGCCTGGGGGCCTGAGGCACACTAAGAGCCAAATGGAAAGCAGTCATGTTGGTGACCCTTTATGAAAGGTGTCACCTTTAAGACCCCGACTCCAAATCCAAAGTCATGAAGATTTGCTCCTATGTTGTCTTCTATAAGTTTATAGATTTAGCTCCTAAATTTAGGTCTTTGATCCATTTTGGATGAATTTTTAAATTTTATGTTAGGCAAGGGTCCATCTCATTCAGACACACATAATTTCACCTGTCTGCCTGTGTAAGGAGGGGCATCTCCCATCCAGTGCATTACCTTTAGTTGTTATTTGTAAGGAGTTTTCATTAGATTCCAAAGGTTTGAAGAATAAAAGGAAATTAAATAATCCTCAAAGAAATGCTCTAAGGCTATAAAACATGTTCTGAGGAAGACTGTTTGTAAAAGGTTTGACGGGGGGTGGGGTGGGGGGCAGTGTGATTGTCACTAGCAGCCACGCACTGCCCTCTGGTGGTCACATGAGAAATGACAGGAGTGCTCAGGGTTCCCTGGTTCTGTTGCAAAAGAAGCCACATCTAGGGCTTCCCTGGTGGCGCAGTGGTTGAGAGTCCGCCTGCCGATGCAGGGGACACGGGTTCGTGCCCCGGTCCGCGAATATCCCACATGCCGCACAGCGGCTGGGCCCGTGAGCCATGGCTGCTGAGCCTGCGCGTCCGGAGCCTGTCCGCAACGGGAGAGGCCACGACAGTGACAGGCCCGCGTACCGCAAAAAAAAAAAAAAAAAAAAAAAAGGAGGCCACATCTAAACTCAGATATCTTCACAGGATTGCAGGTAGATCAAAACCAAATTTGTAAGATTCAACGTTTAGGGGGGAATCTTCTAGTGGAAGTAATTTTCCTATTATTTCACACTATGGAAAAATAGGCTTCTTCCCAAGTGCAGTATATCAGGGAGCATTTATGGAGCCCCTGAGTCAGGCACTGGGCTCCAGGACAGAAAGTCAATGCCTCTCAGGATGCACTGGGGGTGGCGTGGGAAAGTGTTGGTCACACCTGGTCTGCATCGCAGCTCTGTGTGTCTGGTTGAAAGAAAACAGAATATCAAACCAAAGCATGTTTATGGAATCCTTCCCATTGTATTAACACTAAAACCTTTTTAAAAATTTGAGAACTACCGCTCAGCATATCTATATTTCATCTAAATTAGATGCGATCATCCTATATTCCTAGTTACCTTTTCACTTAATATTAGTACTTATCCAAGTCATCAAAAGTTTTTGAAAACAGTATTCCTTAATATCTTATACATAAATTACGTTTCCATTTCACCATGGAAATATAGTACCCCCAAAAGTTTTAAATTTTAATCTAAAGCTTGCCTTTTACATTGATTTTAATGAGAATTCCTCTGAAGAGCTAAAATTCTTATGGAAAGTAAGTTATTTTGAGTCCTTGTTCCTTTTATCTGTTATTCCTTATCATTTATTTCTAAGGACTCTTTCACTTTCTTGATATTTTTGCATTTACCTGTAATTTTTCACTGAGATAATATTTTAAATTCCGATTTTAAGAATATCAAGAAGGACCTTGATGTACATAGATGCAAAAATCCTCAACTGAATATTAGCAAACCAAATTCAAGAATACATTAAAAGAGGGCTTCCCTGATGGCGCAGTGGTTGGGAGTCCGCCTGCCGATGCAGCGGACACGGGTTCGTGCCCAGTCCGGGAAGATCCCACATGCCGCGGAGCGGCTGGGCCCGTGAGCCATGGCCGCTGAGCCTGCGCGTCTGGGGCCTGTGCTCCGCGACGGGAGAGGCCGCAACAGTGAGAGGCCCGCGCACCGTAAAAAAAAAAAAAAAAAAAAAAGAATACATTAAAGGAATCATACACTATGATCAAGTGGGATTTATTCTAGGGATGCAAGAATGATTTAATATCTGAAAATCGGGACTTCCCTGATGGTCCAGTGGGTAAGACTTTGCACTCTTAATGCAGGGGGCCCGGGTTTGATCCCTAGTCGGGGAACTAGATCCTGCATACATGTCACAACTAAGAGTTCGCATGCTGCAACTATGAGCCTGCATGCTGCAACTAAAGATCCTTCATGCTGCAACTAAAGATCCCACATGCTGCAACGAAGATCCCAAAACTAAGACCTGGCACAGCCAAAATTAAAAACTAAAAAACAAAAATGTTGTTTTAAAAAAAATCTGCAAATCATTCAATGTGTTTGCAGCTTGAGTGCCTTCAGTGACAGCACGTACATTCGTGTCACTGTTGTGGTATTTCTCAGAGCAGAGCAGTTTGTATTGCTGGAACTGTTAATAGGGAATCTCAGATTCAATTTTTATTTGTTTATTTTAAAAATTTATTGAAATATAGTTGATTTACAATGTTGTGTTAGTTTCAGGTATACAGCAAAGTGATTAAGTTATAAATATTTATGTATTTGTAAATATTACATATATATATATATTTGGATTTTCTTCCATTATAGGTTATTACGAGATATTGAGTATAGTTCCCTGTGCTATATATCTATTTTATATATAGTGTGTATACTTTATTCCCAAACTCCTAATTTATCCCTCCCCCTCCTTTCCCCTTTGGTAACCATAAGTTTTTTTTCTATGTCTGTGAGTCTATTTCTGTTTTGTAAATAAGCTCATTTGTATTATATTTTCGATTCCACATATAAGTGATATCATATGATATTTGTCCTTCTCTGATTTACTTCACTTAGTATAATAATCTCTAGGTCCATCCATGTTACTGCAAATGGCATCATTTCATTCTTTTTTTAATGGCTGAATAGTATCCCATTGTGTATATGTACCACATCTTTTTTATCCATTCCTCTGTCGATGGACATTTAGGTTGCTTCCATATCCTGACTATTGTAAATAGTTCTTCTGTGAACATTGGGGTACATGTATCTTTTTGAATTATTGTTTTCTCAGGATATATGCCTAGGAGTGGGATTGCCGGGTCAAATGATAACTCTATTTTTAGTTTTTTAAGGAACCTCCAGTCCGTACTGTTCTCCATAGTGGCTGTACCAATTTACAATCCCACCAACACTGTAGGAGGGTTCTCTTTTCTCCACATCCTCTCCAGAATTTATGATTTGTAGACATTTTGATGATGGCCATTCTGACTAGAGTGAGGTGATACCTCATTGTAGTTTTGATTTGCATTTCTTTAATAATTAGTGATGTTTTTATGTGCCTGTTGGCCATCCCTATGTCTTCTATGGAGAAATGTCTAGTTAGGTCTCCCATGCATTTTTTAAAATTTTATTTATTTTACTTTTGCCTGCTTTGTTTCTTTATTGTTGTGCACGGACTTTCTCTAGTTGTGGCGAGTGGGGGCTACTCTTCGTTGTGGTGCGCAGGCTTCTCATTGCGGTGGCTTCTCTTGTTGTGGAGCATTGGCTCTAGGTGTGCGGGCTTCAGTAGTTGTGGCACATGGGCTCCGTAGTTGTGGCTTGCGGGCTTCAGAGAGCAGGCTCAGTAGTTGTGGCGCACAGGTTTAGTTGCTCTGAGACATGTGGGATCTTCCTGAACCAGGGCTCAAACCTGTGTCCCCTACATTGGCAGGCGGATGCGTAACCACTGCACCACCAGGGAAGCCCCCATGCATTTTTTGATATTAAGCTGTTTGTATATTTTGGAAACTAATCCCTCATTTGTCGCATCATTTGCAAATATTTTTTCCCATTCCATATGCTGTTTTTTGTTTTGTTTATGGTTTCCTTTGCAGTGAAAAAGCCTTTAAGTTTTATTAGGTCCTATTTGTTTACTTTCTGCTTTTGTTTCCATTACTCTAGGAGGTGGATTCAAAAAAATGTTGCTGCGATTTATGTCAAAAATTGTTCTCCCTATGTTTTTGTCTAGGAGTTTTATAGTATCCAGTCTTTTATTTATTTATTTATTTATTTGGGATATGCGGGCCTCTCACTGTTGTGGCCTCTCCCGTTGTGGAGCACAGGCTCCGGACGCGCAGGCTCAGCGGCCATGGCTCACGGGCCTAGCCGCTCCGCGGCACGTGGGATCTTCCCGGACCGGGCACGAACCTGTGTCCGCTGCATCGGCAGGCGGACTCTCAACCACTGCGCCACCAGGGAAGCCCCTAGTATCTGGTCTTATATTTAGGTCTTTAATCCATTTTGTGTTTATTTTTGTATATGGTGTGAGAGAATGTTGTGATTTCATTCTTTTCCATGTAGCTGTCCAGCTTTCCCAGCACCACTTATTGAAGAGACTGTCTTTTCTCCATTATATATCCTTGCCTCCTTTGTCATAGATTAGTTGACCATCAGTGCCTGGGTATATTTCTGGGCTTTCTATCAGATTCAATTTTTAAAAGCCTCTCAAGTCTAGGAAGCCAAGCCATGGACTCACCATCATATTTCCCCTGCAATACCTCGATTTGGGTGAACTTCTCTCTTCTCAATGTCCCCCAAATAGCCTAAGGTTCCTGAGTTTGTCAGGAAGTGAACTCCCTTCCTCACTTCCCAGGGTAAGCCTGGGAACCCTGTAAGCCAGGTACCAGACCAGTTATTTTCAAGGGACTTTGTAAGCATTGACCCCACAAAATCAACATAGTTCCTGAAAAGGGTTTGGTTCTATCTACATCTTTCTAAATATGACATTTCAGGCAAAGCCTTGGTAATAAATCGATGTTTCTAATTGTGTCCTGTTACAAGGAGAATAGATTGTTATATATGCAAATAACTTCATTGCCATGAAAAGAAGAATACAGTTAATCCTCTTGGTTCTAATTGCAAATTAATAGAGAAGCACTCTGTATCATTCAGAGTCTCAGCAGAAAACAGAGGGCTTACTTGGCTGTTATTTTTCAGCAGAATTTAATTAAGGGCGGTTTGAGAGTGATGGAGGAAAAAATTAAAGAACCAGTAATGGAGATTAAGGCACCCAAGATCTAGCAACAGGAGGAGGTTTCTAATGTCACTAGGTCAGAGGGAGAAAGAAGAGGGAAGACTGTAGGATGAGGTTTTTCCCCAAAAGAGCTGTAGTTAAAGACAGACCCATCCACTGAAAAATCCACAGTGATGAGGCAGAGAGAGAACAAAGTAACATCTAGACCTCTGTGCTCCATACTCCAGAACCACTGGCAGCCAGAGGGCAAGGGAATCCCAGTAAGTTGATACTGGTCAGCCCCCTGGACACAGAGCAGGGCAGGGAAGGATAAAAAAGGAACAGAATTGCAGGGTAAGGAGATAAGAGATGGGGCAGAGGCAAAAGAAGAATGACCAGCATACACTCTAAGTGATCTACGTGGCTTGGATTCCTTCCTTTCCATTCAACGAGTTATGTCTAAGAGGTTAAATCACTAAAGAGTGACTCAAGACTGCCCTTTTAACAACCTGCACTTTTAAAAATTGAAGTTTAGTTGATTTACAATGTTGTGTTTCAGGTGTACAGCAAAATGATTCAGTTATATATACATTATGTTCTCTGTGCTATACAGTAGGTCCTTGTTGTCTATTTTATATTTACTAGTGTGTATCTGTCAGTCCATTATAGCAGTTATCCCATTTGATGTATATGGTTCTTACTGTTATTACTTGTTTAATGTCTGCTTCCCATCATGCATTTTCCCTTAGGACAATGAGCACATTCCTTCTTTTCATTACAGCATCTCCACTGACTAAGCTCAGTGCCAATCTCTAGGGAGCACTTGGCAAATATTTGGAAATGGATGGATGAATAAAGGAAAACATATCTGCAGTTCTGAACCCTTGGATTCAACAAACCCCAGGTCGTGTGGTACTGTAATATTTACAAGGGAAAAAAATATCTGCATATAAGTGAACCCATGCAGTTCAAACCCATGTTACTCAAGGGTGAACTGTATTCAGTAATAGTTGCTAAATTCCAGAGGGATCAGGGAGAGAGAAAAGATAAATGTATATTATTTTTAATTTACAAAGGCTTAATGTATTAAACTGTTGCAAGTAATAGATAGCTTGTTAAAAAAAGGGCAAGATGGTTTCTTAATCTGGAATATAAGTCATTAAAGAACCAGCATGTTTCAAACAAAAGTTTAGAAAAATTATAATCATCTTTATCAGTTCATTCAGTCACATGTAATTCACTCTTATTTTGCTTGATTTGGGGTCAGCAGTTCAGCAACACATCAACGTCTCCACTAAATCTTTCCTTTTTTGTTGATGATGAAGCACATTTGTGTGTAACTGACTGTAAGAGCTTTCAGAAAGCATCAGAGTAAAAGGATAACTATGAATGACAAAAGGCTTAAGATGGTCAGGATTAAAGACCTGATGAGAGTTCACTTTAATGCAACTGACTAGGAAATTTGATTGTTTCAGTGACATAACATTTTAAGATAATAACTGGAATTATGACTAATTACATTATAACTGGACATTTCATGGACAACAAAGACATTGACATATTTCTAGGAAATTTATACAATTTTGGAAACATATTAATAGCATATATCCATAAAAATATAAACTAAAGAAGATTAAACATTCCTTTTTTTCATAAGAAATTTTAAATAAAATTTAATAGGGTTGCATATAGTCAGAAGGAGGAAGTGCCCCATTTAGAGGGGTGATTGTTATGTCAAAGTGATCTCCTACAGGGAACTTCTGAGACTGCAGGGTTACAGAATCATCAGTCTTCTTTCTCCTAGACATGGTGCTGCCAGTCTTCTTATTTGACACCTGAATCTTTTAAGTTCCATAAAACAGTTGCAAAATTGATCTATGTACCCTTTCTAGCTCCTGGGTAGACTTCTTTTACTAAACGAGTCAGTTCTTTCAAGGTTGCATTCAACCAAGTATTCAACCAAGTGTAGCTCTGTAGCTCACCGGATTGTACATTTCTGCAGGAGAATGTGTCCATTCCGTGGTGGGAGAAGTTACTGGTGGTGAAGACACACAGCAGCAGCAGGAATGTCTTCTCTTTATGGATGGGCTTCTCTGGCTCCTTCTTAATTTCCTCCCGGGTAACGTGTACCTTCACCTCCATCATCCTCCTTCATAAACACTGCTTCTTGTTTGACAGTGCTTTCTGTGTAATTTAGTATATCAAGTAAACCTAATTAGTTTAACATCTATCTTTTTACAAGGTGTGAGAAGAAATCCTTTGAGATTTTCCAGGAGCCCTCTGGGAAATCTCAGTCAGTTCAAAGTCAATAAAACTTTATTTAGAAATTGATTCAGGATGTTGTCCAAAATGTCAAAATGTTTGAACATTTAATTAAATAGAATTACAGATCACTATGAAACAATCCTTCTTATCTATTTAACCAAAGTGACAATAAAATATTTCAAAGGCAAAAAAAAAAGTTATATGTTTGTAAAAGAACAAAAACCAAAAACCATATCTCTTTCAATACAGAGAATTCTTGATTTTGTTGACTAACCAAAGACACGATAAAGACAACAGGAAGTACAGGAAACTACTTTAAGACACAAAATAGTTGTTTCCTAGGCAGATTACTCAAAGGGTAAAGAAAAATCTTTTCCAATCTCTTATTGAAACAGACTGATAATACAAGAAACTTTGTCATTTTGACAGAGATAAAGCAAATTCTAGTTTTCCATCCTACACTGTTGGCCTTATTAAAAACAAACAAACAAACCTTATAAATAAGTTTATTCAATCTTAGCCGGCTTGATCATACAAGTTTCTCTCTTTTCCACAGACCTGTTACAACTTTATTTTCCCATTCAGGCTCTTGTCCCTAATCCCTCTTATGCATTCTGGAACACTGACACAACCTCTAAATTATTTTAGGGCAAAAACAACCTGTTCTTTCACCTCACCAAAACCACATCCATAATACCTTTTTTACCCTTCCTTACCAAAAACCAATTTATTTTCTTTGCATATTTTGAACACAGTTTTTACTTCACCCTTATTATTCCCAATAGTTCATGTAAATATATTAGAATTCTTACCCTTTATAACCTTAATTTCTAGTGAAAATTAGGAAGTAGGAGATTGTGAACCACCAAATGTCAGCATTCCAAAGGAGACTAGCACATTTATGAATACACCATTTTATAATTATACTGGCATAGGTATCCTTCATTGCACAATTTTTCAACGTGGCAAACACGTTTTTCAACAGACCCCAATATTATTAGACTCTCTAAAGTAATAGCCAAGAGTAGGTAAATTAAAAATTGTATTAATTTATGCTTCAGTATTTTATCTTCTTTGGAAATGATCAGGGAGAAAGGGTCATAGGATGGTTAATGGGTCTGCTTGTATTTTCCATACCTGAGGGTTAATTTTGTTTGTGTGTTATGAGGAAATCACCCTTTTATTCTAGATTTACAGGTTGATGCAGTAGCTTGTTCTTATTTAACTTTTAATTTCACCTCTCATTCTAGCTTTCTACAGAACTGTCACAATCAATGAACAAATATGGATACCTTACTATGAACTAAAACTATATTTTATTCAGGTTCCTTTTATTCTCTGTTTTTCTGCCCTAGGATCACATCCAGGGTATCACATGGCATTGACTCATCATGTCACTTTCGGATCTCTTTGGCTTTGACATTTTCTTACACTATCCTTCTCTCAGTGACCTAGACAGTGTTCAGGAGGAGACAGTTAGGTATTCTGTAGCCTGTCCCACACTGAGATTTACTTGCTGTTTTTCTTGTGATTAGAATAGACTCATGGGTTTTGAGGAAGCAGATCCCAGAGGTTAAGTGCTTTCTCATGACTTTATATCACGGGAACATACATCAAAGCAACTTATCACTGTTCATGTTAACTTTGTCTTCCTGGCTTAGGTACTGTTTGTAAGGTTTCCCCCACTGTGACATCACTTTTTCCTTAAGTCTGCACTGTGTATCTCCTTTAAGATGAAGTCACTATGCGGCCCCCACACTTCAGGACAGGGGAGATAGCCCCACCCCCTTAATGAATGACTGAGTATCTACATCAACTATCTGGAGTTCTTCCTCACAGTTAATTCAACAGTTCTCATGAAACACACAAACACTCTCTCTCTCTCTCTCTCTCTCTCTCTCTCTCTCTCTATATATATATATATATATATATATATATAAAATTTATTTTTAACAGGGTGGACACTCCACCCAGATCATTATTCTAAGCTTTTGGTTACAATTCAGCAGAACAGTATTTGGTTGTTCAGTTCACTCCTGCTTTGCTACTGAAAGCTCTTTCCATGGGTTCTTGCTTTCCTCTGACATAGTTCCACCTCGTGGATTTCCTTTCTTCTTGTGCACATCTTTTTATGTGCTTGTTGACCATTTGCATTTCTTTTCTGGAGAAGGGTATGTTCAAGTCCCTTTCTATTCAAACAATTGGGTTGTCTTCTTGTTGTTGACGATTTGTAAAAGTTCTTGATGTGTTCTGAAGAACAGGCTCTTGTCAGATATATCATGTACAAATATTTAGTTCCATTCTGTAGGCTATGTTTTCACTTTCTGGATAGCACCTTTTGATGAACAAAAGTTTTTAAAATTGAGGAAATGAAATCTATCCATTTTTACATGGGTATCGTAACCTTCTTTGCTTGTCTGTAACCTCCCGCTCCAACGGTAAGAAATCTGATTTCCACCATTTATCCTCCATTGAATTCACTGCTTACTCCATTCTGGATTACAGATATAGTAGTTTCAGTATTGTTAACTCCTACCACCATGGGAAAGAACTTACAGAGTCCAGTATTTATGGATGGCACAATTTGCCTTTGTTCTACAAGATTCCAGTCTTTTCCATAGTTAATTAGGTCAAATATCTTTTGCCCCACCACCCAACAGTGAGTTTTTTTCATACATTTCTAAACAAGTTAGATTCTTTGTCACATTCTCTATTCCATCCTGTGACACTCCCATATCCTAAAAAATTTAAAAACTAAATTTGAATATATTATGATTTACTCGTTGGGTTGTAAAAATCCATGGGTTTAGACTAATGCCTCATGGAAGGTATCCATCCCTTAAGTATCACATGGAATATTCAACCCCCCACACCATAACCTGTTTACCATCTCTGATTCACCTGTTCCAGAATGTCACAGAAATGGAGCACTACAGTGTGAAGCCTCCTCAGACTGAATTCTTTCACTTAGCAATATACATGTGGGATTCACCCACGTTTTTTGCATGGTTGATGGTTAATTCCTTTCTATTTCTGAATAGTATTCCATTGTATGCATATGGGAAAAGTAACTTTCCCTCCCAGGTTCTTGATTGAGGCCTCCCCACCCCCATCCCTAGTAATAAAAGACAAAGAATAATAATACAAATGCCACTAGATATAACTTCTTTCCAAAATTTTAGCCATGAGTCAGTAAAACTGCATAATCCAGAATCATCTGTTTATATAAAAGAGTAGGCTGTGAACTGTGTTTCTGGAAGATGGACCAAGAATGATTACTTGCTTAGTGAAAGATAAAGATTTTTACTAATATCTGCAGAGAAGACTTTTCAGATTTAGATTTGCCCTGATATGGAATCTTATGGAGGCTGTGGACTAAATTCTGGTCAAAGGAATTTTTGGAAAAACCTTGTGGCAATCTTGTTAGTTTTGAAAATCCATCTGAGTGGATAAAAATATCCAGTTTGTCTACTATCAGCATTTTTCTTTTCAGTCTCAGGTAGCAAGGCACTCTCAAGTTAGAATTATTTCTTTGCATGTTCACGTTTAAAGACTTGGTTCTCAGGACGTGGACGACACAGCTGTTGCTGGCAGAAGGGCCTGAGGAAGGACGTAAGCACTTTAAAGAGCTTCTGGGGCATATATCCTATTATCAGAGGTGTAGGGAAATTACTATCTAAGTTTTTCTTCTTTCTTGAGTGCAGAACAGTTATTTTCCCAATACCTTGACCTGAGAAGAACATGGAGACTTTAATATCGTTAAGAAGGGTGGGTGGGCTTTGAATTCCCCCTAGAACCACATTTCTGTTTCTGTATCGACGAGATTAGTAAAGGAAGGATGGTTGTTTTTTAATTTTTCAAGGAATTGCATATTCAAGAGGCTGACCTGCCCATCCAACTTCACTATCTTGAAGTTGACTCTTTATATCAAGGAGAAGATTTCCAACTAAGATGTAAATCAGAAGATTCCTGTGTCCAGATTTAGAGCTCTGTGCCTTTGGATGTTTTCATGGATCCTTCTGCAAAGGCTCCATGTGCTCTCTCTCCCTCAGAGCGTGTGGTTCTACTTTAGCCAGGTGATCTTAGCAGAGGAGAACTCACAAATAGCTCCTCTCAGGCCGGAATAGCCGGAATAGCTACCCTCCAACTGGGTCAAGTTCTGAAAATTAGCAGGTGGACCAGGATCTGTCCATTTGGGATCTTGGTGAGGATTTTCTCCAGGGGGCCACCTGGAAGACTGCATGAACACACTGTACAAATGGGTGGGAGGGTTGATGGTGGATTTCAATTTTTTCTCTAAATCTGATTTCCATTCTCTTGTTCTGTTAAGGAAGTGATCTTAGGCTAGCCATGATACTCCTTCATCTTTCTTTCAGTTTGATCATCAAAGAGGTTTGAATAGGATCTTTGTTCTAGGGTGAAAGCCTTTAAAATAAAATCCTTGCAAATATCATCTTATCAGGTGTTTGGTCAAGACAACCAGTAAATTTTCCTGGCAGTACTGAAGATGTTTCTTCCTGCCAGGGGGTTTCCAAAGGTATAACTATTCCAAATATGACTCAAAACCAAGAAGCCTTTTTATAGCTTAACCATGGACAAAATGTTTTCACTAAAGAAGATGAAAAAAGAGCATCCCCCATGATCCAGTGTCACTCCCCAAAACAGCCAAAATAAATAAAGAAAATATGAACAAGAGAAAAGGTTTATTTCTATGCACACAGGAGCCAATCCAAAAAGTCACTCACATGTTAAATTGTGAAAGTTAAAGGCTTATCAACCTAACTTACTAGGGGAAAAGGAGAGGGGAGAATTGGCTTCTATGGGAAGAACAGATAGGTTTCTTCAGGAAAGACTAACAGGTTATTTGCAAAACAATGAGATTTAAGAAAGTTTGTTATGTTTGTCCACGGATGAGTGATCTTTGCATCTTCTTCAACACCATAAAACACCCCACAGAGGGATTTATGGTAGGGTTACTCTTGGTCCTTCTCCTGGAATAGAAGCCACCCTGAAGAGGGAATATATTGGCTGTGGTCATTTCTCAGAAGTTTCAGCTCTTACTCAGATGAGGGGAGCTCCAAGAAGCCTTTTGTTCTGCATCAGTTGAATCTCAAGTATCTTCAGCTTCAGTTGTCTTTCTACCAACCTTGGGGTTCTGCCTGGCTTTCCATACCTCCAACTTTGTTCTTCTTTTTCAAGATTCCTTGATCTATCCATTCCGAGCCCTTTGCATTTTCCACATGAAGTTTAGATTGGTTGTCAATTTCTGCAAAACACTACCTGGGATTTGGATAGGGATTCTTTGCATCTTTAGATCTATTTGTGGAATACTGCCATCTTCACGGAATTAATCCTTCTGATCCATGAATATGGGATTATTTCCCATGAATTTAGGCCTTTCTTAATTTCTTTCAACAAGCTATTGTTGTTTTCAGTGTACAAGTCTTATCCGCCTTTCTCTGGCCTTGGGTTATGAGGAATGCTTTTCCAGTTTTTTTGGTGTGTTTTTGCCACAAGAAGAGCTAAACATTTCCTTTCTGACTTCTGGCTCTGGTGTCACACTTAGCAGTGTCTACCCTGAGATTATGCACGTATTTACTAAAAGGTCTTCGTTTTGTACATCCCCTCTTTAATCCACCTGGATTTCCCTCTCAAATAGCCAAAATGCTATTTCAAATAAAAACAAAAATATTCACCAGTTCCCTCTTAAAATAAGTGTACAGACACAAAAAGCCAACTTTTGTATGGTTTCATTTATAGGAAACATCCAGAAGAAGTAAAGAAGCAGAGAAAGGATTAGGGGTGTGAGAGGCTGCGGGAGGGAAGAATGGGGAGTGCATGCTTGGGATACAGGGTTTTACTTTGGGGAATGAAACAGTCTTCAACTAGAAAGTGGTGATGGTTATACTGCATTGTGAATGTACTTAATGCTCCTGAACTGCAACTGAAAATAGAAAATGTTGATATTTAAATTTTATTACTTTACACTTAAGTAGAGTATGCCATAAAAATGTGGAAGAATAGATAAAACTAAATATAAAATTTAAAAAGACCCAAACACAAACAAATACAGGGAAGGAAAGTAAATTTCAGGTGGGGGAGCAGGTTGATGGTGTAGATTGGGAGCTGACAGCAATGATGGTGGCAGAGGTGGCTTTGCTTGTGGGGATGATGATTTCTGAAATAGCTCTGGGTCTCCTGCAGGAAGCAGTGCAGGCTCTGCAGGGGTGGTGAATTTTGATCAGGCTCTGGGTCTCCTGCAGAAGCAGTTGAAGGTCCTCTCTACAGAGGTGATAAACCACCATCTGGATCTCGGTCTCCTGCAAAAGCAGGTACATGTTCTCCCTTCCCAGTTGGCAAATCATCATCTGGCACTGGGTCTCCAGCTGGACCTGTGAGAGAAGTAAATTTTACCCACATGCCTGCCTTTCCATGTGCCTTTCCAAGGACAGAACTCTTCCCAGAGCTTTCCAGATAATTCCCAGCCCAGGAACTCACACAGGAGGTTTTCTCTGACTGAAGTCCACCACCAGATGGATGGTCTGAAGCCAGCCCTTGCTTTGGGCCAAACACCAGCCTCTGGACACTCCTCTCTGTGTGGCCCAGAATTCTCATGCACCCACCCCCAGCCTTCTCACCTTTGTGCTCTGCCTTGGTGGGCTCCAGATCCTCCAGCTGACTCAGGGGAATGTTGACACGGTGCTCCAGCCCTGTGGAAGCCTGGGGCTTCTGGACACTGTGGGAGGTGTCTGGACAGGAGGCCCTCCTCGTTGACCTCTGGGCTGTGGTGCTGGAGGACCCTCCATGGCCACACTCACATGGAAGCTGTGTGAGCCCTTACTGGCAGTGTGGCACGCCTCAGCTCCTCACTTGGGGAGATGGATCAGGTGTCCTAATTGGAACTCCTTGCCGATCTCCTATGGGGGGCTTTGCAATGACAGTGACCAGCAGCCAGCCCAGCCTGGCGGGATCAGTGCATCGCCCGGCCATTATCGCTGCTTCTTCTACCCACTCGACCTTCTGCTCCCAGATCAGGCACAGACCTGTGTCTGCTCACATATCTACCCGGGAGGAAAGAGATCCACCTAGAGGGCTTAGAACAACCCTCAGGCAGAAAGGCGCTGTCTGGGCTCTCTCTTCCCATCCTGTCCAGCCATCTTGGACTTGGAGTGTAGACATGACCAGCCCACCAGGTTTCTGACCCCTCATTGGCCTGTTCTTGCTTGAGGCAGACCCACCCCACAGAAGCCCCCACCTCCATACATCCAGGGAAGAGACAGAGGGCTACCCGAGTGGAATCAGAGTTGTGGCCTGGCTTGGGTGGCCTGCTCGGGGCCTCCCTGGCTTACCTTTGGGTCCCTCTGGGCAAAGAGCCAACGGCATCTGGGGTGGGACCTGACCCAATGTCGACAGCATTGGAAGACGCTGGCACTGAGACCTTTCCTGAGGCCATGGCCTTGGGATATTGGGACACAGAAAATCATGTTTCCAACCACATGAGCTGGTTATGGGGCTCCTCTAGGATGTGGATGCCTGGTTACCCAGGTTCCACGTTCTGTTGGGCTCTATTGCCAGGGATGTGAGGTCACTGCCTGGGGTCCCCTTGCCCAGGCTTCTTCCTTATACAAAGCTCCCCAAGGGCACCTCTGCACCCCATGCCATGTCCACACACTGTGACATCAACCTAGTCTGACCTGCAGCCGTGGGGCGGCTTGGGTGTGGCTAGGGTCCAGCTCTGTTGACACAGCTGGTTTCCGACCCAGTATTTCCTCCTCATCCATGATGTGACCCTGGACAAATGCCATGGGCCTCTCAGGCCCACCCTAGTCTCCCCATCTGCATAGTGGCAGCCATTCTGGCAACATTCTAGGGAAGCCATCAGGTGTATAGACCTATAAACACTTACAGTGCCTGTAAAAACCATGGGCTGGTATCACATGGAGCTCATGCACAGACTGAACAAAGGAAGTATTCCATAAAGGGCTGGTGTAGCACAGAATACAACTGAAACAGGCCTGGGTCTGCTCTGGGACTAGAGAAAGTCACTCCCCTTCCTGCCTATTTCCCAGTCCCCCTGTGGGAGGATTGAAAGTAAATAAAATTCACACATCGCCCCCTCTGGTTTACAATCTTCCAGGTTCTCCTGGTTCAAGTGTCTCCTCTTGGCCTCCGGGGTGGGCTGCCTGTACAATGGCTCCCAGCAGTCTAGCCTCCTGGTCACATATCCTTGTATAAATCCCCACCCCTCCAGAATGGATGGACACTGTGATTGGTTCTAGCCTATGGATGGATTTAGGAAAAGTCTGTGTCTTTTACTCATTTCCTCTCTCCTGTGTTCTCTTGCTCTCTTGCTGCCTTTCTATGTTTCTGTCTCTCTCTCTTCCTCTGTCTCTCATGTGTGTAGGTATGTGTATGAATGTATGCATGTATATATATATATATATATATAGTTAGATTTAGAGTCAGGGTTTGGTTTAGGGTTAGGGGTCAGGGTTTGGGTTACGGTTTTTGTTTCTTGGAGGTTGAGTTCTGTGAGTTCTTGGTCTATTTTGGATATGAACCCCTTATCAGATACATTGTTTGCAAATATTTTCTCACATTCAGTATGCTGCCTTTTTGTTTTGTGGATGGTTACCTTTGCCGTTGAAAACCTTTTCAGTTGGATGGAGTCCCATTGGTTTATTTTACTTTTCTTTCCCTTGTTTGAGAAGAACAATAAAAAAATATTGCTAAGACTGATGTCAAAGAGCATACTGCCTATGTTTTCTTCTAGGAGTTTTATGGCTTCAGGTTTTACATTGAAGTATATGATTTATTTTAAGGTTGTTTTTGTAGATGGTATGAGAAAGGAATACAGTGTGACTCTTGTGCATGTAGCTGTCAGGTTTTCCCAACACCATTTATTAAAGAGGCTATCTTTTCCCCATTGTGTCTTCTCACCTCCTTTGTCATAGATGAATTGACCATATAAGCATGGGTTTCTTTCTGGGCTCTCAGTTTCGTTCCATAGATCTATGTGTATTACTTACTTTTGTGCGAATAAAAGTAAGTAATACTTGTAAGTAAGTAATACTATCTTGATGAGTCTAGGTTTCTAGTATATTTTGAAATCAGGCAGCATGGTATGTCCAAGTTTGTCCTTCTTTCTTAAGATTGTATTGACTATTTAGGTTCTTTTGTGTTTCCATACACATTTTGGAATTCTTTTTTGTAGTCCTCTGAGAAAAATCCGTTGATATTTTGAAAGGAATGGCATTGAATCTCTGGATTGCCTTGGGGGTGTGGAATCGTTTTACCAATACAAATTCTTCTGCTCAATGAGCACAGTATATCTTTCCATTTGTTTGTGTCATCTCCATGTTCTTTCATCAATGTCTTCCAGTTTTCTGAGTATGGCTCTTTTACCTCCTGGGTTAGATGTACTCCTAGGTATTTCATTTTTGTTAATGTCATTGTCAATGGGGTTGTTTACTTAATTTCTCATTCTGATATTTTTTTGTGAGTGTATAGAAATGCAATCGATTTCTGTAGATTAATTTTGTATCCTGCAACTTAAACTGAGTTTTCTGATGAGTTCTATTTGTTTTTAGGTGTCACCTTCACCATTTCCTATACAGAGTAACAGGGCATCTACAAAGAGTGACAGTTTAACTTTTTCCTCTGCCATTGGATTCCTCTTTTTTTTTTCTTCCATTTAATTATTATGGCCAGGACTTCCTAGACCATGTTGAATGTAAGTGGCGAGTGTAGTCAGGGTGAGAGTTAGGTGTAAGCATAACTGGCCCTCTTCCCCTTCCTCCCTCTCCGTCTCTCTGAGGCCTCAACTGACTTCTGTAGGTTAATTTTGTATCCTGCAACTTAACTAAATTTCCCAATGAATTCTATTTGTTTTTGGGTGTTGCCTTCAGCAATTTCTATATAGAGTATCATGTCACGTATAATCTATTTTTAATAGACGTACATCTATTTTAAATGGATTTTTTTGGTTTTTTTTTTTTGTTTTTTCTGTTTTTGTTTGGTTTGGGTTTTTTTTTGTGGTACGTGGGGCTCTCACTGCTGTGGCCTTTCCCGTTGAGGAGCACAGGTTCCGGACACGCAGGCTTAGCAGCCACGGCCGCTCTGTGGCGTGTGGGATCTTCCCGGACCGGGGCACGAACCCGTGTCCCCTGCATCAGCAGGAGGACTCTCAACCACTGTGCCACCAGGGAAGCCCTGTGTTATTGTTTTTTATTTTGAGACAAATTTTTACTACATATGTGTTTGCAACTGTTTTTCTCCCAGTTGGTGACTTGCCTTTTGACTTTCTGAATAAGGTCTTTCACAGAGTCAAAATCTTTAACTTTATAAAGTCCATCATATTCCTTGTTTATCTTTCTGGATTGCTTTTTTGTGTTGTGTGTTAAAGCTCAAAGCTCATGATCTACATGACCAAAACCAAGCTCGTGTTGATTTTCTTTGATGTTTTCTCCTGAAATTTTGATTCATTTTGTATTTAAAATGTATCTATGAATAATTTTGAGTGTATTTGGTGCAAGTTGTAAACTTTGCATCTGTTCCTTAACTATTTTTAGAAAAGTTATGGGATATAGTCTCCATCTCAGTGCGACTGCCCAAAGTTGAACAGATTCAGCCGTTCTGCCGTCAGGGAGTCCAGCATCCAGTGAGCCGTGAGGAAGGCAGTGCCTGCAGTGCCCGCACTGCCCACAGTGGGCCGAGCCCGCCTCTCTGACCTAATGCGCACGCGCATTCCACCTTTGGACTTGGTTCCTCAGGCAGCTGAAATGAGTTCCGTCTCCTCAGGCACCTCCAGGGCTTCAGCAGGGATGCCCGGGTCAGTGTCTCTGCAGACAGGAGCTCAGTCTTCTTAGGATTCACTGAGGTTTTGGCTTCAGGACAACACTGGGCTGTGTCCACACTGAATGGGAGTCTGGTTCTTCAAGACCAAGTGGGGCTTAGGCTTCCTGATAAAGTAGGGCTGCATCCACACTGACAGAAGCTTGGTTTCCTGAGGACACAGGTGACACCAGGAGGAAAAGGTGAGGAAAAAGGAAGGAGAAGTGAGGAAAAGTGGGGAGTAGCTTTCTGTGTGCCACTGACTGCTTGGAGTGGGGGAGGGGGAGTTCCGTCTTCAGAGGACCCAGGAAGGCTTGATGTGGAAAACTGGGTTCTTAGTCAGTTTTGTGTGTGATGTAGATGACATGTGGTATGTGGTGCCCAGGTTTCCCAGCCCCGTTTATTGTGGGGACTTTTGTCCTTCCCCTTGGTGTGTCCTTGGCCCCTTTTCATAAATTAACTGACCACCTCCATTTGGGTTGAATTCTGGGCTCTCTGTCTGTAACAGGGGTGGGGCAGGCATGAGCTATAGAGACCCCACTCAGCCATTGGTTGGTGCCATATTTGGCCCCTCCCCCTCTTTTGTATAAAAGGACCCCGAATTCAGACTGACAGAAGATGGTTTTTTGAGATGCTAGTCTGCCATCTTCTCGGTCAGCTAGCTTTCTGATTAAAGTCATTATTCCTTGATCCAACTCATCTTCTGATTTATTGGCCTGTCGTGTGGTGAGCAGAATAAGCTTGGGCTTGGTAATACAGTTACATGCTTATTAGCATGTAGTCAGTCACTTGCTCAAATTCAAATCCAGAAGTATACATTTCCCTCAGCACTACATCTGTAACATGAAAAGCAGGACGTGACGCTCAATAAAGATTTATTGATTTAGTGGGTAAATAAATGAGAGAAAGAGAAGGGAATGTTTGGGAGCAAAAGCAAATAAGAAACCCATACTGTGCACTGGACACCAGCTGGATGTTTCTAGGAGATGGAGGGTACAGATCAGGAACTCGTGAGGTTCAGCTCTGGGGATTTGATGGAGGAGCATTTGCATTCAGGTGGTTGATGAAACTACCTAGGGAATCAGGAATAGATTTTTAAAAAACTCTGAGGTCATGTTGAACCAGCGTTTAAAAGAGAAACAAAAATGGGCCACAAGAGGAACCTCAGGAAGATTAATCAGGGAATTAAAAGCTGAGAACCACAAAGAATTAGTATTGCAGTCAAAGTAAATGGCACTTGAAAAAGAAATTGACACGTTCTATTACCCTTCAAATATACCACTACTCTAATTACCAAATGCGATAAAGTATACGTAATGAACCAACTTATTCAATATTCCACTTTAAACTCTGCTTTAGGGAAGCAGTGCAGAAAAGAGATTGAAAACATGAGTTCTTGAGTTCCATTCCTGGGCCTGCTGAGTAAGCCAAGAGACTAACACTCCCACCGACAGAAACTGTAAACTCTGAACAAAATGTAAAAGCAACCGCTTGGAGGCTCTGGAGAGTAAACAAGGGAGACAAACTCTGAGGTTGAAGACTCAAGCGGCCTGGGGCCTGAGGGTGGATTCTGTAGTGGGGTGGAACTCACAGCTTCCATTTCCCAAACCAGCCAGAAGGCAGGGGGATGACATCTTTAAAGTCCTGGGGGAGGGGAGACCCTGTCAGCTAGAATGCCATATCCCATGAAAACCTACTTCAAGAAGTAAAGTGAGGGAATACCCTGGTGGTCCAGTGGTTAGGACTCGGTACTTTCACTGCCATGGTCTGGGTTCAATCCCTGGTCAGGGAAGCTGTGAAACACAGCCAAAAAAAAAAAAAAAAAAGAGAACTAAGGTCAAATAAAGACACTTGTGAGTGTCTGTCAGCAACAGACCTGTACTACAAGAACGTGAAAGAAAGCTCTTCAAGTTGAAGGGAAATGATACCAAAGGAAAACATGCATCTTCAGGAAGGAATAACAAGCTTTGGAAATGGTAAATACATAGGAAGATATCATTTCTTTTAAATATTGGCAGTTTAAAGTGAAAAATATAAAATGTCTTGAAGAGTTTATAATGTATGTAAATGTAATATATAAGGCAATTATAAAGGATAGCACAAGGTGGGGGAAGAAGTGAGGGGATTTCTACATTTTTAGATGAAGTGGTATAATGTTAACTCTAAATGGACTGCAAAGTTAAGCATTTTTACTCTCAGTGCAGCTAATAAAAGGAACTGGAAAGGAATATAGCTAAAAAGCCATTGGATGCATTAAATGGGATTCAAAATATATTTGAATAATTCAAAAGAAGACAGGAAAGAAGGCCCAGGGACAACAAAATTAGAAGGCACAAAGGTCAAAGAGCAATATGGCAGCC
Source organism: Pseudorca crassidens (assembly GCF_039906515.1). Taxonomy (NCBI): domain Eukaryota; kingdom Metazoa; phylum Chordata; class Mammalia; order Artiodactyla; family Delphinidae; genus Pseudorca; species Pseudorca crassidens. The sequence continues at coordinate 84,889,151 of NC_090311.1, read as the reverse complement.
TTAAATATAGTTTTATCAATAATTACATGTAAATGGACTGATACATTATATAAAAGGCAGAAGTTATCAACTGTACTTTTTTAAAAGACAGCATTATACTGTCTACAAAAAAACACTTAAAAAATTATCCAGGTCTCTTTGTTCTTTTGTTATAGTCTCCAGATTCTACCTCTTATTTCTTTTCTTTTACTACATCTTCCTTAGAGGTGTTTTTTTTTGTTGTTTTTTAATTGAGGCATGGTTGCTTTACAACGAAGTGAATCAGCTATATGCATACATATATCCCCTCACTCTTGGACCTCTCTCCCACCCCCACCCCATCCCACCCCTCTAGGTCACCACAGACCACGGAGCTGAGCTCCCTGTGCTATACAGCAGGTTCCCACTAGCTATGTGTTTTACACATGGTAGTGTATATATGTAAATCCCAATCTCCCAATTCATCCCACTCACCCCTTCCTCCCCTGCACCATGTCCACACATCCATTCTCTACATCTGCATCTCTATTCCTGCCCTGCAAATAGGTTCATCTGTACCATGTTTCTAGATTCCACGTATATGCATTATTATACAATATTTGTTTTTCTCTTTCTGACTTCACTCTGTATGACAGACACTAGGTCCACCCACATCTCTACAAATGACCCAATTTCGTTCCTTTTTATGGCTGAGTAATATTCCATTGTAGATATATACCACATCTTCTTTATCCATTCATCTGTCGATTGACATTGCTCCCATGTCTTGGATACTGTAAATAGTGCTGCAATGAACATTGATGTGTATGCGTCTTTTTCAATTATGTTTTTCTCAGGGTATATGCCCAGTAATGGGATTGCTGGGTCATATGGTAGTTCTTTCTTCAGTTTTTTGAGGAACCTCCATACTGTTTTCCATAGTGGCTGTATCAATTTACATTCCCACCAACAGTGCAAGAGGGTTCCCCTTTCTCCACACCCTCTCCAGCATTTATTGTTTATAGATTTTTGTGTGTGTGTGTGTGGTACACGGGCCTCTCTCACTGTTGTGGCCTCTCCTGTTGCGGAGCACAGGCTCTGGACGCGCAGGCTCAGCGGCCATGGCTCACGGGCCCAGCCGCTCTGTGGCATGTGGGATCTTCCTGGACCGGGGCACGAACCCGTGTCCCTTGCATCGGCAGGCAGACTCTCAACCACTGCGCCACCAGAGAAGCCCTTATTGTTTATAGATTTTTTGATGATGGCCATTCTGACTGGTGTGAGGTGACACCTCATTGTAGTTTTGATCTGCATTTCTCTAATAATTAGTGATGTTGAGCATCTTTTCATGTGCCTCTTCACCATCTGTGTATCTTCTATGGAGAAATATCTATTTAGGTCTTATGCCCATTTTTTGCTGGGTTGTTTGTTTGTTTTTTATATTGAACTACATGAGCTGTTTACATATTTTGGAGATTAATGCCTTCTCAGGTGCTTCGTTTGAAAATATTTTCTCCCATCCTAAAGGCTGTCTTTTCATTTCTTTTATGGTTATCTTTGCTGTGCAAAAGCTTTTAAGTTTTATTAGGTCCCATTTGTTTATTTTTATTTTCATCACTCTAGGAGGTGGGTCAAAAAAGATCTTACTGTGATTTATGTCAAAGAGTGTTCTTCCTATGTTTTCCTCTAAGAGTTTTATAGTGTCTGGTCTTACATTTAGGTCTTTAATCCATTTTGGGTTTATTTTTGTGTATGGTGTTAGGGAGTGTTCTAATTTCATTCTTTTACATGTAGCTGTCCAGTTTTCCCAGCACCACTTATTGAAGAGACTGTCTTTTCTCCATTGTATATTCTTGCCTCCTTTGTCATAGATTAGTTGACCATAGGTATGTGGGTTTTTCTCTGGGCTTTCTATTCTGTTCCATTGATCAATACTTCTGTTTTTGTGCCAGTACCATACTGTCTTGATTACTGTAGCTTTGTAGTATAGTCTGAAGTCAGGGAGCCTGATTTCTCCAGCTCTGCTTTTCTTTCTCAAGATTGCTTTGGCTATTCGGGGTCTTTTGTATTTCCATACAAATTGTAAAATTTTTGTTCTAATTCTGTGAAAAATGTATTGGTAATTTGACAGGGACAGCACTGAATCTATAGATTGCTTGGGTAGTATAGTCATTTTCACAATATCGATTCTTCCAATCAAAAACATGGTATATGTATCCATCTGTGTGTCATCTTTGATTTCTTTCATCAGTGTCTTATAGTTTCTGGAGTACAGGTCTTTTACCTCCTTAGGTAGGTTTATTCCTAGGTATTTTATGCTTTTTGTTGCAATGGGATTGAATTTCTTGAATCTTGAATTTATTGAATCTGCTGGCTCCTTGATCTTGGATGCCTACCTTCCAGGACTGTGAGAAATAAACTTCTGTTGTTCATAAGCATGTCAGTCTATGGTATTCTGTTACAGCAGTTCAATGGATTAAGACACACACAAAGGTAGCTCTGTGCTCTGTGGTAAAGTAGACAACAATCTGATTTACTGCTTGGGAGCAACACTATGTGCCTGACATGTTACATACAGGATGGATGGTCCTCACAGTAATCCTATGAGGGAGGCATCACAAGCCACATGTTACAGGTGAGGATGTTGAGACTCATGCAAAGTCTAAGTGACCTGCCTGGGTTGTTCTAATTCTTTGAAATTTGATTGTTTCTTGAATTTCTCTTTCTGATGTTTTGTTGTTAGTGCATAGGCATGCAAGAGACATCTGTGCATTAATTTTGTATCCTGCAACTTTACCCAATTCATTGATTAGCTCTAGTAGTTTTCTGGTGGCATCTTTAGGATTTTCTATGTTTAGTATCATGTCATCTGCAAACAGTGACAGTTTTACTTCTTCTTTTTCAATTTAGCTTCCTTTTATTTCTTTTTCTTCTCTGATTGCTGTGGCTAGGATTTCCAAAACTACTCTGAATAATAGTGGCAAGAGTGGACATTCTTGTCTGGTTCCTGGTCTTAGCAGAAACGCTTTCAGTTTTTCACCATTGAGAATGATGTTTGCTGTGGGTTTGTAATGGGGTAGGTTCCCTCTATGCCCACTTTCTGGAGAGTTTTCATCATAAATGGGTGTTGAATTTTGTCAAAAGTTTTACTGCATCCACTGAGATGATTATATGGTTTTTATCCTTTAATCTGTTAATATGGTGTATCACGTTGATTGATTTGCATATATTGAAGAATGCTTGTATCCCTGGGATAAATTTCATTTGATCATAGTGTATGATCCTTTCAATGTTTTGCTGGATTCTGTGTGCTAGTATTTTGCTGAGGATTTTTGCATATATGTTCATCAGTAATATTGGTTGTTTTTTCTGTGTGTGATACCTTTGTCTGGTTTTGGTTTCAGGGTCATGGTGGTCTCATAGAATGAGCTTAGGAGTGTTCCTTCATCTGCAATTTTTTGGAAGAGTTTGAGAAAGATGGGTGTTAGCTCTTCTCTAAATGTTTGATAGAATTCACCTGTGAAGCCATCTGTCCTGGTCTTTTGTTTGTTCAAAGATTTTTAATTGCAGTTGCAATTTCATTACTTGTGATTTGGTCTGTTTATATTTTCTGTTTATTCCTGGTTCAGCCTTAGAAGGTTGTACCATCCTAAGAATTTGTCCATTTCTTCCAGGTTGTCCAATTTATTGGTATATAGTTGCTTGTAGTAATCTCTTATGATTCTTTATATTTCTGCAGTATCAGTTGTAATTTTTCCTTTTTCATTTATAATTTTATTGATTTGAATCCTCTCTTTTTTTCTTGATGAGTCTGGCTAAAAGTTTATCACTTTTCTATATATTCTCAAAGAACCACCTTTTAGTTTCATTGATTTTTGCTACTGTTTCTTTTTCATTTATTTCTGCTCTGATTTTTATGATTTCTTTCCTTTTACTAACTTTGGGTTTTATTTGTTCTTTTTTCTCTAGTTGCTTTAGCTGTAAGGTTACTTTGTTTATTTGAGGTGTTTCTTGTTTCTTGAGGTAGGATTGTATTCCTATAAACTTCACTCTTAGAATTGCTTTTGCTGCATCCCATAGGTTTTGGGTCATCGTGTTTTCATTGTCATTTGTTTCTATATATTTTTATTTCCTCTTTGATTTCTTCAGTGATCTCTTGGTTATTTACTAGTGTATTGTTTAGCCTCCATGTGTTTGTGTTTTTTACAGTATTTTTTTTCCCTGTAATTGATTTCTAATCTCATAGCATTGTGGCTGGAAAAGATGCTTGATACAATTTCAATTTTCTTAAGTTTACCAAGGCTTGATTTGTGATGCAATATGTGATCTATCCTGCAGAATGTTCCGTGTGTACTTGAGTAAAGTGTATTCTGCTGCTTTCAGATGGAATGTCCTATAAATATCAATTAAGTGTATCTGTTTTACTGTGTCATTTAAAGCTTGTGTCTTCTTATTGATTTTCTGAATGGATGATCTCTTTATTGGTGTAAGTGGGGTGTTAAAGTCCCTCACTATTATTGTGTTACTGTCAATTTCCCCTTTTATGACTGTTAGCATTTGCCTTATGTATTGAGGTGCTCCTATGTTGGGTGCATAAACATTTATAATTGTTATATCTTCTTGGGTAGATCTCTTGATCATTATGTTGTATCCTTCCTTGTCTCTTGTAACAGTCTATATTTTAAAGTCTAGTTTATCTGATATGAGTATTGCTACTCCAGCTTTCTTCTGATTTCCATTTGCGTGGAATATCTTTTCCCATCCCCCCACTTTCAGTCTGTATGTGTCTCTAGGTCTGAAGTGGGTCTCTTGTAGACAACATATATATGGGTCTTGTTTTTGTATATGGACTGCCAGGACTTGTGTGGCCAGAGGAGGCTTTGGCAGAAGTTGGTATCAGGCCCAGGACCTGCTTGGCCGGAAGAGGCTTTGGTGGGGCAGCACATGGGCTGTCGGGGCCCATGCGGCCTGTGGAGGCTTTGTGGGGGGCATAATCAGGTCTGACAGGACCAGCACAGTGGGAAGAGGCCTAGGCGGGCAGGGAGAGGGCTTGGGCCAAGGACCCATGTGACCAGAAGAGGCCTTGGTGGGAGGTGGGGCTCAGGTCCAGGACTCACATGGCTGGAAGAGGCCTTGGTGTAAGGGGGTGCTCAGACCTGGGGACCCACGCAGCCAGAAGAGGCCTTGGCAGGCAGGGGCTCAGGTCTCGGACCTGTGTGAATGGAGGTGGCCCCTGGGTGTGGGGGTTCAGGCCCGGGACCCCAGCAGGCTCACCAGGGCCTGAGTAGGCAGGGGAGATGCTTGCCACGTTCCTCTCCAATCCCCCAAAGCCCCCTCACCATCCCTGCTGATCTGCTCAACATAAGTGGACCCCTCTGAGCATGGAAACTCCTCCCCTCCCACAGCCCCACACAGGGATGCAGGTCCCATCCCGCCTCCACTTTTCTTCCCCCCTCTTTTTCTCCCATATCCTACCCAGTCATGTGGGGATTCTTCCCATCCCCTTAGGTGTCCGAGGTCCCCCACCAGTACCTAGTAGGTACCCTAGTTATGAGGAGATGTGGACTCTGTGTCCTCCTACTCTGCCATCTTAACTCCACCCCCAAAAAACACTTAAATTAGAAAAATTCAAACAGATATAGTCATAAATACATATGTATTGATAATAAATTTAGAATATATGAAGTAAAAATCGACAGACTTAAGGAAGAAATAAACAATTCAATAATCATAGTTGGAGATTTTAACACTCTTTTCCTACCAACTAATGGAACTAGACAACCAATCAGTAAGGGGAGAGAGGGGGAGTGGGAAGGGGAGAGAGCCGAGCTTGTGAAGGGGGCAGGAGGGAGGGAGGAATCTGTACAGTGTGACAGGGAATAACCATGCTCCAACGGTGGAGGGAAACCAAACCAGGCTCAGTACCAGAGACGGGCGACTAGAGTGGGGTTACCTACCAGGGAGAGTCAACTTAAAATAGCTGCAGTGTATGCCACAGGATACAGCCAGCATGTGTCTCAGAGCAGGAGAAAGCAGAGAGCCCAGCAGAGTAAACTGGACCAGCCAGCTTGTTGGTCCATGTCCACACTTATAGTTTCTCTAAATCATTGCCACACAGGAGACCAGTGCCACCAAAAAGGCTGGTTCTGACTAAGAATGGGTGGAAATGACTAGATACAGAGAGGTCAGGGGAAAAAGAGTGTGAGCGCCCTCTCGAGACAAGTCTGCAAACACTTCCCAAAGCACATGAGGAAAATTGTCAATAGGAAAGAATAAACTGACGTGATAAATTGCAGTGAATTCACCTTCAAAACTGCAAACAACAGTAAAATTTAAATGGTTTGGTAACCATTAGCTCAAGATGGTGGAGTAGAAAGATGTGTGCTCACCCCTTCTTACAAGAACATCAAAATCACAACTAACTGCTAAACAACCATCAACAACAACAAAAAATGCTAGAACCTACCACAAAAGATACTACATCCAAAGACAAAGGAGGAGCCAAAACGAGACAGTAGGAGGGGCACAATCATGATAAAATCAAATCCCACAACTGCCGGGTGGGCAACCCACAAACTGGAAAACAACTATACCACAGAAGTTCTCCCACTGGAGTGAAAGTTCTGAGCCCCACGTCAGGCTTCCAGCCTGGGGGTCCAGCAATGGGAGAAGGAGTCCCCAGAGAATCTGCATTTGAAGGCCAGTGGGATTTGACTTCAGGGCTTACACAGGACTGGGGGAAACAGAAACTCCATTCCTGCAGGACACACACAAAGTCTTGTGCACACCAGAACCCAAGGGAAAAAAGCAGTGACCCTATAAGAGACTGGGACAGACCTGCCTGCGAGTACTGGAGGGTCTCCTGCAGAGGTGGGTGGAAGCTGTGGCTCACTGTGGGGACAAAGACACTGGAAGCAGAAGTTCTAGGAAGTACTCTTTGGCATGAGCCCTCCTGGAGGCCATCAGCACCACCAAACAGCCTGTAGGCTCCAGTACTGGGTTGTCTCAGCCCCAAAAATGAATAGGGCAGGAACACAGCCCCACCCATCATCAGACAAGAGGATTAAGGTTTTATTGAGCACAGCCCTGCCCACCAGAGGATCAAGACCCAGCTCTACTCACCACCAGTCCCTCCCATCAGGAAGCTTTCACAAACCTCTTAGATAGTTTCACCCACCAGATGGCAGACAGCAGAAGAAAGAACTGCAATCCTGCAGACTGCAGAATGGGAAAAAAAAAAAAAGCACAGAAACTTAGAAAAAACGAAACAGTAGAGGTTTATGTCCCAGAAGATGGAACAAGTAAAACCCCAGAAAAATATCTAAGTGAAGCAGAGATAGACAACATTCCAGAAAAAAATTCAAAATAATGATAGTGAAGATGATCCAGAATTTCGGAAAAAGAATGGAGGCAAGGATTGAGAAGATGCAAGAAATGTTTAAGAAAGACCTAGAAAAACTAAAGAACAAAAAACAGAGATGAACAATATAATAAATGAAATGAAAAATACACTAGATGGAATCAATAGCAGAATAACTGAGGCAGAAAAATGGATAAGTGACCTGGAAGACAGAATGGTGGAAATCACTGCCATGGAACAGAATATAGAAAATAGAATGAAAAGAAATGAAGACAGCTTAAGAGACCTCTGGGACAACATTAAATGCACCAACATTTGCATTATTTCGGTCCCAGAAGGAGAAGAGAGAGAGAAAGAACCTGAGAAAACTTTTGAAGAGATACTAGCTGACAATTTCCCTAAGATTGGAAAAGAAACAGTCACCCAAGTCCAGGAATTGCAGAGAATCCCAGGCAGAATAAAGACAAGGAGGAACATGCCGAGACACATAGTAATCAAACTGATAAAAATTAAAGACAAAAAGTATTAAAAGCAACTAGGGAAAAATGACAAATAAAATACAAGAGAACTCCCATAAAGTTATCTGCTGATTTCTCAGCAGAAATTCTGCAGGATAGACGGGAGTGGCAAAATATATTTTTTAATAGATTTTTATGGAGTACAATTGCGTCACAATACTGTGTTAGTTTCTGTTGCACAACAAAGCAAATCAGCCACATGCATACAGATGTCACCATATCCCCTCCCTCTTGAGCCTCCCTCCCATCTTCTCTATCCCACCCCTCTAGGTCATCTCAAAGCACTGAGCTGATCTCCCTGTGCAATGCTGTTCCTTCCCATCAGCTAACTCCTTTACATTTGGAAGTGTATATATGTCAATGCTACTCTCACTTTGCCCCACCTTCACCCTCCCAACCCATGTCATCAAATCCATTCATTGGTACATTTTTTTCTTTTTTTTAGATTCCACATATATGCATTAACATAGGGTATTTGTTTTTCTCTTTCTGACTTACTTCAATCTGTATGACACACTCTAGGTCTACCCACCTCACTACAAATAACTCAATTTCGTTTCTTTTTATGGCTGAGTAATATTTCATTGTATAGACATGCCACATCTTCTTTACCCATTCATCTGTGGATGGACATCTAGGTTGGTTCCATGTCCTGGCGATTGTAAATAATGCTGCAGTGAACATTGTGGTGCATGTCTCTTATTGAATTATGGTTTTCTCAGGGTATATGCGTAGTAGTGGGATTGCTGGGTCGTATGGTAGTTCTATTTTTAGTTTTTTAAGAAACCTCCAGGAAGGTTGAGGAAGATGGCAGAAGAGTAAGACACGGAGATCACCTTCCTCTCCACAGATACATCAGAAATACACCTACACATGGAGCTACTCCTATAGAACACCCACTGAACACTGGCAGAAGACATCAGACCTCCCAAAGGCAAAAAACTCCCCACGTACCTGGGTAAGGCAAAAAAAAAAAAAAAAAACAATAAACAGAGACAAAGAATAGGGACTGGACCTGCACCAGTGGAAGGGAGCTGTGAAGGAGGAAAGGTGTCCACACACAAGGAAGCCCCTTCACGAGCGGAGACTGTAGGTAGTGGAGGGGGGAGCTTCGGAGCCACGGAGAAGGGCACAGCAACGGGTGCGGAGAGCAAAGCGGAGATATTCCTGCACAGAGGATCAGTGCCGACCAGCACTCACCAGGCTGAGAGGCTTGTCTGCTCACCCACCGGGGTGGGCGGGGGCTGGGAACTGAGGCTAGGGCTTCAGATGGATCACAGGGAGAGGACTGGGGTTGACAGTGTGAACACAGCCTGAAGGGGTTAGTACACCATGGCTAGCCGGGAGCGAGTCCAGGAAAAAGTCTGGACCTGCCGAAGAAGCAAGAGACTTTTTCTTCCCTCTGTTTCCTGGTGCGAGAGGAGAGGGGATTAAGAGCACTGCTTAAAGGAGCTCCAGAGACGGGCATGAGCCTCGGCTAAAAGCGCGGACCCCAGAGATGGGCATGAGACGCTAAGGCAGCTGCTGCTGCCACCAAGAAGCCTGTGTGCGAGCACAGGTCACTCTCCACACCCTTCTTCCGGGGAGGCTGTGCAGCCCGCCACTGCCAGGGTCCCGGGATCCAGGGACAACTTCCCCGGGAGAACGCACGGCATGCCTCAGGCTGCTGCAACGTCATGCTGGCCTCTGCCGCCGCAGGCTCACACCACATCAGCACCCCTCCCTCCCCACGGCCTGAGTGTGCCAGAGCCCCGGAATCAGCTAATCCTTTAACCCCATCCTGTCTGAGCGAAGAACAGACGCCCTCAGATGACCTACATGCAGAGGTGGGACCAAATCAAAGCTGAACCCCGGGAGCTGTGTGAACAAAGAAGAGAAAGGGAAATACCTCCCAGCAGCCTCAGGAGCAGCCGATTAAATCTCCACAATCAATTTGATGTACCTGCATCTGTGGAACACCTGAATAGACAACGAATCATTCCAAATTGAGGAGGTGGACTTTAGGAGCAAGATGTGTTATTTTTTTACCTTTTCCTATTTTTGTGAGTGAGTATGTGTATGCTTCAGTGTGAGATTTTGTCTGTTTAGCTTTGCTTTCACCATTTATCCTGGGGTTCTGTCTATCCGTTTTTGTTTGTTCGTTTGTTTTTTACTTTTGTAAAATTTTCTTTTCTCAATAATTATTTTTTAATAACTTTATTTTATTTTATTGTACTTTATATTATTTTATTTTATCCTCTTTCTTTCCTTCTTTCTATTTTTTCTCCCTTTTATTCTGAGCCATGTGGAGGACACTCTCTTGGTGCTCCATGCAGGAGTCAGTGCTGTGTCCCTGAGGTGGGACAGGCAAGTTCAGGACACTGGTCCACAAGAGACCTCCCAGCTCCATGTAATATCAAAAGGCGAAAATCTCCCAGAGATCTCCATCTCAAACAAAGACCCAGCTTCACTCAACAACCAGCAAGCTACAGTGCTGGACACCCTACATTAAACCACTAGCAAGACAGGAACACAACCCCACCCATTAGCAGAGAGGCTAACTAAAATAATAATAAATCCACAGACACCCCAAGACACACCACCAGACTTGGACCTGCCCACCAGAAAGAAAAGATCCAGCCTCATCCACCAGAACACAGGCACTAGTCCCCTCCACCAGGAAGCCTACACAACCCACTGAATCAACCTTAGCCACTGGGGACAGACACCAAAAACAGTGGGAACTATGAACCTGCAGCCAGCAAAAAGGAGACCCCAAATACAGTAAGATAAGAAAAATTAAGACAGAAAAACACACAGCAGATGAAGGAGCAAGGTAAAAACCCACCAGACCTAAAAAATGAAGACGAAATAGGCAGTCTACCTGAAAAAAAATTCAGAATAATGATAGTAAAGATGATCCAAAATCTTGGAAATAGAATAGACAAAATGCAAGAAACACTTAACAAGGACCTAGAAGAAATACAGAGGAAACAAGCAACGATGAACAACACAATAAGTGAAATTAAAAATACTCTAGAAGGGATCAATAGCAGAATAACTGAGGCAGAAGAACGGATAAGTGACCTGGAAGATAAAATAACTACTGCAGAGCAGAATAAAGAAAATAGAATAAAGAAAAAAGAATGAAAAGAACTGAGGACAGACTCAGAGACCTCTGGGACAACATTAAACACACCAACATTCGAATTATAGGGGTCCCAGAAGAAGAAGAGAAAAAGAAAGTGACTGAGAAAATATTTGAAGAGATTATAGTTGAAAACTTCCCTAATATAGGAAAGGAAGTAGTTAATCAAGTTCAGGAAGCACAGAGAGTCCCATACAGGATAAATCCAAGGAGAAATACATCAAGACACATATCAATCAAACTGTCAAAAATTAAATACAAAGAAAACATATTAAAAGCAGCAAGGGAAAAGCAACAAATAACACACAAGGGAATCCCCATAAGGTTAACAGCTGAGTTTTCAGCAGAAACTCTGCAAGCCGGAAGGGAGTGGCAGACATATTTAAAGTGATGAAGGAGAAACACCTACAACCAATATTACTCTACCCAGCAAGCATCTCATTCAGATTTGATGGAAAAATTAAAACCTTTACAGACAAGCAAAAGCTGAGAGAGTTCAGCATCACCAAACCAGCTTTACAACAAATGCTAAAGGAACTTCTCTAGGCAAGAAACACAAGAGGGGAGGAGGGGGAAGATGGTGGAAGAGTAAGACGCGGAGAGCAGCTTCTTCCCCACAGATACACCAGAAATACATCTACACGTGGATCAACTCCTAAAGAACACCTACTAAACGCTGGCAGAAGACCTCAGACCTCCCAAAAGGCAAGAAACTCCCTACCTTCCTGTGTAGGGGAAAAGAAAGAAGAATAAACAGAGAAAAAAGGATAGGGACGGGACCTGCACCAGTGGGAGGGAGCCGTGAAGGAGGAAAGGTTTCCAAACACTAGGAAGCCCCTTCACGAGCAGAGACTGCGGGTGGCAGAGGGAGAAAGCTTCGGAGCCACGGAGGAAAGTGCAGTCACAGGGGTGCGGAGGGCAAAGCGGAGAGATTCCCACACACAGGATCGGTGCCGACCAGCACTCACCAGCCCGAGAGGCTTGTCTGCTCACCCGCCAGGGTGGGCGGGGCTGGGAGCTGAGGCTCGGGCTTTGGGCAGAGTGCAGGGAGAGGAGCGCAGGGAGAGGACTGGGGATGGCGGCATGAACACAGCCTGCAGTGGGTTAGTGCACCACGGCTAGCCGAGAGGGAGTCCGGGGAAAAGTCTAGACCTGCCGAAGAGGCAAGAGACTTTTTCTTCCCTCTTTGTTTCCTGGTACGCGAGGAGAGGGGATTAAGAGCGCTGCTTAAAGGAGCTCCAAAGACGGGCGCAAGCCGCGGTTATCAGTGCAGACGCAGAGACAGGCATGAGACGCTAAGGCTGCTGCTGCCACCACCAAGAATCCTGTGTGCGAGCACAGGTCACTCTCCACACCCTCCTTCTGGGGAGCCTGTGCAGACCACCACTGCCATGTTCTCGGGATCCAGGGACAACTTCCCCGGGAGAACGCACGGCGCGCCTCAGGCTGGTGCAACGTCACGCCGGCTTCTGTCTCCGCAGGCCCACCACACACTCTGTGCCCCTCACCCCCGGGCCTGAGTGAGCCAGAGCCCCTGAATCAGCGGCTCCTTTAACCCTGTCTGGTCTGAGCGAAGAACAGACGCCTTCCGCGACCTACACGCAGAGGCGGGGCCAAATCCAAAGTTGAAGCCCGGGAGCTGTGCGAACAAAGAAGAGAAAGGGAAATCTCTCCCAGCAGCCTCAGAAGCAGCGGATTAAAGCTCCACAATCAACTTGATGTACCTGCCTCTGTGTAATACCTGAATAGACAACGAATCCTCCCAAACTGAGGAGGTGGACTTTGAGAGCAAGATTTATGATTTTTTCCCCTTTTCCTCTTTCTGTGAGTGTGTAAGTGTATGCGTCTGTGTGAGGTTTTGTCTGTATAGCTTTGCTTCCACCATCTGTCCAAAGGTTCTATCTGTCCGGTTTTCTTCAAAATTTTTTTTCTTAATAATTATTTTTTTATTTTAATAACTTTATTATATTTTATCTTACTTTATTTTACTTTAACTTCTTTCTGTTTTTCTTCCTTCTCTCTTTCCTTCCTTTCTCCCTCCCTCCTTTTCTTTCCTTCTTTCTTCTTTCTTTCTTTCTTTCTTTCTTTCTTTCTTTCTTTCTTTCTTTCTTTCTTTCTTTCTTTCTTTCTTTCTTTCTTCTACTAATTCTTTCTTCCTACATTTTCTCCCTTTTATTCTGAGCTGTGTGGATGAAAGGCTCTTGGTGCTCCAGCCAGGAGTCATTACTGTGCCTCTGAGGTGGGAGAGCCAACCTCAGGGCACTGGTCCACAAGAGACCTCCCAGCTCCACATAATGTCAAATGGTGAAAATCTCCCAGAGATCTCCATTTCAACAACAGCACCCAGCTTCACTCAACGAACAGGAAGCTACAGTGCTGGACAGCCTATGCCAAACAACTAGCAAGAAAGGAATACAACACCACCCATTAACAGAGAGGCTGCCTAAAATCATAATACGTCCACAGACACCACAAAACACACCACCAGTCGTGGACCTGCCCACCAGAAAGTCAAGATCCAGCCTCATCCACCAGAACACAGGCACTAGTCTCTTCCACCAGGAAGCCTACACAACCCACTGAACCAACCTTAGATACTGGGGACAGACACCAAAAACAACGGGCACTACGAACGTGCAGCCTGCAAGAAGGAGACCACAAACACAGTAAGATAAGAAAAATGAGAACACAGAAAAACACACAGCAGATGAAGGAGCAAGATAAAAACCCACCAGACCTAACAAATGAAGAGGAAATAAGCTGTCTACCTGAAAAATAATTCAGAATAATGATAGTAAAGATGATCCAAAATCTTGGAAATATAATAGACAAAATGCAAGAAACATTTAACAAGGACCGAGAAGAACTAAAGATGAAATAAACAACAATGAACAACAAAATAAATGAAATTAAAAATACTCTAGAGGAGATTAATAGCAAAATAACTGAGGCAGAAGAACGGATAAGTGACCTGGAAGATAAAATAGTGGAAATAACTACTGCAGAGCAGAATAAAGACAAAAGAATGAAAAGAACTGAGGACAGTCTCAGAGACCTCTGGGACAACATTAAACACACCAACATATGAATTACAGGGGTTCCAGAAGAAGAAGAGAAAAAGAAAGGGACGGAGAAAATATTTGAAGAGATTATAGTGGAAAACTTCTCTAATATGGGAAAGGAACTAGTTAATCAAGTTCAGGAAGCACAGAGAGTCCCATACAGGATAAATCCAAGGAAAAATATGCCAAGACAAATATTAATCAAGCTGTCAAAAATTAAATAAAAAAAAACATATTAAAAGCAGCAAGGGAAAAACAACAAATAACACACAAGGGAAACCCCAAAAGGTTAACAGCTGATCATTCAGCAGAAACTCTGCAAGCCAGAAGGGACTGACAGGACATATTAAAAGTGATGAAGGAGAAACACATACAACAAAGATTACTCCACCCAGCAAGGATCTCATTCAGATTTGATGGAGAAATTAAAACCTTTACAGACAAGCAAAAGCTGAGACAGTTCAGTACCACCAAACCAGCTTTACAACAAATGCTAAAGGACCTTATCTAGGCAAGAAACACAACAGAAAGAAAAGACCTACAATAACAAACACAAAACAGTTAAGAAAATGGGAATAGGAACATACATATCGATAATTACCTTAAATGTAAATGGACTAAAGGCTCCCACCAAAAGACACAGATTGGCTGAATGGATACAAAACAAGACCCATATATATGCTGTCTACAAGAGACCCACTTCAGAACTAGAGACACATACAGAGTGAAAGTAAGGGGATAGAAAAAGATATTCCATGCAAATGGAAATCAAAAGAAAGCTGGAGTAGCAATTCTCATAACAGACAAAACAGACTTTAAAATAAAGACTATTAGAAGAGAAAAAAAGGACACTACATAATGATCAAGGGATTGATCCAAGAAGAAGATATTACAATTGTAAATATTTATGCACCCAACATAGGAGCACCTCAATACATGAGGCAAATACTAACAGCCATAAAAGGGGAAATCGACAGTAACACAGTTATAGTAGGGGACTTTAACACTCCACTTTCACCAATGACAGATCATCCAAAATGAAAATAAATAAGGAAACACAAGCTTTAAATGATACATTAAACAAGATGGACTTAATTGATATTTATAGGACATTCCATCCAAAAACAACAGAATACACTTTCTTCTCAAGCGCTCATGGAACATTCTCCAGGATAGACCATACCTTGGGTCACAAATCAAGCCTTGGTAAGTTCAAGAAAATTGAAATCGTATCAAGTATCTTTTCCGACCACAACGCAATGAGACTAGATTTCAATTACAGGAAAAAAATCTGTAAAAAATACAAATACATGGAGGCTAAACAATACATTAATAAATAACCAAGAGCTCCCAGAAGAAATCAAAGAGGAAATCAAAGAATATCTGGAAACAAATGACCATGAAAAAAACGATGACCCAAAACCTATGAGATGTAGCAAGAGCAGTTCTAAGAGGGAAGTTTATTGCAATACAATCGTACCTCAAGAAACAAGAAATATCTCAAATAAACAAGCTAAAACTTAACCTAAAGCAATTAGAGAAACAAGAACCAAAAAAAGCCCAAAGTTAGCAGAAGGAAAGAAATCATAAAGATGAGATCATAAAAAAATGAAAAAGAAATGAAGAAAACAATAGCAAAGATCAATAAAACTAAATGCTGGTTGTTTGAGAAGATAAACAAAATTGATAAACCATTAGACTCATAAAGAAAAAAAGGGAGAAGACTCAAATCAATAGAATTAGAAATGAAATAGGA
The DNA here is from genome assembly GCF_039906515.1 of Pseudorca crassidens. Lineage (NCBI taxonomy): Eukaryota > Metazoa > Chordata > Mammalia > Artiodactyla > Delphinidae > Pseudorca > Pseudorca crassidens. The sequence goes on along the minus strand of NC_090311.1, from coordinate 84,873,370 downwards.
GAAGTAACAATTGACACTGCAGAAATACAAAGGATCATGAGAGATTACTACAAGCAACACTATGCCAATAAAATGGACAACCTGGAAGAAATGAACAAATTCCTAGAAAATCACAACCTTCCGAGACTGAACCAGGACAAAATAGAAAAAATAAACAGACCAATCACAGCACTGAAACTGAGACTGTGATTAAAAATTTTCCAACAAACAAAAGCAAAGGATGAGATGGCTTCACAGGCAAATTCTATCAAACATTTATAGAAGAGCTAACACCTATCCTTCCCAAACTCTTCCAAAGTATACCAGATGGAGGAACACTCCCAAACTTATTCTACGAAGCCACCATCACCCTGATACCAAAAGCAGACAACGATGTCACAAAGAAAGAAAACTACAGGCCAATATCACTGATAAAAATAGATGCAAAACTCCTCAAGAAAATACTAGCAAAGAGAATCCAACAGCACATTAAAAGGATCATACACCATGATCAAGTGGGGTTTATCCCAGGAATGCAAGGATTCTTCAATATACGGAAATCAATCAATGTCATACACCATATTAACAAATTAAGGAAAACACCATATGATCATCTCAATAGATGCAGAAAAACTTTCTACAAAATTCAACACCCATTTATGATAAAAACTCTTCAGATACTAGGCATAGAGGGAACTTACCTTAGCATAATAAAGACCATATATGTCAAACCCACTGCCAACATTGTTCTCAATGGTGAAATACTGAAACCATTTTTGCTAAGATCAGCAGCAAGATGGGGTTGTCCACTCTCACCACTATTATTCAACATAGTTTTGGAAGTTTTAGCCACAGCATTCAGAGAAGAAAAGGAAATAAAAGGAATCCAAATTGGAAAAGAAGAAATAAATTTGTCACTGTTTGCAGATGACATGATACTATACATAGAGAATCCTAAAGACTCTACCAGACAACTACTAGAGCTAATCAATGAATTTGGTAAAGTAGCAAGATACAAAATTAATGCACAGAAATCTCTTGCAATCCTATACCCTAATGATGAAAAATATAAAAGAGAAATTAAAGAAACACTCGCATTTACCATTGCAACCAGAAGAATAAAATTCCTAGGAAAAAACCTGCTTAAGGAGACAAAAGACCTGTATGCAGAAAACCTTAAGACACTGATGAAAGAAATTAAAGATGATACCAACAAACGGAGAGATATACTATTCTCTGAGATTGGAAGAATCAACATTGTGAAAATGACTATACTACCCAAAGCAATCTACAGATTCAATGAACTCCTTATCAAACTACCAATGGCATTTTTCACAGAACTAGAACAAAAAATTTCACAATTTGTATGGAACACAAAAGACCCTGAATAGCTAAAGCAATCTTGAGAAAGAAAAACAGAGCTGGAGGAATCAGGCTCCCTGACTTCAGACTATACTACAAAGCTACAGTAATCAAGACAGTATTGTTCTGGCACAAAACCAGAAATAGAGATCAATGGAAAAGGATAGAAAGCCCAGAGATAAACCCACACAATACCATCACCTTGTTTTTGATAAAGGAGGCAAGAATATACAATGGAGAAAAGACAACCTCTTCGATAAGTGGTGCTGGGAAAACTGGACAGCTACATGTAAAAGAATGAAATTAGAACAGTCCCTAACACGATACACAAAAATAAACTCCAAATGTATTAAAGACCTAAATGTAAGGCCAGACACTATAAAACTCTTAGAGGAAAACATAGGCAGAACACTCTGTGACATAAATCAGAGCAAGATCCTTTTTGACCCAACTCCTAGAGTAAACAAAATAAAAACAAAAATAAACAAATGGGACCTAATGAAACTGAAAAGCTTTTGCACAGCAAAGGAAACCATAAACAAGATGAAAAGACAACCCTCAGAATGGGAGAGAATATTTGCCAATGTAGCAACTGACAAAGGATTAATCTCCAAAATTTACAAGCAGCTCATGCAGCTCAATATCAAAAAAACAAACAACCCAATCCAAAAAATGGGCAGAAGACGTAAACAGACATTTCTCCAGAGAAGATAAACAGATTACCAACAAACACATGAAAGGATGCGCAACATCACTAATCATTAGAGAAATGCAAATAAAACTTCATTGAGGTATCACCTCACACCAGTCAGAATGGCCATCATCAAAAAAATCTAGAAACAATAAATGCTGGAGAGGGTATGGAGAAAAGGGAAACCTCTTGTACTGTTGGTGGGAATGTAAATTGATACAGACACTATGGAAAACAGTATGGACGTTCCTTAAAAACCTAAAAAGAGAACTACCATACGATCCAGCAATCCAACTACTGGGCACCTACCCTGAGAAAACCATAATTCAAAAAGAGTCATGAACCGCAATGTTCATTGCAGCTTTATTTACAATAGCCAGGACATGGAAGCAACCTAAGTGTCCATAGACAGATGAATGGATGAAGAAGATAAGACACACATATACAATGGAATATTACTCAACCATAAAAAGAAAAAAATTGAGTTATTTGTAGTGGATGGGCCTAGGGTCTGTCATACAGAGTGAAGTAAGTCAGAAAGAGAAAAACAAATACCATATGCTAACACATATATATGGAATCTAAGAAAAAAAAAAGGGTCATGAAGAACCTAAGGGTAAGACTGGAATAAAGACACAGACATACTAGAGCTTGGACTTGAGGATATGGGGAGGGGGAACGGTAAGCTGTGACAAAGTGAGAGAGTGGCATGGACATATATACACTACAAAATGTAAAATAGATAGCTAGTGGGAAGCAGTCGCAGAGCACAGGGAGATGAGCTATGTGGTTTGTGACCACCTAGAGGGGTGGAATAGGGAGGGTGGGAGGGAGGGAGACGCAAGAGGGAAGAGATATGGGAACATATGTATATGTATAACATTCACTTTTTTATAAAGCAGAAACTAACACACCATTGTAAAGCAATTATACTCCAATAAGGATGTTATATATATATATATATATATATATATATATATATATATATATATATATATATATATATATATATATATATGCAAACTAAATTCAAGAACATGTTAAAAGAATTATACACCATGAACAACTGGGATTTACCCTTGTGCTGCTATGATAGTTCAACATACACAAATCAATAAGTGTAACTCATCACACTAATAGCATGAAAGATAAAAACCACATGATCATCTCATTTGATGTAGAAAACCAGCTGACAAAATACAACATTCTTTCATAATAAAATTCCTCAACAGTTTGGATATAGAAGGAACATACTTCAACACAGTAAAGGTCATATAGCACAACCTCACAGCTAATATTATACTCAATTGGTAAAAAAAAAATTGAAAGGTTTTCCTCTAAGATCAGGAACAAGACAAGGATGCCCACTCTCACTATTTTTATTCAGTATAATCCTGGAAGTACAAGCCAGAGCAATTGGGTAAGACAAAGCAATAAAATGCATCCCAATTCGAAAGGAAGAAGTAGAAAACCCAAATACACAACCAGAAATCTACTGGAGCTATTCAATGATTTCAGTAAATTTGCAGGATATAAAATCCATACTCAGAAATCAGTTGCATTTTTATATACTAATAATGAAACATCTAAAAAAAAAATTTTAAAACTACCCCTTTCATAACAGCATAAAAAACAATAAGATACATAAACATAAATTTAACCAAGGAAGTGAATGATGTGTACAATGAAAATTACAAGATTTTGTTGAAAGAAATAGAAGAAGACACAAACAAATAGAAAGATATTTCCTGTTGATGGGTTGAAATAATTAATATTGTTAAATTGCCCATGCCACCCAAAGCCACCTACAGATTCAACACAATCCTTAACAAAATTCCATTGTCATTCTTCACAGAAACAGTAAAAAAATATTTTTCATTTATATGGAACCACAAATTACCACAAATAGCAAAAACAAACTTGAGGGAAAGAAACAAAGCCAGAGGCATCATACTTCCTGATATCAAACTATAGTACAAAGTTTTAGTAACCAAAACTCTATCTTACTGGTATGAAAATAGGCATATAGACCAATGGATCAGAATAGAGAGCCCAGAATTAAATCACCACATATACAGTAAACTAATATCCAACAAGGAAGTGAAAATATCCAATGGGGAGACGATAGTCTCTTCAACAAATGGTGTTGGGAAAACTGGATAAATACATGAGAAAATTGAAAGACGACCCCAATCTTACACCACCCTCACAAACTAGAAATGGATCAAAGACTTAAATATGAGACCTGATACTGTAAAACTCCTAAAAAAAATGTAGGTAAGAAGCTCCTTGACCTTGTTCTTGGCAATGATTTCTTTTTTTTCTTTCTTTTTTTTTGTTTAAAAATTTCTTTCTTTCTTTATTTTTGGCTGTGTTGGGTCTTCGTTGCTGTGTGAGGGCTTTCTCCAGTTGCAGTGAGTGGGGGCCACTCTTCATGGCGGTGCACAGGCCTCTCACTGTCACGGCCTCTCCCATTGTGGAGCACAGGCTCCAGACGTGCAGGCTCAGTAGTTGTGGCTCACGGGCTTAGTTGCTCCACAGCATGTGGGATCTTCCCAGACCAGGGCATGAACCCGTGTCCCCTGCATTGGCAGCCAGATTCTTAACCACTGTGCCACCAGGGAAGCCCGGCAATGATTTCTTAGATATGACATCAAAAGCCAAAAATCAACCAGTAGGACTACATTAAACTCAAAATCTTCTGCACAGCAAAACAAACAAGCAAACAATTTAAATGGAAAGACAACCTATAGAATTGGAGAAAATATTTGCAAACCACATATCAGATTAGGGGTAAATATGTAAAGTATATAAAGAACTCATGCAGGACTTCCCTGGTGGTGCAGTGGCTGAGAATCTGCCTGCCAATGCAGGGGACACAGGTTCCGTCCCCGGTCTGGGAAGATCTCACATGCCACAAAGCAACTAAGTGTGTGAACCACAATTACCGAGACTGTGCTCTAGAGCTCACAAGCCACAACTACTGAAGTCCATGCACCCTAGAGCCTATGCTCTGCAACAAGAGAAGCCACCACAATGAGAAGTCCATGCACCACAAGGAAGAGCAGCCCCCACTCGCTGCAACTAGAGAAAGCCTGTGCACATCAATGAAGACCTGATGCAGCCAAAAAACAAAAAAAAAAAAAACAAAAAAAAAACAACAACTCATACAACTCAATAACAACAACAACAGAAGATCCAACTAAAAAATGGACAGAGGAACTAAATAGTCATTTTTCCAAAGAAGACAACCAAATGACCAAAGTACATTAAAATGTACTCAACATCACTAATCATCAGGGAAATGCAAATCAAAACCACAATGAGATATCACCACACGCCTGTTAGCATGGCTATCATCCAGAAGACAAGAGATAACAAGTGTTGGTGAGAATGCATAGGAAAGGGAACACTTGTACACTGTTGGTGGGAAGGTAAATTGTTTCAGCTACTATGTAAAATAATATGGTGGTTCCTCAAAAAATTTAAAATAGAACTATCATAGATAAAGCAATTCCACCTCAGGGTGTATACCCATAGGAAATGAAAACAGAATATCAAAGAGATGTATGCAGTCCCATGTTTATGGCAGCAGTATTCATAATAGAGAAGATATGGAAACACTCTAGGTGCCCATCAAGGGATAAATGGATAAAGAAGATGTGGTGTTTATACATACAAAAATATTATTCAGCCATGAGGAAGAAGGAAATCTTGCCATTTTCTCCATGGACAAGCCTTGAGAACATTATGTTAAGTGAGATAAGTCGGACAAAGAAAGACAAATACTGTATAGTATCAAAGACAAATACTGTATAGTATCACTTATGTGTGGAATCTGAAAAAGCCAACTTGTAAAAACAGAGGAAAAGGGTGGTTACCAGAGGCTGTTGAATGGGGGAATAGAAGAGATGTTTTATAAGGATACAAATTTGCAGCTAGTAGTAAATAAGCCCTAGAGATCTAATACACAGTATAGTAAATATAGGCAAAAATATTGTATTATAGACTTTTCACTCTGTAAAAGGCTACTTCCTAATTATTCTGGTCACAAAAAAGAAATGATAATTATGTCACATGATAAAGGTGCTAACTATCACTGCTATGGCAATCATATTACAACATACAAATGTATCAAAATCAACATGTTGTACACCTTAAATTTATACAGTGTTGTATGACAAATATATTTCAAATTTAAAAAGCCAATACAAAATTTCACACAGAAATGCAAAGGACCCAGAACAATCAAATCTTGAAAGAGAAAACCAAAGCTGAAGGACTCACACTTCTCAATTTCAAAACTTAAACTGTAAACATACAATTCTGAAGATAGTGTGGTACTGGCATAAAAATAGACATAAATATCAATGCAATAGAATTGAGAATCCAGAAATAAATCCTCGAGTTTATAGTCAATTAACACAGAACTTGACAGGATTACAAAATTCATGGGGGAAACAACAGTCTTTCTAGCAAATGCTGTAGGGACAACTGGATATTCCCATGCAAAGGTTGAATTCAACCCCTTCCTTACATCATTTACAAAAATTAACTCTAAGTTAGTTAAAGTCCTAAAATAAGAACTAAAACTATAAAATTTGTGGAAGAATTTAGGCATTGGTATCTTAGCTGTATCACAAAAGGACAAGCACAGAGGAAAATATAAAGATTCATAAAAGTTAAAAGCATTTGTGAATCAAAGGACACTATCAAGAGTGAAAAGACAGAGCTGAGGAAATTGGCAGAAGAGTAAGACATGGAGATCACCTTCTTCACCACAGATACATCAGAAATCATTCTACACGTGGAACTGCTCCTATAGAACACCCACTGAACGCTGGCAGAAGACCTCAGACCTCCCAAAAGGCAAGAAACTCCCCACATATCTGGGTAGGGAAAAAGAAAAAACAGAGACAAAAGAATAGGGATGGGATATGCACCAGTGGGAGGGAGCTGTGAAGGAGGAAAGGTTTCCACACACTAGGAGCCCCTTCACAGGCGGAGACTGTGGGTGGCGGAGGGGGAAGGTTCGGAGCCACGGAGGAGAGCACAGCAACAGGGGTGTGAAGGGCAAAGTGGAGAGATTCCCGCACAGAGGATCGGTGCCGACCGGCACTCACCAGCCTGAGAGGCTTGTCTGCTCACCCGCCGGGGTGGGCAGTGCTGGGAGCTGAGGCTCCTGCTTTGGTCAGAGCACAGGGAGAGGACTGGCAGCATGAACACAGCCTGCAGGGGGTTTGTGCACCATGGCTAGCCAAGAGGGAGTCCGGGAAAAAGTCTGGACCTGCCGAAGAGGCAAGAGACTTTTTCTTCCCTCTTTGTTTCCTGGTGCGCAAGGAGAGGAGATTAAGAGCGCTGCTTAAAGGAGCTCCAGAGACAGGCGCGAGCCGTGGCTGAAAGCACAGACCCCAGAGACAGGCATGAGATGCTAAGGTTGCTGCTGCCGCCACAAAGAGGCCTGTGTGCGAGCACAGGTCACTATCCACACCCCCTTTCCGGGGAGCCTGTGCAGCCCGCCACTGCCAGGGTCCCGTGATCCAGGGACAACATCCCCGGGAGAATGCACGGCGCACCTCAGGCTGGTGCAACGTCACACCGGCCTCTGCTGCCACAGGCTCGCCCTGCACTCCATACCCCTCCCTCCCCCCTACCTGAGTTAGCCAGAGCCCCCTAATCAGCTGCTCCTTTAACCGCGTCCTGTCTGAGCAAACGACAAGTGCCCTCAGGCGACCTACATGCAGGGGCGGGGCCAAATCCAAACATGAACACTGGCAGCTGAGCAAAAAAAGAAGAGAAAGGGAAATTTCTCCCAGCAGCCTCAGGGGCAGTGGATTAAATCTGCACAATCAACATGATGTACCCTGTATCTGTGGAATACCTGAATAGACAACGAATCATCCCAAATTGAGGGGGTGGACTTTGACAGCAAGATTTATTATTTTTCCCCCTTTTCCTCTTTTATGAATGTGTATGTATATGCCTCTGTGTGAGATTTTGTCTGTGTAGCTTTGCTTTCACCATTTCTCCTATGGTTGTGTCTGTCCGTTTTTTTTTCTTGTTTTTTTATTTAAAAATTTTCTTCATAATCATTTTTAATTTTTATTTTAATAACTTTACTTTATCTTGCTTTATTTTATCTTCTTTCTTTCCCTTTCTTTCTTTCTTTCTTTCTTTCCTTCTTTTCTTTCTTTTCTTTCTTTCTACTTTTCTCCCTTTCATTCTGAGCCATATGCATGAAAGGCTCTTGGTGCTCCAGCCAACAGACACTGCTGTGCCTCTGAGATGGGAGAGCCAACTTCAGAACACTGGTCCACAAGAGACCTCCCAGTCTCACATAATATCAAACGGTGAAAATCTCCCAGAGATCTCCATCTCAACACGAAGACCCAGCTTCACTCAACGATCAGCAAGCTACCGTGCTGGACACCCTATGCCAAACAACTAGCAAGACAGGAACACAGCCCCATCCATTAGAAGAGAGGCTGCCTAAAATCATAATAAGGCTACAGACATCCCAAAACACACCACCAGATGTGGACCTGCCCACTAGAAAGACAAGATCCAGCCTCATCCACCAGAACACAGGTACTAGTCCCCTCCACAAGGAAACCTACACAACCCACTGAACCAACCTTAGCCACTGTGGACAGACACCAAAAACAACGGGAACTATGAACCTGCAGCGTGCAAAAAGGAGACCCCAAACACAGTAAGATAAGCAAAATGAGAAGACATAAAAACACACAGCAGATGAAGGAGCAAGGTAAAAACCCACCAGACCTAACAAATGAAGAGGAAATAGGCAGTCTACCTGAAAAGGAATTCAGAATAATGATAGTAAAGATGATCCAAATTCTTGGAAATAGAATAGACAAAATGCAAGAAACATTTAACAAAGACCTAGAAGAGCTAAAGAGGAAACAAGCAATGATTAACAACACAATAAATGAAATTAAAAATACCCTAGAAGGGATCAATAGCAAAATAACTGAGGCAGAAGAACAGATAAGTGACCTGGTAGATAAAATAGTGGAAATAACTAATGCAGAACAGTATAAAGAAAAAGAATAAAAAGAACTGAGGACAGTCTCAGAGACCTCTGGGACAACACTAAATGCACCAACGTTCGAATTATAGGGGTTCCAGAAGAAGAAGAGAAAAAGAAAGGGACTGAGAAAATATTTGAAGAGATTATAGTGGAAAACTTCCCTAATGTAGGAAAGGAAATAGTTAATCAAGTCCAGGAAGCACAGAGAGTCCCATACAGGATAAATCCAAGGAGAAACACGACAAGACACATATTAATCAAACTATCAAAAATTAAATACAAAGGACAAATATTAAAAGCAGCAAGGGAAAAACAACAAGTAACACATGAGGGAATCCCCATAAGGTTAACAGCTGATCTTTCAGCAGAAACTCTGCAAGCCAGAAGGGAGTGGCAGGATGTATTTAAAGTGATGAAGCAGAGAAACCTGCAACAAAGATTACTCTACCCAGCAAGGATCTCATTCAGATTTGATGGAGATATTAAAACCTTTACAGACAAGCAAAAGCTGAGAGAGTTCACCACCACCAAACCAGCTTTACAACAAATGTTAAAGGAACTTCTCTAGGCAAGAAACACAAGAGAAGGAAAAGACGTACAATAACAAACCCAAAACAATTAAGAAAATGGGAATAGGAACATACACATCGATAATTACCTTAAATGTAAATGGATTAAATGTTCCCACCAAAAGACACAGACTGGCTGAATGGATACAAAGACAATGCCCATATATATGTTGCCTACAAGAAACCCACTTCAGACCTAGGGACAGAAACTGACTGAAAGTGAGGGGATAGAAAAAGATATTGTATGCAAATGGAAATCAAAAGAAAGCTGGAGTAGCAATTCTCATATAAGACAAAATAGACATTAAGATAAAGACTATTACAAGAGACAAAGAAGGACACTACATAATGATCAAGGGATTGATCCGAGAAGAAGATATAACAATAGTAAATAATTATGCACCCAACATAGGACCACCTCACTACATAAGTCAAATACTAACAGCCATAAAAAGGGAAATCGACAGTAACACAATCATAGTAGGGGACTTTAACACCCCACTTTCACCAATGGACGGATCATCCAAAATGAAAATAAATAAGGAAACACAAGCTTTAAATGATACATTAAACAAAATGGACTTAATTGATATTTATAGGACATTCTATCCAAAAACAACAGAATACACATTTTTCTCAAGTGCTCATGGAACATTCTCCAGAATAGATCATATTTTGGGTCACAAACCTAGCCTTGGTAAATTTAAGAAAATTGAAATTGTATCAAGTATACATTCCGAACATAACGCTATGAGACTAGATATCAATTACAGGAAAAGATCTGTAAAAAATACAAACACATGGAGGCTAAACAATACACGACTTAATAACCAAGTGATTGCTGAAGAAATCAAAGAGGAAATAAAAAATACCTACAAAAAATGACAATGGAGACACGACGACTCAAAACCTATGGAATGCAGCAAAATCATTTCTAAGAGGGAAGTTTATAGCAATACAATCCTACCGTAAGAAACAGGAAACATCTCAAATAAACAACCTAACCTTGCACCTAAAGCAATTAGAGAAAGAACAAGAAAAAACCAAAGTTAGCAGAAGGAATGAAATCATAAATATCAGATCAGAAATAAAGGAAAAAGAAATGAAGGAAATGATACAAAGATCAATAAAACTAAAAGCTGGTTCTTTGAGAAGATAAACAAAATTGATAAACCATTAGCCAGATTCATCAAGAATAAAAGGGAGAAGACTCAAATCAATAGAATAAGAAATGAAAAAGGTGAAGTAACAACTGACACTGCAGAAATACAAAGGATCATGAGAGATTACTACAAGCAACTGTATATCAATAAACTGGACAATCTGGAAGAAATGGACAAATTCTTAGAAATGCACAACCTGCCAAGACTGGACCAGGAAGAAATAGAGAATATGAACAGACCAATCACAAGCACTGAAATTGAAACGGTGATTAAAAATCTTCCAACAGGGCTTCCCTGGTGGCACAGAGGTTGAGAATCTTCCTGCTAATGCAGGGGACACGGGTTCGTGCCCTGGTCCTGGAAGATACTACATGCAGTGGAGCACCTAGGCCCGTGAGCCAAAACTACTGAGCCTGCACGTCTGGAGCCTGTGCTCCACAACAAGAGAGGCTGCGATAATGAGAGGCCCATGTGCCACGATGAACAGTGGCCCCTGCCTGCCACAACTAGAGAAAGCACTAGCACAGAAACGAAGACCCAACGCAGCCAAAAATAAATAAATAATTTTAAAAAGTCTTCCAACAAACAAAAGCCCAGGAACAGATGGCTTCATAGGCGAATTCTATCAAACATTTAGAGAACAGCTAACACCTATTCTTCTCAAACTCTTCCAAAAATATAGCAGAGGGAGGAACACTCCCAAACTCATTCTACGAGGCCAACATCACCTTGATAACAAAACCAGACAAGGATGTCACAAAGAAAGAAAACTACAGGCCAATATCACTGATGAACATAGATGCAAAAATCTTCAAGAAAATACTAGCAAACAGAATCCAACAGCATATTAAAAGGATCATACACCATGATCAAGTGGGATTTATTCCAGGAATGCAAGGATTCTTCAGTATACGCAAATCAATCAATGTGATAAACCATATTAACAAATTGAATGAGAAAAACCATATCATCATCTCAATAGATGCAGAGAAAGCTTTTGACAAAATTCAACACCAATTAATGATAAAACCCTGCAGAAATTAGGCACAGAGGGAACTTTCCTCAACATAATAAAGGTCATATATGAAAAACCCACAGCCAACATCATCCTCAATGGGGAAAAACTGAAACCATTTCCACGAAGATCAGGAACAAGACAAGGTTCCCATTCTCACCACTCTTACACAACATAGTTTTGGAAGTTTTAGCCACAGCAGTCAGAGAAGAAAAGGAAATAAAAGGAATCCAAATTGGAAAAGAAGAAATAAAGCTGTCACTGTTTGCAGATGACATGTTACTATACATAGAGAATCATAAAGATGCTACCAGAAAACTACTAGAGCTAATCAATGAATATGGTAAAGTTGCAGAATACAAAATTAAGGCACAGAAATCTCTGGCATTCCTATACACTAATGTTGAAAAATCTGAAAGTGAAATCAAGAAAACACTCCCATTTACCACTGCAACAAAAAGAATAAAATATCTAGGAATAAACCTACCTAAGGAGACAAAAGACCTGTATGCAGAAAATTATAAGACACTGATGAAAGAAATTAAAGATGATACAGATAGATGGAGAGATATACCATGTTCTTGGATTGGAAGCATCAACATTGTGAAAATGAATCTACTACCCAAAGCAATCTACATATTCAATGCAATCCCTATCAAACTACTACTGGCGTTTTTCAGAGAACTAGAACAAAAAATTTCACAATTTGTGTGGAAACACAAAAGATCCCAAAAAGCCAAAGCAATCTTGAGAACGAAAAACGGAGCTGGAGGAATCAGGCTCCCTGACTTCAGACAATACTACAAAGCTACAGTAATCAGGACAGTATGGTACTGGCAAAAAAACAGAAAGATAGATAAATGGAACAGGATAGAAAACCCAGAGATAAACCCACGCACATATGGTCACCTTGTCTTTGATAAAGGAGGCAGAAATATACAGTGGAGAAAGGACAGCCTCTTCAATAAGTGGTGCTGGGAAAACTGGACAGGTGCAGGTAAAAGTATGAGATTAGATCACTCCCTAACACCATACACAAAAATAAGCTCAAAACGGATTAAAGACCTAAATGTAAGGCCAGAAACTATCAAACTCTTAGAGGAAAACATAAGCAGAACACTCTATGACATAAATCACAGCAAGATCCTTTTTGACCCACCTCCCAGAGAAATGGAAATAAAAACAAAAATAAACAAATGGGACCTAATGAAACTTCAAAGCTTTTGCACAGCAAAGGAAACCATAAACAAGACCAAAAGACAACCCTCAGAATGGGAGAAAATATTTGCAAATGAAGCAACTGACAAATGATTAATTTCCAAAATTTACAAGCAGCTCATGCATCTCAATAACAAAATAACAAAGAACCCGATCCAAAAAATGGGCAGAAGAACTAAATAGAAATTTCTCCAAAGAAGATGTACAGACTGCCAACAAACACATGAAAGAATGCTCAACATCATTAATCATTAGAGAAATGCAAATCAAACTACAATGAGATATCATCTCACACCAGTCAGAATGGCCATCTTCAAAAAATCTAGAAACAATAAATGCTGGACAGGGTGTGGAGAAAAGGGAACACTCCTGCACTGCTGGTGGGCATATGAATTGGTACAGCCACTATGGAGAACAGTATGGAGGTTCCTTAAAAAACTACAAATAGAACTACCATATGACCCAGCAATCCCACTACTGGGCATATACCCCGAGAAAACCATACTTCAAAAAGAGTCATGTACCAAAATGTTCATTGCAGCTCTATTTACAATAACCTGGAGATGGAAGCAACCTAAGTGACCATCATCGGATGAATGGATAAAGAAGATGTGGCATATATATACAATGGAATATTACTCAGCCATAAAAAGAAACGAAATTGAGCTATTTGTAATGAGGTGGATAGACCTAGAGTCTGTCATACAGAGTGAGGTAAGTCAGAAACAGAAAGACAAATACCATATTCTAACACATATATATGGAATTTAAGAAAAAACAATGTCATGAAGAATCTAGGGGTAAGACAGGAATAAAGACACAGACCTACTTGAGAATGAACTTGAGGATATGGGGAGGGGGAAGGGTGAGCTGTGACAAAGCGAGAGAGAGGCATGAACATATATACAGTACCAAATGTAAGGTAGATAGCTAGTGAGAAGCAGCTGCATAGCACAGGGATATCAGCTCAGTGCTTTGTGACCACCTGGAGGGGAGGGAAAGGGAGGGTGGGAGGGAGGGAGATGCAAGAGGAAAGAGATATGGGAACATATGTATATGTATAACTGACTCACTTTGTTATAAAGCAGAAACTAACACACCATTGTAAAGCAATTATACCCCAATAAAGATGTTAAAAAAAGAATTAGAAATGAAAAAGAAGTAACAACTTACACTGCAGAAATAAAAAAGATCATGAGAGATTACTACAAGAAACTCTATGCCAATAAAATGGACAACCTGGAAGAAATTGACGAATTCTTAGAAATGCACCACCTGCCAATACTGAGTCAGGAAGTAATAGAAAATATGAACAGACCAATAAGAAGTACTGAAATTGAAACTGTGATTAAAAATCTTCCAACAAACAAAAGCCCAGGAACAGATGGCTTCACAGGCAAATTTTATCAAACATTTAGAGAACAGCTAACACCTATCCTTCTCAAACTCTTCCAAAATATAGCAGAGGGAGGAACACTCCCAAACTCATTCTATGAGGCCAACATCACCGTGATACCAAAACCAAACAAGGATGTCACAAAGAAAGAAAACTAAAGGCCAATATCACTGATGAACATAGATGCAAAAATCTTCAAGAAAATACTAGCAAACAGAATCCAACAGCACATTAAAAGGATCATACACCATGATCAAGTGGGGTTTATTCCAGGAATGCAAGGATTCTTCAATATACGCAAATCAATCAACGTGATACACCATATTCACAAATTGAAGGAGAAAAACCATATGATCATCTCAATAGATGCAGAGAAAGCTTTTGACAAAATTCAACACCCATTCATGATAAAAACCCTGCAGAAAGTAGGCATACAGGGAACTTTCCTCAACATAATAAAGGTCATATATGACAAACCCACAGCCAACAATGTTCTCAATGGAGAAATACTGAAAGCATTTCCACTAAGATCAGGAATAAGACAAGGTTGCCCACTCTCACCACTCTTATTCAACATAGTTTTGGAAGTTTTAGCCATAGCAATCAGAGAAGAAAAGGAAATAAAAGGAATCCATATCGAAACGATGAAGTAAAGCTGTCACTGTTTGCAGATGACATGATAATATACATAGAGAATGCTAAAGATGCTACTAGAAAATGACTAGAACTAATGAATGAATTTGGTAAAGTAGCAGGATAAAAAATTAATGCACAGATATCTCTGGCATTCCTATACACCAGCAACGAAAAATCAGAGAGAGAAATTAAGGAAACACTCCCATTTACAATCCCAAAACAAATAATAAAATACCTACGAATAAACTAGCCTAAGGAGGTGAAAGACTTGTACTCAGAAAACTATAAAACACTGATGAAAGAAATGAAAGGTGACATAAACACACGGAGAAATGTACCAAGTTCTTGGGTTGGAAGAATCAATATTGTGAAAATGACTCTACTACCCAAAGCAACCTACAGATTCAATGCAATCCCTATCAAACTGTCAATGGCATTTTTCACAGAACTAGAACAAAAAAATTTCACAATTTGTATGGAAACACAAAAGACCCTGAATAGCCAAAGCAATCTTGAGAAAAAATAACAGAGCTGGAGGAATCAGGCTCCCTTACTTCAGACTATACTACAAAGCTACAGTAATCAAGACAGTATGGTACTGGCACAAAAACAGAAAGATAGATCAATGGAACAGGATAAAAAGCCCAGAGGTAAACCCACACACATATGGTCACCTTATATTTGATAAAGGAGGCAGGAATGTACAGTGGAGAAAGGATAGCCTCTTCAATAAGTGGTGCTGGTAAAACTAGACAGCTACATGTCAAAGAATGAAATTAGAACACTACCTAACACCATACACAAGAATAAACTCCAAATGGGTTAAAGACTTAAATGTAAGACCAGACACTGTCAAACTTTTAGAGGAAAACATAGGAAAATCACTCTTTGATATAAACCACAGCAAGATCTTTTTGACCCACCTCCTAGAGTAACAGAAATAAAAGCAAAAATAAACAAATGGGACTTAATTAAATGTAAAAGCTTTTGCACAGCAAAGGAAACCATAAACAAGACGAAAATACAACCCTCAGAATGGGAGAAGATATTTGCAAATGAAACAACAGACAAAGGATTAATCTCCAAAATATACAAGCAGGTCATGGAGCTCAATATCAAAAAAACCAAACAATCCAGTTAAAAAATGGGTGGAAGACCTAAAGAGACATTTCACCAAGGAGGACATACAGATGGTCAAGAGGCACATGTAAAGATGCTCAACATCACTATTATTAGAGAAATGCAAACCAAAACTACAATGAGGTATCATCTCACACCTTTCAGAATGGCCATTATCAAAAAAGCTAGAAACAGTAAATACTGGAAAGCGTGTGGTAAAAAGTCAATTTATACCTACACTGTTTGTGGGAATGTAAATTGATACAACCATTATGGAGAATATTATGGAGGTTTCTTAAAAAACTAAAAATAGAACTACCATATGACCCAGCAAATTCCACTGCTGGGAAAGCCATAATTCAAAAACAGACATGCACCACAATGTTCATGCAGCACTATTTACACTAGCCAGGACATGGAACCAACCTAGATGTCCATTGACAGATGAATGGATAAAGAAGATGCAGCACATATATACAATGGAATATTACTCAGCCATGAGAAGAAACGAAATTGAGTTATTTGTAGTGAGGTGGATGGACCTAGAGTCTGTCATACAGAGTGAAGTAAATCAGAAAGAGAAAAACAAATACCATATGCTAAAGCATAAATATGGAATCTAAAAAAAAAAAGGTACTGATGAACCTAGTTGCTGGGCAGGAGTAAAGAGGTAGACGTAGAGAATGGACTTGATGACATGGGGTCAGAGGATGAAGCTGGGGTGAAGTGAGAGTAGTATCGACATATATACACTACTGAATGTAAAATAATTGGCTAGTGGAAAGCAGCAGCATAGCACAGGGAGATTGGCTCAGTGCTTTGTGATGACCTAGAGGGGTGGGATAGGGAGGATAAGAGGGAGGCTCAAGAGGGAGGGGATATGGGGACATGTGTATGCAGATGGCTGATTCGCCCTGTTGTGCAACAGAAACAAACATGGCATTGTGAAGTAATTTTACTCCAATAAAGTTCTATTCAAAAAAATAAAGCTTCTGTATGCTTTTTTTTGTTTAGAATATTTGCTGTCTTTTTCAAAAATAAATTTATTTATTTATTTATTTTTGGCTGCACTGAGTCTTCATTGTTGCACCTGGGTTTTCTCTAGTTGCAGTGAGTGGGGGCTATTCTTCGTTGCCATGCATGGGCTTCTTATTGCGGTGTCTTCTCTTTTTGCGGAGCATGGGCTCTAGTCACATGGGCTTCAGTAGTTCTGGCACATGGGCTCAGTAGTTGTGGCTCACAGGCTCTAGAGCATAGGCTCAGTAGTTGTGACACATGGGCTTAGTTGCTCCACGGCATGTCGGATCTTCCTGGACCAGGGCTTGAACCTGTGTCCCCTGCATTGGCAGGTGGATTTTTATCCACTGTGCCACCAGGAAAGTCCTAAGGCTTCTGTATGCTTTTGAAGTTAAGTTGTTATCAACTTCAAAAAGCATATTACAAGTAATTTTAAGTAAGCCTCATGATAACCATAAAAAGAAAAACCTGTAGTAGAAACACCAAAAAATATTATAAAGGTGTCAAAGCGTATCAAATAAAAAGTCATTAAATCACAAAGGACGGTAACAGGAGAGGAAGCAAGGAAGAAGGAACCTGTGACACAGTCCAAAAATAATTAACCAAATGGCAACAGTAAGTTCTTACCCATCAGTAGTACTTTAAACATAAGTGAACCTTTTTTTAAAAATTTATTTATTTTTTATACAGCAGGTTATTAGTTATCTATTTTATACATATTAGTGTATATATGTCAATCCCAATCTTCCAATTCATCCCACCACCACAACCCCCTGCGACTTTCCCCCCTTAGTGTCCATACATTTGTTCTCTACATGTGTGTCTCTATTTCTGCCCTGCAAACCGGTTGACCTGTACCATTTTTCTAGGTTCCACATATATTAATTAATATACGATATTTGTTTTTCTCTTTCTGACTTACTTCACTCTGTATGACAAACTCTAAATCCATCCACCTCATTACACATAACTCAATTTCGTTTCTTTTTATGGCTGAGTAATATTCCATTGTATATATGTGCCACATCTTCTTTATCCATTCCTTTGTCAATGGACATTTAGGTTGCTTCCATGTCCTGGCTACTGTAAATAGTGCTGCAGTGAACATTTTGGTACATGTCTCTTTTTGAATTATGGTTTTCTCAGTGTATATGCCCAGCAGTGGGATTGCTGGGTCATATGGTTGTTCTATTTTTAGTTTTTTAATGAACCTCCATACTCTTCTGCATTGTGGTTGTATCAATTTACATTCCCACAAACAGTGCAGGAGGGTTCCCTTTCCAATACACCCTTTCCAGCATTTATTGTTTCTAGCTTTTTTGATAATGGACATTCTGACCAATGTGAGGTGATACCTCCTTGTGGTTTTGATTTGCAATTCTCTAATAATTAGTGATGTTGAGCAGCCTTTCATATGTCTTTTGGCAATGTGTATGTCTTCTTAGGTGAAATGTCTGTTTACGTCTTCTGCCCATTTTTTGGATTGGGTTGTTTGCTTTTTTGATATTGAGCTCATGAGCTGCTTGTAAATTTTGGAGATTAATCCTTTGTCAGTTGCTACATTGGCAAATATTCTCTCCCATTCTGAGGGTTGTCTTTTCATCTTGTTTATGGTTTCCTTTGCTGTGCAAAAGCTTTTCAGTTTCATTAGGTCCCATTTGTTTATTTTCGTTTTTATTTTGTTTACTCTAGGAGTTGGGTCAAAAAGGATCTTGCTCTGATTTATGTCATAGAGTGTTCTGCCTATGTTTTCCTCTAAGAGTTTTATAGTGTCTGGCCTTACATTTAGGTCTTTAATCCATTTGGAGTTTATTTTTGTGTATGGTGTTAGGGAGTGTTCTATTTTCATTATTTTACATGTAGCTCTCCAGTTTTTCCAGCACCACTTACTGAAGAGACTGTCTTTTCTCCATTGCACATTCTTGCCTCCTTTATCAAAAATAAGGTGACCATATGTGCGTGGGTTTATCTCTGGGCTTTCTATCCTGTTCCATTGATCTACATTTCTGTTTTTGTGCCAGTACCATACTGTCTTGATTACTGTAGCTTTGTAGCTTTGGTCTGAAGTCAGGGAGCCTGATTCCTCCAGCTCCGTTTTTCATTCTCAAGATTGTTTTGGCTATTCGGGGTCTTTTGTGTTTCCATACAAATTGTGAAAATTTTTGTTCTAGTTCTGTGAAAAATGCCATTGGCAGTTTGATAGGGATTGCATTGAATCTGTAGATTGCTTTGGGTAGTATATTCATTTTTACAATGTTGATTCTTCCAATCCAAGAACATGGTATATCTCTCCCTCTGTTTGTATCATTAATTTCTTTCATCAGTGTCTTATACTTTTCTGCATATATGTCTTTTGTCTCCTTCAGTAGGTTTATTCCTAGGTATTTTATTCTTTTTGTTGAAATGGTAAAAGGGAGTGTTTCCTTAATTTCTCCTTCAGAATTTTCACCATTGGTGTACAGGAATGCCAGAGATTTCTGTCACTAATTTTGTATCCTGAAATTTATCAAATTCATTTTATCAAAATTTTATCAAATTCATTGATTAGTTCTGGTAGTATTCTGCTGGCAGTTTTAGGATTTTCTATGTATAGCATCATGTCATTGGCAAACTGACAGTTTTACTTCTTCTTTTCAATTTGTATTCCTTTTATTTCTTTTTCCTCTCTGATTGCCATGACTAGGATTTTCAAACCTATGTTGAATAAGCGTGGTTAGAGTGGACATCCTTGTCTTGTTCCTGATCTTAGTGGAAATGCTTTCAGTTTTTCACCATTGATTATGATGCTGCTGTGGGTTTGTTATATATGGCCTTTATTATGTTGAAGTAGTTCCACTCTATGCTCATTTTCTGGAGAGTTTTTATCATAAATGCACATTGAATTTTGTCAAAAGCTTTTCCCACATCTATTGAGATGATCATATGGTTTTTATTCCTTAGTTTGTTTATGTGTTGTAACACATTATTTGATTTGCATATACTGAAGAATCCTTGCATCACTGGGATAAATCCCACTTGATCATGGTGTATGCTCCTTTTAACATATTGTTGGATTCTGTTTGCTAGTATTTTCTTCAGGGTTTTTCCATCTATGTTCATAAGTGATATTTGTCTGTAATTTTGTGTGTGTGTGATATCTTTTTTCTGGTTTTGGTATCAGGGTGGTGGCTTCATAGAACGAATTTGGGAGTGTTTCTCCCTCTGCAAGTTTTTTGAAGAGTTTGAGAACGATCAGTGTTAGCTCTTCTTTTAATATTTGATAGAATTCGCCTGTGAAGCTATCTGGTTCTGGACTTTTGTTTGTTGGAAGATTCTTAGTTATAGTTTCAATTTCATTTGTTGTGATTGGTGTATATATTTTCTAATTTTTCCTGGTTCAGTCTTGGAAAATTTCGTTCCTTTGTTTCTATGTAGTTTTAAATTTCTTCTTTGATTTCTTCAGTCATCTCTCCCTTACTTAGTAGCACACTTATTAGCCTCTATGTATTTGTTGTTTTTACAGTTTTTTTCATGTAATTCATTTCCAGTCTCATCGTGTTGTGGTCAAAAAGGTGCTTGTTACAATTTCAATTTTCTTAAATTTTCTACAGCTTGATTTGTGACCAAAGATGTGATCTATCCTGTAGAATGTTCCATGTGCACTTGAGAAGAAAGAGTATTCTGCCACTTTCAGGTGGAATGTTCTATAAATATCAATTAAAACTATCTGATCTATTTTGTCATTTAAAGCTTGTGTTTTCTTGTTTACCTCCTGTTTGGATGATCTGTCCATTGGTGTAAGTGAAGTGTTAAAGTCCCCTAGAATTATTGTGTCACTGTCGATTTCCCCTTTCACAGTTGTTAGCATTTGCCATATGAATTGAAGTGCTCCTGTGTTGGGTGCATAAACATTTGTAATTGTTATTTCTTTTTCTTGGATTATTCCTTTGAACATTATGTAGTGTCCTTTTTTATCTCTTGTAACACTCGTTATTTTAAAGTGTATTTTATCTGACATGACTATTGCTACTCCAGCTTTCTTTTGATTTTCATTGCATGGAATATCTTTCTCTGTCTCTTCACTTTCACTCTGTACATGTCCCTAGATCTGAAGTGCGTCTCTTGTAGACATCATATATATGGGTCTTGTTTTTCTATCCATTCAGCCAGTCTGTGTCTTTTGGTTGGGGCATTCAATCCATTTACATTCAAGGTTTTTATCAATATGTATGTTTCTATTACCATTTTCTTAATTGTTTTGTTTTTGTTTTTGTGTGTCTTTTTCTTCTCTCGTGTTTCCTGCCTAAAGAAGTTCCTTTAGCATTTGTTGTAAAGCTGGTTTGGTGGTGCTGATTTCTCTTAGCTTTTGTTTGTCTGAAAAGCTTTTTATTCCTCCATCAAATCTGGATGAGATATTTGCTGGGTAATCTTGGTTGTGGGTTTTTCTCTTTCATCACTTTAAGCATAGCCTGCCACTCCCTTCTGGTCTGCAGAGTTTCTGCTGAAAAATCAGCAGATAACCTTATGGGGATTCTTTTGTATGTTATTTTTTATTTTTCCCTTTTAATGTTTTTCTTTCGAATTTAATTTTTTTTTTTTTTTTTTGCGGTACACGGGCTTCTCATTGCTGTGACCCCTCCCACCATGGAGCACAGGCTCCGGACGCACAGGCCCAGTGGACATGGCTCGCGGGTCCAGCCACTCCGTGGCATGTGGGATCACCCTGGACCAGGGCACGAACCCACATCCCCTGCATTGGCAGGTGGACCCCCAACCACTGTTCCACCAGGGAAGCCCTCGAATTTAATTTTTGTTAGTTTGATTAATATGTCTCTTGGTATGTTTCTCCTAGTGTTTATCCTGTATGGGACTCTCTGTGCTTCCTGGACTTGGGTAATTACCTTTCACATGTTAGGGAAGTTTTCCACAATAATCTAGTCAAATATTTTCTCAGGCCCTTTCTTTTTCTCTTCTTCTTTGGGACCCCTATAATTCGAAAGTTGGTGCCTTTAGTGTTGTCCCAGAGGTCTCTGAGACTGTTCTCAATTCTTTTCATTCTTTTTTTTCCTGCTCCTCGGCAGCTATTTCCACCATTTTATCTTCCAATTCACTTATTCTTTCTTCTGCCTCAATTATTTTGTTATTGATTCCTTCTAATGCATTTTTCATTTCAGTTATTGTGTTCTTCATCTGTGCTTGTCTTGGTCTTTTTTAAACATTTCTTGTATTTTTTCAATCTGTGCCTCCATTCTATTTCCAAGATTCTAGATCATCTTTACTATCATTACTCTGAATTCTTTTTCAGGTAGATTGCCTATTTCCTCTTCATTTATTTGGTCTTGTAGATTTTACCTTGCTCTTTCATCTGTGACATATTTTTTGACGTCTCATTTTTTTCCCTTTATTTATGAGTAGGGATTGTGTTCCTGTCTTACTGGTTGTTTGGCCTGAGGTTTCAAACACTGGAGTTGGTAGGCTGTTTCGTAGAGCTGGGCCTTGGTGCTGAGATGACTGCCTCCAGGAGACCTCACTCTGATGAATATTCCCTAGGGTCTAAGTTTCTCTGTTACTCCAGTGGTTTGGACTCTGAACTCCCACTACAGGAGCTTCAGACTGACCCCCGGGTCGTGAATTCAGTTCCCAAAAGCTACATCAAAGTAAAAAATAAACTTAGACTAGGAACCTAACAGATATTAAAAGAAATATATATATATATATAAATAAAATTATACATGAAACAACAACCGTAAAGTAAAACAGAACCACAATAGTAAAAAATAGGAGGAGAAAAAAAAAAGGTGGAAAAGGCCTTGGCTGTAGAGGGCAGAGCCTAAGCAGGGGCAAGGTTTGCATGGTGGGCAGAGCTTATGCTTAGGACCCACAAGGCTGGAAAATGCCCTGGGGAATTGGTGGTGGGGCTCAGGCTCAACAGAACAAAGAGGTCCAGATGTGCCTCCCACCTCTGGTCTCAGAGGGCGGGGGACCTTACCTGGGAGCACAGCAGGCTTCCTGAGCCCAAGTGGGTGGGGCAAGCACCCTCCACTCCTCTCCTGCTTCTTCATCCTGGAGGGCCCTCCTGCTTGCCTCTCCTGATCTTCTGAGCCTCCCTCCTATGCCTCCAGGATCAACCTGGCCTGGAAGGGACCTCTGAGTGTGTACAACCCAGCCTGATAGCTGGGTCAGACTTCCCTGGCTGATTGGGCAGGGGAAACGCTGGGGCTGTTCCCCCCAATCTGAGCCCTGGGGGGTCCTTCCAGGCATGGGAACCCCTCCCCTCTCTCAGCCACCCCTCAGGGGTGCTGGTCCTGTCTGGCCCTCACTTCTCCTTCCCCCCTTAGTCCCCCAACATCCTACGGGTTTGCTTGGGGTTTTTTCCCCTCTCCTTGGGTGTCCAGGTCCCCACCAGTGTCCAGCAGGCACCCTAGTTGTGGGAAGACGTGAACTCTGCATCTTACCACACCACCATCTTGATTCCAACCCTCTGGATTTTTAAAAAATAGATCCAACGATAGGCTGCCTACTAGAGATTTACTTTCATTTTAAATATGCACAGAGACTGAGAGTAAAGATATAGAAAAAAGATATATTAAGGAAATGGTAAGCAAAAGTAGTAGTGGTAGCTATACTTATATCAGAAAGAAGACTTTAAGTTAAATGTGGTCAAAAGAGACAATAAAAGTCATTCTATAATGATAAAGGGGTCAATCCCTCAAGAAGATAACACACTTGCAAATATTTGTGCACTTATCATTGAAACACCTAAATATATAAAGCAAATACTAAGAGATCTGAAAGGAGAAATAAACAGCAATATAATAATAGTTAAGGACTTTAACACTTTACTGTATAAAAGGGATAGATTATCCAGACAGAGAATAAATAAGGAAACAACAAATTTGAACAACACTATGGACCAAATGGAACTAACAGACTTGTACGGAAAATTTCCTCCAAATGCAGAAGAATATACATTTTCCCAAGCATACATGTAATCTTTTCTAGGAAAGATTACATCTTGGGCCACGAAAGAAATCTTAACAAATTCAGGAAGAAAAAAAATATGACATGCCTACTTTTTGGAAATAAAATGAGATATCAAGAACTGGAGGAAAGCTAAAAAAATGCATGAATACATGGAAATTAAAAAGCAGGGACTTCCCTTGTGGTGTACTAGGTAAGAATCCATGCTCCCAATGCAGGGGGTCCAGGTTCAATTCTTGGTAAAGGAACTAGATCCCACATGCACGCCACAACAAAGAGTTCGCATGCCACAACTAAGGAGCCAGGGAGCCTCAAATAATGAGTCCTCGAGCTGCAACTAAGGATCCCACCTGCCGCAATTAACACCTGGCACAACAAAATAAACAAACAAATAAATAATTTCTTTTTTTTAAAAAAGGAAGGTCACAGCTAATGTCATACTCAATGGTGAAAGTTTGAAAGCTCTTCCCATAACTAAAATGACAAGGGTGACCTCTTTAACATTCAACTGGTGCTGGTAGTCCTACTAGAGCAATCAGGCAAGAAAAAGAAATTAAAGTTATCCAAATCAGAAAGAGGAAATAAAATTGTCTCTGTTTGCTGATGACATAATCTTGTATATAAAAAACCTAAAGATTCCACCAAAAACACTGTTAGAACTAATAAATTCAGTAAAGTTGCAGGGTACAAAATCAATATGCAAAAATCTATTGCAGTTCTATAAACTAACAATGAACTAGAGAGAGAGATTTTTTTTAAAATCCCATTTACAACTGCATCAAAAAGAATGAAAAACCTAAGAATAAATTTAACCAAGGAGGTGAAATATCTGTGCACAGAAAACTATAAGACACTGAATGACAGACATTGAAGAGGACACAAGTAAATGGAAAGAATGGGTTAGAAGGACCTTCAAGATTGTGGATGAATAAGGCATGGAGATCACCATTCTCCACACAAATACATCAAAACTACATCTACATGTGGAACAACTCCTACAGAACACCTATTGAACGCTGGCAGAAGACCTCAGCTTTCCAAAAAGTGTCTTGGTTGTCTGGCCTGGTGTCAGGCCTGAACCTCTGAGGTGGGAGAGGACATTGGACCAGCATAGACTTGCTGGCCCCATGTAATATCAATCAGGGAGAGCTCTCCCAGAGATTTCCGTCTCAATGCTAAGACTCAGCTCCACTCAATGACCAGCAAGTTACAATGGTGGACACCCTATGCCAAACAACTAGCAAGACAGGAACAGAACTATACCCATTAGTAGAGAGGCTGTCTAAAATCATACTAGAAAGACAGGAACACAACTATACCCATTAGTAGAGAGGCTGTCTAAAATCATACTAAGTCCAGAGACACCCTAAAACACACCATGGGACAAGGTCCTGCCCACCAGAAAGACAAGATCCAGCATCATCCACCAGAACACAGACACTAGTCCCCTCCACCAGGAAGCCTACACAACCCACAGAACCACCTTACCACTGTGGGCAGACACCAAAAACAACGGGAATTATGAACATGCAGCCTGCAAAAAGGAAGCCCCAAACACAGTAAATTAGGCAAAATGAGAAGACACAGAAATATGCAGCAGAGGAAGGAGCAAACTAAAAAAAACCCCAGACAAAAAAAATGAAGAGGAAATAGGCAGTCTACCTGAAAAAGAATTCAGAGAAATTATTGTAAAGATATCCAAAATCTTGGAAATTAAATGGAGAAAATACAAGAAACATTTAACACGGACCTAGAAGAACTAAAGAGCAAACAAACAATGATGAACAGCACAATAAATGAAATTTAAAATTCTCTAGAAGGAAGCAATATGAGAATAACTGAGGCAGAAGAACAGATAAGTGACCTGGAAGATAAAATAGTGGAAATAACTGCAGCAGAGCAGAATAAAGAAAAAAGAATGAAAAGAATTGAGGACAGTCTCAGAGACTTATGGGAGAACATTAAACACACCAACATTCGAATTATAGGGATCCCAGAAGAAGAAGAGAAAAAGAAAGGGACTGAGAAAATATTTGAAGAGATTATAGTTGAAAACTTCCCTAATATGGGAAAGGAAATAGTCAACTAAGTCCAGGAAGCACAGAGTGCCCCATACAGGATAAATCCAAGGAGAAACACACCAAACACATATTAATCAAACTATCAAAAATAAATACAAAGAAAAAATATTAAAAGAAGCAAGGGAAAAGCAACAAATAACATACAAGGGAATCTCCATAACGTTAACGGCTGATCTTTCAGCAGAAACTCTGCATGCCAGAAGGCAGTGGCAGAACATATTTAAACTGATGAAAGGGAAAAACCAACAACCAAAATTATTCTACCCATCAAGGATCTCATTCAGATTTGATAGAGAAATTAAAACCTTTACAGACAAGCAATAGCTAAGAGAATTCAGCACCACCAAACCAGCTTTACAACAAATGCTAAAACAGCTTCTCTAGGCAGGAAACACAGAGAAGGAAAACACCTACAAAAACAAACCCAAAAAAGTTAAGAAAATGCTAATAGGAACATATGTATTGATAAATACCTTAAATGTAAATGGATTAAATGCTCCAACCAAAAGACATAGACTGGCTGAATGGATACGAAAACAAGACCTGTATATATGCTGTCTACAAGAGACCCACTTCAGAAATAGAGACACATACAGACTGAAAGTCAGGGGATGGAAAAGGCTATTCCATGAACATGGAAATCATAAGAAAGCTGGAGTATCAATTCTCATATCAGACAAAATAGACTTTAAAATAAAGACTATTACAAGAGACAAAGAAGGACACTACATAATGATCAAAGGATCAATCCAAGAAGATGACATAACAATTGTAAATATTTATGCACCCAACATAGGAGCACCTCAATACACAAGGCAAATGCTAACAGTCATAAAAGGGGAAATTGATAGTAACACAACAACAGTAGGGGACTTTAAATCCCCACTTTCACCAATGGACAGATTATCCAAAATGAAAATAAACAAGGAAACACAAGCTTTAAATGACACATTCAACAAGATGGACGTAATTGATAGTTCTAGGATTCCATCCAAAAACAACAAATATACTTCTTCTCACGTACTCGTGGAATATTCTCCAAGAAAGATCATATGTTGGATCACAAATCAGTCCTTGGTAAATTTAAGAAAATTAAAATTTTATCAAGTATATTTTCCTACCACAACACTATGAGACTAGATATCAATTACAGGGAAAATATCTGTAAAAAACACACACACGGAGGCTAAACAATACACTACTAAATAACCAAGAGATCACTGAAGAAATCAAAGAGGAAATAAAAAAATACCTAGAAACAAATGACAATGGAGACACAATGACCCAAAACCTATGGGATGCAGCAAAAGCAGTTCTAAGAGGGAAGTTTATAGCAATACAATATTAGCTCAAAAAACAAGAAACATCTCAAATAAACAACTTAAAATTAAACCTAAAGCAATTAGAGAAAGAAGAACAAAACCCCCCAAATTTAGCAGAAAGAAAGAAATCATAAGTATCAGACCAGAAATAAACGAAAAAGAAATGAAGGAAACAATAGCAAAGATCAATAAATCTAAAAGCTGGTTCTTTGAGAAGAAAAACAAAATTGATAAACCATTAGCCAGACTCATCAAGAAAACAGGGGAGAAGACCCGAATCAGTAGAATTAGAAATGAAAAAGGAGAAGTAACAATTGACACTGCAGAAATACAAAGGATCATGAGAGATTACTACAAGCAACTTTATGCCAATAAATTGGACAACCTGGAAGAAATGGACAAATTCTTAGAAGAGCACAACTTTCTGAGACTGAACCAGGAAGAAATAGAAAATATAAACAGACCAATCACAAGCACTGAAATTGAGACTGTGATTAAAAATATTCCAACAAATAAAATTTCAGGACAAGATGGCTTCATAGGCGAATTCTATCAAACATTTAGAGAAGAGCTAAGACTTATCCTTCTGAAACTCTTCCCAAATATAGCAGAGGGAGGACACCACAAAACTCATTCTACGAGGCCACCCTCACCCTGACACCAAAACCAGACAAAATGTCACAAAGAAAGAGAACTACAGGCCAATATCACTGATGAACATAGATGCAAAAATCCTCAACAAAATACTAGCAAACAGAATCCCACAGCACATTAAAAGCATCATACACCATGATCAAGTGGGGTTTATCTCAGGAATGCATGGATTCTTCAATATATACAAATCAAGCAATGTAATACACCACATTAACAAATTAAGGAATAAAAACCACACGATCATCTCAATAGATGCAAGAAAAGCTTTTGACAAAATTCAACACGAATTAATGATAAAATTCTCCAGAAAATGGGCATAGAGGGAACCTACCTGAACATATTAAAGGCCATATGTGACAAACCCACAGCAAACATCATACTCATTGGTGAAAAACTGAAAGCGTTTCCACTAAGGTCAGGAAGAAGACAAGTATGTTCACTCTCACCACTCTTCCTCAACACAGTTTTGGAAGTCCTAGCCATGGCAATCAGAGAGGAAAAAAAATAAAAGGAATACAAATTGGAAAGGAAGAAGTGAAACTGTCACTGTTTGCAGATGTTATGATACTATATATAGAAAATCCTAAAGATGCCACCAGAAAACTACTAGAACAAATCAATGAATTTGGCAAGGTTGCAGGACACAAAATTAATGCACAGAAATCTCTGGCCTTCCTATACATTAACAACAAAAATCAGAAAGAGAAAGTAAGAAAACAATCCCATATACCATTGCAAAAAAAGAATAAAATACCTAGGAATAAACCTACCTAAGGCAGTGAAAGTCTTGTACTCAGAAAATTATAAAACACTGATGAAAGAAATCACAGATGGCATAAACAGATGGAGAAATATACCATGTTCTTGTATTGGCAGAATCAATATTGTGAAAATGACTAACCTACCCAAAGCAATCTACAGTTTCAATGTAATCCCTATTAAAGTATCAATGGCATTATTCAGAGAATTAGAGCAAATTTTTACAATTTGTATGGAACACAAAAGACTCTGAATAGCCAAAGCAATCTTGGGAAAGAAAAACGGAGCTGGAGGAATCAGGCTCCCTGACTTCAGACCAAAGCTACAAAGCTACAGTAATCAAGACAGTATGGTACCAGCACCAAAACAGAAATATAGATCAATGGTACAGCATAGAAATCCCAGAGATAAACCCACGCACATAGGGTCACTTTATCTTTGATAAAGGAGGCAAAAATATACAATGGAGAAAAGACAACCTCTTCAGTTAAGTGGTGCTGGACAAACTAGACAGCTACATGTAAAAGAATGAAATTAGAACACTCCCTAACACCATACACAAAGATAAACTCTAAATGGATTAAAGACCTAAATGTAAGGCTAGGCACTATAAAACACTTAGAGGAAAATATAGGTGGAACAGTCTATGACATAAATCACAGCAAGAGGCTTTTTGACTGACCTCCTAGAGAAATGGAAATATAAACAAATCGGACCTAATTAAACATAAAAGTTTTGCACTGCCAAGGAAACCATAAACAAGATGAAAAGACAACCCTCACAATGGGAGAGAATATTTGCAAATGAAGCAACTGACAAAGGATTAATCTCCAAAATATACAAGCAGCTCATGAAGCTCAATATCAAAAAAACAAAGAACCCAATCCAAAAATGGGCAGAAGACCTAACTAGACATTTCTCCAGAGAAGATATACAGATTTCCAACAAACACATTAAAGGATGCTCAACATCACTAATCATTAGAGAAATGCAAATCAAAACTACAATGAGATATCATCTCACACCGGTCAGAATGGCCATCATCAAAAAATCTACAAACAATAAATTCTGGAGAGGGTGTGGAGAAAAGGGTACCCTCTTGCACTGTTGGTGGGAATGTAAATTGATAGAGCCACCAAGAAGAACAGTATGGAAGTTCCTTTAAAAACTAAAAATAGAACTACCATACGACCCAGCAATCCAACTACTGGGCATATATCCTGAGAAAACCATAATTCTAAAAGAGTCATGTACCACTATGTTCATTGTAACACTATTTACAATAGCCAGGACATGGAAGCAACCTAAGTGTTCACTGACAGATGACTGGATAAAGAAGATGTGGCACATGTATAGAATGGAATATTACTCAACCATAAAAAGAAAAGAAACTGAGTTATCTTTAGTGAGGTGGATGGACCTAGAGACTGTCACACAGAGTGAAGTAAGTCAGGAAACAAAAATCCTATGCTAACACATACATATGGAATCTAAAAAGAAAAAAAATGTTCTGACGAACCTGGGGGCAGGACAGGAATAAAGATGCGGACGTAGAGAATGGACTTCAGGACACGGGGAGGAGGATGGGTAAGCTGGGACGAAGTGAGAGAGTGGCATGGACATATATACACTACCAAATCTGAAATAGATAGCTAGTGGGAAGCAACTGCATAGCACAGGGAGATCAGCTCCATTCTTTGTGACCACCTAGAGAGGTGGGATAGGGAAGGTGGGAGGGAGATGCAACAGGGAGGATATATGGGGACATATGTATCCGTATAGCTGATTCACTTTGTTATACAGCAGAAACTAACATAAGATTGTAAAGCAATTATACGCCAATAAAGATGTTAAAAAAATAGAATGGGCTAGAAGAATTAATATATTTTAAGTGTTTAAATATCAACCCAAAGCACTCTACAAATTCAATGCAATCCCTATCAAAATTCCATTACATTTTTCACAGTAATAGAACAAACAATCCTAAAATTTGTATGGAACCACAAAAGATCTGAAATAGCCAATGCAATCTTGAGAAAGAAGAAAGATGGAGGCACCACATACCCTGATTTTAAAGTATATCACAAAGCTATAGTAATCAAAACAGTATGGTGGGCTTCCCTGGTGGTGCAGTGGTTGAGAGTCTGCCTGCTGATGCAGGGGACATGGGTTCGTGCCCCAGTCCGGGGGGATCCCACGTGCCACGGAGCAGCTGGGCCCATGAGCCATGGCCTCTGGGCCTGCATGTCCAGAGCCTGTGCTCCGCAGCGGGAGAGGCCACAGTAGTGAGAGTCCCGCTTAACACCAAAACAAACAAACAAACAAACAGTATGGCATTGGCATGAAAACAGACACAAAAATCAATGGAATAAAATAATGAGCCCAGAAATAAACTCATGCATATAATCAATTAATTTATGATAAAGAAGGCAAGAATATACAATGGGGCAAGGATAGTCTGTCAATAAATGGTGTTGGGAAAACTGGACAGCCACAAGCAAGAGAATGAAACTGGACCCCTATCTTACACCATACACAAAAACTGCCTCATAGTTGATTAAAGACTTAAATGAGAGGCCTAAAATCATAAAATTCCTAGAAAAAAACATAGGCAGTAAACTCCTTGACACTGGCCTTGGCAATGATTTTTTTGCATGTGACTGCAAAAACAAGGGCAACAAAAGTAAAAATTAAAAAATGAGACTACATCAAACTAAAAAATTTCTGCAGAGTGAAGAAAGCCATCAACAAAATGAAAAGGCAACCTACTGAATGGGAGAAGACATAGGCAAATGACACATACAATAAGGGGTTAATATCCAAAATAGGTAAGGAACTCATAAAACTCGAAACAATATTGGATTAGAAAATGGTCAGAAGGGCTTCCCTGGTGGAGCAGCAGTTAAGAATCCACCTGCCAATGCAGGGGACACGGGTTTGAGCCCTGGTCTGGGAAGATCCCACATGCCGCAGAGCAACTAAACCCCTGCGCCACAATTACTGAGCCTGCCCTCTAGAGCCTGTGAGCCTCAACTACTGAAGCCCGCATGCCTAGATCCTGTGCTCCCCAACAAGAGAAGTCACTGCAATGAGAAGCCCGCACACCGCAATGAAGAGTAGCCCCCGCTCTCCGCAACTAGAGAAAGCCCACACACAGCACCAAAGACTCAACTCAGCCAAAAATAAATAAATTAATTAATTAATTTAAGAAACAAAAACAAACAAACTAAAAAAAATGGTCAGAAGATCTACAGACTTCCCTGGTGGTGCTGTGGTTAACAATCTGCCTTCCAATGCAGGGGACACATCTGATCCCTGGTCCGGGAAGACCCCACATGCCATGGAGTAACTAAGCCCATGCACCACAACTACTGAACCTGCACTCTAGAGCCCACAAGCCACAACTACTGAAGCCCGAGCACCCTAGAGCCCATGTGCCACAACTACTGAGCCTATGTGCCTCAGCTACTGAAGCCTGTGCACTCTAGAGCCCACATGCCACAATTACTGAGCACGCATGCTGCAACTACTGAGGCCCACACATCTAGAGCCCATGCTCCACAACAAGAGAAGCTACCACAATGAAAAGCCCGCACACCCCAAGGGAATTTTTTTTCTGTTTCTTTAATTTTGTATCTGTATGAACTGATACAGATAATCATTTCATGATACTTGTAAGTCAAATCAGTACGCTGTACACCTGAAACTTATGTAGTGCTGTATATCAATTATATCTCAGTAAAATTGGAAGAGGGACTTCCCTGGTGGTCCAGAGGCTAAGACTCCATGCTCCCAATGCAGGGGGCCCAGGTTCAATCCCTGGTCATGGAACTAGACCCCACATGCTACAACTAAGAGTTTACATGCTACAACTAAAGATCCTGCATGCCACAACTAAAAGATCCCACATGCTGCAACTAAAAGATCCCACATGCTGCAACTAAAAGATCCTGCAGGGCTTCCCTGGTGGTGCAGTGGTTGAGAGTCTGCCTGCCGATGCAGGGGACATGGGTTCATGTCCCAGTCCGGGAAGATCCCACATGTCACGGAGTGGCTGGGCCCGTGAGCCATGGCTGCTGAGCCTGTGTGTCCAGAGCCTGTGCTCCACAACGGGAGAGGCCACAACAATGAGAGGCCCGCGTATTGCAAAAAAAACAAAAACAAAAACAAAAACAAAAAACATTCTGCATGCCACAACTGAAGATCCTGCATGAGGCAACAAAGATCCCATGTGCCACAACTAAGACCCAGCACAGTCAAATAAATATTTTTTTAAAAAGGAAGAAAAAATCTATCAAACGGTTAAAAAAGATCAATACCAACAATTCATAAACTCTTCCAGAAAATAAAATATGGGGCAGCACTTTCAAAATTATTCTATGAGGCCAGTATTACCCTAACACCAAAATCAGATAAAGACATGACAAGGAAACTATAGACCAATATCCCCTAACAATACAGATGCAAAATTTTTCAACAAAATAACGTGGCACAATATAAAAATTATTACATGCCATCTTCAAATGGGATTTTTCCCAGGAATGCAAGGTTGGTTCAACATACAAGGATCATTCAATGTAATACATCATATTGATAAAGGATAAAACCGCATGATCATCTCAGTAAATGCAGGAGAGGCATTTTACAAAATCCAACAGCCATTCACAATTAAAAAAACACTCAACAAACTAGGAATAGAAGGGAATTTCCTCAACCTGATATCGACAGCCAACATCATAGTTAATAGTGAGATTGAAAGCTTTCACCATAAAATCAGCAACCAGACAAAGATGTTTGCTCTTGCCACTTCTATGCAACATTGTACTAAAGGTTCTAGCCTGGGCAATTAGACAAGAAAAAGAAATAAAGAACATCCAGATTTTAGAAGAATAAATGAAACAATGTATTTGCTGATGACATAATTTTATATATAATAAACTAAAGAATCCACAAAAAGACTATTAGAACTAATAAATGAGCTCAGCAAGCTTACAGGATACAAGGGAAACATACAAAAATCAGTTCCATTTCTATACATTAGCAATAAACAATCTGACAATGAAATTAAGAAAACAGTTTCCTTTACAATAGAATCAAAAAAGAATAAAACACTTAGGAATAAATTTAACCAAAAAGTGTAATACTTGTACACCCCAAACTACAAAACATTAGTGAAAGAAATTAAAGACCTAAATGAATGAAAATACATTTGTGAGAGTGCCAAATCCTAACCATTAGACCACCAGAGATGGTTGAAAAGGCATTTACAAGGGCTTCCCTGGTGGTGCAGTGGTTAAGAATCTGCCTGCCAATTCAGGGGACACAGGTTTGAGCCCTGGTCCAGGAAGATCCCACATGCCATGGAGCAGCTAAGCCCGTGCGCCACAACTACTGTGCCTGTGCTCTAGAGTCCACGAGCCACAACTACTGAAGTCTGCATGCTAGAGCCCACTCTCTGCATCAAGAGAAGCCAACACAATGAGAAGACTGAGCACCGCAATGAAGAGTATCCCCCGTTCACCACAACTAGAGAAAGCCCTCGTGCAGCAACAAAGACCTAACTCAGCCAAAAATAAATAAATTAATTAATTAAAAAAAAAGAAAAGGCATTTACAGATTGAAAGACTTAACATTGTTAAACTGGCAAAATGGATAAGCTGATCAAAAATGCATACAGAAAGGCAAAGGGCCCAGAATGTCGAAAACAATCTTGAAAGTGAAGAACAAAGCTGTAAGGCTCACACTTCCCAATTTCAAAACTTATTACAGAGACTTCCCTTGTTGTCCAGTGACTAAGACTCTGCATTCCCAGTGCAGGACGCCCAGGTTCGATCCCTGATCAGGGAACTAGATCCCACATGCCACAACTAAGAGTTTGTATGCTGCAACTGAAAATCCCGCATGCCGCAACAAAGATCCTGTGTGCAGCAACTAATACCCAGTGCAGGTAAATAAATAAGTAGTAAAAAATAAATAAAATAACTTATTACAAAGCAACATTAATCAAGTGTGGCACTGGCATAAGGGTAGACATATAGATCAATGGAATATAACTGAAAGTCCAGAAACAAACCCCTACATGTATGATCAAATGACTTTAAACAAAGATGCCAAGACATTCAATGGGGGAAAACAGTCTTTTCAACAAATGATGCTGGCACAAATGGACATCCACATGAAAGGATTAAACTTTGACCTTACCTCACACCATACACAAAATTAACTTAAAATTGATCAAAAACATAAATATAATAAATAAACTATAAAGCTCTTAGAATAAAACATTGGTGTAATCTTCATGATCTTAGATTAGGTAATGATTTCTTAGATAGTACACTAAAAGCATACACAACCAAAGAAAAATATATAAATTGGACTTCATCAAAATTTTAAAAGTCTCTGTGTTTCAAAGAACACTACCAAGTAAATGAAAAGAGAACATACAGAATGGAAAAAAAATATTTGGAAATTACATGTGTGATAAGGGACTAGTGTCCAGAAAATATAAAAAACTCTTCAACTCAACAATAAAAAGACAAGTAATTTAAAATAGGCAAAGGATCTGAATAGACATTTCTCCAAAGAAGATAAACAAATGGCCAATTTATATGAAAAGATGTTCAGCATCATTAATCATTAGGGAAATGCAAATCAAACAAAATGAGTTACCACTTCATACCAGAAGGATGGCTATAATAAGAAAAAATGGAAAATAAGAAATGTTCATGATAACATGGAAAAACTGGAATCCTCCTACATTGCTGATAGGAATGTAAATTGGTGCAGCCATTTTAGAAAATAGTTTGACAGTTCCTCACAAAGTTAAATGTGGGATTTCCTTATAATGCTGCAATCCAACACCTAGTTATATACCCAAGAGAACTCAAAACAGATAAATAATTGAACATGAGTGTTTATAGCAGAACTATTCATAAGAGACATAAAGTGGAAATCTTCCACATGACCATCAGCTAAGGAATGAATAAACAAAATAAGGTATAGCCTAACAAAGATATGTTATATGGAAATAAAAAGGAATGAAGTATTAATACATGCTACAATGTGGATAAACTTTGAAAATACGGTGCTAAGCAAAAGAAGCCAGACACAAAGGGCAACATATTGTATGATTCTATACATTTATATATCGATGTCCAGAATAGGCAAATCCACATAAATCTACTTTTTAAGTAGATTAGTGGTTGCTAGGAACTGGGTGGGGGAGGATGGGGAATGAATGCTAACTGGTATAGGGTTTTATTTTGGAGTGATGAAAATGTTCTGGAATTAGATAATTGTGATGGTTACATAACCTTGTGAATATAGTAAAAATCACTGAACTGTACATTTTTAAATTGTGGATTTTATGGTATTTGAATTCTACCTCAATTTTTAAGAGTATATATTCTCTAATATAACATAGGGAGAAAACAGAAATATATTTAATTGATACAAAATAAGCAAGAAAGGAACAAAAAAGGAACACAGACTAGCAGAACAAATAATAAATACATAGTCGATACAGTAAATTATTAATAAATACTCAAGTATTAATAAAGTATTGGCTTCCCTGGTGGTACAGTGGTGAAGAATTTGCCTGCCAATGCAGGGGACACAGGTTCAAGC
Organism: Pseudorca crassidens; assembly: GCF_039906515.1. Classification (NCBI taxonomy): domain Eukaryota; kingdom Metazoa; phylum Chordata; class Mammalia; order Artiodactyla; family Delphinidae; genus Pseudorca; species Pseudorca crassidens. The sequence goes on along the minus strand of NC_090311.1, from coordinate 84,836,752 downwards.
CCTGGTCCAGGAAGATCCCACTTGCCGCGGAGCAACTAATCCCGTGCACTACAACTACTGAGCCTGTGCTCTACAGCCCATGAGCTACAACTACTGAAGCCCAAGCGTCACAACTACTGAAGCCTGTGAAACTAGAGCCCATGCTCCACACCAAGAGAAGCCATTGTAATGAGAAGCCTTGCACCACAACAAAGAGTTATCCCCACTAACCACAACTAGAGAAAGTCTGCTTGCAGCAACAAAGACCCAATGCAGCCAAAATAAATAAATAAATGTATAAAAATATCATAAAGTATTAATAAACACATTAAATTAAAGTGAGCTATGGACTTCCCTGGTGGCGCAGTGGCTAAGAATCTGCCTGCCAATGCAGGGGACATGGGTTCAAGCCCTGGTCCGGGAAGATCCCACATGCCATGGAGAAACTAAGCCCGTGCACCACAACTACTGAGCCTGAGCTCTAGAGCTCGTGAGCCACAACTACTGAAGCCTGCCCTCTAGAGCCCGTGATCCGCAACAAGAGAAGCCACCGCAGTAAGAAGCCCACGCATCACAACGAAGAGTAGCCCCCCTCACCTTAGCTAGAGAAAGCCTGTGCACAGCAATGAAGACCCACTGCAGCCAAAAATAAATAAAGAAAGAAATTTTTTAAAATAAATAAAATAAAGTGAACTAAATGCTTGTGAGAAAACAAAGATTTTCAGGCTCAGGCTGCATTAAAAACATAGACCTAGATATACATAATATGCTGTTTACAAAAAAACACCCTAAAACTGAAAAGTTGAAATTAAAAATGTAGAAAATATATACTGTGCAAACACTAACTAAACAAAAACTATTTAAGCCATATTAAAATATGTTTTCTTGTTTTGTTTTTTAAATTTTTAATTTTAAATATTGTTTTTACAGTAGGTCCTTGTTGGTTATTTAGTTTAAATATAGCAAAATATCTGTTAAAGCAAAAAGAATGCTAGAAAAAAAGAGTTACTTCATAATGACAGCAGACTGAACTCTAATGAAAGATAAAACAATTCCAGATTTACCTAGTTACTTATATTCAAAATATATAAGGCAAAAATTGACAGCTCTACTAGAGAAAATAAACAAGTGCAAAAGCATAAAGAGATTTGGTACACTCAGCAATTGATGGAATCTGATCCTCTTACTCCTTCAATGAAGATGATGGATTTAACAATCGTGAGAGTAGTTTTGAGTTGCTTCATTTTTGCAAGTTCCGAGTGTGAGAAGCAGCTTCTAGGTTGGCTCCCAGTGATCCCCACCTCCTCTTCTTCACACACTTGTGTGACTCCCTCCCCTTTGGCGTGGGTTGGACCCAGTGATTTATTTCTAACAAATAGAACACAGCAAAAGTAGTGGATGTTACTTCTGAAATCAACCTATGAAACAGTGTGACATTCGCCTCACACACTTTGCTCTCTTTCTGTCCCTTCTTGCTCACTCAGGGGAAGCCAGGTGCCCTAAGGAGAGACCCGTGAGCCAAGGAACAGAAGGTGATTTCCCACCACAGCCAGTGAGGAGCTAGGCCCTCAGTCTAACAGCCTGAGAGGACCTAGATCTTGCTGGTGGCCCCATGAATGAGCTTAAAGGAAACCCTATCCCCAGGTGAGCCACTAGATACTGCAGCCTGTGAGTGACCCCTAGCCAAAAGGCCCAGCTAAGCCACACCTAGATTTCTGTCCTAAGAAAATGTGTTAGATAATAAATGCTCATTTTTTTCTTTTTATATAAATTTATTTATTTTTGTCTGCATTGGGTCTTTGTTGCTGTGTGCGGGCTTTCTCTAGTTGTGGTGAGTGGGGGCTACTCTTCATTGCAGTGCACAGGATTCTCATTGTGGTGGCTTCTCTTGTTGCAGAGCACAGGCTCTAGGCTCGCAGGCTTCAGTAGCTGTGGCTCCTGTGTTCTAGAGCACAGGCTCAGTAGTGTGGCCCACAGGCTCAGTTGCTCTGAGGCATGTGGAATCTTCCCATCCCAGGGCTTGAACCCGTGTCCCCTTCATTGGCAGGCAGATTCTTAACCACTGCACCACCAGAGAAGCCCAATGCTCGTATTTTAAACCACTCAATTTTGGGGTAATTTGTTATGCAACAGTAGCTAATTCATACACCTAGGATGGTCAGTTCACTATGGTATTTGATAAATGATAGATAGATAAGATGGATGGATGGATTGATAGACAGACAGAGAGATAGGTATATATATGGAGAGAGATAGCCTCTCAGTGAAATTTTTCATCTTAGCATCCTCTTACATGCTGGCAAAATAGTTTGAGCAGTGCATTTAAATGCAACTTTATGGAGCATTGAATAGATATATAACTTTGTAATGGGGAAGAACAAATCTGACTCCATATTAGATCTGTTCCTTTTCCTGTGCTTAGTCATGCTGGCTCTGCACCTTTTATAAAAGAATGTTGCCTATAGCCTGAAATACATAGGATAGCCCATTCTCAAGACTCTGACCTTTAAGGGCATTAACTCCTTTCCATTCATATAGAGATAAAAAGTTGCAGAACAGAGAATAACATTTGTCTTGTTAGAGGTTTACAGGAATATTGTGACCTGACCCACGTGGACAGCTGCAAGAACAAAGGATTACAACACCAAGAAATCTACAACAACAAACCACACCCCTCCCTCACCTTGCCTTTAAATGTGTTTTGCTGAAACCCTTCAAGGAGCTTGGGGTTTGGGGGACATAAGCCACCAGCTCCTTTCTTGGCCCTGCAATAAACCTTTCTCTGCTCCAAACTCCGAAACCTTTCGCTTCACAGAGCGTCACGCACATGGTTGTTCAGTAACAACTTTGTGTCTACACGATGGAATTCTGTGTAACTCTTTAAAAAATGCAGGGAGTTCCCTGGTTGACTAGTGGTTAGGACTCCATGCTTTCACTGCTGTAACCCTGGTTCAATCCCTGGTCGGGGAACTGAGATCCTGCAAGCCACGTGGTGCAGCCCAAGGGGTGGAAAAAAAAAGATGCAATAATGATGATGATCCTGATGATCATTATAATGATGAACATTTATTCTCTCCTAAGTAAGAATCATTATTATCAGCTCCATTTTTCAGATGAGTAAACCAAGACTTTAAGAGGTGATATAGGGCTTCCCTGGTGCAGTGGTTGAGAGTCTACCTGCCGATGCAGGGGACAAGGCTTTGTGCCCCAATCTGGGAAGATCCCACATGCCGCGACGCGGCTGGGCCTGTGAGCCATAGCCACTGAGCCTGCGCATCCGGAGCCTGTGCTCTGCAACGGGAGAGGCCACACAGTGAGAGGCCCGCATAGCAAAAACAAAAAAACAAAAAAACAGGTGATATAATCTTTCTAAGGTTACTCTTTAGTAAGTGTTGGAACAGGGATTTGAAAGCAACCAAATCACACCCAAGATTGTCATTGTCTCCTGCATCATCCTTTGGGGTTTTTAGGTTTATAACACAAGGAAGGGGGAAAGAGCTGTGAGTTTGGAGCCTTGTCACTCTCCAAAATTATTAATAAATACTCAAGTATTAATAAAGTATTAATTAATTAGCAACTCAGAACTATACTTGATTTTGTGCAGAAGTATAAATAAATGTGAATGTATAGATTTCTAGGCAGTGACGTCTGCTCATAAAAGCGGAAGTCACTCCTCCTTTCTCCCCACCTCCCTTGGTAAACAACTAATTAGATAGAATTAAAGGAAAAAAAGTGCTGAGCACTCTAGGCCAAGGGACTCAGAGGGCTATCCAAATATATATCCACAAATAAACAAATAAGGCCTTGGTAAGGGCTGTGGATCCAAGGAGTCAGAGAACTTTCCCTCACTGGAGAGTTCTGACCTGGGCAGATACTCACAGGCAAGAAAGATTGTACAAGCCCAGCCTGCCTGGAGAGAGAGTCCAGCAGGCCACTGGCGTGGGACAGACAGATGGGGACATCAGGAGTGGGAGGACTATGCCAGAACGTCCCCCTTCCCAGGACAGTGCTGCCTGGGTGGCAGGAGCTGTGACCTCTCCCAACGAGAATGTGGAAAGTGGTAACTGCACAGCTACCCAGCTGTACAGGTCATGGTTGGAGAAACCTGTTTTTCTCCATCAGAACCCGGGTCTCTGAGGAGGGACCTCCATGACTGGGCGGTGGAAAGAGCAAGGAAAGAAAGCAGATAGGAATGCTAGAACATTATAGGAGCAGGTTCCTGTTGTCTGCTTCAGAAGTCAGCATGGGATCTGCCCACTAGGCTTGGATTACCCCACACCAGAGTCTGCCACCCGGGCTGCAGATGTCCCCAAAGCCTCACTGCTAACCCCACGCCTCCGCCGACTCTGATGCCAGCTTGTGTGTGCACCCCTAGTGCCTCCGTAGAGACGCATCCAGGAGACGGGGAGCTTGCTCAGAAAACAGGCTGCAATCAGTGGGCAAGGGAGAAACCACAAACTTGACTTACAGTGCCACCTTCTGGAATACAAAATAAATGTTTCTAATAGCCACTTGGTCCATTGTAAGAACCAAAGTAAACATAAATCCTTACCTAAGAAGGGTGTCTGCTACTTCAAACGTGATAGCACAGTTGCATATATTTAAACACTATAAAAACCCAGGGAAATATGTTATCGCAAAGAGAAAATTCTCCAGCAACTGAACACAAAGGCATGGAATATTATGATCTAACTGATAAAGAATACAAAATACCTATTACGAAGAAATTCAACAAGCTACAAGAAAACTCAAAAAGGCAATTCAGTAAACCCGGTAATAAATATAAGTGTAAGGAAAAGAAGGACTTCCTTACCAAAGATTTTGAAATTATAAAAATATTGTGGACTGAAAGACTCAATGAATGAATGAGATGAAGAATGCAATGGACAGCATGTGCAGCGAGGCAGACCAGGTGGAAGAATGGGTGACCTGGAGGATACAACCGTAGGAAGAATACAGTTAGAAGAGGAGTGGAACTAAGATTTCCTAAGAGTGAAGAAAGCCTGAGAGAGCCATTGGTTTCCTTCAGAAAGGCGAATATCCAACTAACTGGGATTCCAGAAGAAGAGATGAAGAAGGGGGCAGATAGTTTCTTTAAAGAAATAGTAGCTGAGGGAATTCCCTGGCAGTCCAGTGGTTAGGACTCGGTGCTTTCACTGCCGTGGTCCCGGGTTTCATCCTTAGTCAAGGAACTAAGATTCCACAAGCCACATGGCATGGCCAAAAAAAGTAGCTGAAAACATTACAAACCTATAAATAGATTCTCTTTTTCAGATTGTTTTCCATTATAGGTTATTCTATGTTGAGCATATTTTCGTGTGCCTATTGGCCATATGTATGTCTTCTTTGGAGAATTGTCTATTTATGACTTCTGCCCATGTTTCAATTGGGTTATTTGTTTTTTGTTATTGAATTGCAGGAGCTATTTGTATATTTTGGAAATTAATCCATTGTCGGTTGCATCATTTGCAAACGTTTTCTCCCAGTCCGTATATTGTCTTTTCTTTTTGTTAATGGTTTCCTTTGCTGTGAAAAAGCTTTTAAGTTTGATTGCCCATTTGTTTATTTTTGCCTTTATTTCTATTGCCTTGGTAGACTGGCCTAAGAAAACATTGCTACAATTTATTTCGGAGAATGTTTTGCCTATGTTCTCTTCTAAGAGTTTTATGGTATCATGACTTATACTTAAGTCTTTAAGCCATTTTGAGTTTATTTATGTGTGTGGTGTGAGGGAGTGTTCTAACTTCATTGATTTGCATGTGGCTGTCCAGCTTTCCCAACTCCACTTGCTGAAGAGATTGTCTTTTCTCCATTTTACATTCTTGTCTCCTCTGTCAAAGATTAATTGACTGTAGGAGTGTGGGTTTATTTCTGGGCTCTCTATTCTGTCCCATTGAGCTATATGTCTGTTTTTGTGCCAATGCCATGCCATTTTGATTAATGTAGCTTTGTAGTATAGTCTGAAGTCTGGGCAGTTTATGCCTCCAGCTTTGTTCTTTTTCCTTAGGATTGCTTTGGCAATTCTGGGTTATAATGGACTATTTTATCTATTAGATGTTTTATATAATTCACAAAATAACCACAAAGCAAAAAACTAGAGTAGATCCACAAAAGGCAAAGAAAGGGGAAACAGAGCGTACCACCAGGGAAATTAAGCAATTTATGAAGTAGGCTGAGAAAGACAGGGAAAGAAACTATGCAAATACAAAACAACAAGAAAGCAAGTCATAAACTGGCATTAGTAAATCCCTACATATCAATAATTACTCTAAATGTAACTGGATTGATTTCACCATTAAAAGTCCCAGAGTGGCTGAATGAATTTAAAATAATGACACCCAACTGTAAGAAAGACCCATTTCAGATTTAAGGACAAACATAGAATCAAAGTGAAAGGACAGAAAATTATATTCCATGCACCTGGAAACCAATACAAAGTGGGAAAAACTACACTTATATCTGACAAAATAGACTTTAAGCCAAAAATACTAACAAGCGACAAAGAAGGCGATTATAAAATGATAAAGTGGGCTTCCCTGGTGGCCCAGTGGTTCAGAATCCACCTGCCAATGCAGGGGACGTGGGTTCGAGCCCTGGTCTGGGAAGATCCCACATGCAGTGGGTCAACTAAGCTTGTGTGCCACAACTACTGAGCCTTCACTCTAGAGCCCACGAGGCACAACTACTGAGCCCATGTGCCACAACTACTGAAGCCCACACACCTAGAGCCTGTGATCCGCAACAAGAGAAGCCACCTTAATGAGAGGCCTGTGCACCGCAACAAAGAGTAGCCCCTGCTCACTGCAACTGAAAAGAAAGCCTGAGCACAGCAACTAAGACCTAATGAAGCCAAAAATAAATAAATTTATTTAAAAAAGTAAAATGATAAAGTACTCAATCCATCAAAAAGATATAATAATAAACACATACACACCCAACGCTGGAACACCTAAATACATTAAGTAAATACTAACAGATATGAAGGGAGACATAGAAAGATTAATAGTAGGGTATTTCAGCATCCCACTTTCAACAATTGATAGATCATCCAGACCAAAAATCAGCAAGAAATGATGAACTTAAACCATACATTAGACCAAGTGGATCTACCAGGCACCTATAGGACATTCCATCCAACAGCAGCAGAATATACATTCTTCTTAAGTGCACACTGCACATTTCTAAGGATTGATTATACGATAGGACATAAAACAACTCTTAGCAAGTTTAGGAAGATTGAAATCATACCAGGTATCCTTTCGAACCACAATAATTTAAACTAGAATCAACAACAAGGAGGAAAGCTGGAAAATCCACAAATAAAGGAAACTAAACAAAACATTCATGAAAAAATCAATGGGTCAAAGAAGAAATCAAAGACAGTCTCAAAACAAATGACAATAGAAACATAACTTACCAACACCCCTAGCAGTCCACAGAGGGAGGTTTATAGAGAAATATTCATAGATTAACATTAGAAAAGCCTAAAATACACAACCTGGGGCTTCCTTGGTGGCACAATGGTTAAGAATCTGCCTGCCAATGCAGGGAACACTGGTTCGATCCCTGGTCTGGGAAGATTCCCACATGCTGCGGAGAAACTAAGCCCGTGTGCCACAACTACTGAGCCTGTACTCCACTCTAGAGCCTGCGAGCCACAGCTACTGAGCCCATGTGCCACAAGTACTGAAGTCCACATGCCTAGAGCCCATGCTCTGCAACAAGAGAAGCCACTGCAATGAGAAGCCCACACATCGCAACGAAGAGTAGCCCCCACTCACTGTCACTACAGAAAGCCTGAACGCAGCAATGAGTACCCAATGCAGCCAAAAATAAATAAATAAATAAAATAAATTTATTAAAAATAAATAAATAAAAGAAAATACACAACCTAACTTTACACCTCAAGGAACTAGAAAAAGTAGAACAAAGTAAACCCAAATTTAGCAGAAGAAAATAAATAAAGCCCAGAGTGGAAATAATGAAAATAGAGAGCAGAAAACAATAGGAGGGATCTTTTATAAAAAATAAACAAAATTGAGAAAGCTTTAGCTACATTAAGAAGAAAGAGAAAAGACAGAGTTAGAAATGAAAGAGGAGACATTAAACTGTTAATCCAGAAATACATAAGATCATGAGAAACTACTATGAAAATCTTTATGCCAACAAAAAATGACCTACAAGAAATGGGTAATTACCTAGAATCATACAACCTACCAAGACTGACTGAACCAGGAAAAAAAATAGCAAGTCTGACAGACAAATAATGAGGAAGGTGATTGAATCAGTAATCTAAAACCTCTCAACACAGAAAACCTCAGGACCAGATGGCTTCACTGGTGAATTCTATCAAATGTCTAAGGAAAAATTAACACCAATCCTTCTTAAAGTCTTCCAGAATTTGAAGAGGAGGAAACATGTCCAAACTTTTTCTATGATGTAAACATTGCTCTGATACCAAAGCCAGATAAGGACAGCACGAGAAAAGAAAACTATAGGGACTTCCCTTGTGGCACAGTGGTTAAGACTCCACAATCCCAATGCAGGGGGCCCAGGTTTGGGATCCCTGGTCAGGGAACTAGATCCCACATGCATGCCGCAACTAAAGAGTTTGCATGCCACAACTAAAGAGTTCACATGCCACAACTAAGTAGCCAGCAAGCCACAGCTAAGACCTGGCACAACCAAATTAATTAATTAATTTAAAAGAAAACAACTATAGACCAATATCCCTGATAAACGTAGATACAAAAACTCTCAACAAAATACTCGCAAACCAAATCCAAGAACACATGAAAAGGATCATACACCATAACCAAGTGGGATTTATCCCTGGGATGCAAGGAGTGTTTGATGTATGCAAAATGTGATACCCCACATTAATAAAGTGAAAGACATGGGATTACCTGGGGGCGCAGTGGTTGAGAGTCCACATGCTGATGCAGGGGACATGGGTTCGTGCCCCGGTCTGGGAAGATCCCACATGCCGTGGAGCGGCTAGGCCCATGAGCCATGGCCGCTGAGACTGCGCGTCGGGAGCCTGTGCTCCGCAACGGGAGAGCCCACAACAGTGAGAGGTCCACGTACTGCAAAAAAAAAAAAAAAAAAAAAGGAAAAATAAAGATTATACGATCATTTCAATAGACGCAGTAAAAGCTTTTAATAAAATACAACATCGCTTTATGATAAAAACCCTCAACAGACTGGGGATAGAAAGAACACACCTCAACATATTAAGGACATATACAACAAACACAGAGCTAACATCATACTCGGTGGAGAAAAATTGAAAGCTTTTCCTCTAAGATCAGGAATAAGATAAGAGTGCTGACTCTCTCTACTCTTATTCAACATAATTCTGGAAGTCCTAACTACAGAAATCAGCCAAGACAAAGAAATAAAAGACATATAAATTGGAAAAGAACAAGTAAATTTTTGCTATTTGGCTGATGCTTTGACCCTATATATTAAATATTCCAACACAACTAAAAATCTGTTGGATGTAATCAATGAATTCAATAAATTTGCAGGATATAAAATCAATGCACAGAAATCACTTGCTTTTCTATGAACTAACAATGAAGCATCTGAAAAAGAATTAAAGAAAACTCACAAAAAGATTCACAATAGCATCAAAGACAACAGAATACCTAGGAATAAATTTAACCATGAAAGTGAAAGATCTGTACAACCCAAACTACAAGAATTTCTGGAATCAAAGAAGACACAAATAAATGGAAAGACATCCATTTATTGGATGGGGACGGCAGCAGTACCCAGCGGGGGCGGAGACAGCCGCCACCGCTGGGGGCGACAAAAGGAGAAGGCGGAGCGGGAGACAAAAAGCCTACAGCACACGGTATTCTGAGGAGCTCTCCCATCCAGGAGGTCTACCCATCCAAGTACTAACAAGGCCCGACCCTGCTTAACTACCGAGATTCAAATGAGATCGGGCCCGTCTAGGCTGGTTTGGCAGTAGATATTGGTGGGTCGCAGGCTGCCTCTTGAGGCGCAGCTTAGCAGGCCCTTGGGCCTTACCGCCAGACCAGTGGCCCACCCGACCCGACAAGGCCGCGCCGCCCGCCTAGGCAGGGGAACGGAGGTCTCGGGTACCGGGGGGTGGCGGAGGAGTGGGCGACCACCCAGCCCAGGGCGGGCGGGAGCCAGCAGATATTCGGCGCTTCGCGCCCCGCCCCAGATCCCACAGGCCGCTCACAGGGACGTAGCCCTGGAGGCTTCATGGCCCGGGGCCCGCGGTCCCTCGGGCATCCCACCTGCCTGCCTACGCTGTGGTAGGCGTAGCCCAGAGGCAGACCGGCCCAACTCTCCTGTCCGACAGCAGCTGGCCCGAAGCCACTGGGAGCCACCATTGAGTTGGCACGGCCCCTAAGACCCAGCAACGCCACCCTCGCCCCCACGCCACCGTCCAAGCTCAGGACCCGGCCCCAGGTGGCCGGCAGGCCCGGGGAAGCGGCCTGGGCGCTCGATCCGGCTCCCGCCCACGGCCGCGGCGAAACGGCGGAGGGGGTGCTTTTGCCGGATGGAGCTGTGGAGAGATGCCCCAGAAGACAGGTGGCGGCACCGGGGCTGGGCTCCAGTGGCTGCGACCAGGTGCAGCTCGCGGGGCTCGCGGGCCGAACGGACGGCACCTGGGTCCGCGGCCATGTCTGGGTGGCGTCAGGTCGCCCCCGAAGCGTCTGGTGTGCCGCTACCTTCCAGGGAAGACTTCTGGCCGCCTGGCCGGTCAGGCAGGTGGGGAGTGCCCCATCAGATGCTTGCTGTGGTGGGAGGGGCCTGAGGAGGTGGGGCCTGCAGTGGTACCTGGTACTCGGCGGGGCGGAGACGGCGCCACCGCAGCTGCCATGGGTGACAACAGGAGAAAGCGGAGCGGGAGGCAAAAAGCCTACAGCACTCGGTATTCCCAGGAGCTCTCCAATCCAGGAGGTCTCCCATCCAAGTTCTAACCAGGCCCGACCCTGCTTAGCTTCCGAGATCCAGACTTGATCGGGCCCATCTAGGCTGTTTTGGCAGTAGGTGTCGATGGGTCGCGGGCTGCCTCTTGAGGCGCAGCTTAGCAGGCCCTTGCGCCTTACCGCAAGCCCAGCGTCCGGCCCACCCTGGCAGGGCCCCGCCACCAGCCTGGACAGAGGAACGGAGGTCTTGGGGACCGGGTGGTGGCGAAGGTGTTGGCGACCACCCAGGCCAGGGCGGGCGGGACCCAGCAAACTTTTCGGTGCTTGGCCTCCCACCCCAGATCCCGCATATCGCTCACAAGGATGTGGCCCCGGAGGCTTCAGGGCCCGGGGCCTGCGGTCCATTGGGCATCCCACCTGCCCGCCCACGCTGCGCTAGGCGCAGCCCGGCCACAGACCGGGCCGGCCCTCCTGCCCGACAGCAGCTGGCCCGAAGCCAGTGGGAGCCACCATTGAGTTGGCAAAGCCCATTAACCCAGCAACGCCACCCTAGCCCCTACACCACCGTCCGAACTCAGGACCCCGCCCCAGGTGGCCGGCAGGCCCGGGAAGCAGCCTGGGCCCTCGATCCTGCTCCGGCCCACGGCCGCGGCGAAACGGCGGAGGGGGTGCTTTTTCCGGATGGAGCTTTGGAGAGATACCCCGGAAGACAGGTGGCGGCGCCGGGGCTGGGCTCCAGTGGCTGCGGCCAGGTGCAGCTCGCGGGGCTCGCGGGCCGAACGGACGGCACCCAGGTCCGCGGCCATGTCTGGGTGACGACAGGCTGCCCCCGGAGCGTCTGATGTGTCGCTGCCTTCCAGGGACGCCTTCTGGCCGCCTGGCCGGTCAGGCAGGTAGGGAGTGCCCCATCAGACGCTTGCTGTGGTGGGAGGGGCCTGCAGCAGTACCTGGTACCCGGCGGGGGCGGAGACGGCCGCCGACGCCGCCACCGCAGGTGAAAAAAGGAGAAAGCGGAGCGGGAGGCAAAAAGCCTACAGCACCCGGTATTCCCAGGAGCTCTCCCATCCAGGAGGTCTCCCATCCAGGAGGTCTCCCACCCAAGTTCGAAACAGGCCCGACCCTGCTTAGCTTCCGAGATCCAGACTTGATCGGGCCCGTCTAGGCTGCTTTGGTAGTAGGTGTTCGTGGGTCGCGGGCTGCCTCTTGAGGCGCAGCTTAGCAGGCCCTTGGGCCTTACCGCCAGCCTAGCGGCCCGCCCGCCCTGGCAGGGCCCCGCCGGCCACCTAGGCAGAGGAACGGAGGTCTCGGTGATCGGGTGGTGGCGGAGGTGTTGGCGACCACCCAGCCCAGGGCGGGCGGACCCAACAAACGTTTCGGCGCTTGGCCTCCCACCCCAGATCCCGCAGGTCGCTCACAAGGATGTGGCCCCGGAGGCTTCAGGGCCCGGGGCCTGCGGTCCCTTGTGCATCCCACCTGACCGCCCACGCTGCGCTAGGCGCAGCCCAGCCGCAGACCGGGCCGGCCCTCCTGCCCGACAGCAGCTGGCCCGAAGCCAGTGGGAGCCACCATTGAGTTGGCAAAGCCCCTTACACCCAGCAACGCCACCCTTGCCCCCACACCACCGTCCGACCTCAGGATCCCGCCCCAGGTGGCCGGCAGTCCCGCGGAAGCGGCCTGGGCCCTCTATCCCTCTCCGGAACCCGGCCGCGGTGAAACGGTGGAGGGGGGGCTTTTTCCGGATGGAGCTGTGGAGAGACACCCCCTAGCAGACAGGTGGCGGCGCGGGGGCTGGGGTCTAGTGGGGGCCGCCAGGTGCAGGTCGAGGGGTTCGTGGGCCGAATGGATGGCACCCGGGTCCGCGGCCATGTCTGCATAACGTCATGGGACCAACGGAGCGTCTGGGGTGCCCCTGCCTGCCAGGGACGCCTTCTGGCCGCCTGGCCGCTCAGGCAGGCGGGGAGCGCCCCATCAGACGCTTGCTGTGGTGGGAGGGTCCTGAGGAGGTGGGGCCTGCAGCGGTACCCGGCGGGGGCAGAGACGGCCGCCGCCACCACCGCCACCACAGCCGCCGCCACCGCCACGACCGCCGCGGTCGACAAAAGGAGAAGGTGTGTAGCGGGAGGCAAAAAGCCTACAGCACCTGGCGTTCCCAGGAGCTCTCCCGTCCGGGAGGTCTCCCATCCAACTACTAACCAGGCCCAACCCTGCTTAGCTTCCGAGATCGAGTCGAGATCGTGCCCGTCTAGGGTGGTTTGGTCGTAGGCACTGGGGGGGTCGCGGGCTGTCTCTTGAGGCGCAGTTTATCAGGCGTTTGGGCCTTACCGCCGGCCCATTGGCCCGCCCGCCCCCGCAGGGCCCCACCACCCGCCTAGGCGGGGGAACGGATGTTTCGGCGACCGGGGGGTGGCAGAGGAGTTGGCGACCTCCCAGCCCAGGGCGGGTGGGACACAGAAAGCTTTTCGGCGCTTCGTGCCCTGCCCCAGATCCCACAGGCCGCTCACAGGGACGTAGCCCCGGAGGCTTCAGGGCCCGGGGTCGGCGGTCCCTCGGGCATCCCACCTGCCCGCCCACGCTGTGGTAGGCGTAGCCCAGAGGCAGACTGGTCCGACCCTCTTGTCCGACAGCAGCTGGCCCGAAGCCACTGGCAGCCACCATTGAGTTGGCACGGCCCCTTAGACACAGCAAGGCCACCCTTGCCCCGACGCCACCGTCTGAGCTCACGACCCCGCCCCAGGTGGCCGGCCGGCCTGGGGAAGCGGCCTGGGCCCTCGATCCTGCTCCCGGCCATGGCCGCGGCAAAGCGGCGGAGGGGGTGCTTTTTCCAGATGGAGCTGTGGAGAGACACCCCGGAAGACAGGTGGCGGTGCCGGGGCTGGAATCCAGTGGCTGCGGCCAGGTGCTGCTCGCGGGGCGCGCGGGCCGAACGGAGCGCACCCGGGTCCGCGGCCATGTCTGGGTGACGTCAGGCCGCCCCCTGGAGCGGCTGGTGTGTCGCTGCCTTCCAGGGACGCCTTCTGGCCGCCTGGCCGGTCAGGCAGGTGGGGAATGCCCCATCAGACGCTTGCTGTGGTGGGAGGGGCCTGAGGAGGTGGGGCCTGCAGCGGTACCTGGTACCCGGCGGGGGCGGAGACGGCCGCCGCCGCCGCCACCGCGGGCGACAAAAGGAGAAAGCGGAGCGGAAGGCAAAAATCCTACAGCACCCGGTATTCCCAGGAGCTCTCCCATCCAGGAGGTCTCCCATCCAGGACGTCTCCCACCCAAGTTCGAAACAGGCCCGACCCTGCTTAGCTTCCGAGATCCAGACTTGATCGGGCCCGTCTAGGCTGGTTTGACAGTAGGTGTCGGTGGGTCGCGGGCTGCCTCTTGAGGCGCAGCTTACCAGGACCTTGGGAATTACCGCCAGCCCAGCGGCCCACCCGCCCAGGCAGGGCCCCGCCGCCCGCCTAGGCAGAGCAATGGAGGTCTTGGGGACCGGGTGGTGTCGGAGGTTTTGGCGACCACTCAGCCCAGGGCGAGAGGGACCCAGGAAACTTTTCGGCGCTTGGCCTCCCACCCCAGATCCCGCAGGTCGCTCACAGGGATGTGGCCCCGGAGGCTTCAGGGCCCGGGGCCTGCGGTCCCTTGTGCATTCCACGTGACCGCCCATGCTGCGCTAGCCGCAGACCAGCCGCAGACCGGGCCGGCCCTCCTGCCCGACAGCAGCTGGACCGAAGCCAGTGGGAGCCACCGTTGAGTTGGCAAAGCCCCTTAGACCCAGCAACGCCACCCTTGCCCCCACACCAACGTCCGACCTCAGGACCCCGCCCCAGGGGCCGGCAGTCCCGCGGAAGTAGCCTGGGCCCTCTATCCCTCTCCTGCACCTGGCCGCGGCGAAACGGTGGAGGGCGGGATTTTTTTCGATGGAGCTGTGGAGAGACACCTCGTGGCAGACAGGTGGCGGCGCCGGGGCTGGGCTCCAGTGGGGGCCGCCAGGTGCAGGTCGAGGGGCTCGCGGGCCGCATGGACGGCACCCAGGTCCGCGGCCATGTCTGCTTCGAGTCAGGGGACCAACGGAGCGTCTGGTGTGCCGCTGCCTTCCAGGGATGACTTCTGGCCGCCTGGCCGCTCAGGCAGGCGGGGAGCGCCCCATCAGACGCTTGCTGTGGTGGGAGGGTCCTGAGGAGGTGGGGCCTGCAGCGGTACCCGGCGGGGGCGGAGACGGCCGCCGCCACCACCGCCGCCACCGCCGCCACCGCCACGGTCGACAAAAGGAGAAGGTGTGTAGCGGGAGGCAAAAAGCCTACAGCACCTGGCGTTCCCAGGAGCTCTCCCGTCCGGGAGGTCTCCCATCCAACTACTAACCAGGCCCAACCCTGCTTAGCTTCCGAGATCGAGTCGAGATCGGGCCCGTCTAGGGTGGTTTGGCCGTAGACACGGGGGGGGGTCGCGGGCTTCCACTTGAGGCGCAGCTTAGCAGGCGCTTGGGACTTACCGCCGGCCCAGTGGCCCGCCCGCCCCGGCAGGGCACCGCCGCCCGCCTAGGCAGGGGAACGGAGGTCTCGGGGACCAGGCGGTGGCAGAGGAGTTGGCGACCACCCAGCCCAGGGCGGGAGGGACCCAGGAAACGTTTCGGCGCTTGGCCTCCCACCGCAGAGTCCGCAGGTCGCTCACAGGGATGTGGCCCCGGAGGCTTCAGGGCCTGGGGCCTGCGGTCCCTTGGGCATCTCACCTGCCTGCCCTCGCTGCGCTAGGCGCAGCCCTGTCGCAGAGCGGACCGACCTTCCTGCCCGACAGCAGCTGGTCCGAAGCCAGTGGGAGCCACCGTTGAGTTGGCAAAGCCCCTTAGACCCAGCAACGCCACCCTTGCCCCCACACCACCGTCCGAGCTCTGTACCCTGGCCCAGGTGACCGGCAGGCCCGCGGAAGCGTCCTGGGCCCTCTATCCCTCTCCGGCACACGGCCGCGGCGAAACGGTGGAGGGGGTCTTTTTCCGGATGGAGCTGTGGAGAGTCACCCCGGAAGACAGGTGGCGGCGCCGGGGCTGGGCTCCAGTGGCTGTGGCCAGGTGCAGCTCGCGGGCCGAACGGACGGCACCCGGGTCCGCGGCCATGTCTGGGTGACGTCAGGCCGCCACCCGGAGCAGCTGGTGTGCCGCTGCCTTCCAGGGACGCCTTCTGGCCGCCTGGCCGGTCAGGCAGGTGGGGAGTGCCCCATCAGACGCTTGCTGTGGTGGGAGGGTCCTGAGGAGGTGGGGCCTGCAGCGGTACCCGGCAGGGGCGGAGACGGCCGCCGCCACCACCGCCGCCACCGTCGCCGCCACCGCGGGCGACAATAGGAGAAAGCGGAGCGGGAGGCAAAAAGCCTACAGCACCCGGTATTCCCAGGAGCTCTCCCATCCAGGAGGTCTCCCATCCAGGAGGTCTCCCACCCAAGTTCGAAACAGGCCCGACCCCGCTTAGCTTCCGAGATCCAGACTTGATCGGGCCCGTCTAGGCTGCTTTGGTAGTAGGTGTTCGTGGGTCGCGGGCTGCCTCTTGAGGCGCAGCTTAGCAGGCCCTTGGGCCTTACCGCCAGCCTAGCGGCCCGCCCGCCCTGGCAGGGCCCCGCCGGCCACCTAGGCAGAGGAACGGAGGTCTCGGTGATCGGGTGGTGGCGGAGGTGTTGGCGACCACCCAGCCCAGGGCGGGCGGACCCAACAAACGTTTCGGCGCTTGGCCTCCCACCCCAGATCCCGCAGGTCGCTCACAAGGATGTGGCCCCGGAGGCTTCAGGGCCCGGGGCCTGCGGTCCCTTGTGCATCCCACCTGACCGCCCACGCTGCGCTAAGCGCAGCCCAGCCGCAGACTGGTCCGGCCCTCCTGCCCGACAGCAGCTGGCCCGAAGCCAGTGGGAGCCACCATTGAGTTGGCAAAGCCCCTTACACCCAGCAACGCCACCCTTGCCCCCACACCACCGTCCGACCTCAGGATCCCGCCCCAGGTGGCCGGCAGTCCCGCGGAAGCGGCCTGCGCCCTCTATCCCTCTCCGGCACCCGGCCGCGGTGAAACGGTGGAGGGGGGGCTTTTTCCGGATGGAGCTGTGGAGAGACACCCCCTAGCAGACAGGTGGCGGCGCGGGGGCTGGGGTCTAGTGGGGGCCGCCAGGTGCAGGTCGAGGGGCTCGTGGGCTGAATGGATGGCACCCGGGTCCGCGGCCATGTCTGCATAACGTCATGGGACCAACGGAGCGTCTGGGGTGCCCCTGCCTTCCAGGGACGCCTTCTGGCCGCCTGGCCGCTCAGGCAGGCGGGGAGCGCCCCATCAGACGCTTGCTGTGGTGGGAGGGTCCTGAGGAGGTGGGGCCTGCAGCGGTACCCGGCGGGGGCAGAGACGGCCGCCGCCACCACCGCCACCACAGCCGCCGCCACCGCCACGACCGCCGCGGTCGACAAAAGGAGAAGGTGTGTAGCGGGAGGCAAAAAGCCTACAGCACCTGGCGTTCCCAGGAGCTCTCCCGTCCGGGAGGTCTCCCATCCAACTACTAACCAGGCCCAACCCTGCTTAGCTTCCGAGATCGAGTCGAGATCGTGCCCGTCTAGGGTGGTTTGGTCGTAGGCACTGGGGGGGTCGCGGGCTGTCTCTTGAGGCGCAGTTTATCAGGCGTTTGGGCCTTACCGCCGGCCCATTGGCCCGCCCGCCCCCGCAGGGCCCCACCACCCGCCTAGGCGGGGGAACGGATGTTTCGGCGACCGGGGTGTGGCAGAGGAGTTGGCGACCTCCCAGCCCAGGGCGGGTGGGACACAGAAAGCTTTTCGGCGCTTCGTGCCCTGCCCCAGATCCCACAGGCCGCTCACAGGGACGTAGCCCCGGAGGCTTCAGGGCCCGGGGTCGGCGGTCCCTCGGGCATCCCACCTGCCCGCCCACGCTGTGGTAGGCGTAGCCCAGAGGCAGACTGGTCCGACCCTCTTGTCCGACAGCAGCTGGCCTGAAGCCACTGGCAGCCACCATTGAGTTGGCACGGCCCCTTAGACACAGCAAGGCCACCCTTGCCCCGACGCCACCGTCTGAGCTCACGACCCCGCCCCAGGTGGCCGGCCGGCCCGGGGAAGCGGCCTGGGCCCTCGATCCTGCTCCCGGCCATGGCCGCGGCAAAGCGGCGGAGGGGGTGCTTTTTCCAGATGGAGCTGTGGAGAGACACCCCGGAAGACAGGTGGCGGTGCCGGGGCTGGAATCCAGTGGCTGCGGCCAGGTGCTGCTCGCGGGGCGCGCGGGCCGAACGGAGCGCACCCGGGTCCGCGGCCATGTCTGGGTGACGTCAGGCCGCCCCCTGGAGCGGCTGGTGTGTCGCTGCCTTCCAAGGACGCCTTCTGGCCGCCTGGCCGGTCAGGCAGGTGGGGAATGCCCCATCAGACGCTTGCTGTGGTGGGAGGGGCCTGAGGAGGTGGGGCCTGCAGCGGTACCTGGTACCCGGCGGGGGCGGAGACGGCCGCCGCCGCCGCCACCGCGGGCGACAAAAGGAGAAAGCGGAGCGGAAGGCAAAAATCCTACAGCACCCGGTATTCCCAGGAGCTCTCCCATCCAGGAGGTCTCCCATCCAGGACGTCTCCCACCCAAGTTCGAAACAGGCCCGACCCTGCTTAGCTTCCGAGATCCAGACTTGATCGGGCCCGTCTAGGCTGGTTTGACAGTAGGTGTCGGTGGGTCGCGGGCTGCCTCTTGAGGCGCAGCTTACCAGGATCTTGGGACTTACCGCCAGCCCAGCGGCCCACCCGCCCAGGCAGGGCCCCGCCGCCCGCCTAGGCAGAGCAATGGAGGTCTTGGGGACCAGGTGGTGTCGGAGGTTTTGGCGACCAATCAGCCCAGGGCGAGAGGGACCCAGGAAACTTTTCGGCGCTTGGCCTCCCACCCCAGATCACGCAGGTCGCTCACAGGGATGTGGCCCCGGAGGCTTCAGGGCCCGGGGCCTGCGGTCCCTTGTGCATTCCACGTGACCGCCCACGCTGCGCTAGCCGCAGACCAGCCGCAGACCGGGCCGGCCCTCCTGCCCGACAGCAGCTGGACCGAAGCCAGTGGGAGCCACCATTGAGTTGGCAAAGCCCCTTAGACCCAGCAACGCCACCCTTGCCCCCACACCAACGTCCGACCTCAGGACCCCGCCCCAGGGGCCGGCAGTCCCGCGGAAGTAGCCTGGGCCCTCTATCCCTCTCCTGCACCTGGCCGCGGCGAAACGGTGGAGGGCGGGATTTTTTTCGATGGAGCTGTGGAGAGACACCTCGTGGCAGACAGGTGGCGGCGCCGGGGCTGGGCTCCAGTGGGGGCCGCCAGGTGCAGGTCGAGGGGCTCGCGGGCCGCATGGACGGCACCCAGGTCCGCGGCCATGTCTGCTTCGAGTCAGGGGACCAACGGAGCGTCTGGTGTGCCGCTGCCTTCCAGGGACGACTTCTGGCCGCCTGGCCGCTCAGGCAGGCGGGGAGCGCCCCATCAGACGCTTGCTGTGGTGGGAGGGTCCTGAGGAGGTGGGGCCTGCAGCGGTACCCGGCGGGGGCGGAGACGGCCGCCGCCACCACCGCCGCCACCGCCGCCACCGCCACGACCGCCACGGTCGACAAAAGGAGAAGGTGTGTAGCGGGAGGCAAAAAGCCTACAGCACCTGGCGTTCCCAGGAGCTCTCCCGTCCGGGAGGTCTCCCATCCAACTACTAACCAGGCCCAACCCTGCTTAGCTTCCGAGATCGAGTCGAGATCGGGCCCGTCTAGGGTGGTTTGGCCGTAGACACTGGGGGGGTCGCGGGCTTCCACTTGAGGCGCAGCTTAGCAGGCGCTTGGGACTTACCGCCGGCCCAGTGGCCCGCCCGCCCCGGCAGGGCCCCGCCGCCCGCCTAGGCAGGGGAACGGAGGTCTCGGGGACCAGGCGGTGGCAGAGGAGTTGGCGACCACCCAGCCCAGGGCGGGAGGGACCCAGGAAACGTTTCGGCGCTTGGCCTCCCACCGCAGAGTCCGCAGGTCGCTCACAGGGATGTGGCCCCGGAGGCTTCAGGGCCCGGGGCCTGCGGTCCCTTGTGCATCCCACCTGACCGCCCACGCTGCGCTAGGCGCAGCCCAGCCGCAGACCGGGCCGGCCCTCCTGCCCGACAGCAGCTGGCCCGAAGCCAGTGGGAGCCACCATTGAGTTGGCAAAGCCCCTTAGACCCAGCAACGCCACCCTTGCCCCCACACCACCGTCCGAGCTCTGTACCCCGGCCCAGGGGGCCGGCAGGCCCGGGGAAGCGTCCTGGGCCCTCGATCCTGCTCCCGCCCACGGCCGAGGAGAAGCGGCGGAGGGGGTGCTTTTTCCGGATGGAGCTGTGGAGAGACACCCTGGAAGACAGGTGGTGGAGCCGGGCCTGGGCTCCTGTGGCTGCGGCCAGGTGTAGCTCGCGGGGCTCACGGACCGAACGGACGGCACCCGGGTCCGCGGCCATGTCTGGGTGACGTCAGGCCGCCCCTGGAGCGTCTGGTGTGCCGCTGCCTTCCAGGGACGCCTTCTGGCCGCCTGGCCAGTCAGGCAGGTGGGGAGTGCCCGATCAGACGCTTGCTGTGGTGGGAGGGGCCAGAGGAGGTGGGGCCTGCAGTGGTACCTGGTACCCAGCAGGCGTGGAGACGGCCGCCGCCACTGACACCGCGGGCGACAAAAGGAGAAAGCGGAGCGGGAGGCAAAAAGCGTACAGCACCCGGCATTCCCAGGAGCTCTCCCATCCAGGAGGTCTCCCATCCAAGTTCTAACCAGGCCCGACCCTGCTTAGCTTCCGAGATCCAGACTTGATTGGGCCCGTCTAGGCTGCTTTGGCAGTAGGTGTCAGTGGGTCGCGGGCTGCCTCTTGAGGCGCAGCTTAGCAGGCCCTTGCGCCTTACCGCAAGCCCAGCGGCCCGCCCGCCCTGGCAGGGCCCCGCCGCCCGTCTAGGCAGAGGAACGGAGGTCTCGGGGACCGGTTGCTGGCGCGAGGTGTTGGCGACCACCCAGCCCAGGACGGGCGGGACCCAGGAAACGTTTCGTCGCTTGGCCTCCCACCCCAGATCCCGCAGGTCGCTCACAAGGATGTGGCCCCGGAGGCTTCAGGGCCCGGGGCCTGCGGTCCTTTGGGCATCTCACCTGCCTGCCCTCGCTGCGCTAGGCGCAGTCCTGTCGCAGACCGGGCCGGCCTTCCTGCCTGACAGCAGCTGGCCTGAAGCCAGTGGGAGCCACCGTTGAGTTGGCAAAGCCCCTTAGACCCAGCAACGCCACCCTTGCCCCCACACCACCGTCCGAGCTCTGTACCCCGGCCCAGGTGGCCGGCAGGCCTGCGGAAGCGGCCTGGGCCCTCTATCCCTCTCCGGCACATGGCCGCGGCGAAACGGTGGAGGGGGGCTTTTTCCGGATGGAGCTGTGGAGAGACACCCCGGAAGACAGGTGGCGGCGCCGGGGCTGGGCTCCAGTGGCTGCGGCCAGCTGCAGCTCGTGGGGCTCGGGGGCCGAACGGACGGCACCCGGGTCCGCGGCCACGTCAGGGTGACGTCAGGCCGCCACCCGGAGCAGCTGGTGTGCCGCTGCCTTCCAGGGACGCCTTCTGGCCGCCTGGCCGGTCAGGCAGGTGGGGAGTGCCCCATCAGACGCTTGCTGTGGTGGCAGGGGCCTGAGGAGGTGGGGCCTGCAGCGGTACCTGACAGGGGCGGAGACGGCTGCCTCCACCACCGCCGCCACCATCGCCGCCACCGCGGGCGACAAAAGGAGAAAGCGGAGCGAGAGGCAAAAAGCCTACAGCACCCGGTATTCCCAGGAGCTCTCCCAGCCAGGACGTCTCCCATCCAAGTTCGAAACAGGCCCGACCCTGCTTAGCTTCCGAGATCCAGACTTGATCGGGCCCGTCTAGGCTGCTTTGGTAGTAGGTGTCGGTGGGTCGCGGGCTGCCTCTTGACGCGCAGCTTAGCAGGCCCTTGGGCCTTACCGCCAGCCTATCGGCCCGCCCACCCTGGCAGCGCCCCGCCGGCCACCTAGGCAGAGGAACGGAGGTCTCGGTGATCGGGTGGTGGCGGAGGTGTTGGCGACCACCCAGCCCAGGGCGGGCGGGACCCAGCAAACGTTTCGGCGCTTGGCCTCCCACCCCAGATCCCGCAGGTCGCTCACAAGGATGTGGCCCCGGAGGCTTCAGGGTCCGGGGACTGCGGTCCCTTGGGCATCCCACCTGCCCGCCCACGCTGCGCTAGACGCTGCCCTGTCGCAGACCGGGCCAGCCTTCCTGCCCGATAGCAGCTGGCCCGAAGCCAGTGGGAGCCACCTTTGCGTTAGCAAAGCCCCTTACCCAGCAACGCCCCCCTTGCCCCCACACCACTGTCCGAGCTCAGGACCCCGCCCCAGGTGGCCGGCAGGCCCGCGGAAGCGGCCTGGGCCCTCTATCCCTCTCCGGCACACGGCCGCGGCGAAACGGTGGAGGGGGGGCTTTTTCCGGATGGAGCTGTGGAGAGACACCCACCGGCAGACAGGTGGCGGCGCCGGGGCTGGGCTCCAGTGGGGACCGCCAGGTGCAGGTCGAGGGGCTCGCGGGCCGCATGGACGGCACCCGGGTCCGCGGCCATTTCTGCTTCGAGTCAGGGGACGAACGGAGCATATGGTGTGCCGCTGCCTTCCAGGGACGACTTCTGGCCGCCTGGCCGCTCAGGCAGGCGGGGAGCGCCCCATCAGACGCTTGCTGTGGTGGGAGGGTCCTGAGGAGGTGGGGCCTGCAGCGGTACCCGGCGGGGGCGGAGACGGCCGCCGCCACCACCGCCGCCACCGCCACGACCGCCGCGGTCGACAAAATGAGAAGGTGTGTAGCGGGAGGCAAAAGGCCTACAGCACCTGGCGTTCCAGGGAGCTCTCCCGTCCGGGAAGTCTGCCATCCAACTACTAACCAGGCCCAACCCTGCTTAGCTTCCGAGATCGAGTCGAGATCGGGCCCGTCTAGGGTGGTTTGGCCGTAGACACTGGGGTGGTCGCGGGCTGCCTCTTGAGGTGCAGTTTAGCAGGCCCTTGGGCCTTACCGCCGGCCCAGCGGCCCGCCCGCCCTGGCAGGGCCCCGCCACCCGCCTAGGCGGGGGAACGGAGGTTTCGGCGACCGGGGGGTGGCGGAGGAGTTGGCGACCTCCCAGCGCAGGGCGGGTGGGACACAGCAAGCTTTTCGGCGCTTCGTGCCCCGCCCCAGATCCCACAGGCCGCTCACAGGGACGTAGCCCCGGAGGCTTCAGGGCCCGGGGTCGGCGGTGCCTCGGGCATCCCACCTGCGCGCCCACGCTGTGGTAGGCGTAGCTCAGAGGCAGACTGGTCCGACCCTCCTGTCCTACAGCAGCTGGCCCGAAGCCACTGGGAGCCATCATTGAGTTGGCACGGCCCCTTAGACACAGCAAGGCCACCCTTGCCCCGACGCCACCGTCCGAGCTCAGGACCTCGTCCCAGGTGGCCGGCAGGTCCGGGGAAGTGGCCTGGGCCCTCGATCCTGCTCCTGCCCACGGCTGCGGCGAAGGGGCAGAAGGGGTGCTTTTTCCGGATGGAGCTGTGGAGAGACACCCCGGAAGACAGGTGGCGGTGCCGGGGCTGGACTCCAGTGGCTGCGGCCAGGTGCAGCTCGCGGGGCTCGCGGGCCGAACGGATGGCACCCGGTTCCGCGGCCATGTCTGGGTGACGTCAGGCCGCCCCCTGGAGCGGCTGGTGTGTCGCTGCCTTCCAGGGACGCCTTCTGGCCGCCTGGCCGGTCTGGCAGGTGGGGAGTGCCCCATCAGACGCTTGCTGTGGTGGGAGGGGCCTGAGGAGGTGGGGCCTGCAGCGGTACCTGGTACCCGGCGGGGGCGGAGACGGCCGCCGCCGCCGCCACCGCGGGCGACAAAAGGAGAAAGCGGAGCGGAAGGCAAAAATCCTACAGCACCCGGTATTCCCAGGAGCTCTCCCATCCAGGAGGTCTCCCATCCAAGTTCGAACCAGTCCCGACCCTGCTTAGCTTCCGAGATCCAGACTTGATCGGGCCCGTCTAGGCTGGTTTGACAGTAGGTGTCAGTGGGTCGCAGGCTGCCTCTTGAGGCGCAGCTTAGCAGGCCCATGGGACTTACCGCCAGCCCAGCGGCCCGCCCGCCTAGGCAGAGGAACGGAGGTCTCAGGGACCAGGTGGTGTCGGAGGTTTTGGCGACCACCCAGCCCAGGGCGGGAGGGACCCAGGAAACGTTTCGGCGCTTGGCCTCCCACCCCGGATCCCGCAGGTCGCTCACAGGGATGTGGCCCCGGAGGCTTCAGGGCCCGGGGCCTGCGGTCCTTTGGGCATCCCACCTGACTGCCCACGCTGCGCTAGGCGCAGCCCTGTCGCAGACCGGGCCGGCCTTCCTGCCCGACAGCAGCTGGCCTGAAGGAAGTGGGAGCCACCGTTGAGTTGGCAAAGCCCCTTAGACCCAGCAACGCCACCCTTGCCTCCACACCACCGTCCGAGCTCAGGACACCGGCCCAGGTGGACGGCAGGCCCGCGGAAGCGGCCTGCGCCCTCTATCCCTCTCCGGCACCAGGCCACGGCGAAACGGTGGAGGGGGGGCTTTTTCCGGATGGAGCTGTGGAGAGACACCCCCCGGCAGACAGGTGGCGGCGCCGGGGCTGGGCTCCAGTGGGGGCCGCCAGGTGCAGGTCGAGGGGCTCGCGGGCCGCATGGACGGCACCCAGGTCTGCGGCCATGTCTGCTTCGAGTCAGGGGACCAACGGAGCGTCTGGTGTGCCGCTGCCTTCCAGGGACGACTTCTGGCCGCCTGGCCGCTCAGGCAGGCGGGGAGCGCCCCATCAGACGCTTGCTGTGGTGGGAGGGTCCTGAGGAGGTGGGGCCTGCAGCGGTACCCGGCGGGGGCGGAGACGGCCGCCGCCACCACCGCCGCCACCGCCACGACCGCCGCGGGCGACAAAATGAGAAGGTGTGTAGCGGGAGGCAAAAGGCCTACAGCACCTGGCGTTCCAGGGAGCTCTCCCGTCCGGGAAGTCTGCCATCCAACTACTAACCAGGCCCAACCCTGCTTAGCTTCCGAGATCGAGTCGAGATCGGGCCCGTCTAGGGTGGTTTGGCCGTAGACACTGGGGTGGTCGCGGGCTGCCTCTTGAGGTGCAGTTTAGCAGGCCCTTGGGCCTTACCGCCGGCCCAGCGGCCCGCCCGCCCTGGCAGGGCCCCGCCGCCCGCCTAGGCGGGGGAACGGAGGTTTCGGCGACCGGGGGGTGGCGGAGGAGTTGGCAACCTCCCAGCGCAGGGCGGGTGGGACACAGCAAGCTTTTCGGCGCTTCGTGCCCCGCCCCAGATCCCACAGGCCGCTCACAGGGACGTAGCCCCGGAGGCTTCAGGGCCCGGGGTCGGCGGTGCCTCGGGCATCCCACCTGCGCGCCCACGCTGTGGTAGGCGTAGCTCAGAGGCAGACTGGTCCGACCCTCCTGTCCTACAGCAGCTGGCCCGAAGCCACTGGGAGCCACCATTGAGTTGGCACGGCCCCTTAGACACAGCAAGGCCACCCTTGCCCCGACGCCACCGTCCGAGCTCAGGACCTCGTCCCAGGTGGCCGGCAGGTCCGGGGAAGTGGCCTGGGCCCTCGATCCTGCTCCTGCCCACGGCTGCGGCGAAGGGGCAGAAGGGGTGCTTTTTCCGGATGGAGCTGTGGAGAGACACCCCGGAAGACAGGTGGCGGTGCCGGGGCTGGACTCCAGTGGCTGCGGCCAGGTGCAGCTCGCGGGGCTCGCGGGCCGAACGGACGGCACCCGGGTCCGCGGCCATGTCTGCTTCGAGTCAGGGGACCAACGGAGCGTCTGGTGTGCCGCTGCCTTCCAGGGACGACTTCTGGCCGCCTGGCCGCTCAGGCAGGCGGGGAGCGCCCCATCAGACGCTTGCTGTGGTGGGAGGGTCCTGAGGAGGTGGGGCCTGCAGCGGTACCCGGCGTGGGCGGAGACGGCCGCCGCCACCACCGCCGCCACCGCCGCCACCGCCACGACCGCCACGGTTGACAAAAGGAGAAGGTGTGTAGCGGGAGGCAAAAAGCCTACAGCACCTGGCGTTCCCAGGAGCTCTCCCGTCCGGGAGGTCTCCCATCCAACTACTAACCAGGCCCAACCCTGCTTAGCTTCCGAGATCGAGTCGAGATCGGGCCCGTCTAGGGTGGTTTGGCCGTAGACACTGGGGGGGTCGCGGGCTTCCACTTGAGGCGCAGCTTAGCAGGCGCTTGGGACTTACCGCCGGCCCAGTGGCCCGCCCGCCGTGGCAGGGCCCCGCCGCCCGCCTAGGCAGGGGAACGGAGGTCTCGGGGACCAGGCGGTGGCAGAGGAGTTGGCGACCACCCAGCCCAGGGCGGGAGGGACCCAGGAAACGTTTCGGCGCTTGGCTTCCCACCGCAGAGTCCGCAGGTCGCTCACAGGGATGTGGCCCCGGAGGCTTCAGGGCCCGGGGCCTGCGGTCCCTTGTGCATCCCACCTGACCGCCCACGCTGCGCTAGGCGCAGCCCAGCCGCAGACCGGGCCGGCCCTCCTGCCCGACAGCAGCTGGCCCGAAGCCAGTGGGAGCCACCATTGAGTTGGCAAAGCCCCTTAGACCCAGCAACGCCACCCTTGCCCCCACACCACCGTCCGAGCTCTGTACCCCGGCCCAGGGGGCCGGCAGGCCCGGGGAAGCGGCCTGGGCCCTCGATCCTGCTCCCGCCCACGGCCGAGGCGAAGCGGCGGAGGGGGTGCTTTTTCCGGATGGAGCTGTGGAGAGACACCCTGGAAGACAGGTGGTGGAGCCGGGCCTGGGCTCCTGTGGCTGCGGCCAGGTGTAGCTCGCGGGGCTCACGGACCGAACGGACGGCACCCGGGTCCGCGGCCATTTCTGCTTCGAGTCAGGGGACGAACGGAGCATATGGTGTGCCGCTGCCTTCCAGGGACGCCTTCTGGCCGCCTGGCCGCTCAGGCAGGCGGGGAGCGCCCCATCAGACGCTTGCTGTGGTGGGAGGGTCCTGAGGAGGTGGGGCCTGCAGCGGTACCCGGCGGGGGCGGAGACGGCCGCCGCCACCACCGCCGCCACCGCCACGACCGCCGCGGTCGACAAAATGAGAAGGTGTGTAGCGGGAGGCAAAAGGCCTACAGCACCTGGCGTTCCAGGGAGCTCTCCCGTCCGGGAAGTCTGCCATCCAACTACTAACCAGGCCCAACCCTGCTTAGCTTCCGAGATCGAGTCGAGATCGGGCCCGTCTAGGGTGGTTTGGCCGTAGACACTGGGGTGGTCGCGGGCTGCCTCTTGAGGTGCAGTTTAGCAGGCCCTTGGGCCTTACCGCCGGCCCAGCGGCCCGCCCGCCCTGGCAGGGCCCCGCCGCCCGCCTAGGTGGGGGAACGGAGGATTCGGCGACCGGGGGGTGGCAGAGGAGTTGGCGATCTCCCAGCGCAGGGCGGGTGGGACACAGCAAGCTTTTCGGCGCTTCGTGCCCCGCCCCAGATCCCACAGGCCGCTCACAGGGATGTAGCCCCGGAGGCTTCAGGGCCCGGGGTCGGCGGTGCCTCGGGCATCCCACCTGCGCGCCCACGCTGTGGTAGGCGTAGCTCAGAGACAGACTGGTCCGACCCTCCTGTCCTACAGCAGCTGGCCCGAAGCCACTGGGAGCCACCATTGAGTTGGCACGGCCCCTTAGACACAGCAAGGCCACCCTTGCCCCAACGCCACCGTCCGAGCTCAGGACCTCGTCCCAGGTGGCCGGCAGGTCCGGGGAAGTGGCCTGGGCCCTCGATCCTGCTCCTGCCCACGGCCGCGGCGAAGGGGCAGAAGGGGTGCTTTTTCCGGATGGAGCTGTGGAGAGACACCCCGGAAGACAGGTGGCGGTGCCGGGGCTGGACTCCAGTGGCTGCGGCCAGGTGCAGCTCGCGGGGCTCGCGGGCCGAACGGACGGCACCCGGGTCCGCGGCCATGTCTGGGTGACGTCAGGCCGCCCCCTGGAGCGGCTGGTGTGTCGCTGCCTTCCAGGGACGCCTTCTGGCCGCCTGGCCGGTCTGGCAGGTGGGGAGTGCCCCATCAGACGCTTGCTGTGGTGGGAGGGGCCTGAGGAGGTGGGGCCTGCAGCGGTACCTGGTACCCGGCGGGGGCGGAGACGGCCGCCGCCGCCGCCACCGCGGGCGACAAAAGGAGAAAGCGGAGCGGAAGGCAAAAATCCTACAGCACCCGGTATTCCCAGGAGCTATCCCATCCAGGAGGTCTCCCATCCAAGTTCGAACCAGGCCCGACCCTGCTTAGCTTCCGAGATCCAGACTTGATCGGGCCCGTCTAGGCTGGTTTGACAGTAGGTGTCAGTGGGTCGCAGGCTGCCTCTTGAGGCGCAGCTTAGCAGGCCCATGGGACTTACCGCCAGCCCAGCGGCCCGCCCGCCTAGGCAGAGGAACGGAGGTCTCGGGGACCAGGTGGTGTCGGAGGTTTTGGCGACCACCCAGCCCAGGGCGGGAGGGACCCAGGAAACGTTTCGGCGCTTGGCCTCCCACCCCGGATCCCGCAGGTCGCTCACAGGGATGTGGCCCCGGAGGCTTCAGGGCCCGGGGCCTGCGGTCCTTTGGGCATCCCACCTGACTGCCCACGCTGCGCTAGGCGCAGCCCTGTCGCAGACCGGGCCGGCCTTCCTGCCCGACAGCAGCTGGCCCGAAGGAAGTGGGAGCCACCGTTGAGTTGGCAAAGCCCCTTAGACCCAGCAACGCCACCCTTGCCTCCACACCACCGTCCGAGCTCAGGACACCGGCCCAGGTGGACGGCAGGCCCGCGGAAGCGGCCTGCGCCCTCTATCCCTCTCCGGCACCAGGCCACGGCGAAACGGTGGAGGGGGGGCTTTTTCCGGATGGAGCTGTGGAGAGACACCCACCGGCAGACAGGTGGCGGCGCCGGGGCTGGGCTCCAGTGGGGGCCGCCAGGTGCAGGTCGAGGGGCTCGCGGGCCGCATGGACGGCACCCAGGTCCGCGGCCATGTCTGCTTCGAGTCAGGGGACCAACGGAGCGTCTGGTGTGCCGCTGCCTTCCAGGGACGACTTCTGGCCGCCTGGCCGCTCAGGCAGGCGGGGAGCGCCCCATCAGACGCTTGCTGTGGTGGGAGGGTCCTGAGGAGGTGGGGCCTGCAGCGGTACCCGGCGGGGGCGGAGACGGCCGCCGCCACCACCGCCGCCACCGCCGCCACCGCCACGGTCGACAAAAGGAGAAGGTATGTAGCGGGAGGCAAAAAGCCTACAGCACCTGGCGTTCCCAGGAGCTCTCCCGTCCGGGAGGTCTCCCATCCAACTACTAACCAGGCCCAACCCTGCTTAGCTTCCGAGATCGAGTCGAGATCGGGCCCGTCTAGGGTGGTTTGGCCGTAGACACTGGGGGGGTCGCGGGCTTCCACTTGAGGCGCAGCTTAGCAGGCGCTTGGGACTTACCGCCGGCCCAGTGGCCCGCCCGCCCCGGCAGGGCCCCGCCGCCCGCCTAGGCAGGGGAACGGAGGTCTCGGGGACCAGGCGGTGGCAGAGGAGTTGGCGACCACCCAGCCCAGGGCGGGAGGGACCCAGGAAACGTTTCGGCGCTTGGCCTCCCACCGCAGAGTCCGCAGGTCGCTCACAGGGATGTGGCCCCGGAGGCTTCAGGGCCCGGGGCCTGCGGTCCCTTGTGCATCCCACCTGACCGCCCACGCTGCGCTAGGCGCAGCCCAGCCGCAGACCGGGCCGGCCCTCCTGCCCGACAGCAGCTGGCCCGAAGCCAGTGGGAGCCACCATTGAGTTGGCAAAGCCCCTTAGACCCAGCAACGCCACCCTTGTCCCCACACCACCGTCCGAGCTCTGTACCCCGGCCCAGGGGGCCGGCAGGCCCGGGGAAGCGGCCTGGGCCCTCGATCCTGCTCCCGCCCACGGCCGAGGCGAAGCGGCGGAGGGGGTGCTTTTTCCGGATGGAGCTGTGGAGAGACACCCTGGAAGACAGGTGGTGGAGCCGGGCCTGGGCTCCTGTGGCTGCGGCCAGGTGTAGCTCGCGGGGCTCACGGACCGAACGGACGGCACCCGGGTCCGCGGCCATGTCTGGGTGACGTCAGGCCGCCCCTGGAGCGTCTGGTGTGCCGCTGCCTTCCAGGGACGCCTTCTGGCCGCCTGGCCAGTCAGGCAGGTGGGGAGTGCCCCATCAGACGCTTGCTGTGGTGGGAGGGGCCAGAGGAGGTGGGGCCTGCAGTGGTACCTGGTACCCAGCAGGCGTGGAGACGGCCGCCGCCACTGACACCGCGGGCGACAAAAGGAGAAAGCGGAGCGGGAGGCAAAAAGCGTACAGCACCCGGCATTCCCAGGAGCTCTCCCATCCAGGAGGTCTCCCATCCAAGTTCTAACCAGGCCCGACCCTGCTTAGCTTCCGAGATCCAGACTTGATTGGGCCCGTCTAGGCTGCTTTGGCAGTAGGTGTCAGTGGGTCGCGGGCTGCCTCTTGAGGCGCAGCTTAGCAGGCCCTTGCGCCTTACCGCAAGCCCAGCGGCCCGCCCGCCCTGGCAGGGCCCCGCCGCCCGTCTAGGCAGAGGAACGGAGGTCTCGGGGACCGGTTGCGGGCGCGAGGTGTTGGCGACCACCCAGCCCAGGGCGGGCGGGACCCAGGAAACGTTTCGTCGCTTGGCCTCCCACCCCAGATCCCGCAGGTCGCTCACAAGGATGTGGCCCCGGAGGCTTCAGGGCCCGGGGCCTGCGGTCCTTTGGGCATCTCACCTGCCTGCTCTCGCTGCGCTAGGCGCAGCCCTGTCGCAGACCGGGCCGGCCTTCCTGCCCGACAGCAGCTGGCCTGAAGCCAGTGGGAGCCACCGTTGAGTTGGCAAAGCCCCTTAGACCCAGCAACGCCACCCTTGCCCCCACACCACCGTCCGAGCTCTGTACCCCGGCCCAGGTGGCCGGCAGGCCTGCGGAAGCGGCCTGGGCCCTCTATCCCTCTCCGGCACACGGCCGCGGCGAAACGGTGGAGGGGGGCTTTTTCCGGATGGAGCTGTGGAGAGACACCCCGGAAGACAGGTGGCGGCGCCGGGGCTGGGCTCCAGTGGCTGCGGCCAGCTGCAGCTCGTGGGGCTCGGGGGCCGAACGGACGGCACCCGGGTCCGCGGCCATGTCTGGGTGACGTCAGGCCGCCACCCGGAGCAGCTGGTGTGCCGCTGCCTTCCAGGGACGCCTTCTGGCCGCCTGGCCGGTCAGGCAGGTGGGGAGTGCCCCATCAGACGCTTGCTGTGGTGGCAGGGGCCTGAGGAGGTGGGGCCTGCAGCGGTACCTGACAGGGGCGGAGACGGCTGCCTCCACCACCGCCGCCACCATCGCCGCCACCGCGGGCGACAAAAGGAGAAAGCGGAGCGAGAGGCAAAAAGCCTACAGCACCCGGTATTCCCAGGAGCTCTCCCAGCCAGGACGTCTCCCATCCAAGTTCGAAACAGGCCCGACCCTGCTTAGCTTCCGAGATCCAGACTTGATCGGGCCCGTCTAGGCTGCTTTGGTAGTAGGTGTCAGTGGGTCGTGGGCTGCCTCTTGAGGCGCAGCTTAGCAGGCCCTTGGGCCTTACTGCCAGCCTAGCGGCCCACCCGCCCTGGCAGGGCCCCGCCGGCCACCTAGGCAGAGGAACGGAGGTCTCGGTGATCGGGTGGTGGCGGAGGTGTTGGCGACCACCCAGCCCAGGGCGGGCGGGACCCAGCAAACGTTTCGGCGCTTGGCCTCCCACCCCAGATCCCGCAGGTCGCTCACAAGGATGTGGCCCCGGAGGCTTCAGGGCCCGGGGACTGCGGTCCCTTGGGCATCCCACCTGCCCGCCCACGCTGCGCTAGGCGCTGCCCTGTCGCAGACCGGGCCAGCCTTCCTGCCCGATAGCAGCTGGCCCGAAGCCAGTGGGAGCCACCTTTGCGTTAGCAAAGCCCCTTACCCAGCAACGCCCCCCTTGCCCCCACACCACCGTCCGAGCTCAGGACCCCGCCCCAGGTGGCCGGCAGGCCCGCGGAAGCGGCCTGGGCCCTCTATCCCTCTCCGGCACACGGCCGCGGCGAAACGGTGGAGGGGGGGCTTTTTCCGGATGGAGCTGTGGAGAGACACCCACCGGCAGACAGGTGGCGGCGCCGGGGCTGGGCTCCAGTGGGGACCGCCAGGTGCAGGTCGAGGGGCTCGCGGGCCGCATGGACGGCACCCGGGTCCGCGGCCATGTCTGCTTCGAGTCAGGGGACGAACGGAGCATATGGTTTGCCGCTGCCTTCCAGGGACGCCTTCTGGCCGCCTGGCCGCTCAGGCAGGCGGGGAGCGCCCCATCAGACGCTTGCTGTGGTGGGAGGGTCCTGAGGAGGTGGGGCCTGCAGCGGTACCCGGCGGGGGCGGAGACGGCCGCCGCCACCACCGCCGCCACCGCTGCCGCCACCGCCGCCGACGCCACGACCGCCGCGGTCTACAAAATGAGAAGGTGTGTAGCGGGAGGCAAAAAGCCTACAGCACCTGGCGTTCCCAGGAGCTCTCCCGTCCGGGAGGTCTGCCATCCAACTACTAACCAGGCCCAACCCTGCTTAGCTTCCGAGATCGAGTCGAGATCGGGCCCGTCTAGGGTGGTTTGGCCGTACACACTGGGGGGGTCGCGGGCTTCCACTTGAGGTGCAGCTTAGCAGGCTCTTGGGCCTTACCGCCGGCCCAGTGGCCCGCCCGCCCCGGCAGGGCCCCGCCGCCCACCTAGGCAGGGGAACGGAAGTCTCGGGGACCAGGCGGTGGCAGAGGAGTTGGCGACCACCCAGGCCAGGGTGGGAGGGACCCAGGAAACATTTCGGCGCTTGGCCTCCCACCGCAGATCCCGCAGGTCGCTCACAGGGATGTGGCCCCAGAGGCTTCAGGGCCCGGGGCCTGCGGTCCCTTGTGCATCCCACCTGACCGCACACGCTGCGCTAGGCGCAGCCCTGTCGCAGACCGGGCCGGCCCTCCTGCCCGACAGCAGCTGGCCCGAAGCCAGTGGGAGCCACCATTGAGTTGGCAAAGCCCCTTAGACCCAGCAACTCCACCCTTGCCCCCACACCACCGTCCGACCTCAGGACCCCGCCCCTGGTGGCCGGCAGTCCCGCGCATGTGGCCTGGGCCCTCTATCCCTCTCCGGCACCCGGCCGCGGCGAAACGGTGGAGGGGGGGCTTTTTCCGGATGGAGCTTTGGAGAGACACCCACCGGCAGACAGGTGGCGGCGCCGGGGCTGGATCCAGTGGGGACCGCCAGGTGCAGGTCGAGGGGCTCGCGGGCCGCATGGACGGCACCCGGGTCCGCGGCCATTTCTGCTTCGAGTCAGGGGACGAACGGAGCATATGGTGTGCCGCTGCCTTCCAGGGACGCCTTCTGGCCGCCTGGCCGCTCAGGCAGGCGGGGAGCGCCCCATCAGACGCTTGCTGTGGTGGGAGGGTCCTGAGGAGGTGGGGCCTGCAGCGGTACCCGGCGGGGGCGGAGACAGTCGCCGCCACCACCGCCGCCACCGCCACGACCGCCGCGGTCGACAAAATGAGAAGGTGTGTAGCGGGAGGCAAAAGGCCTACAGCACCTGGCGTTCCAGGGAGCTCTCCCGTCCGGGAAGTCTGCCATCCAACTACTAACCAGGCCCAACCCTGCTTAGCTTCCGAGATCGAGTCGAGATCGGGCCCGTCTAGGGTGGTTTGGCCGTAGACACTGGGGGGGTCGCGGGCTGCCTCTTGAGGTGCAGTTTAGCAGGCCCTTGGGCCTTACCGCCGGCCCAGCGGCCCGCCCGCCCTGGCAGGGCCCCGCCGCCCGCCTAGGCGGGGGAACGGAGGTTTCGGCGACCGGGGGGTGGCGGAGGAGTTGGCGACCTCCCAGCGCAGGGCGGGTGGGACACAGCAAGCTTTTCGGCGCTTCGTGCCCCGCCCCAGATCCCACAGGCCGCTCACAGGGACGTAGCCCCGGAGGCTTCAGGGCCCGGGGTCGGCGGTGCCTCGGGCATCCCACCTGCGCGCCCACGCTGTGGTAGGCGTAGCTCAGAGGCAGACTGGTCCGACCCTCCTGTCCTACAGCAGCTGGCCCGAAGCCACTGGGAGCCACCATTGAGTTGGCACGGCCCCTTAGACACAGCAAGGCCACCCTTGCCCCGACGCCACCGTCCGAGCTCAGGACCTCGTCCCAGGTGGCCGGCAGGTCCGGGGAAGTGGCCTGGGCCCTCGATCCTGCTCCTGCCCACGGCCGCGGCGAAGGGGCAGAAGGGGTGCTTTTTCCGGATGGAGCTGTGGAGAGACACCCCGGAAGACAGGTGGCGGTGCCGGGGCTGGACTCCAGTGGCTGCGGCCAGGTGCAGCTCGCGGGGCTCGCGGGCCGAACGGACGGCACCCGGGTCCGCGGCCATGTCTGGGTGACGTCAGGCCGCCCCCTGGAGCGGCTGGTGTGTCGCTGCCTTCCAGGGACGCCTTCTGGCCGCCTGGCCGGTCTGGCAGGTGGGGAGTGCCCCATCAGACGCTTGCTGTGGTGGGAGGGGCCTGAGGAGGTGGGGCCTGCAGCGGTACCTGGTACCCGGCGGGGGCGGAGACGGCCGCCGCCGCCGCCACCGCGGGCGACAAAAGGAGAAAGCGGAGCGGAAGGCAAAAATCCTACAGCACCCGGTATTCCCAGGAGCTCTCCCATCCAGGAGGTCTCCCATCCAAGTTCGAACCAGGTCCGACCCTGCTTAGCTTCCGAGATCCAGGCTTGATCGGGCCCGTCTAGGCTGGTTTGACAGTAGGTGTCAGTGGGTCGCAGGCTGCCTCTTGAGGCACAGCTTAGCAGGCCCATGGGACTTACCGCCAGCCCAGCGGCCCGCCCGCCTAGGCAGAGGAACGGAGGTCTCGGGGACCAGGTGGTGTCGGAGGTTTTAGCGACCACCCAGCCCAGGGCGGGAGGGACCCAGGAAACGTTTCGGCGCTTGGCCTCCCACCCCGGATCCCGCAGGTCGCTCACAGGGATGTGGCCCCGGAGGCTTCAGGGCCCGGGGCCTGCGGTCCTTTGGGCATCCCACCTGACTGCCCACGCTGCGCTAGGCGCAGCCCTGTCGCAGACCGGGCCGGCCTTCCTGCCCGACAGCAGCTGGCCCGAAGGAAGTGGGAGCCACCGTTGAGTTGGCAAAGCCCCTTAGACCCAGCAACGCCACCCTTGCCTCCACACCACCGTCCGAGCTCAGGACACCGGCCCAGGTGGACGGCAGGCCCGCGGAAGCGGCCTGCGCCCTCTATCCCTCTCCGGCACCAGGCCACGGCGAAACGGTGGAGGGGGGGCTTTTTCCGGATGGAGCTGTGGAGAGACACCCCCCGGCAGACAGGTGGCGGCGCCGGGGCTGGGCTCCAGTGGGGGCCGCCAGGTGCAGGTCGAGGGGCTCGCGGGCCGCATGGACGGCACCCAGGTCCGCGGCCATGTCTGCTTCGAGTCAGGGGACCAACGGAGCGTCTGGTGTGCCGCTGCCTTCCAGGGACGACTTCTGGCCGCCTGGCCGCTCAGGCAGGCGGGGAGCGCCCCATCAGACGCTTGCTGTGGTGGGAGGGTCCTGAGGAGGTGGGGCCTGCAGCGGTACCCGGCGGGGGCGCAGACGGCCGCCGACACCACCGCCGCCACCGCCGCCGCCACCGCCGCCACCGCCACGACCGCCGCGGTCGACAAAATGAGAAGGTGTGTAGCGGGAGGCAAAAAGCCTACAGCACCTGGCGTTCCCAGGAGCTCTCCCGTCCGGGAGGTCTGCCATCCAACTACTAACCAGGCCCAACCCTGCTTAGCTTCCGAGATCGAGTCGAGATCGGGCCCGTCTAGGGTGGTTTGGCCGTAGACACTGGGGGGGTCGCGGGCTTCCACTTGAGGCGCAGCTTAGCAGGCGCTTGGGACTTACCGCCGGCCCAGTGGCCCGCCCGCCCCGGCAGGGCCCCGCCGCACGCCTAGGCAGGGGAACGGCGGTCTCGGGGACCAGGCGGTGGCAGAGGAGTTGGCGACCACCCAGCCCAGGGTGGGAGGGACCCAGGAAACATTTCGGCGCTTGGCCTCCCACCGCAGAGTCCGCAGGTCGCTCACAGGGATGTGGCCCCGGAGGCTTCAGGGTCCGGGGCCTGCGGTCCCTTGTGCATCCCACCTGACCGCCCACGCTGCGCTAGGCGCAGCCCAGCCGCAGACCGGGCCGGCCCTCCTGCCCGACAGCAGCTGGCCCGAAGCCAGTGGGAGCCACCATTGAGTTGGCAAAGCCCCTTAGACCCAGCAACGCCACCCTTGCCCCCACACCACCGTCCGAGCTCTGTACCCCGGCCCAGGGGGCCGGCAGGCCCGGGGAAGCGTCCTGGGCCCTCGATCCTGCTCCCGCCCACGGCCGAGGCGAAGCGGCGGAGGGGGTGCTTTTTCCGGATGGAGCTGTGGAGAGACACCCTGGAAGACAGGTGGTGGAGCCGGGCCTGGGCTCCTGTGGCTGCGGCCAGGTGTAGCTCGCGGGGCTCACGGACCGAACGGACGGCACCCGGGTCCGCGGCCATGTCTGGGTGACGTCAGGCCGCCCCTGGAGCGTCTGGTGTGCCGCTGCCTTCCAGGGACGCCTTCTGGCCGCCTGGCCAGTCAGGCAGGTGGGGAGTGCCCCATCAGACGCTTGCTGTGGTGGGAGGGGCCAGAGGAGGTGGGGCCTGCAGTGGTACCTGGTACCCAGCAGGCGTGGAGACGGCCGCCGCCACTGACACCGCGGGCGACAAAAGGAGAAAGCGGAGCGGGAGGCAAAAAGCGTACAGCACCCGGCATTCCCAGGAGCTCTCCCATCCAGGAGGTCTCCCATCCAAGTTCTAACCAGGCCCGACCCTGCTTAGCTTCCGAGATCCAGACTTGATTGGGCCCGTCTAGGCTGCTTTGGCAGTAGGTGTCAGTGGGTCGCGGGCTGCCTCTTGAGGCGCAGCTTAGCAGGCCCTTGCGCCTTACCGCAAGCCCAGCGGCCCGCCCGCCCTGGCAGGGCCCCGCCGCCCGTCTAGGCAGAGGAACGGAGGTCTCGGGGACCGGTTGCGGGCGCGAGGTGTTGGCGACCACCCAGCCCAGGGCGGGCGGGACCCAGGAAACGTTTCGTCGCTTGGCCTCCCACCCCAGATCCCGCAGGTCGCTCACAAGGATGTGGCCCCGGAGGCTTCAGGGCCCGGGGCCTGCGGTCCTTTGGGCATCTCACCTGCCTGCTCTCGCTGCGCTAGGCGCAGCCCTGTCGCAGACCGGGCCGGCCTTCCTGCCCGACAGCAGCTGGCCTGAAGCCAGTGGGAGCCACCGTTGAGTTGGCAAAGCCCCTTAGACCCAGCAACGCCACCCTTGCCCCCACACCACCGTCCGAGCTCTGTACCCCGGCCCAGGTGGCCGGCAGGCCTGCGGAAGCGGCCTGGGCCCTCTATCCCTCTCAGGCACACGGCCGCGGCGAAACGGTGGAGGGGGGCTTTTTCCGGATGGAGCTGTGGAGAGACACCCCGGAAGACAGGTGGCGGCGCCGGGGCTGGGCTCCAGTGGCTGCGGCCAGCTGCAGCTCGTGGGGCTCGGGGGCCGAACGGACGGCACCCGGGTCCGCGGCCATGTCTGGGTGACGTCAGGCCGCCACCCGGAGCAGCTGGTGTGCCGCTGCCTTCCAGGGACGTCTTCTGGCCGCCTGGCCGGTCAGGCAGGTGGGGAGTGCCCCATCAGACGCTTGCTGTGGTGGCAGGGGCCTGAGGAGGTGGGGCCTGCAGCGGTACCTGACAGGGGCGGAGACGGCTGCCTCCACCACCGCCGCCACCATCGCCGCCACCGCGGGCGACAAAAGGAGAAAGCGGAGCGAGAGGCAAAAAGCCTACAGCACCCGGTATTCCCAGGAGCTCTCCCAGCCAGGACGTCTCCCATCCAAGTTCGAAACAGGCCCGACCCTGCTTAGCTTCCGAGATCCAGACTTGATCGGGCCCGTCTAGGCTGCTTTGGTAGTAGGTGTCGGTGGGTCGCGGGCTGCCTGTTGAGGCGCAGCTTAGCAGGCCCTTGGGCCTTACTGCCAGCCTAGCGGCCCACCCGCCCTGGCAGGGCCCCGCCGGCCACCTAGGCAGAGGAACGGAGGTCTCGGTGATCGGGTGGTGGCGGAGGTGTTGGCGACCACCCAGCCCAGGGCGGGCGGGACCCAGCAAACGTTTCGGCGCTTGGCCTCCCACCCCAGATCCCGCAGGTCGCTCACAAGGATGTGGCCCCGGAGGCTTCAGGGCCCGGGGACTGCGGTCCCTTGGGCATCCCACCTGCCCGCCCACGCTGCGCTAGGCGCTGCCCTGTCGCAGACCGGGCCAGCCTTCCTGCCCGATAGCAGCTGGCCCGAAGCCAGTGGGAGCCACCTTTGCGTTAGCAAAGCCCCTTACCCAGCAACGCCCCCCTTGCCCCCACACCACCGTCCGAGCTCAGGACCCCGCCCCAGGTGGCCGGCAGGCCCGCGGAAGCGGCCTGGGCCCTCTATCCCTCTCCGGCACACGGCCGCGGCGAAACGGTGGAGGGGGGGCTTTTTCCGGATGGAGCTGTGGAGAGACACCCACCGGCAGACAGGTGGCGGCGCCGGGGCTGGGCTCCAGTGGGGACCGCCAGGTGCAGGTCGAGGGGCTCGCGGGCCGCATGGACGGCACCCGGGTCCGCGGCCATGTCTGCTTCGAGTCAGGGGACGAACGGAGCATATGGTTTGCCGCTGCCTTCCAGGGACGCCTTCTGGCCGCCTGGCCGCTCAGGCAGGCGGGGAGCGCCCCATCAGACGCTTGCTGTGGTGGGAGGGTCCTGAGGAGGTGGGGCCTGCAGC
Organism: Pseudorca crassidens; assembly: GCF_039906515.1. Taxonomy (NCBI): domain Eukaryota; kingdom Metazoa; phylum Chordata; class Mammalia; order Artiodactyla; family Delphinidae; genus Pseudorca; species Pseudorca crassidens. Next base: position 84,798,166 of record NC_090311.1, on the reverse strand, counting down.
GGTACCCGGCGGGGGCGGAGACGGCCGCCGCCACCACCGCCGCCACCGCCGCCGCCACCGCCGCCAACGCCACGACCGCCGCGGTCGACAAAATGAGAAGGTGTGTAGTGGGAGGCAAAAAGCCTACAGCACCTGGCGTTCCCAGGAGCTCTCCCGTCCGGGAGGTCTGCCGTCCAACTACTAACCAGGCCCAACCCTGCTTAGCTTCCGAGATCGAGTCGAGATCGGGCCCGTCTAGGGTGGTTTGGCCGTAGACACTGGGGGGGTCGCGGGCTTCCACTTGAGGTGCAGCTTAGCAGGCTCTTGGGCCTTACCGCCGGCCCAGTGGCCCGCCCGCCCCGGCAGGGCCCCGCCGCCCGCCTAGGCAGGGGAACGGAGGTCTCGGGGACCAGGCGGTGGCAGAGGAGTTGGCGACCACCCAGGCCAGGGTGGGAGGGACCCAGGAAACATTTCGGCGCTTGGCCTCCCACCGCAGATCCCGCAGGTCGCTCACAGGGTTGTGGCCCCAGAGGCTTCAGGGCCCGGGGCCTGCGGTCCCTTGTGCATCCCAACTGACCGCCCACGCTGCGCTAGGCGCAGCCCTGTCGCAGACCGGGCCGGCCCTCCTGCCCGACAGCAGCTGGCCCGAAGCCAGTGGGAGCCACCATTGAGTTGGCAAAGCCCCTTAGACCCAGCAACTCCACCCTTGCCCCCACACCACCGTCCGACCTCAGGACCCCGCCCCTGGTGGCCGGCAGTCCCGCGGATGTGGCCTGGGCCCTCTATCCCTCTCCGGCACACGGCCGCGGCGAAACGGTGGAGGGGGGGCTTTTTCCGGATGGAGCTTTGGAGAGACACCCACTGGCAGACAGGTGGCGGCGCCGGGGCTGGATCCAGTGGGGACCGCCAGGTGCAGGTCGAGGGGCTCGCGGGCCGCATGGACGGCACCCGGGTCCGCGGCCATTTCTGCTTCGAGTCAGGGGACGTACGGAGCATATGGTGTGCCGCTGCCTTCCAGGGACTCCTTCTGGCCGCCTGGCCGCTCAGGCAGGCGGGGAGCGCCCCATCAGACGCTTGCTGTGGTGGGAGGGTCCTGAGGAGGTGGGGCCTGCAGCGGTACCCGGCGGGGGCGGAGACGGTCGCCGCCACCACCGCCGCCACCGCCACGACCGCCGCGGTCGACAAAATGAGAAGGTGTGTAGCGGGAGGCAAAAGGCCTACAGCACCTGGCGTTCCAGGGAGCTCTCCCGTCCGGGAAGTCTGCCATCCAACTACTAACCAGGCCCAACCCTGCTTAGCTTCCGAGATCGAGTCGAGATCGGGCCCGTCTAGGGTGGTTTGGCCGTAGACACTGGGGTGGTCGCGGGCTGCCTCTTGAGGTGCAGTTTAGCAGGCCCTTGGGCCTTACCGCCGGCCCAGCGGCCCGCCCGCCCTGGCAGGGCCCCGCCGCCCGCCTAGGCGGGGGAACGGAGGTTTCGGCGACCGGGGGGTGGCGGAGGAGTTGGCGACCTCCCAGCGCAGGGCGGGTGGGACACAGCAAGCTTTTCGGCGCTTCGTGCCCCGCCCCAGATCCCACAGGCCGCTCACAGGGACGTAGCCCCGGAGGCTTCAGGGCCCGGGGTCGGCGGTGCCTCGGGCATCCCACCTGCGCGCCCACGCTGTGGTAGGCGTAGCTCAGAGGCAGACTGGTCCGACCCTCCTGTCCTACAGCAGCTGGCCCGAAGCCACTGGGAGCCACCATTGAGTTGGCACGGCCCCTTAGACACAGCAAGGCCACCCTTGCCCCGACGCCACTGTCCGAGCTCAGGACCTCGTCCCAGGTGGCCGGCAGGTCCGGGGAAGTGGCCTGGGCCCTCGATCCTGCTCCTGACCACGGCCGCGGCGAAGGGGCAGAAGGGGTGCTTTTTCCGGATGGAGCTGTGGAGAGACACCCCGGAAGACAGGTGGCGGTGCCGGGGCTGGACTCCAGTGGCTGCGGCCAGGTGCAGCTCGCGGGGCTCGCGGGCCGAACGGACGGCACCCGGGTCCGCGGCCATGTCTGGGTGACGTCAGGCCGCCCCCTGGAGCGGCTGGTGTGTCGCTGCCTTCCAGGGACGCCTTCTGGCCGCCTGGCCGGTCTGGCAGGTGGGGAGTGCCCCATCAGACGCTTGCTGTGGTGGGAGGGGCCTGAGGAGGTGGGGCCTGCAGCGGTACCTGGTACCCGGCGGGGGCGGAGACGGCCGCCGCCGCCGCCGCCACCGCGGGCGACAAAAGGAGAAAGCGGAGCGGAAGGCAAAAATCCTACAGCACCCGGTATTCCCAGGAGCTCTCCCATCCAGGAGGTCTCCCATCCAAGTTCGAACCAGGCCCGACCCTGCTTAGCTTCCGAGATCCAGACTTGATCGGGCCCGTCTAGGCTGGTTTGACAGTAGGTGTCAGTGGGTCGCAGGCTGCCTCTTGAGGCGCAGCTTAGCAGGCCCATGGGACTTACCGCCAGCCCAGCGGCCCCGCCCGCCTAGGCAGAGGAACGGAGGTCTCGGGGACCAGGTGGTGTCGGAGGTTTTGGCGACCACACAGCCCAGGGCGGGAGGGACCCAGGAAACGTTTCGGCGCTTGGCCTCCCACCCCGGATCCCGCAGGTCGCTCACAGGGATGTGGCCCCGGAGGCTTCAGGGCCCGGGGCCTGCGGTCCTTTGGGCATCCCACCTGACTGCCCACGCTGCGCTAGGCGCAGCCCTGTCGCAGACCGGGCCGGCCTTCCTGCCCGACAGCAGCTGGCCCGAAGGAAGTGGGAGCCACCGTTGAGTTGGCAAAGCCCCTTAGACCCAGCAATGCCACCCTTGCCTCCACACCACCGTCCGAGCTCAGGACACCGGCCCAGGTGGACGGCAGGCCCGCGGAAGCGGCCTGCGCCCTCTATCCCTCTCCGGCACCAGGCCACGGCGAAACGGTGGAGGGGGGGCTTTTTCCGGATGGAGCTGTGGAGAGACACCCCCCGGCAGACAGGTGGCGGCGCTGGGGCTGGGCTCCAGTGGGGGCCGCCAGGTGCAGGTCGAGGGGCTCGCGGGCCGCATGGACGGCACCCAGGTCCGCGGCCATGTCTGCTTCGAGTCAGGGGACCAACGGAGCGTCTGGTGTGCCGCTGCCTTCCAGGGACGACTTCTGGCCGCCTGGCCGCTCAGGCAGGCGGGGAGCGCCCCATCAGACGCTTGCTGTGGTGGGAGGGTCCTGAGGAGGTGGGGCCTGCAGCGGTACCCGGCGGGGGCGGAGACGGCCGCCGCCACCACCGCCGCCACCGCCGCCACCGCCACGACCGCCACGGTCGACAAAAGGAGAAGGTGTGTAGCGGGAGGCAAAAAGCCTACAGCACCTGGCGTTCCCAGGAGCTCTCCCGTCCGGGAGGTCTCCCATCCAACTACTAACCAGGCCCAACCCTGCTTAGCTTCCGAGATCGAGTCGAGATCGGGCCCGTCTAGGGTGGTTTGGCCGTAGACACTGGGGGGGTCGCGGGCTTCCACTTGAGGCGCAGCTTAGCAGGCGCTTGGGACTTACCGCCGGCCCAGTGGCCCGCCCGCCCCGGCAGGGCCCCGCCGCCCGCCTAGGCAGGGGAACGGAGGTCTCGGGGACCAGGCGGTGGCAGAGGAGTTGGCGACCACCCAGCCCAGGGCGGGAGGGACCCAGGAAACGTTTCGGCGCTTGGCCTCCCACCGCAGAGTCCGCAGGTCGCTCACAGGGATGTGGCCCCGGAGGCTTCAGGGCCCGGGGCCTGCGGTCCCTTGTGCATCCCACCTGACCGCCCACGCTGCGCTAGGCGCAGCCCAGCCGCAGACCGGGCCGGCCCTCCTGCCCGACAGCAGCTGGCCCGAAGCCAGTGGGAGCCACCATTGAGTTGGCAAAGCCCCTTAGACCCAGCAACGCCACCCTTGCCCCCACACCACCGTCCGAGCTCTGTACCCCGGCCCAGGGCGCCGGCAGGCCCGGGGAAGCGGCCTGGGCCCTCGATCCTGCTCCCGCCCACGGCCGAGGTGAAGCGGCGGAGGGGGTGCTTTTTCCGGATGGAGCTGTGGAGAGACACCCTGGAAGACAGGTGGTGGAGCCGGGCCTGGGCTCCTGTGGCTGCGGCCAGGTGTAGCTCGCGGGGCTCACGGACCGAACGGACGGCACCCGAGTCCGCGGCCATGTCTGGGTGACGTCAGGCCGCCCCTGGAGCGTCTGGTGTGCCGCTGCCTTCCAGGGACGCCTTCTGGCCGCCTGGCCAGTCAGGCAGGTGGGGAGTGCCCCATCAGACGCTTGCTGTGGTGGGAGGGGCCAGAGGAGGTGGGGCCTGCAGTGGTACCTGGTACCCAGCAGGCGTGGAGACGGCCGCCGCCACTGACACCGCGGGCGACAAAAGGAGAAAGCGGAGCGGGAGGCAAAAAGCGTACAGCACCCGGCATTCCCAGGAGCTCTCCCATCCAGGAGGTCTCCCATCCAAGTTCTAACCAGGCCCGACCCTGCTTAGCTTCCGAGATCCAGACTTGATTGGGCCCGTCTAGGCTGCTTTGGCAGTAGGTGTCAGTGGGTCGCGGGCTGCCTCTTGAGGCGCAGCTTAGCAGGCCCTTGCGCCTTACCGCAAGCCCAGCGGCCCGCCCGCCCTGGCAGGGCCCCGCCGCCCGTCTAGGCAGAGGAACGGAGGTCTCGGGGACCGGTTGCTGGCACGAGGTGTTGGCGACCACCCAGCCCAGGGCGGGCGGGACCCAGGAAACGTTTCGTCGCTTGGCCTCCCACCCCAGATCCCGCAGGTCGCTCACAAGGATGTGGCCCTGGAGGCTTCAGGGCCCGGGGCCTGCGGTCCTTTGGGCATCTCACCTGCCTGCCCTCGCTGCGCTAGGCGCAGCCCTGTCGCAGACCGGGCCGGCCTTCCTGCCCGACAGCAGCTGGCCTGAAGCCAGTGGGAGCCACCGTTGAGTTGGCAAAGCCCCTTAGACCCAGCAACGCCACCCTTGCCCCCACACCACCGTCCGAGCTCTGTACCCCGGCCCAGGTGGCCGGCAGGCCTGCGGAAGCGGCCTGGGCCCTCTATCCCTCTCAGGCACACGGCCGCGGCGAAACGGTGGAGGGGGGCTTTTTCCGGATGGAGCTGTGGAGAGACACCCCGGAAGACAGGTGGCGGCGCCGGGGCTGGGCTCCAGTGGCTGCGGCCAGCTGCAGCTCGTGGGGCTCGGGGGCCGAACGGACGGCACCCGGGTCCGCGGCCATGTCTGGGTGATGTCAGGCCGCCACCCGGAGCAGCTGGTGTGCCGCTGCCTTCCAGGGACGCCTTCTGGCCGCCTGGCCGGTCAGGCAGGTGGGGAGTGCCCCATCAGACGCTTGCTGTGGTGGCAGGGGCCTGAGGAGGTGGGGCCTGCAGCGGTACCTGACAGGGGCGGAGACGGCTGCCTCCACCACCGCCGCCACCATCGCCGCCACCGCGGGCGACAAAAGGAGAAAGCGGAGCGAGAGGCAAAAAGCCTACAGCACCCGGTATTCCCAGGAGCTCTCCCAGCCAGGACGTCTCCCATCCAAGTTCGAAACAGGCCCGACCCTGCTTAGCTTCCGAGATCCAGACTTGATCGGGCCCGTCTAGGCTGCTTTGGTAGTAGGTGTCGGTGGGTCGCGGGCTGCCTCTTGAGGCGCAGCTTAGCAGGCCCTTGGGCCTTACTGCCAGCCTAGCGGCCCGCCCGCCCTGGCAGGGCCCCGCCGGCCACCTAGGCAGAGGAACGGAGGTCTCGGTGATCGGGTGGTGGCGGAGGTGTTGGCGACCACCCAGCCCAGGGCGGGCGGGACCCAGCAAACGTTTCGGCGCTTGGCCTCCCACCCCAGATCCCGCAGGTCGCTCACAAGGATGTGGCCCCGGAGGCTTCAGGGCCCGGGGACTGCGGTCCCTTGGGCATCCCACCTGCCCGCCCACGCTGCGCTAGGCGCTGCCCTGTCGCAGACCGGGCCAGCCTTCCTGCCCGATAGCAGCTGGCCCGAAGCCAGTGGGAGCCACCTTTGCGTTAGCAAAGCCCCTTACTCAGCAACGCCCCCCTTGCCCCCACACCACCGTCCGAGCTCAGGACCCCGCCCCAGGTGGCCGGCAGGCCCGCGGAAGCGGCCTGGGCCCTCTATCCCTCTCCGGCACACGGCCGCGGCGAAACGGTGGAGGGGGGGCTTTTTCCGGATGGAGCTGTGGAGAGACACCCACCGGCAGACAGGTGGCGGCGCCGGGGCTGGGCTCCAGTGGGGACCGCCAGGTGCAGGTCGAGGGGCTCGCCGGCCGCAAGGACGGCACCCGGGTCCGCGGCCATGTCTGCTTCGAGTCAGGGGACGAACGGAGCATATGGTTTGCCGCTGCCTTCCAGGGACGCCTTCTGGCCGCCTGGCCGCTCAGGCAGGCGGGGAGCGCCCCATCAGACGCTTGCTGTGGTGGGAGGGTCCTGAGGAGGTGGGGCCTGCAGCGGTACCCGGTGGGGGCGGAGACGGCCGCCGCCACCACCGCCGCCACCGCCGCCGCCACCGCCGCCAACGCCACGACCGCCGCGGTCGACAAAATGAGAAGGTGTGTAGCGGGAGGCAAAAAGCCTACAGCACCTGGCGTTCCCAGGAGCTCTCCCGTCCAGGAGGTCTGCCATCCAACTACTAACCAGGCCCAACCCTGCTTAGCTTCCGAGATCGAGTCGAGATCGGGCCCGTCTAGGGTGGTTTGGCCGTAGACACTGGGGGGGTCGCGGGCTTCCACTTGAGGTGCAGCTTAGCAGGCTCTTGGGCCTTACCGCCGGCCCAGTGGCCCGCCCGCCCCGGCAGGGCCCCGCCGCCCGCCTAGGCAGGGGAACGGAGGTCTCGGGGACCAGGCGGTGGCAGAGGAGTTGGCGACCACCCAGGCCAGGGTGGGAGGGACCCAGGAAGCATTTCGGCGCTTGGCCTCCCACCGCAGATCCCGCAGGTCGCTCACAGGGTTGTGGCCCCAGAGGCTTCAGGGCCCGGGGCCTGCGGTCCCTTGTGCATCCCACCTGACCGCCCACGCTGCGCTAGGCGCAGCCCTGTCGCAGACCGGGCCGGCCCTCCTGCCCGACAGCAGCTGGCCCGAAGCCAGTGGGAGCCACCATTGAGTTGGCAAAGCCCCTTAGACCCAGCAACTCCACCCTTGCCCCCACACCACCGTGCGACCTCAGGACCCCGCCCCTGGTGGCCGGCAGTCCCGCGGATGTGGCCTGGGCCCTCTATCCCTCTCCGGCACCCGGCCGCGGCGAAACGGTGGAGGGGGGGCTTTTTCCGGATGGAGCTTTGGAGAGACACCCACCGGCAGACAGGTGGCGGCGCCGGGGCTGGATCCAGTGGGGACCGCCAGGTGCAGGTCGAGGGGCTCGCGGGCCGCATGGACGGCACCCGGGTCCGCGGCCATTTCTGCTTCGAGTCAGGGGACCAACGGAGCATATGGTGTGCCGCTGCCTTCCAGGGACGCCTTCTGGCCGCCTGGCCGCTCAGGCAGGCGGGGAGCGCCCCATCAGACGCTTGCTGTGGTGGGAGGGTCCTGAGGAGGTGGGGCCTGCAGCGGTACCCGGCGGGGGCGGAGACGGCCGCCGCCACCACCGCCGCCACCGCCACGACCGCCGCGGTCGACAAAATGAGAAGGTGTGTAGCGGGAGGCAAAAGGCCTACAGCACCTGGCGTTCCAGGGAGCTCTCCCGTCCGGGAAGTCTGCCATCCAACTACTAACCAGGCCCAACCCTGCTTAGCTTCCGAGATCGAGTCGAGATCGGGCCCGTCTAGGGTGGTTTGGCCGTAGACACTGGGGTGGTCGCGGGCTGCCTCTTGAGGTGCAGTTTAGCAGGCCCTTGGGCCTTACCGCCGGCCCAGCGGCCCGCCCGCCCTGGCAGGGCCCCGCCGCCCGCCTAGGCGGGGGAACGGAGGTTTCGGCGACCGGGGGGTGGCGGAGGAGTTGGCGACCTCCCAGCGCAGGGCGGGTGGGACACAGCAAGCTTTTCGGCGCTTCGTGCCCCGCCCCAGATCCCACAGGCCGCTCACAGGGACGTAGCCCCGGAGGCTTCAGGGCCCGGGGTCGGCGGTGCCTCGGGCATCCCACCTGCGCGCCCACGCTGTGGTAGGCGTAGCTCAGAGGCAGACTGGTCCGACCCTCCTGTCCTACAGCAGCTGGCCCGAAGCCACTGGGAGCCACCATTGAGTTGGCACGGCCCCTTAGACACAGCAAGGCCACCCTTGCCCCGACGCCACCGTCCGAGCTCAGGACCTCGTCCCAGGTGGCCGGCAGGTCCGGGGAAGTGGCCTGGGCCCTCGATCCTGCTCCTGCCCACGGCCGCGGCGAAGGGGCAGAAGGGGTGCTTTTTCCGGATGGAGCTGTGGAGAGACACCCCGGAAGACAGGTGGCGGTGCCGGGGCTGGACTCCAGTGGCTGCGGCCAGGTGCAGCTCGCGGGGCTCGCGGGCCAAACGGACGGCACCCGGGTCCGCGGCCATGTCTGGGTGACGTCAGGCCGCCCCTGGAGCGGCTGGTGTGTCGCTGCCTTCCAGGGACGCCTTCTGGCCGCCTGGCCGGTCTGGCAGGTGGGGAGTGCCCCATCAGACGCTTGCTGTGGTGGGAGGGGCCTGAGGAGGTGGGGCCTGCAGCGGTACCTGGTACCCGGCGGGGGCGGAGACGGCCGCCGCCGCCGCCACCGCGGGCGACAAAAGGAGAAAGCGGAGCGGAAGGCAAAAATCCTACAGCACCCGGTATTCCCAGGAGCTCTCCCATCCAGGAGGTCTCCCATCCAAGTTCGAACCAGGCCCGACCCTGCTTAGCTTCCGAGATCCAGACTTGATCGGGCCCGTCTAGGCTGGTTTGACAGTAGGTGTCAGTGGGTCGCAGGCTGCCTCTTGAGGCGCAGCTTAGCAGGCCCATGGGACTTACCGCCAGCCCAGCGGCCCGCCCGCCTAGGCAGAGGAACGGAGGTCTCGGGGACCAGGTGGTGTCGGAGGTTTTGGCGACCACCCAGCCCAGGGCGGGAGGGACCCAGAAAACGTTTCGGCGCTTGGCCTCCCACCCCGGATCCCGCAGGTCGCTCACAGGGATGTGGCCCCGGAGGCTTCAGGGCCCGGGGCCTGCGGTCCTTTGGGCATCCCACCTGACTGCCCACGCTGCGCTAGGCGCAGCCCTGTCGCAGACCGGGCCGGCCTTCCTGCCCGACAGCAGCTGGCCCGAAGGAAGTGGGAGCCACCGTTGAGTTGGCAAAGCCCCTTAGACCCAGCAACGCCACCCTTGCCTCCACACCACCGTCCGAGCTCAGGACACCGGCCCAGGTGGACGGCAGGCCCGCGGAAGCGGCCTGCGCCCTCTATCCCTCTCCGGCACCAGGCCACGGCGAAACGGTGGAGGGGGGGCTTTTTCCGGATGGAGCTGTGGAGAGACACCCCCCGGCAGACAGGTGGCGGCGCCGGGGCTGGGCTCCAGTGGGGGCCGCCAGGTGCAGGTCGAGGGGCTCGCGGGCCGCATGGACGGCACCCAGGTCCGCGGCCATGTCTGCTTCGAGTCAGGGGACCAACGGAGCGTCTGTTGTGCCGCTGCCTTCCAGGGACGACTTCTGGCCGCCTGGCCGCTCAGGCAGGCGGGGAGCGCCCCATCAGACGCTTGCTGTGGTGGGAGGGTCCTGAGGAGGTGGGGCCTGCAGCGGTACCCGGCGGGGGCGGAGACGGCCGCCGCCACCACCGCCGCCACCGCCGCCACCGCCGCCACCGCCACGGTCGACAAAAGGAGAAGGTGTGTAGCGGGAGGCAAAAAGCCTACAGCACCTGGCGTTCCCAGGAGCTCTCCCGTCCGGGAGGTCTCCCATCCAACTACTAACCAGGCCCAACCCTGCTTAGCTTCCGAGATCGAGTCGAGATCGGGCCCGTCTAGGGTGGTTTGGCCGTAGACACTGGGGGGGTCGCGGGCTTCCACTTGAGGCGCAGCTTAGCAGGCGCTTGGGACTTACCGCCGGCCCAGTGGCCCGCCCGCCCCGGCAGGGCCCCGCCGCCCGCCTAGGCAGGGGAACGGAGGTCTCGGGGACCAGGCGGTGGCAGAGGAGTTGGCGACCACCCAGCCCAGGGCGGGAGGGACCCAGGAAACGTTTCGGCGCTTGGCCTCCCACCGCAGAGTCCGCAGGTCGCTCACAGGGATGTGGCCCCGGAGGCTTCAGGGCCCGGGGCCTGTGGTCCCTTGTGCATCCCACCTGACCGCCCACGCTGCGCTAGGCGCAGCCCAGCCGCAGACCGGGCCGGCCCTCCTGCCCGACAGCAGCTGGCCCGAAGCCAGTGGGAGCCACCATTGAGTTGGCAAAGCCCCTTAGACCCAGCAACGCCACCCTTGCCCCCACACCACCGTCCGAGCTCTGTACCCCGGCCCAGGGGGCCGGCAGGCCCGGGGAAGCGGCCTGGGCCCTCGATCCTGCTCCTGCCCACGGCCGAGGCGAAGCGGCGGAGGGGGTGCTTTTTCCGGATGGAGCTGTGGAGAGACACCCTGGAAGACAGGTGGTGGAGCCGGGCCTGGGCTCCTGTGGCTGCGGCCAGGTGTAGCTCGCGGGGCTCACGGACCGAACGGACGGCACCCGGGTCCGCGGCCATGTCTGGGTGACGTCAGGCCGCCCCTGGAGCGTCTGGTGTGCCGCTGCCTTCCAGGGACGCCTTCTGGCCGCCTGGCCAGTCAGGCAGGTGGGGAGTGCCCCATCAGACGCTTGCTGTGGTGGGAGGGGCCAGAGGAGGTGGGGCCTGCAGTGGTACCTGGTACCCAGCAGGCGTGGAGACGGCCGCCGCCACTGACACCGCGGGCGACAAAAGGAGAAAGCGGAGCGGGAGGCAAAAAGCGTACAGCACCCGGCATTCCCAGGAGCTCTCCCATCCAGGAGGTCTCCCATCCAAGTTCTAACCAGGCCCGACCCTGCTTAGCTTCCGAGATCCAGACTTGATTGGGCCCGTCTAGGCTGCTTTGGCAGTAGGTGTCAGTGGGTCGCGGGCTGCCTCTTGAGGCGCAGCTTAGCAGGCCCTTGCGCCTTACCGCAAGCCCAGCGGCCCGCCCGCCCTGGCAGGGCCCCGCCGCCCGTCTAGGCAGAGGAACGGAGGTCTCGGGGACCGGTTGCTGGCGCGAGGTGTTGGCGACCACCCAGCCCAGGGCGGGCGGGACCCAGGAAACGTTTCGTCGCTTGGCCTCCCACCCCAGATCCCGCAGGTCGCTCACAAGGATGTGGCCCCGGAGGCTTCAGGGCCCGGGGCCTGCGGTCCTTTGGGCATCTCACCTGCCTGCCCTCGCTGCGCTAGGCGCAGCCCTGTCGCAGACCGGGCCGGCCTTCCTGCCCGACAGCAGCTGGCCTGAAGCCAGTGGGAGCCACCGTTGAGTTGGCAAAGCCCCTTAGACCCAGCAACGCCACCCTTGCCCCCACACCACCGTCCGAGCTCTGTACCCCGGCCCAGGTGGCCGGCAGGCCTGCGGAAGCGGCCTGGGCCCTCTATCCCTCTCCGGCACACGGCCGCGGCGAAACGGTGGAGGGGGCTTTTTCCGGATGGAGCTGTGGAGAGACACCCCGGAAGACAGGTGGCGGCGCCGGGGCTGGGCTCCAGTGGCTGCGGCCAGCTGCAGCTCGTGGGGCTCGGGGGCCGAACGGACGGCACCCGGGTCCGCGGCCATGTCTGGGTGATGTCAGGCCGCCACCCGGAGCAGCTGGTGTGCCGCTGCCTTCCAGGGACGCCTTCTGGCCGCCTGGCCGGTCAGGCAGGTGGGGAGTGCCCCATCAGACGCTTGCTGTGGTGGCAGGGGCCTGAGGAGGTGGGGCCTGCAGCGGTACCTGACAGGGGCGGAGACGGCTGCCTCCACCACCGCCGCCACCATCGCCGCCACCGCGGGCGACAAAAGGAGAAAGCGGAGCGAGAGGCAAAAAGCCTACAGCACCCGGTATTCCCAGGAGCTCTCCCAGCCAGGACGTCTCCCATCCAAGTTCGAAACAGGCCCGACCCTGCTTAGCTTCCGAGATCCAGACTTGATCGGGCCCGTCTAGGCTGCTTTGGTAGTAGGTGTCGGTGGGTCGCGGGCTGCCTCTTGAGGCGCAGCTTAGCAGGCCCTTGGGCCTTACTGCCAGCCTAGCGGCCCGCCCGCCCTGGCAGGGCCCCGCCGGCCACCTAGGCAGAGGAACGGAGGTCTCGGTGATCGGGTGGTGGCGGAGGTGTTGGCGACCACCCAGCCCAGGGCGGGCGGGACCCAGCAAACGTTTCGGCGCTTGGCCTCCCACCCCAGATCCCGCAGGTCGCTCACAAGGATGTGGCCCCGGAGGCTTCAGGGCCCGGGGACTGCGGTCCCTTGGGCATCCCACCTGCCCGCCCACGCTGCGCTAGGCGCTGCCCTGTCGCAGACCGGGCCAGCCTTCCTGCCCGATAGCAGCTGGCCCGAAGCCAGTGGGAGCCACCTTTGCGTTAGCAAAGCCCCTTACCCAGCAACGCCACCCTTGCCCCCACACCACCGTCCGAGCTCAGGACCCCGCCCCAGGTGGCCGGCAGGCCCGCGGAAGCGGCCTGGGCCCTCTATCCCTCTCCGGCACACGGCCGCGGCGAAACGGTGGAGGGGGGGCTTTTTCCGGATGGAGCTGTGGAGAGACACCCACCGGCAGACAGGTGGCGGCGCCGGGGCTGGGCTCCAGTGGGGACCGCCAGGTGCAGGTCGAGGGGCTCGCGGGCCGCATGGACGGCACCCGGGTCCGCGGCCATGTCTGCTTCGAGTCAGGGGACGAACGGAGCATATGGTTTGCCGCTGCCTTCCAGGGACGCCTTCTGGCCGCCTGGCCGCTCAGGCAGGCGGGGAGCGCCCCATCAGACGCTTGCTGTGGTGGGAGGGTCCTGAGGAGGTGGGGCCTGCAGCGGTACCCGGTGGGGGCGGAGACGGCCGCCGCCACCACCGCCGCCACCGCCGCTGCCACCGCCGCCAACGCCACGACCGCCGCGGTCGACAAAATGAGAAGGTGTGTAGCGGGAGGCAAAAAGCCTACAGCACCTGGCGTTCCCAGGAGCTCTCCCGTCCGGGAGGTCTGCCATCCAACTACTAACCAGGCCCAACCCTGCTTAGCTTCCGAGATCGAGTCGAGATCGGGCCCGTCTAGGGTGGTTTGGCCGTAGACACTGGGGGGGTCGCGGGCTTCCACTTGAGGTGCAGCTTAGCAGGCTCTTGGGCCTTACCGCCGGCCCAGTGGCCCGCCCGCCCCGGCAGGGCCCCGCCGCCCGCCTAGGCAGGGGAACGGAGGTCTCGGGGACCAGGCGGTGGCAGAGGAGTTGGCGACCACCCAGGCCAGGGTGGGAGGGACCCAGGAAACATTTCGGCGCTTGGCCTCCCACCGCAGATCCCGCAGGTCGCTCACAGGGTTGTGGCCCCAGAGGCTTCAGGGCCCGGGGCCTGCGGTCCCTTGTGCATCCCACCTGACCGCCCACGCTGCGCTAGGCGCAGCCCTGTCGCAGACCGGGCCGGCCCTCCTGCCCGACAGCAGCTGGCCCGAAGCCAGTGGGAGCCACCATTGAGTTGGCAAAGCCCCTTAGACCCAGCAACTCCACCCTTGCCCCCACACCACCGTCCGACCTCAGGACCCCGCCCCTGGTGGCCGGCAGTCCCGCGGATGTGGCCTGGGCCCTCTATCCCTCTCCGGCACCCGGCCGCGGCGAAACGGTGGAGGGGGGGCTTTTTCCGCATGGAGCTTTGGAGAGACACCCACCGGCAGACAGGTGGCGGCGCCGGGGCTGGATCCAGTGGGGACCGCCAGGTGCAGGTCGAGGGGCTCGCGGGCCGCATGGACGGCACCCGGGTCCGCGGCCATTTCTGCTTCGAGTCAGGGGACGAACGGAGCATATGGTGTGCCGCTGCCTTCCAGGGACGCCTTCTGGCCGCCTGGCCGCTCAGGCAGGCGGGGAGCGCCCCATCAGACGCTTGCTGTGGTGGGAGGGTCCTGAGGAGGTGGGGCCTGCAGCGGTACCCGGCGGGGGCGGAGACGGCCGCCGCCACCACCGCCGCCACCGCCACGACCGCCGCGGTCGACAAAATGAGAAGGTGTGTAGCGGGAGGCAAAAGGCCTACAGCACCTGGCGTTCCAGGGAGCTCTCCCGTCCGGGAAGTCTGCCATCCAACTACTAACCAGGCCCAACCCTGCTTAGCTTCCGAGATCGAGTCGAGATCGGGCCCGTCTAGGGTGGTTTGGCCGTAGACACTGGGGTGGTCGCGGGCTGCCTCTTGAGGTGCAGTTTAGCAGGCCCTTGGGCCTTACCGCCGGCCCAGCGGCCCGCCCGCCCTGGCAGGGCCCCGCCGCCCGCCTAGGCGGGGGAACGGAGGTTTCGGCGACCGGGGGGTGGCGGAGGAGTTGGCGACCTCCCAGCGCAGGGCGGGTGGGACACAGCAAGCTTTTCGGCGCTTCGTGCCCCGCCCCAGATCCCACAGGCCGCTCACAGGGACGTAGCCCCGGAGGCTTCAGGGCCCGGGGTTGGCGGTGCCTCGGGCATCCCACCTGCGCGCCCACGCTGTGGTAGGCGTAGCTCAGAGGCAGACTGGTCCGACCCTCCTGTCCTACAGCAGCTGGCCCGAAGCCACTGGGAGCCACCATTGAGTTGGCACGGCCCCTTAGACACAGCAAGGCCACCCTTGCCCCGACGCCACCGTCCGAGCTCAGGACCTCGTCCCAGGTGGCCGGCAGGTCCGGGGAAGTGGCCTGGGCCCTCGATCCTGCTCCTGCCCACGGCCGCGGCGAAGGGGCAGAAGGGGTGCTTTTTCCGGATGGAGCTGTGGAGAGACACCCCGGAAGACAGGTGGCGGTGCCGGGGCTGGACTCCAGTGGCTGCGGCCAGGTGCAGCTCGCGGGGCTCGCGGGCCGAACGGACGGCACCCGGGTCCGCGGCCATGTCTGGGTGACGTCAGGCCGCCCCCTGGAGCGGCTGGTGTGTCGCTGCCTTCCAGGGACGCCTTCTGGCCGCCTGGCCGGTCTGGCAGGTGGGGAGTGCCCCATCAGACGCTTGCTGTGGTGGGAGGGGCCTGAGGAGGTGGGGCCTGCAGCGGTACCTGGTACCCGGCGGGGGCGGAGACGGCCGCCGCCGCCGCCACCGCGGGCGACAAAAGGAGAAAGCGGAGCGGAAGGCAAAAATCCTACAGCACCCGGTATTCCCAGGAGCTCTCCCATCCAGGAGGTCTCCCATCCAAGTTCGAACCAGGCCCGACCCTGCTTAGCTTCCGAGATCCAGACTTGATCGGGCCCGTCTAGGCTGGTTTGACAGTAGGTGTCAGTGGGTCGCAGGCTGCCTCTTGAGGCGCAGCTTAGCAGGCCCATGGGACTTACCGCCAGCCCAGCGGCCCGCCCGCCTAGGCAGAGGAACGGAGGTCTCGGGGACCAGGTGGTGTCGGAGGTTTTGGCGACCACCCAGCCCAGGGCGGGAGGGACCCAGGAAACGTTTCGGCGCTTGGCCTCCCACCCCGGATCCCGCAGGTCGCTCACAGGGATGTGGCCCCGGAGGCTTCAGGGCCCGGGGCCTGCGGTCCTTTGGGCATCCCACCTGACTGCCCACGCTGCGCTAGGCGCAGCCCTGTCGCAGACCGGGCCGGCCTTCCTGCCCGACAGCAGCTGGCCCGAAGGAAGTGGGAGCCACCGTTGAGTTGGCAAAGCCCCTTAGACCCAGCAACGCCACCCTTGCCTCCACACCACCGTCCGAGCTCAGGACACCGGCCCAGGTGGACGGCAGGCCCGCGGAAGCGGCCTGCGCCCTCTATCCCTCTCCGGCACCAGGCCACGGCGAAACGGTGGAGGGGGGGCTTTTTCCGGATGGAGCTGTGGAGAGACACCCCCCGGCAGACAGGTGGCGGCGCCGGGGCTGGGCTCCAGTGGGGGCCGCCAGGTGTAGGTCGAGGGGCTCGCGGGCCGCATGGACGGCACCCAGGTCCGCGGCCATGTCTGCTTCGAGTCAGGGGACCAACGGAGCGTCTGTTGTGCCGCTGCCTTCCAGGGACGACTTCTGGCCGCCTGGCCGCTCAGGCAGGCGGGGAGCGCCCCATCAGACGCTTGCTGTGGTGGGAGGGTCCTGAGGAGGTGGGGCCTGCAGCGGTACCCGGCGGGGGCGGAGAAGGCCGCCGCCACCACCGCCGCCACCGCCGCCACCGCCGCCACCGCCGCCACCGCCACGGTCGACAAAAGGAGAAGGTGTGTAGCGGGAGGCAAAAAGCCTACAGCACCTGGCATTCCCAGGAGCTCTCCCGTCCGGGAGGTCTCCCATCCAACTACTAACCAGGCCCAACCCTGCTTAGCTTCCGAGATCGAGTCGAGATCGGGCCCGTCTAGGGTGGTTTGGCCGTAGACACTGGGGGGGTCGCGGGCTTCCACTTGAGGCGCAGCTTAGCAGGCGCTTGGGACTTACCGCCGGCCCAGTGGCCCGCCCGCCCCGGCAGGGCCCCGCCGCCCGCCTAGGCAGGGGAACGGAGGTCTCGGGGACCAGGCGGTGGCAGAGGAGTTGGCGACCACCCAGCCCAGGGCGGGAGGGACCCAGGAAACGTTTCGGCGCTTGGCCTCCCACCGCAGAGTCCGCAGGTCGCTCACAGGGATGTGGCCCCGGAGGCTTCAGGGCCCGGGGCCTGCGGTCCCTTGTGCATCCCACCTGACCGCCCACGCTGCGCTAGGCGCAGCCCAGCCGCAGACCGGGCCGGCCCTCCTGCCCGACAGCAGCTGGCCCGAAGCCAGTGGGAGCCACCATTGAGTTGGCAAAGCCCCTTAGACCCAGCAACGCCACCCTTGCCCCCACACCACCGTCCGAGCTCTGTACCCCGGCCCAGGGGGCCGGCAGGCCCGGGGAAGCGGCCTGGGCCCTCGATCCTGCTCCCGCCCACGGCCGAGGCGAAGCGGCGGAGGGGGTGCTTTTTCCGGATGGAGCTGTGGAGAGACACCCTGGAAGACAGGTGGTGGAGCCGGGCCTGGGCTCCTGTGGCTGCGGCCAGGTGTAGCTCGCGGGGCTCACGGACCGAACGGACGGCACCCGGGTCCGCGGCCATGTCTGGGTGACGTCAGGCCGCCCCTGGAGCGTCTGGTGTGCCGCTGCCTTCCAGGGACGCCTTCTGGCCGCCTGGCCAGTCAGGCAGGTGGGGAGTGCCCCATCAGACGCTTGCTGTGGTGGGAGGGGCCAGAGGAGGTGGGGCCTGCAGTGGTACCTGGTACCCAGCAGGCGTGGAGACGGCCGCCGCCACTGACACCGCGGGCGACAAAAGGAGAAAGCGGAGCGGGAGGCAAAAAGCGTACAGCACCCGGCATTCCCAGGAGCTCTCCCATCCAGGAGGTCTCCCATCCAAGTTCTAACCAGGCCCGACCCTGCTTAGCTTCCGAGATCCAGACTTGATTGGGCCCGTCTAGGCTGCTTTGGCAGTAGGTGTCAGTGGGTCGCGGGCTGCCTCTTGAGGCGCAGCTTAGCAGGCCCTTGCGCCTTACCGCAAGCCCAGCGGCCTGCCCGCCCTGGCAGGGCCCCGCCGCCCGTCTAGGCAGAGGAACGGAGGTCTCGGGGACCGGTTGCTGGCGCGAGGTGTTGGCGACCACCCAGCCCAGGGCGGGCGGGACCCAGGAAACGTTTCGTCGCTTGGCCTCCCACCCCAGATCCCGCAGGTCGCTCACAAGGATGTGGCCCCGGAGGCTTCAGGGCCCGGGGCCTGCGGTCCTTTGGGCATCTCACCTGCCTGCCCTCGCTGCGCTAGGCGCAGCCCTGTCGCAGACCGGGCCGGCCTTCCTGCCCGACAGCAGCTGGCCTGAAGCCAGTGGGAGCCACCGTTGAGTTGGCAAAGCCCCTTAGACCCAGCAACGCCACCCTTGCCCCCACACCACCGTCCGAGCTCTGTACCCCGGCCCAGGTGGTCGGCAGGCCTGCGGAAGCGGCCTGGGCCCTCTATCCCTCTCCGGCACACGGCCGCGGCGAAACGGTGGAGGGGGGCTTTTTCCGGATGGAGCTGTGGAGAGACACCCCGGAAGACAGGTGGCGGCGCCGGGGCTGGGCTCCAGTGGCTGCGGCCAGCTGCAGCTCGTGGGGCTCGGGGGCCGAACGGACGGCACCCGGGTCCGCGGCCATGTCTGGGTGATGTCAGGCCGCCACCCGGAGCAGCTGGTGTGCCGCTGCCTTCCAGGGACGCCTTCTGGCCGCCTGGCCGGTCAGGCAGGTGGGGAGTGCCCCATCAGACGCTTGCTGTGGTGGCAGGGGCCTGAGGAGGTGGGGCCTGCAGCGGTACCTGACAGGGGCGGAGACGGCTGCCTCCACCACCGCCGCCACCATCGCCGCCACCGCGGGCGACAAAAGGAGAAAGCGGAGCGAGAGGCAAAAAGCCTACAGCACCCGGTATTCCCAGGAGCTCTCCCAGCCAGGACGTCTCCCATCCAAGTTCGAAACAGGCCCGACCCTGCTTAGCTTCCGAGATCCAGACTTGATCGGGCCCGTCTAGGCTGCTTTGGTAGTAGGTGTCGGTGGGTCGCGGGCTGCCTCTTGAGGCGCAGCTTAGCAGGCCCTTGGGCCTTACTGCCAGCCTAGCGGCCCGCCCGCCCTGGCAGGGCCCCGCCGGCCACCTAGGCAGAGGAACGGAGGTCTCGGTGATCGGGTGGTGGCGGAGGTGTTGGCGACCACCCAGCCCAGGGCGGGCGGGACCCAGCAAACGTTTCGGCGCTTGGCCTCCCACCCCAGATCCCGCAGGTCGCTCACAAGGATGTGGCCCCGGAGGCTTCAGGGCCCGGGGACTGCGGTCCCTTGGGCATCCCACCTGCCCGCCCACGCTGCGCTAGGCGCTGCCCTGTCGCAGACCGGGCCAGCCTTCCTGCCCGATAGCAGCTGGCCCGAAGCCAGTGGGAGCCACCTTTGCGTTAGCAAAGCCCCTTACCCAGCAACGCCCCCCTTGCCCCCACACCACCGTCCGAGCTCAGGACCCCGCCCCAGGTGGCCGGCAGGCCCGCGGAAGCGGCCTGGGCCCTCTATCCCTCTCCGGCACACGGCCGCGGCGAAACGGTGGAGGGGGGGCTTTTTCCGGATGGAGCTGTGGAGAGACACCCACCGGCAGACAGGTGGCGGCGCCGGGGCTGGGCTCCAGTGGGGACCGCCAGGTGCAGGTCGAGGGGCTCGCGGGCCGCATGGACGGCACCCGGGTCCGCGGCCATGTCTGCTTCGAGTCAGGGGACGAACGGAGCATATGGTTTGCCGCTGCCTTCCAGGGACGCCTTCTGGCCGCCTGGCCGCTCAGGCAGGCGGGGAGCGCCCCATCAGACGCTTGCTGTGGTGGGAGGGTCCTGAGGAGGTGGGGCCTGCAGCGGTACCCGGTGGGGGCGGAGACGGCCGCCGCCACCACCGCCGCCACCGCCGCCGCCACCGCCGCCAACGCCACGACCGCCGCGGTCGACAAAATGAGAAGGTGTGTAGCGGGAGGCAAAAAGCCTACAGCACCTGGCGTTCCCAGGAGCTCTCCCGTCCGGGAGGTCTGCCATCCAACTACTAACCAGGCCCAACCCTGCTTAGCTTCCGAGATCGAGTCGAGATCGGGCCCGTCTAGGGTGGTTTGGCCGTAGACACTGGGGGGGTCGCGGGCTTCCACTTGAGGTGCAGCTTAGCAGGCTCTTGGGCCTTACCGCCGGCCCAGTGGCCCGCCCGCCCCGGCAGGGCCCCGCCGCCCGCCTAGGCAGGGGAACGGAGGTCTCGGGGACCAGGCGGTGGCAGAGGAGTTGGCGACCACCCAGGCCAGGGTGGGAGGGACCCAGGAAACATTTCGGCGCTTGGCCTCCCACCGCAGATCCCGCAGGTCGCTCACAGGGTTGTGGCCCCAGAGGCTTCAGGGCCCGGGGCCTGCGGTCCCTTGTGCATCCCACCTGACCGCCCACGCTGCGCTAGGCGCAGCCCTGTCGCAGACCGGGCCGGTCCTCCTGCCCGACAGCAGCTGGCCCGAAGCCAGTGGGAGCCACCATTGAGTTGGCAAAGCCCCTTAGACCCAGCAACTCCACCCTTGCCCCCACACCACCGTCCGACCTCAGGACCCCGCCCCTGGTGGCCGGCAGTCCCGCGGATGTGGCCTGGGCCCTCTATCCCTCTCCGGCACCCGGCCGCGGCGAAACGGTGGAGGGGGGGCTTTTTCCGCATGGAGCTTTGGAGAGACACCCACCGGCAGACAGGTGGCGGCGCCGGGGCTGGATCCAGTGGGGACCGCCAGGTGCAGGTCGAGGGGCTCGCGGGCCGCATGGACGGCACCCGGGTCCGCGGCCATTTCTGCTTCGAGTCAGGGGACGAACGGAGCATATGGTGTGCCGCTGCCTTCCAGGGACGCCTTCTGGCCGCCTGGCCGCTCAGGCAGGCGGGGAGCGCCCCATCAGACGCTTGCTGTGGTGGGAGGGTCCTGAGGAGGTGGGGCCTGCAGCGGTACCCGGCGGGGGCGGAGACGGCCGCCGCCACCACCGCCGCCACCGCCACGACCGCCGCGGTCGACAAAATGAGAAGGTGTGTAGCGGGAGGCAAAAGGCCTACAGCACCTGGCGTTCCAGGGAGCTCTCCCGTCCGGGAAGTCTGCCATCCAACTACTAACCAGGCCCAACCCTGCTTAGCTTCCGAGATCGAGTCGAGATCGGGCCCGTCTAGGGTGGTTTGGCCGTAGACACTGGGGTGGTCGCGGGCTGCCTCTTGAGGTGCAGTTTAGCAGGCCCTTGGGCCTTACCGCCGGCCCAGCGGCCCGCCCGCCCTGGCAGGGCCCCGCCGCCCGCCTAGGCGGGGGAACGGAGGTTTCGGCGACCGGGGGGTGGCAGAGGAGTTGGCGACCTCCCAGCGCAGGGCGGGTGGGACACAGCAAGCTTTTCGGCGCTTCGTGCCCCGCCCCAGATCCCACAGGCCGCTCACAGGGACGTAGCCCCGGAGGCTTCAGGGCCCGGGGTCGGCGGTGCCTCGGGCATCCCACCTGCGCGCCCACGCTGTGGTAGGCGTAGCTCAGAGGCAGACTGGTCCGACCCTCCTGTCCTACAGCAGCTGGCCCGAAGCCACTGGGAGCCACCATTGAGTTGGCACGGCCCCTTAGACACAGCAAGGCCACCCTTGCCCCGACGCCACCGTCCGAGCTCAGGACCTCGTCCCAGGTGGCCGGCAGGTCCGGGGAAGTGGCCTGGGCCCTCGATCCTGCTCCTGCCCACGGCCGCGGCGAAGGGGTGCTTTTTCCGGATGGAGCTGTGGAGAGACACCCCGGAAGACAGGTGGCGGTGCCGGGGCTGGACTCCAGTGGCTGCGGCCAGGTGCAGCTCGCGGGGCTCGCGGGCCGAACGGACGGCACCCGGGTCCGCGGCCATGTCTGGGTGACGTCAGGCCGCCCCCTGGAGCGGCTGGTGTGTCGCTGCCTTCCAGGGACGCCTTCTGGCCGCCTGGCCGGTCTGGCAGGTGGGGAGTGCCCCATCAGACGCTTGCTGTGGTGGGAGGGGCCTGAGGAGGTGGGGCCTGCAGCGGTACCTGGTACCCGGCGGGGGCGGAGACGGCCGCCGCCGCTGCCACCGCGGGCGACAAAAGGAGAAAGCGGAGCGGAAGGCAAAAATCCTACAGCACCCGGTATTCCCAGGAGCTCTCCCATCCAGGAGGTCTCCCATCCAAGTTCGAACCAGGCCCGACCCTGCTTAGCTTCCGAGATCCAGACTTGATCGGGCCCGTCTAGGCTGGTTTGACAGTAGGTGTCAGTGGGTCGCAGGTTGCCTCTTGAGGCGCAGCTTAGCAGGCCCATGGGACTTACCGCCAGCCCAGCGGCCCGCCCGCCTAGGCAGAGGAACGGAGGTCTCGGGGACCAGGTGGTGTCGGAGGTTTTGGCGACCACCCAGCCCAGGGCGGGAGGGACCCAGGAAACGTTTCGGCGCTTGGCCTCCCACCCCGGATCCCGCAGGTCGCTCACAGGGATGTGGCCCCGGAGGCTTCAGGGCCCGGGGCCTGCGGTCCTTTGGGCATCCCACCTGACTGCCCACGCTGCGCTAGGCGCAGCCCTGTCGCAGACCGGGCCGGCCTTCCTGCCCGACAGCAGCTGGCCCGAAGGAAGTGGGAGCCACCGTTGAGTTGGCAAAGCCCCTTAGACCCAGCAACGCCACCCTTGCCTCCACACCACCGTCCGAGCTCAGGACACCGGCCCAGGTGGACGGCAGGCCCGCGGAAGCGGCCTGCGCCCTCTATCCCTCTCCGGCACCAGGCCACGGCGAAACGGTGGAGGGGGGGCTTTTTCCGGATGGAGCTGTGGAGAGACACCCCCCGGCAGACAGGTGGCGGCGCCGGGGCTGGGCTCCAGTGGGGGCCGCCAGGTGCAGGTCGAGGGGCTCGCGGGCCGCATGGACGGCACCCAGGTCCGCGGCCATGTCTGCTTCGAGTCAGGGGACCAACGGAGCGTCTGGTGTGCCGCTGCCTTCCAGGGACGACTTCTGGCCGCCTGGCCGCTCAGGCAGGCGGGGAGCGCCCCATCAGACGCTTGCTGTGGTGGGAGGGTCCTGAGGAGGTGGGGCCTGCAGCGGTACCCGGCGGGGGCGGAGACGGCCGCCGCCACCACCGCCGCCACCGCCGCCACCGCCACGACCGCCATGACCGCCACGGTCGACAAAAGGAGAAGGTGTGTAGCGGGAGGCAAAAAGCCTACAGCACCTGGCGTTCCCAGGAGCTCTCCCGTCCGGGAGGTCTCCCATCCAACTACTAACCAGGCCCAACCCTGCTTAGCTTCCGAGATCGAGTCGAGATCGGGCCCGTCTAGGGTGGTTTGGCCGTAGACACTGGGGGGGTCGCGGGCTTCCACTTGAGGCGCAGCTTAGCAGGCGCTTGGGACTTACCGCCGGCCCAGTGGCCCGCCCGCCCCGGCAGGGCCCCGCCGCCCGCCTAGGCAGGGGAACGGAGGTCTCGGGGACCAGGCGGTGGCAGAGGAGTTGGCGACCACCCAGCCCAGGGCGGGAGGGACCCAGGAAACGTTTCGGCGCTTGGCCTCCCACCGCAGAGTCCGCAGGTCGCTCACAGGGATGTGGCCCCGGAGGCTTCAGGGCCCGGGGCCTGCGGTCCCTTGTGCATCCCACCTGACCGCCCATGCTGCGCTAGGCGCAGCCCAGCCGCAGACCAGGCCGGCCCTCCTGCCCGACAGCAGCTGGCCCGAAGCCAGTGGGAGCCACCATTGAGTTGGCAAAGCCCCTTAGACCCAGCAACGCCACCCTTGCCCCCACACCACCGTCCGAGCTCTGTACCCCGGCCCAGGGGGCCGGCAGGCCCGGGGAAGCGGCCTGGGCCCTCGATCCTGCTCCCGCCCACGGCCGAGGCGAAGCGGCGGAGGGGGTGCTTTTTCCGGATGGAGCTGTGGAGAGACACCCTGGAAGACAGGTGGTGGAGCCGGGCCTGGGCTCCTGTGGCTGCGGCCAGGTGTAGCTCGCGGGGCTCACGGACCGAACGGACGGCACCCGGGTCCGCGGCCATGTCTGGGTGACGTCAGGCCGCCCCTGGAGCGTCTGGTGTGCCGCTGCCTTCCAGGGACGCCTTCTGGCCGCCTGGCCAGTCAGGCAGGTGGGGAGTGCCCCATCAGACGCTTGCTGTGGTGGGAGGGGCCAGAGGAGGTGGGGCCTGCAGTGGTACCTGGTACCCAGCAGGCGTGGAGACGGCCGCCGCCACTGACACCGCGGGCGACAAAAGGAGAAAGCGGAGCGGGAGGCAAAAAGCGTACAGCACCCGGCATTCCCAGGAGCTCTCCCATCCAGGAGGTCTCCCATCCAAGTTCTAACCAGGCCCGACCCTGCTTAGCTTCCGAGATCCAGACTTGATTGGGCCCGTCTAGGCTGCTTTGGCAGTAGGTGTCAGTGGGTCGCGGGCTGCCTCTTGAGGCGCAGCTTAGCAGGCCCTTGCGCCTTACCGCAAGCCCAGCGGCCCGCCCGCCCTGGCAGGGCCCCGCCGCCCGTCTAGGCAGAGGAACGGAGGTCTCGGGGACCGGTTGCTGGCGCGAGGTGTTGGCGACCACCCAGCCCAGGGCGGGCGGGACCCAGGAAACGTTTCGTCGCTTGGCCTCCCACCCCAGATCCCGCAGGTCGCTCACAAGGATGTGGCCCCGGAGGCTTCAGGGCCCGGGGCCTGCGGTCCTTTGGGCATCTCACCTGCCTGCCCTCGCTGCGCTAGGCGCAGCCCTGTCGCAGACCGGGCCGGCCTTCCTGCCCGACAGCAGCTGGCCTGAAGCCAGTGGGAGCCACCGTTGAGTTGGCAAAGCCCCTTAGACCCAGCAACGCCACCCTTGCCCCCACACCACCGTCCGAGCTCTGTACCCCGGCCCAGGTGGCCGGCAGGCCTGCGGAAGCGGCCTGGGCCCTCTATCCCTCTCCGGCACACGGCCGCGGCGAAACGGTGGAGGGGGGCTTTTTCCGGATGGAGCTGTGGAGAGACACCCCGGAAGACAGGTGGCGGCGCCGGGGCTGGGCTCCAGTGGCTGCGGCCAGCTGCAGCTCGTGGGGCTCGGGGGCCGAACGGACGGCACCCGGGTCCGCGGCCATGTCTGGGTGACGTCAGGCCGCCACCCGGAGCAGCTGGTGTGCCGCTGCCTTCCAGGGACGCCTTCTGGCCGCCTGGCCGGTCAGGCAGGTGGGGAGTGCCCCATCAGACGCTTGCTGTGGTGGCAGGGGCCTGAGGAGGTGGGGCCTGCAGCGGTACCTGACAGGGGCGGAGACGGCTGCCTCCACCACCGCCGCCACCATCGCCGCCACCACGGGCGACAAAAGGAGAAAGCGGAGCGAGAGGCAAAAAGCCTACAGCACCCGGTATTCCCAGGAGCTCTCCCAGCCAGGACGTCTCCCATCCAAGTTCGAAACAGGCCCGACCCTGCTTAGCTTCCGAGATCCAGACTTGATCGGGCCCGTCTAGGCTGCTTTGGTAGTAGGTGTCGGTGGGTCGCGGGCTGCCTCTTGAGGCGCAGCTTAGCAGGCCCTTGGGCCTTACTGCCAGCCTAGCGGCCCGCCCGCCCTGGCAGGGCCCCGCCGGCCACCTAGGCAGAGGAACGGAGGTCTCGGTGATCGGGTGGTGGCGGAGGTGTTGGCGACCACCCAGCCCAGGGCGGGCGGGACCCAGCAAACGTTTCGGCGCTTGGCCTCCCACCCCAGATCCCGCAGGTCGCTCACAAGGATGTGGCCCCGGAGGCTTCAGGGCCCGGGGACTGCGGTCCCTTGGGCATCCCACCTGCCCGCCCACGCTGCGCTAGGCGCTGCCCTGTCGCAGACCGGGCCAGCCTTCCTGCCCGATAGCAGCTGGCCCGAAGCCAGTGGGAGCCACCTTTGCGTTAGCAAAGCCCCTTACCCAGCAACGCCCCCCTTGCCCCCAAACCACCGTCCGAGCTCAGGACCCCGCCCCAGGTGGCCGGCAGGCCCGCGGAAGCGGCCTGGGCCCTCTATCCCTCTCCGGCACACGGCCGCGGCGAAACGGTGGAGGGGGGGCTTTTTCCGGATGGAGCTGTGGAGAGACACCCACCGGCAGACAGGTGGCGGCGCCGGGGCTGGGCTCCAGTGGGGACCGCCAGGTGCAGGTCGAGGGGCTCGCGGGCCGCATGGACGGCACCCGGGTCCGCGGCCATGTCTGCTTCGAGTCAGGGGACGAACGGAGCATATGGTTTGCCGCTGCCTTCCAGGGACGCCTTCTGGCCGCCTGGCCGCTCAGGCAGGCGGGGAGCGCCCCATCAGACGCTTGCTGTGGTGGGAGGGTCCTGAGGAGGTGGGGCCTGCAGCGGTACCCGGCGGGGGCGGAGACGGCCGCCGCCACCACCGCCGCCACCGCCGCCAACGCCACGACCGCCGCGGTCGACAAAATAAGAAGGTGTGTAGCGGGAGGCAAAAGGTCTACAGCACCTGGCGTTCCAGGGAGCTCTCCCGTCCGGGAAGTCTGCCATCCAACTACTAACCAGGCCCAACCCTGCTTAGCTTCCGAGATCGAGTCGAGATCGGGCCCGTCTAGGGTGGTTTGGCCGTAGACACTGGGGTGGTCGCGGGCTGCCTCTTGAGGTGCAGTTTAGCAGGCCCTTGGGCCTTACCGCCGGCCCAGCGGCCCGCCCGCCCTGGCAGGGCCCCGCCACCCGCCTAGGCGGGGGAACGGAGGTTTCGGCGACCGGGGGGTGTCGGAGGAGTTGGCGACCTCCCAGCGCAGGGCGGGTGGGACACAGCAAGCTTTTCGGCGCTTCGTGCCCCGCCCCAGATCCCACAGGCCGCTCACAGGGACGTAGCCCCGGAGGCTTCAGGGCCCGGGGTCGGCGGTGCCTCGGGCATCCCACCTGCGCGCCCACGCTGTGGTAGGCGTAGCTCAGAGGCAGACTGGTCCGACCCTCCTGTCCTACAGCAGCTGGCCCGAAGCCACTGGGAGCCACCATTGAGTTGGCACGGCCCCTTAGACACAGCAAGGCCACCCTTGCCCCGACGCCACCGTCCGAGCTCAGGACCTCGTCCCAGGTGGCCGGCAGGTCCGGGGAAGTGGCCTGGGCCCTCGATCCTGCTCCTGCCCACGGCCGCGGCGAAGGGGCAGAAGGGGTGCTTTTTCCGGATGGAGCTGTGGAGAGACACCCCGGAAGACAGGTGGCGGTGCCGGGGCTGGACTCCAGTGGCTGCGGCCAGGTGCAGCTCGCGGGGCTCGCGGGCCGAACGGACGGCACCCGGGTCCGCGGCCATGTCTGGGTGACGTCAGGCCGCCCCCTGGAGCGGCTGGTGTGTCGCTGCCTTCCAGGGACGCCTTCTGGCCGCCTGGCCGGTCTGGCAGGTGGGGAGTGCCCCATCAGACGCTTGCTGTGGTGGGAGGGGCCTGAGGAGGTGGGGCCTGCAGCGGTACCTGGTACCCGGCGGGGGCGGAGACGGCCGCCGCCGCCGCCACTGCGGGCGACAAAAGGAGAAAGCGGAGCAGAAGGCAAAAATCCTACAGCACCCGGTATTCCCAGGAGCTCTCCCATCCAGGAGGTCTCCCATCCAAGTTCGAACCAGGCCCGACCCTGCTTAGCTTCCGAGATCCAGACTTGATCGGGCCCGTCTAGGCTGGTTTGACAGTAGGTGTCAGTGGGTCGCAGGCTGCCTCTTGAGGCGCAGCTTAGCAGGCCCATGGGACTTACCGCCAGCCCAGCGGCCCGCCCGCCTAGGCAGAGGAACGGAGGTCTCGGGGACCAGGTGGTGTCGGAGGTTTTGGCGACCACCCAGCCCAGGGCGGGAGGGACCCAGGAAACGTTTCGGCGCTTGGCCTCCCACCCCGGATCCCGCAGGTCGCTCACAGGGATGTGGCCCCGGAGGCTTCAGGGCCCGGGGCCTGCGGTCCTTTGGGCATCCCACCTGACTGCCCACGCTGCGCTAGGCGCAGCCCTGTCGCAGACCGGGCCGGCCTTCCTGCCCGACAGCAGCTGGCCCGAAGCCAGTGGGAGCCACCGTTGAGTTGGCAAAGCCCCTTAGACCCAGCAACGCCACCCTTGCCTCCACACCACCGTCCGAGCTCAGGACACCGGCCCAGGTGGACGGCAGGCCCGCGGAAGCGGCCTGCGCCCTCTATCCCTCTCCGGCACCAGGCCACGGCGAAACGGTGGAGGGGGGGCTTTTTCCGGATGGAGCTGTGGAGAGACACCCCCCGGCAGACAGGTGGCGGCGCCGGGGCTGGGCTCCAGTGGGGGCCGCCAGGTGCAGGTCGAGGGGCTTGCGGGCCGCATGGACGGCACCCAGGTCCGCGGCCATGTCTGCTTCGAGTCAGGGGACCAACGGAGCGTCTGGTGTGCCGCTGCCTTCCAGGGACGACTTCTGGCCGCCTGGCCGCTCAGGCAGGCGGGGAGCGCCCCATCAGACGCTTGCTGTGGTGGGAGGGTCCTGAGGAGGTGGGGCCTGCAGCGGTACCCGGCGGGGGCGGAGACGGCCGCCGCCACCACCGCCGCCACCGCCGCCACCGCCACGACCGCCACGGTCGACAAAAGGAGAAGGTGTGTAGCGGGAGGCAAAAAGCCTACAGCACCTGGCGTTCCCAGGAGCTCTCCCGTCCGGGAGGTCTCCCATCCAACTACTAACCAGGCCCAACCCTGCTTAGCTTCCGAGATCGAGTCGAGATCGGGCCCGTCTAGGGTGGTTTGGCCGTAGACACTGGGGGGGTCGCGGGCTTCCACTTGAGGCGCAGCTTAGCAGGCGCTTGGGACTTACCGCCGGCCCAGTGGCCCGCCCGCCCCGGCAGGGCCCCGCCGCCCGCCTAGGCAGGGGAACGGAGGTCTCGGGGACCAGGCGGTGGCAGAGGAGTTGGCGACCACCCAGCCCAGGGCGGGAGGGACCCAGGAAACGTTTCGGCGCTTGGCCTCCCACCGCAGAGTCCGCAGGTCGCTCACAGGGATGTGGCCCCGGAGGCTTCAGGGCCCGGGGCCTGCGGTCCCTTGTGCATCCCACCTGACCGCCCACGCTGCGCTAGGCGCAGCCCAGCCGCAGACCGGGCCGGCCCTCCTGCCCGACAGCAGCTGGCCCGAAGCCAGTGGGAGCCACCATTGAGTTGGCAAAGCCCCTTAGACCCAGCAACGCCACCCTTGCCCCCACACCACCGTCCGAGCTCAGGACCCCGCCCCAGGTGGCCGGCAGGCCCGCGGAAGCGGCCTGGGCCCTCTATCCCTCTCCGGCACACGGCCGCGGCGAAACGGTGGAGGGGGGGCTTTTTCCGGATGGAGCTGTGGAGAGACACCCACCGGCAGACAGGTGGCGGCGCCGGGGCTGGGCTCCAGTGGGGACCGCCAGGTGCAGGTCGAGGGGCTCGCGGGCCGCATGGACGGCACCCGGGTCCACGGCCATGTCTGCTTCGAGTCAGGGGACGAACGGAGCATATGGTTTGCCGCTGCCTTCCAGGGACGCCTTCTGGCCGCCTGGCCGCTCAGGCAGGCGGGGAGCGCCCCATCAGACGCTTGCTGTGGTGGGAGGGTCCTGAGGAGGTGGGGCCTGCAGCGGTACCCGGCGGGGGCGGAGACGGCCGCCGCCACCACCGCCGCCACCGCCGCCGCCACCGCCGCCAACGCCACGACCGCCGCGGTCGACAAAATAAGAAGGTGTGTAGCGGGAGGCAAAAGGTCTACAGCACCTGGCGTTCCAGGGAGCTCTCCCGTCCGGGAAGTCTGCCATCCAACTACTAACCAGGCCCAACCCTGCTTAGCTTCCGAGATCGAGTCGAGATCGGGCCCGTCTAGGGTGGTTTGGCCGTAGACACTGGGGTGGTCGCGGGCTGCCTCTTGAGGTGCAGTTTAGCAGGCCCTTGGGCCTTACCGCCGGCCCAGCGGCCCGCCCGCCCTGGCAGGGCCCCGCCACCCGCCTAGGCGGGGGAACGGAGGTTTCGGCGACCGGGGGGTGTCGGAGGAGTTGGCGACCTCCCAGCGCAGGGCGGGTGGGACACAGCAAGCTTTTCGGCGCTTCGTGCCCCGCCCCAGATCCCACAGGCCGCTCACAGGGACGTAGCCCCGGAGGCTTCAGGGCCCGGGGTCGGCGGTGCCTCGGGCATCCCACCTGCGCGCCCACGCTGTGGTAGGCGTAGCTCAGAGGCAGACTGGTCCGACCCTCCTGTCCTACAGCAGCAGGCCCGAAGCCACTGGGAGCCACCATTGAGTTGGCACGGCCCCTTAGACACAGCAAGGCCACCCTTGCCCCGACGCCACCGTCCGAGCTCAGGACCTCGTCCCAGGTGGCCGGCAGGTCCGGGAAAGTGGCCTGGGCCCTCGATCCTGCTCCTGCCCACGGCCGCGGCGAAGGGGCAGAAGGGGTGCTTTTTCCGGATGGAGCTGTGGAGAGACACCCCGGAAGACAGGTGGCGGTGCCGGGGCTGGACTCCAGTGGCTGCGGCCAGGTGCAGCTCGCGGGGCTCGCGGGCCGAACGGACGGCACCCGGGTCCGCGGCCATGTCTGGGTGACGTCAGGCCGCCCCCTGGAGCGGCTGGTGTGTCGCTGCCTTCCAGGGACGCCTTCTGGCCGCCTGGCCGGTCTGGCAGGTGGGGAGTGCCCCATCAGACGCTTGCTGTGGTGGGAGGGGCCTGAGGAGGTGGGGCCTGCAGCGGTACCTGGTACCCGGCGGGGGCGGAGACGGCCGCCGCCGCCGCCACCGCGGGCGACAAAAGGAGAAAGCGGAGCGGAAGGCAAAAATCCTACAGCACCCGGTATTCCCAGGAGCTCTCCCATCCAGGAGGTCTCCCATCCAAGTTCGAACCAGGCCCGACCCTGCTTAGCTTCCGAGATCCAGACTTGATCGGGCCCGTCTAGGCTGGTTTGACAGTAGGTGTCAGTGGGTCGCAGGCTGCCTCTTGAGGCGCAGCTTAGCAGGCCCATGGGACTTACCGCCAGCCCAGCGGCCCGCCCGCCTAGGCAGAGGAACGGAGGTCTCGGGGACCAGGTGGTGTCGGAGGTTTTGGCGACCACCCAGCCCAGGGCGGGAGGGACCCAGGAAACGTTTCGGCGCTTGGCCTCCCACCCCGGATCCCGCAGGTCGCTCACAGGGATGTGGCCCCGGAGGCTTCAGGGCCCGGGGCCTGCGGTCCTTTGGGCATCCCACCTGACTGCCCACGCTGCGCTAGGCGCAGCCCTGTCGCAGACCGGGCCGGCCTTCCTGCCCGACAGCAGCTGGCCCGAAGCCAGTGGGAGCCACCGTTGAGTTGGCAAAGCCCCTTAGACCCAGCAACGCCACCCTTGCCTCCACACCACCGTCCGAGCTCAGGACACCGGCCCAGGTGGACGGCAGGCCCGCGGAAGCGGCCTGCGCCCTCTATCCCTCTCCGGCACCAGGCCACGGCGAAACGGTGGAGGGGGGGCTTTTTCCGGATGGAGCTGTGGAGAGACACCCCCCGGCAGACAGGTGGCGGCGCCGGGGCTGGGCTCCAGTGGGGGCCGCCAGGTGCAGGTCGAGGGGCTCGCGGGCCGCATGGACGGCACCCAGGTCCGCGGCCATGTCTGCTTCGAGTCAGGGGACCAACGGAGCGTCTGGTGTGCCGCTGCCTTCCAGGGACGACTTCTGGCCGCCTGGCCGCTCAGGCAGGCGGGGAGCGCCCCATCAGACGCTTGCTGTGGTGGGAGGGTCCTGAGGAGGTGGGGCCTGCAGCGGTACCCGGCGGGGGCGGAGACGGCCGCCGCCACCACCGCCGCCACCGCCGCCACCGCCACGACCGCCACGGTCGACAAAAGGAGAAGGTGTGTAGCGGGAGGCAAAAAGCCTACAGCACCTGGCGTTCCCAGGAGCTCTCCCGTCCGGGAGGTCTCCCATCCAACTACTAACCAGGCCCAACCCTGCTTAGCTTCCGAGATCGAGTCGAGATCGGGCCCGTCTAGGGTGGTTTGGCCGTAGACACTGGGGGGGTCGCGGGCTTCCACTTGAGGCGCAGCTTAGCAGGCGCTTGGGACTTACCGCCGGCCCAGTGGCCCGCCCGCCCCGGCAGGGCCCCGCCGCCCGCCTAGGCAGGGGAACGGAGGTCTCGGGGACCAGGCGGTGGCAGAGGAGTTGGCGACCACCCAGCCCAGGGCGGGAGGGACCCAGGAAACGTTTCGGCGCTTGGCCTCCCACCGCAGAGTCCGCAGGTCGCTCACAGGGATGTGGCCCCGGAGGCTTCAGGGCCCGGGGCCTGCGGTCCCTTGTGCATCCCACCTGACCGCCCACGCTGCGCTAGGCGCAGCCCAGCCGCAGACCGGGCCGGCCCTCCTGCCCGACAGCAGCTGGCCCGAAGCCAGTGGGAGCCACCATTGAGTTGGCAAAGCCCCTTAGACCCAGCAACGCCACCCTTGCCCCCACACCACCGTCCGAGCTCTGTACCCCGGCCCAGGGGGCCGGCAGGCCCGGGGAAGCGGCCTGGGCCCTCGATCCTGCTCCCGCCCACGGCCGAGGCGAAGCGGCGGAGGGGGTGCTTTTTCCGGATGGAGCTGTGGAGAGACACCCTGGAAGACAGGTGGTGGAGCCGGGCCTGGGCTCCTGTGGCTGCGGCCAGGTGTAGCTCGCGGGGCTCACGGACCGAACGGACGGCACCCGGGTCCGCGGCCATGTCTGGGTGACGTCAGGCCGCCCCTGGAGCGTCTGGTGTGCCGCTGCCTTCCAGGGACGCCTTCTGGCCGCCTGGCCAGTCAGGCAGGTGGGGAGTGCCCCATCAGACGCTTGCTGTGGTGGGAGGGGCCAGAGGAGGTGGGGCCTGCAGTGGTACCTGGTACCCAGCAGGCGTGGAGACGGCCGCCGCCACTGACACCGCGGGCGACAAAAGGAGAAAGCGGAGCGGGAGGCAAAAAGCGTACAGCACCCGGCATTCCCAGGAGCTCTCCCATCCAGGAGGTCTCCCATCCAAGTTCTAACCAGGCCCGACCCTGCTTAGCTTCCGAGATCCAGACTTGATTGGGCCCGTCTAGGCTGCTTTGGCAGTAGGTGTCAGTGGGTCGCGGGCTGCCTCTTGAGGCGCAGCTTAGCAGGCCCTTGCGCCTTACCGCAAGCCCAGCGGCCCGCCCGCCCTGGCAGGGCCCCGCCGCCCGTCTAGGCAGAGGAACGGAGGTCTCGGGGACCGGTTGCTGGCGCGAGGTGTTGGCGACCACCCAGCCCAGGGCGGGCGGGACCCAGGAAACGTTTCGTCGCTTGGCCTCCCACCCCAGATCCCGCAGGTCGCTCACAAGGATGTGGCCCCGGAGGCTTCAGGGCCCGGGGCCTGCGGTCCTTTGGGCATCTCACCTGCCTGCCCTCGCTGCGCTAGGCGCAGCCCTGTCGCAGACCGGGCCGGCCTTCCTGCCCGACAGCAGCTGGCCTGAAGCCAGTGGGAGCCACCGTTGAGTTGGCAAAGCCCCTTAGACCCAGCAACGCCACCCTTGCCCCCACACCACCGTCCGAGCTCTGTACCCCGGCCCAGGTGGCCGGCAGGCCTGCGGAAGCGGCCTGGGCCCTCTATCCCTCTCCGGCACACGGCCGCGGCGAAACGGTGGAGGGGGGCTTTTTCCGGATGGAGCTGTGGAGAGACACCCCGGAAGACAGGTGGCGGCGCCGGGGCTGGGCTCCAGTGGCTGCGGCCAGCTGCAGCTCGTGGGGCTCGGGGGCCGAACGGACGGCACCCGGGTCCGCGGCCATGTCTGGGTGACGTCAGGCCGCCACCCGGAGCAGCTGGTGTGCCGCTGCCTTCCAGGGACGCCTTCTGGCCGCCTGGCCGGTCAGGCAGGTGGGGAGTGCCCCATCAGACGCTTGCTGTGGTGGCAGGGGCCTGAGGAGGTGGGGCCTGCAGCGGTACCTGACAGGGGCGGAGACGGCTGCCTCCACCACCGCCGCCACCATCGCCGCCACCACGGGCGACAAAAGGAGAAAGCGGAGCGAGAGGCAAAAAGCCTACAGCACCCGGTATTCCCAGGAGCTCTCCCAGCCAGGACGTCTCCCATCCAAGTTCGAAACAGGCCCGACCCTGCTTAGCTTCCGAGATCCAGACTTGATCGGGCCCGTCTAGGCTGCTTTGGTAGTAGGTGTCGGTGGGTCGCGGGCTGCCTCTTGAGGCACAGCTTAGCAGGCCCTTGGGCCTTACTGCCAGCCTAGCGGCCCGCCCGCCCTGGCAGGGCCCCGCCGGCCACCTAGGCAGAGGAACAGAGGTCTCGGTGATCGGGTGGTGGCGGAGGTGTTGGCGACCACCCAGCCCAGGGCGGGCGGGACCCAGCAAACGTTTCGGCGCTTGGCCTCCCACCCCAGATCCCGCAGGTCGCTCACAAGGATGTGGCCCCGGAGGCTTCAGGGCCCGGGGACTGCGGTCCCTTGGGCATCCCACCTGCCCGCCCACGCTGCGCTAGGCGCTGCCCTGTCGCAGACCGGGCCAGCCTTCCTGCCCGATAGCAGCTGGCCCGAAGCCAGTGGGAGCCACCTTTGCGTTAGCAAAGCCCCTTACCCAGCAACGCCCCCCTTGCCCCCACACCACCGTCCGAGCTCAGGACCCCGCCCCAGGTGGCCGGCAGGCCCGCGGAAGCGGCCTGGGCCCTCTATCCCTCTCCGGCACACGGCCGCGGCGAAACGGTGGAGGGGGGGCTTTTTCCGGATGGAGCTGTGGAGAGACACCCACCGGCAGACAGGTGGCGGCGCCGGGGCTGGGCTCCAGTGGGGACCGCCAGGTGCAGGTCGAGGGGCTCGCGGGCCGCATGGACGGCACCCGGGTCCGCGGCCATTTCTGCTTCGAGTCAGGGGACGAACGGAGCATATGGTGTGCCGCTGCCTTCCAGGGACGCCTTCTGGCCGCCTGGCCGCTCAGGCAGGCGGGGAGCGCCCCATCAGACGCTTGCTGTGGTGGGAGGGTCCTGAGGAGGTGGGGCCTGCAGCGGTACCCGGCGGGGGCGGAGACGGCCGCCGCCACCACCGCCGCCACCGCCACGACCGCCGCGGTCGACAAAATGAGAAGGTGTGTAGCGGGAGGCAAAAGGCCTACAGCACCTGGCGTTCCAGGGAGCTCTCCCGTCCGGGAAGTCTGCCATCCAACTACTAACCAGGCCCAACCCTGCTTAGCTTCCGAGATCGAGTCGAGATCGGGCCCGTCTAGGGTGGTTTGGCCGTAGACACTGGGGTGGTCGCGGGCTGCCTCTTGAGGTGCAGTTTAGCAGGCCCTTGGGCCTTACCGCCGGCCCAGCGGCCCGCCCGCCCTGGCAGGGCCCCGCCGCCCGCCTAGGCTGGGGAACGGAGGTTTCGGCGACCGGGGGGTGGCGGAGGAGTTGGCGACCTCCCAGCGCAGGGCGGGTGGGACACAGCAAGCTTTTCGGCGCTTCGTGCCCCGCCCCAGATCCCACAGGCCGCTCACAGGGACGTAGCCCCGGAGGCTTCAGGGCCCGGGGTCGGCGGTGCCTCGGGCATCCCACCTGCGCGCCCACGCTGTGGTAGGCGTAGCTCAGAGGCAGACTGGTCCGACCCTCCTGTCCTACAGCAGCTGGCCCGAAGCCACTGGGAGCCACCATTGAGTTGGCACGGCCCCTTAGACACAGCAAGGCCACCCTTGCCCCGACGCCACCGTCCGAGCTCAGGACCTCGTCCCAGGTGGCCGGCAGGTCCGGGGAAGTGGCCTGGGCCCTCGATCCTGCTCCTGCCCACGGCCGCGGCGAAGGGGCAGAAGGGGTGCTTTTTCCGGATGGAGCTGTGGAGAGACACCCCGGAAGACAGGTGGCGGTGCCGGGGCTGGACTCCAGTGGCTGCGGCCAGGTGCAGCTCGCGGGGCTCGCGGGCCGAACGGACGGCACCCGGGTCCGCGGCCATGTCTGGGTGACGTCAGGCCACCCCCTGGAGCGGCTGGTGTGTCGC
Source organism: Pseudorca crassidens (assembly GCF_039906515.1). NCBI lineage: Eukaryota > Metazoa > Chordata > Mammalia > Artiodactyla > Delphinidae > Pseudorca > Pseudorca crassidens. Next base: position 84,762,995 of record NC_090311.1, on the reverse strand, counting down.
TGCCTTCCAGGGACGCCTTCTGGCCGCCTGGCCGGTCTGGCAGGTGGGGAGTGCCCCATCAGACGCTTGCTGTGGTGGGAGGGGCCTGAGGAGGTGGGGCCTGCAGCGGTACCTGGTACCCGGCGGGGGCGGAGACGGCCGCCGCCGCCGCCACCGCGGGCGACAAAAGGAGAAAGCGGAGCGGAAGGCAAAAATCCTACAGCACCCGGTATTCCCAGGAGCTCTCCCATCCAGGAGGTCTCCCATCCAAGTTCGAACCAGGCCCGACCCTGCTTAGCTTCCGAGATCCAGACTTGATCGGGCCCGTCTAGGCTGGTTTGACAGTAGGTGTCAGTGGGTCGCAGGCTGCCTCTTGAGGCGCAGCTTAGCAGGCCCATGGGACTTACCGCCAGCCCAGCGGCCCGCCCGCCTAGGCAGAGGAACGGAGGTCTCGGGGACCAGGTGGTGTCGGAGGTTTTGGCGACCACCCAGCCCAGGGCGGGAGGGACCCAGGAAACGTTTCGGCGCTTGGCCTCCCACCCCGGATCCCGCAGGTCGCTCACAGGGATGTGGCCCCGGAGGCTTCAGGGCCCGGGGCCTGCGGTCCTTTGGGCATCCCACCTGACTGCCCACGCTGCGCTAGGCGCAGCCCTGTCGCAGACCGGGCCGGCCTTCCTGCCCGACAGCAGCTGGCCCGAAGGAAGTGGGAGCCACCGTTGAGTTGGCAAAGCCCCTTAGACCCAGCAACGCCACCCTTGCCTCCACACCACCGTCCGAGCTCAGGACACCGGCCCAGGTGGACGGCAGGCCCGCGGAAGCGGCCTGCGCCCTCTATCCCTCTCCGGCACCAGGCCACGGCGAAACGGTGGAGGGGGGGCTTTTTCCGGATGGAGCTGTGGAGAGACACCCCCCGGCAGACAGGTGGCGGCGCCGGGGCTGGGCTCCAGTGGGGGCCGCCAGGTGCAGGTCGAGGGGCTCGCGGGCCGCATGGACGGCACCCAGGTCCGCGGCCATGTCTGCTTCGAGTCAGGGGACCAACGGAGCGTCTGGTGTGCCGCTGCCTTCCAGGGACGACTTCTGGCCGCCTGGCCGCTCAGGCAGGCGGGGAGCGCCCCATCAGACGCTTGCTGTGGTGGGAGGGTCCTGAGGAGGTGGGGCCTGCAGCGGTACCCGGCGGGGGCGGAGACGGCCGCCGCCACCACCGCCGCCACCGCCGCCACCGCCACGACCGCCACGGTCGACAAAAGGAGAAGGTGTGTAGCGGGAGGCAAAAAGCCTACAGCACCTGGCGTTCCCAGGAGCTCTCCCGTCCGGGAGGTCTCCCATCCAACTACTAACCAGGCCCAACCCTGCTTAGCTTCCGAGATCGAGTCGAGATCGGGCCCGTCTAGGGTGGTTTGGCCGTAGACACTGGGGGGGTCGCGGGCTTCCACTTGAGGCGCAGCTTAGCAGGCGCTTGGGACTTACCGCCGGCCCAGTGGCCCGCCCGCCCCGGCAGGGCCCCGCCGCCCGCCTAGGCAGGGGAACGGAGGTCTCGGGGACCAGGCGGTGGCAGAGGAGTTGGCGACCACCCAGCCCAGGGCGGGAGGGACCCAGGAAACGTTTCGGCGCTTGGCCTCCCACCGCAGAGTCCGCAGGTCGCTCACAGGGATGTGGCCCCGGAGGCTTCAGGGCCCGGGGCCTGCGGTCCCTTGTGCATCCCACCTGACCGCCCACGCTGCGCTAGGCGCAGCCCAGCCGCAGACCGGGCCGGCCCTCCTGCCGGACAGCAGCTGGCCCGAAGCCAGTGGGAGCCACCATTGAGTTGGCAAAGCCCCTTAGACCCAGCAACGCCACCCTTGCCCCCACACCACCGTCCGAGCTCTGTACCCCGGCCCAGGGGGCCGGCAGGCCCGGGGAAGCGGCCTGGGCCCTCGATCCTGCTCCCGCCCACGGCCGAGGCGAAGCGGCGGAGGGGGTGCTTTTTCCGGATGGAGCTGTGGAGAGACACCCTGGAAGACAGGTGGTGGAGCCGGGCCTGGGCTCCTGTGGCTGCGGCCAGGTGTAGCTCGCGGGGCTCACGGACCGAACGGACGGCACCCGGGTCCGCGGCCATGTCTGGGTGACGTCAGGCCGCCCCTGGAGCGTCTGGTTTGCCGCTGCCTTCCAGGGACGCCTTCTGGCCGCCTGGCCAGTCAGGCAGGTGGGGAGTGCCCCATCAGACGCTTGCTGTGGTGGGAGGGGCCAGAGGAGGTGGGGCCTGCAGTGGTACCTGGTACCCAGCAGGCGTGGAGACGGCCGCCGCCACTGACACCGCGGGCGACAAAAGGAGAAAGCGGAGCGGGAGGCAAAAAGCGTACAGCACCCGGCATTCCCAGGAGCTCTCCCATCCAGGAGGTCTCCCATCCAAGTTCTAACCAGGCCCGACCCTGCTTAGCTTCCGAGATCCAGACTTGATTGGGCCCGTCTAGGCTGCTTTGGCAGTAGGTGTCAGTGGGTCGCGGGCTGCCTCTTGAGGCGCAGCTTAGCAGGCCCTTGCGCCTTACCGCAAGCCCAGCGGCCCGCCCGCCCTGGCAGGGCCCCGCCGCCCGTCTAGGCAGAGGAACGGAGGTCTCGGGGACCGGTTGCTGGCGCGAGGTGTTGGCGACCACCCAGCCCAGGGCGGGCGGGACCCAGGAAACGTTTCGTCGCTTGGCCTCCCACCCCAGATCCCGCAGGTCGCTCACAAGGATGTGGCCCCGGAGGCTTCAGGGCCCGGGGCCTGCGGTCCTTTGGGCATCTCACCTGCCTGCCCTCGCTGCGCTAGGCGCAGCCCTGTCGCAGACCGGGCCGGCCTTCCTGCCCGACAGCAGCTGGCCTGAAACCAGTGGGAGCCACCGTTGAGTTGGCAAAGCCCCTTAGACCCAGCAACGCCACCCTTGCCCCCACACCACCGTCCGAGCTCTGTACCCCGGCCCAGGTGGCCGGCAGGCCTGCGGAAGCGGCCTGGGCCCTCTATCCCTCTCCGGCACACGGCCGCGGCGAAACGGTGGAGGGGGGCTTTTTCCGGATGGAGCTGTGGAGAGACACCCCGGAAGACAGGTGGCGGCGCCGGGGCTGGGCTCCAGTGGCTGCGGCCAGCTGCAGCTCGTGGGGCTCGGGGGCCGAACGGACGGCACCCGGGTCCGCGGCCATGTCTGGGTGACGTCAGGCCGCCACCCGGAGCAGCTGGTGTGCCGCTGCCTTCCAGGGACGCCTTCTGGCCGCCTGGCCGGTCAGGCAGGTGGGGAGTGCCCCATCAGACGCTTGCTGTGGTGGCAGGGGCCTGAGGAGGTGGGGCCTGCAGCGGTACCTGACAGGGGCGGAGACGGCTGCCTCCACCACCGCCGCCACCATCGCCGCCACCGCGGGCGACAAAAGGAGAAAGCGGAGCGAGAGGCAAAAAGCCTACAGCACCCGGTATTCCCAGGAGCTCTCCCAGCCAGGACGTCTCCCATCCAAGTTCGAAACAGGCCCGACCCTGCTTAGCTTCCGAGATCCAGACTTGATCGGGCCCGTCTAGGCTGCTTTGGTAGTAGGTGTCGGTGGGTCGCGGGCTGCCTCTTGAGGCGCAGCTTAGCAGGCCCTTGGGCCTTACTGCCAGCCTAGCGGCCCGCCCGCCCTGGCAGGGCCCCGCCGGCCACCTAGGCAGAGGAACGGAGGTCTCGGTGATCGGGTGGTGGCGGAGGTGTTGGCGACCACCCAGCCCAGGGCGGGCGGGACCCAGCAAACGTTTCGGCGCTTGGCCTCCCACCCCAGATCCCGCAGGTCGCTCACAAGGATGTGGCCCCGGAGGCTTCAGGGCCCGGGGACTGCGGTCCCTTGGGCATCCCACCTGACCGCCCACGCTGCGCTAGGCGCTGCCCTGTCGCAGACCGGGCCAGCCTTCCTGCCCGATAGCAGCTGGCCCGAAGCCAGTGGGAGCCACCTTTGCGTTAGCAAAGCCCCTTACCCAGCAACGCCCCCCTTGCCCCCACACCACCGTCCGAGCTCAGGACCCCGCCCCAGGTGGCCGGCAGGCCCGCGGAAGCGGCCTGGGCCCTCTATCCCTCTCCGGCACACGGCCGCGGCGAAACGGTGGAGGGGGGGCTTTTTCCGGATGGAGCTGTGGAGAGACACCCACCGGCAGACAGGTGGCGGCGCCGGGGCTGGGCTCCAGTGGGGACCGCCAGGTGCAGGTCGAGGGGCTCGCGGGCCGCATGGACGGCACCCGGGTCCGCGGCCATGTCTGCTTCGAGTCAGGGGACGAACGGAGCATATGGTTTGCCGCTGCCTTCCAGGGACGCCTTCTGGCCGCCTGGCCGCTCAGGCAGGCGGGGAGCGCCCCATCAGACGCTTGCTGTGGTGGGAGGGTCCTGAGGAGGTGGGGCCTGCAGCGGTACCCGGCGGGGGCGGAGACGGCCGCCGCCACCACCGCCGCCACCGCCGCCGCCACCGCCGCCAACGCCACGACCACCGCGGTCGACAAAATGAGAAGGTGTGTAGCGGGAGGCAAAAAGCCTACAGCACCTGGCATTCCCAGGAGCTCTCCCGTCCGGGAGGTCTGCCATCCAACTACTAACCAGGCCCAACCCTGCTTAGCTTCCGAGATCGCGTCGAGATCGGGCCCGTCTAGGGTGGTTTGGCCGTAGACACTGGGGGGGTCGCGGGCTTCCACTTGAGGTGCAGCTTAGCAGGCTCTTGGGCCTTACCGCCGGCCCAGTGGCCCGCCCGCCCCGGCAGGGCCCCGCCGCCCGCCTAGGCAGGGGAACGGAGGTCTCGGGGACCAGGCGGTGGCAGAGGAGTTGGCGACCACCCAGGCCAGGGTGGGAGGGACCCAGGAAACATTTCGGCGCTTGGCCTCCCACCGCAGATCCCGCAGGTCGCTCACAGGGTTGTGGCCCCAGAGGCTTCAGGGCCCGGGGCCTGCGGTCCCTTGTGCATCCCACCTGACCGCCCACGCTGCGCTAGGCGCAGCCCTGTCGCAGACCGGGCCGGCCCTCCTGCCCGACAGCAGCTGGCCCGAAGCCAGTGGGAGCCACCATTGAGTTGGCAAAGCCCCTTAGACCCAGCAACTCCACCCTTGCCCCCACACCACCGTCCGACCTCAGGACCCCGCCCCTGGTGGCCGGCAGTCCCGCGGATGTGGCCTGGGCCCTCTATCCCTCTCCGGCACCCGGCCGTGGCGAAACGGTGGAGGGGGGGCTTTTTCCGCATGGAGCTTTGGAGAGACACCCACCGGCAGACAGGTGGCGGCGCCGGGGCTGGATCCAGTGGGGACCGCCAGGTGCAGGTCGAGGGGCTCGCGGGCCGCATGGACGGCACCCGGGTCCGCGGCCATTTCTGCTTCGAGTCAGGGGACGAACGGAGCATATGGTGTGCCGCTGCCTTCCAGGGACGCCTTCTGGCCGCCTGGCCGCTCAGGCAGGCGGGGAGCGCCCCATCAGACGCTTGCTGTGGTGGGAGGGTCCTGAGGATGTGGGGCCTGCAGCGGTACCCGGCGGGGGCGGAGACGGCCGCCGCCACCACCGCCGCCACCGCCACGACCGCCGCGGTCGACAAAATGAGAAGGTGTGTAGCGGGAGGCAAAAGGCCTACAGCACCTGGCGTTCCAGGGAGCTCTCCCGTCCGGGAAGTCTGCCATCCAACTACTAACCAGGCCCAACCCTGCTTAGCTTCCGAGATCGAGTCGAGATCGGGCCCGTCTAGGGTGGTTTGGCCGTAGACACTGGGGTGGTCGCGGGCTGCCTCTTGAGGTGCAGTTTAGCAGGCCCTTGGGCCTTACCGCCGGCCCAGCGGCCCGCCCGCCCTGGCAGGGCCCCGCCGCCCGCCTAGGCGGGGGAACGGAGGTTTCGGCGACCGGGGGGTGGCGGAGGAGTTGGCGACCTCCCAGCGCAGGGCGGGTGGGACACAGCAAGCTTTTCGGCGCTTCGTGCCCCGCCCCAGATCCCACAGGCCGCTCACAGGGACGTAGCCCCGGAGGCTTCAGGGCCCGGGGTCGGCGGTGCCTCGGGCATCCCACCTGCGCGCCCACGCTGTGGTAGGCGTAGCTCAGAGGCAGACTGGTCCGACCCTCCTGTCCTACAGCAGCTGGCCCGAAGCCACTGGGAGCCACCATTGAGTTGGCACGGCCCCTTAGACACAGCAAGGCCACCCTTGCCCCGACGCCACCGTCCGAGCTCAGGACCTCGTCCCAGGTGGCCGGCAGGTCCGGGGAAGTGGCCTGGGCCCTCGATCCTGCTCCTGCCCACGGCCGCGGCGAAGGGGCAGAAGGGGTGCTTTTTCCGGATGGAGCTGTGGAGAGACACCCCGGAAGACAGGTGGCGGTGCCGGGGCTGGACTCCAGTGGCTGCGGCCAGGTGCAGCTCGCGGGGCTCGCGGGCCGAACGGACGGCACCTGGGTCCGCGGCCATGTCTGGGTGACGTCAGGCCGCCCCCTGGAGCGGCTGGTGTGTCGCTGCCTTCCAGGGACGCCTTCTGGCCGCCTGGCCGGTCTGGCAGGTGGGGAGTGCCCCATCAGACGCTTGCTGTGGTGGGAGGGGCCTGAGGAGGTGGGGCCTGCAGCGGTACCTGGTACCCGGCGGGGGCGGAGACGGCCGCCGCCGCCGCCGCCGCCACCGCGGGCGACAAAAGGAGAAAGCGGAGCGGAAGGCAAAAATCCTACAGCACCCGGTATTCCCAGGAGCTCTCCCATCCAGGAGGTCTCCCATCCAAGTTCGAACCAGGCCCGACCCTGCTTAGCTTCCGAGATCCAGACTTGATCGGGCCCGTCTAGGCTGGTTTGACAGTAGGTGTCAGTGGGTCGCAGGCTGCCTCTTGAGGCGCAGCTTAGCAGGCCCATGGGACTTACCGCCAGCCCAGCGGCCCGCCCGCCTAGGCAGAGGAACGGAGGTCTCGGGGACCAGGTGGTGTCGGAGGTTTTGGCGACCACCCAGCCCAGGGCGGGAGGGACCCAGGAAACGTTTCGGCGCTTGGCCTCCCACCCCGGATCCCGCAGGTCGCTCACAGGGATGTGGCCCCGGAGGCTTCAGGGCCCGGGGCCTGCGGTCCTTTGGGCATCCCACCTGACTGCCCACGCTGCGCTAGGCGCAGCCCTGTCGCAGACCGGGCCGGCCTTCCTGCCCGACAGCAGCTGGCCCGAAGCCAGTGGGAGCCACCGTTGAGTTGGCAAAGCCCCTTAGACCCAGCAACGCCACCCTTGCCTCCACACCACCGTCCGAGCTCAGGACACCGGCCCAGGTGGACGGCAGGCCCGCGGAAGCGGCCTGCGCCCTCTATCCCTCTCCGGCACCAGGCCACGGCGAAACGGTGGAGGGGGGGCTTTTTCCGGATGGAGCTGTGGAGAGACACCCCCCGGCAGACAGGTGGCGGCGCCGGGGCTGGGCTCCAGTGGGGGCCGCCAGGTGCAGGTCGAGGGGCTCGCGGGCCGCATGGACGGCACCCAGGTCCGCGGCCATGTCTGCTTCGAGTCAGGGGACCAACGGAGCGTCTGGTGTGCCGCTGCCTTCCAGGGACGACTTCTGGCCGCCTGGCCGCTCAGGCAGGCGGGGAGCGCCCCATCAGACGCTTGCTGTGGTGGGAGGGTCCTGAGGAGGTGGGGCCTGCAGCGGTACCCGGCGGGGGCGGAGACGGCCGCCGCCACCACCGCCGCCACCGCCGCCACCGCCACGACCGCCACGGTCGACAAAAGGAGAAGGTGTGTAGCGGGAGGCAAAAAGCCTACAGCACCTGGCGTTCCCAGGAGCTCTCCCGTCCGAGAGGTCTCCCATCCAACTACTAACCAGGCCCAACCCTGCTTAGCTTCCGAGATCGAGTCGAGATCGGGCCCGTCTAGGGTGGTTTGGCCGTAGACACTGGGGGGGTCGCGGGCTTCCACTTGAGGCGCAGCTTAGCAGGTGCTTGGGACTTACCGCCGGCCCAGTGGCCCGCCCGCCCCGGCAGGGCCCCGCCGCCCGCCTAGGCAGGGGAACGGAGGTCTCGGGGACCAGGCGGTGGCAGAGGAGTTGGCGACCACCCAGCCCAGGGCGGGAGGGACCCAGGAAACGTTTCGGCGCTTGGCCTCCCACCGCAGAGTCCGCAGGTCGCTCACAGGGATGTGGCCCCGGAGGCTTCAGGGCCCGGGGCCTGCGGTCCCTTGTGCATCCCACCTGACCGCCCACGCTGCGCTAGGCGCAGCCCAGCCGCAGACCGGGCCGGCCCTCCTGCCCGACAGCAGCTGGCCCGAAGCCAGTGGGAGCCACCATTGAGTTGGCAAAGCCCCTTAGACCCAGCAACGCCACCCTTGCCCCCACACCACCGTCCGAGCTCTGTACCCCGGCCCAGGGGGCCGGCAGGCCCGGGGAAGCGGCCTGGGCCCTCGATCCTGCTCCCGCCCACGGCCGAGGCGAAGCGGCGGAGGGGGTGCTTTTTCCGGATGGAGCTGTGGAGAGACACCCTGGAAGACAGGTGGTGGAGCCGGGCCTGGGCTCCTGTGGCTGCGGCCAGGTGTAGCTCGCGGGGCTCACGGACCGAACGGACGGCACCCGGGTCCGCGGCCATGTCTGGGTGACGTCAGGCCGCCCCTGGAGCGTCTGGTGTGCCGCTGCCTTCCAGGGACGCCTTCTGGCCGCCTGGCCAGTCAGGCAGGTGGGGAGTGCCCCATCAGACGCTTGCTGTGGTGGGAGGGGCCAGAGGAGGTGGGGCCTGCAGTGGTACCTGGTACCCAGCAGGCGTGGAGACGGCCGCCGCCACTGACACCGCGGGCGACAAAAGGAGAAAGCGGAGCGGGAGGCAAAAAGCGTACAGCACCCGGCATTCCCAGGAGCTCTCCCATCCAGGAGGTCTCCCATCCAAGTTCTAACCAGGCCCGACCCTGCTTAGCTTCCGAGATCCAGACTTGATTGGGCCCGTCTAGGCTGCTTTGGCAGTAGGTGTCAGTGGGTCGCGGGCTGCCTCTTGAGGCGCAGCTTAGCAGGCCCTTGCGCCTTACCGCAAGCCCAGCGGCCCGCCCGCCCTGGCAGGGCCCCGCCGCCCGTCTAGGCAGAGGAACGGAGGTCTCGGGGACCGGTTGCTGGCGCGAGGTGTTGGCGACCACCCAGCCCAGGGCGGGCGGGACCCAGGAAACGTTTCGTCGCTTGGCCTCCCACCCCAGATCCCGCAGGTCGCTCACAAGGATGTGGCCCCGGAGGCTTCAGGGCCCGGGGCCTGCGGTCCTTTGGGCATCTCACCTGCCTGCCCTCGCTGCGCTAGGCGCAGCCCTGTCGCAGACCGGGCCGGCCTTCCTGCCCGACAGCAGCTGGCCTGAAACCAGTGGGAGCCACCGTTGAGTTGGCAAAGCCCCTTAGACCCAGCAACGCCACCCTTGCCCCCACACCACCGTCCGAGCTCTGTACCCCGGCCCAGGTGGCCGGCAGGCCTGCGGAAGCGGCCTGGGCCCTCTATCCCTCTCCGGCACACGGCCGCGGCGAAACGGTGGAGGGGGGCTTTTTCCGGATGGAGCTGTGGAGAGACACCCCGGAAGACAGGTGGCGGCGCCGGGGCTGGGCTCCAGTGGCTGCGGCCAGCTGCAGCTCGTGGGGCTCGGGGGCCGAACGGACGGCACCCGGGTCCGCGGCCATGTCTGGGTGACGTCAGGCCGCCACCCGGAGCAGCTGGTGTGCCGCTGCCTTCCAGGGACGCCTTCTGGCCGCCTGGCCGGTCAGGCAGGTGGGGAGTGCCCCATCAGACGCTTGCTGTGGTGGCAGGGGCCTGAGGAGGTGGGGCCTGCAGCGGTACCTGACAGGGGCGGAGACGGCTGCCTCCACCACCGCCGCCACCATCGCCGCCACCGCGGGCGACAAAAGGAGAAAGCGGAGCGAGAGGCAAAAAGCCTACAGCACCCGGTATTCCCAGGAGCTCTCCCAGCCAGGACGTCTCCCATCCAAGTTCGAAACAGGCCCGACCCTGCTTAGCTTCCGAGATCCAGACTTGATCGGGCCCGTCTAGGCTGCTTTGGTAGTAGGTGTCGGTGGGTCGCGGGCTGCCTCTTGAGGCGCAGCTTAGCAGGCCCTTGGGCCTTACTGCCAGCCTAGCGGCCCGCCCGCCCTGGCAGGGCCCCGCCGGCCACCTAGGCAGAGGAACGGAGGTCTCGGTGATCGGGTGGTGGCGGAGGTGTTGGCGACCACCCAGCCCAGGGCGGGCGGGACCCAGCAAACGTTTCGGCGCTTGGCCTCCCACCCCAGATCCCGCAGGTCGCTCACAAGGATGTGGCCCCGGAGGCTTCAGGGCCCGGGGACTGCGGTCCCTTGGGCATCCCACCTGACCGCCCACGCTGCGCTAGGCGCTGCCCTGTCGCAGACCGGGCCAGCCTTCCTGCCCGATAGCAGCTGGCCCGAAGCCAGTGGGAGCCACCTTTGCGTTAGCAAAGCCCCTTACCCAGCAACGCCCCCCTTGCCCCCACACCACCGTCCGAGCTCAGGACCCCGCCCCAGGTGGCCGGCAGGCCCGCGGAAGCGGCCTGGGCCCTCTATCCCTCTCCGGCACACGGCCGCGGCGAAACGGTGGAGGGGGGGCTTTTTCCGGATGGAGCTGTGGAGAGACACCCACCGGCAGACAGGTGGCGGCGCCGGGGCTGGGCTCCAGTGGGGACCGCCAGGTGCAGGTCGAGGGGCTCGCGGGCCGCATGGACGGCACCCGGGTCCGCGGCCATGTCTGCTTCGAGTCAGGGGACGAACGGAGCATATGGTTTGCCGCTGCCTTCCAGGGACGCCTTCTGGCCGCCTGGCCGCTCAGGCAGGCGGGGAGCGCCCCATCAGACGCTTGCTGTGGTGGGAGGGTCCTGAGGAGGTGGGGCCTGCAGCGGTACCCGGCGGGGGCGGAGACGGCCGCCGCCACCACCGCCGCCACCGCCGCCGCCACCGCCGCCAACGCCACGACCACCGCGGTCGACAAAATGAGAAGGTGTGTAGCGGGAGGCAAAAAGCCTACAGCACCTGGCATTCCCAGGAGCTCTCCCGTCCGGGAGGTCTGCCATCCAACTACTAACCAGGCCCAACCCTGCTTAGCTTCCGAGATCGCGTCGAGATCGGGCCCGTCTAGGGTGGTTTGGCCGTAGACACTGGGGGGGTCGCGGGCTTCCACTTGAGGTGCAGCTTAGCAGGCTCTTGGGCCTTACCGCCGGCCCAGTGGCCCGCCCGCCCCGGCAGGGCCCCGCCGCCCGCCTAGGCAGGGGAACGGAGGTCTCGGGGACCAGGCGGTGGCAGAGGAGTTGGCGACCACCCAGGCCAGGGTGGGAGGGACCCAGGAAACATTTCGGCGCTTGGCCTCCCACCGCAGATCCCGCAGGTCGCTCACAGGGTTGTGGCCCCAGAGGCTTCAGGGCCCGGGGCCTGCGGTCCCTTGTGCATCCCACCTGACCGCCCACGCTGCGCTAGGCGCAGCCCTGTCGCAGACCGGGCCGGCCCTCCTGCCCGACAGCAGCTGGCCCGAAGCCAGTGGGAGCCACCATTGAGTTGGCAAAGCCCCTTAGACCCAGCAACTCCACCCTTGCCCCCACACCACCGTCCGACCTCAGGACCCCGCCCCTGGTGGCCGGCAGTCCCGCGGATGTGGCCTGGGCCCTCTATCCCTCTCCGGCACCCGGCCGTGGCGAAACGGTGGAGGGGGGGCTTTTTCCGCATGGAGCTTTGGAGAGACACCCACCGGCAGACAGGTGGCGGCGCCGGGGCTGGATCCAGTGGGGACCGCCAGGTGCAGGTCGAGGGGCTCGCGGGCCGCATGGACGGCACCCGGGTCCGCGGCCATTTCTGCTTCGAGTCAGGGGACGAACGGAGCATATGGTGTGCCGCTGCCTTCCAGGGACGCCTTCTGGCCGCCTGGCCGCTCAGGCAGGCGGGGAGCGCCCCATCAGACGCTTGCTGTGGTGGGAGGGTCCTGAGGAGGTGGGGCCTGCAGCGGTACCCGGCGGGGGCGGAGACGGCCGCCGCCACCACCGCCGCCACCGCCACGACCGCCGCGGTCGACAAAATGAGAAGGTGTGTAGCGGGAGGCAAAAGGCCTACAGCACCTGGCGTTCCAGGGAGCTCTCCCGTCCGGGAAGTCTGCCATCCAACTACTAACCAGGCCCAACCCTGCTTAGCTTCCGAGATCGAGTCGAGATCGGGCCCGTCTAGGGTGGTTTGGCCGTAGACACTGGGGTGGTCGCGGGCTGCCTCTTGAGGTGCAGTTTAGCAGGCCCTTGGGCCTTACCGCCGGCCCAGCGGCCCGCCCGCCCTGGCAGGGCCCCGCCGCCCGCCTAGGCGGGGGAACGGAGGTTTCGGCGACCGGGGGGTGGCGGAGGAGTTGGCGACCTCCCAGCGCAGGGCGGGTGGGACACAGCAAGCTTTTCGGCGCTTCGTGCCCCGCCCCAGATCCCACAGGCCGCTCACAGGGACGTAGCCCCGGAGGCTTCAGGGCCCGGGGTCGGCGGTGCCTCGGGCATCCCACCTGCGCGCCCACGCTGTGGTAGGCGTAGCTCAGAGGCAGACTGGTCCGACCCTCCTGTCCTACAGCAGCTGGCCCGAAGCCACTGGGAGCCACCATTGAGTTGGCACGGCCCCTTAGACACAGCAAGGCCACCCTTGCCCCGACGCCACCGTCCGAGCTCAGGACCTCGTCCCAGGTGGCCGGCAGGTCCGGGGAAGTGGCCTGGGCCCTCGATCCTGCTCCTGCCCACGGCCGCGGCGAAGGGGCAGAAGGGGTGCTTTTTCCGGATGGAGCTGTGGAGAGACACCCCGGAAGACAGGTGGCGGTGCCGGGGCTGGACTCCAGTGGCTGCGGCCAGGTGCAGCTCGCGGGGCTCGCGGGCCGAACGGACGGCACCTGGGTCCGCGGCCATGTCTGGGTGACGTCAGGCCGCCCCCTGGAGCGGCTGGTGTGTCGCTGCCTTCCAGGGACGCCTTCTGGCCGCCTGGCCGGTCTGGCAGGTGGGGAGTGCCCCATCAGACGCTTGCTGTGGTGGGAGGGGCCTGAGGAGGTGGGGCCTGCAGCGGTACCTGGTACCCGGCGGGGGCGGAGACGGCCGCCGCCGCCGCCGCCGCCACCGCGGGCGACAAAAGGAGAAAGCGGAGCGGAAGGCAAAAATCCTACAGCACCCGGTATTCCCAGGAGCTCTCCCATCCAGGAGGTCTCCCATCCAAGTTCGAACCAGGCCCGACCCTGCTTAGCTTCCGAGATCCAGACTTGATCGGGCCCGTCTAGGCTGGTTTGACAGTAGGTGTCAGTGGGTCGCAGGCTGCCTCTTGAGGCGCAGCTTAGCAGGCCCATGGGACTTACCGCCAGCCCAGCGGCCCGCCCGCCTAGGCAGAGGAACGGAGGTCTCGGGGACCAGGTGGTGTCGGAGGTTTTGGCGACCACCCAGCCCAGGGCGGGAGGGACCCAGGAAACGTTTCGGCGCTTGGCCTCCCACCCCGGATCCCGCAGGTCGCTCACAGGGATGTGGCCCCGGAGGCTTCAGGGCCCGGGGCCTGCGGTCCTTTGGGCATCCCACCTGACTGCCCACGCTGCGCTAGGCGCAGCCCTGTCGCAGACCGGGCCGGCCTTCCTGCCCGACAGCAGCTGGCCCGAAGCCAGTGGGAGCCACCGTTGAGTTGGCAAAGCCCCTTAGACCCAGCAACGCCACCCTTGCCTCCACACCACCGTCCGAGCTCAGGACACCGGCCCAGGTGGACGGCAGGCCCGCGGAAGCGGCCTGCGCCCTCTATCCCTCTCCGGCACCAGGCCACGGCGAAACGGTGGAGGGGGGGCTTTTTCCGGATGGAGCTGTGGAGAGACACCCCCCGGCAGACAGGTGGCGGCGCCGGGGCTGGGCTCCAGTGGGGGCCGCCAGGTGCAGGTCGAGGGGCTCGCGGGCCGCATGGACGGCACCCAGGTCCGCGGCCATGTCTGCTTCGAGTCAGGGGACCAACGGAGCGTCTGGTGTGCCGCTGCCTTCCAGGGACGACTTCTGGCCGCCTGGCCGCTCAGGCAGGCGGGGAGCGCCCCATCAGACGCTTGCTGTGGTGGGAGGGTCCTGAGGAGGTGGGGCCTGCAGCGGTACCCGGCGGGGGCGGAGACGGCCGCCGCCACCACCGCCGCCACCGCCGCCACCGCCACGACCGCCACGGTCGACAAAAGGAGAAGGTGTGTAGCGGGAGGCAAAAAGCCTACAGCACCTGGCGTTCCCAGGAGCTCTCCCGTCCGGGAGGTCTCCCATCCAACTACTAACCAGGCCCAACCCTGCTTAGCTTCCGAGATCGAGTCGAGATCGGGCCCGTCTAGGGTGGTTTGGCCGTAGACACTGGGGGGGTCGCGGGCTTCCACTTGAGGCGCAGCTTAGCAGGTGCTTGGGACTTACCGCCGGCCCAGTGGCCCGCCCGCCCCGGCAGGGCCCCGCCGCCCGCCTAGGCAGGGGAACGGAGGTCTCGGGGACCAGGCGGTGGCAGAGGAGTTGGCGACCACCCAGCCCAGGGCGGGAGGGACCCAGGAAACGTTTCGGCGCTTGGCCTCCCACCGCAGAGTCCGCAGGTCGCTCACAGGGATGTGGCCCCGGAGGCTTCAGGGCCCGGGGCCTGCGGTCCCTTGTGCATCCCACCTGACCGCCCACGCTGCGCTAGGCGCAGCCCAGCCGCAGACCGGGCCGGCCCTCCTGCCCGACAGCAGCTGGCCCGAAGCCAGTGGGAGCCACCATTGAGTTGGCAAAGCCCCTTAGACCCAGCAACGCCACCCTTGCCCCCACACCACCGTCCGAGCTCTGTACCCCGGCCCAGGGGGCCGGCAGGCCCGGGGAAGCGGCCTGGGCCCTCGATCCTGCTCCCGCCCACGGCCGAGGCGAAGCGGCGGAGGGGGTGCTTTTTCCGGATGGAGCTGTGGAGAGACACCCTGGAAGACAGGTGGTGGAGCCGGGCCTGGGCTCCTGTGGCTGCGGCCAGGTGTAGCTCGCGGGGCTCACGGACCGAACGGACGGCACCCGGGTCCGCGGCCATGTCTGGGTGACGTCAGGCCGCCCCTGGAGCGTCTGGTGTGCCGCTGCCTTCCAGGGACGCCTTCTGGCCGCCTGGCCAGTCAGGCAGGTGGGGAGTGCCCCATCAGACGCTTGCTGTGGTGGGAGGGGCCAGAGGAGGTGGGGCCTGCAGTGGTACCTGGTACCCAGCAGGCGTGGAGACGGCCGCCGCCACTGACACCGCGGGCGACAAAAGGAGAAAGCGGAGCGGGAGGCAAAAAGCGTACAGCACCCGGCATTCCCAGGAGCTCTCCCATCCAGGAGGTCTCCCATCCAAGTTCTAACCAGGCCCGACCCTGCTTAGCTTCCGAGATCCAGACTTGATTGGGCCCGTCTAGGCTGCTTTGGCAGTAGGTGTCAGTGGGTCGCGGGCTGCCTCTTGAGGCGCAGCTTAGCAGGCCCTTGCGCCTTACCGCAAGCCCAGCGGCCCGCCCGCCCTGGCAGGGCCCCGCCGCCCGTCTAGGCAGAGGAACGGAGGTCTCGGGGACCGGTTGCTGGCACGAGGTGTTGGCGACCACCCAGCCCAGGGCGGGCGGGACCCAGGAAACGTTTCGTCGCTTGGCCTCCCACCCCAGATCCCGCAGGTCGCTCACAAGGATGTGGCCCCGGAGGCTTCAGGGCCCGGGGCCTGCGGTCCTTTGGGCATCTCACCTGCCTGCCCTCGCTGCGCTAGGCGCAGCCCTGTCGCAGACCGGGCCGGCCTTCCTGCCCGACAGCAGCTGGCCTGAAACCAGTGGGAGCCACCGTTGAGTTGGCAAAGCCCCTTAGACCCAGCAACGCCACCCTTGCCCCCACACCACCGTCCGAGCTCTGTACCCCGGCCCAGGTGGCCGGCAGGCCTGCGGAAGCGGCCTGGGCCCTCTATCCCTCTCCGGCACACGGCCGCGGCGAAACGGTGGAGGGGGGCTTTTTCCGGATGGAGCTGTGGAGAGACACCCCGGAAGACAGGTGGCGGCGCCGGGGCTGGGCTCCAGTGGCTGCGGCCAGCTGCAGCTCGTGGGGCTCGGGGGCCGAACGGACGGCACCCGGGTCCGCGGCCATGTCTGGGTGACGTCAGGCCGCCACCCGGAGCAGCTGGTGTGCCGCTGCCTTCCAGGGACGCCTTCTGGCCGCCTGGCCGGTCAGGCAGGTGGGGAGTGCCCCATCAGACGCTTGCTGTGGTGGCAGGGGCCTGAGGAGGTGGGGCCTGCAGCGGTACCTGACAGGGGCGGAGACGGCTGCCTCCACCACCGCCGCCACCATCGCCGCCACCGCGGGCGACAAAAGGAGAAAGCGGAGCGAGAGGCAAAAAGCCTACAGCACCCGGTATTCCCAGGAGCTCTCCCAGCCAGGACGTCTCCCATCCAAGTTCGAAACAGGCCCGACCCTGCTTAGCTTCCGAGATCCAGACTTGATCGGGCCCGTCTAGGCTGCTTTGGTAGTAGGTGTCGGTGGGTCGCGGGCTGCCTCTTGAGGCGCAGCTTAGCAGGCCCTTGGGCCTTACTGCCAGCCTAGCGGCCCGCCCGCCCTGGCAGGGCCCCGCCGGCCACCTAGGCAGAGGAACGGAGGTCTCGGTGATCGGGTGGTGGCGGAGGTGTTGGCGACCACCCAGCCCAGGGCGGGCGGGACCCAGCAAACGTTTCGGCGCTTGGCCTCCCACCCCAGATCCCGCAGGTCGCTCACAAGGATGTGGCCCCGGAGGCTTCAGGGCCCGGGGACTGCGGTCCCTTGGGCATCCCACCTGACCGCCCACGCTGCGCTAGGCGCTGCCCTGTCGCAGACCGGGCCAGCCTTCCTGCCCGATAGCAGCTGGCCCGAAGCCAGTGGGAGCCACCTTTGCGTTAGCAAAGCCCCTTACCCAGCAACGCCCCCCTTGCCCCCACACCACCGTCCGAGCTCAGGACCCCGCCCCAGGTGGCCGGCAGGCCCGCGGAAGCGGCCTGGGCCCTCTATCCCTCTCCGGCACACGGCCGCGGCGAAACGGTGGAGGGGGGGCTTTTTCCGGATGGAGCTGTGGAGAGACACCCACCGGCAGACAGGTGGCGGCGCCGGGGCTGGGCTCCAGTGGGGACCGCCAGGTGCAGGTCGAGGGGCTCGCGGGCCGCATGGACGGCACCCGGGTCCGCGGCCATGTCTGCTTCGAGTCAGGGGACGAACGGAGCATATGGTTTGCCGCTGCCTTCCAGGGACGCCTTCTGGCCGCCTGGCCGCTCAGGCAGGCGGGGAGCGCCCCATCAGACGCTTGCTGTGGTGGGAGGGTCCTGAGGAGGTGGGGCCTGCAGCGGTACCCGGCGGGGGCGGAGACGGCCGCCGCCACCACCGCCGCCACCGCCGCCGCCACCGCCGCCAACGCCACGACCACCGCGGTCGACAAAATGAGAAGGTGTGTAGCGGGAGGCAAAAAGCCTACAGCACCTGGCATTCCCAGGAGCTCTCCCATCCGGGAGGTCTGCCATCCAACTACTAACCAGGCCCAACCCTGCTTAGCTTCCGAGATCGCGTCGAGATCGGGCCCGTCTAGGGTGGTTTGGCCGTAGACACTGGGGGGGTCGCGGGCTTCCACTTGAGGTGCAGCTTAGCAGGCTCTTGGGCCTTACCGCCGGCCCAGTGGCCCGCCCGCCCCGGCAGGGCCCCGCCGCCCGCCTAGGCAGGGGAACGGAGGTCTCGGGGACCAGGCGGTGGCAGAGGAGTTGGCGACCACCCAGGCCAGGGTGGGAGGGACCCAGGAAACATTTCGGCGCTTGGCCTCCCACCGCAGATCCCGCAGGTCGCTCACAGGGTTGTGGCCCCAGAGGCTTCAGGGCCCGGGGCCTGCGGTCCCTTGTGCATCCCACCTGACCGCCCACGCTGCGCTAGGCGCAGCCCTGTCGCAGACCGGGCCGGCCCTCCTGCCCGACAGCAGCTGGCCCGAAGCCAGTGGGAGCCACCATTGAGTTGGCAAAGCCCCTTAGACCCAGCAACTCCACCCTTGCCCCCACACCACCGTCCGACCTCAGGACCCCGCCCCTGGTGGCCGGCAGTCCCGCGGATGTGGCCTGGGCCCTCTATCCCTCTCCGGCACCCGGCCGTGGCGAAACGGTGGAGGGGGGGCTTTTTCCGCATGGAGCTTTGGAGAGACACCCACCGGCAGACAGGTGGCGGCGCCGGGGCTGGATCCAGTGGGGACCGCCAGGTGCAGGTCGAGGGGCTCGCGGGCCGCATGGACGGCACCCGGGTCCGCGGCCATTTCTGCTTCGAGTCAGGGGACGAACGGAGCATATGGTGTGCCGCTGCCTTCCAGGGACGCCTTCTGGCCGCCTGGCCGCTCAGGCAGGCGGGGAGCGCCCCATCAGACGCTTGCTGTGGTGGGAGGGTCCTGAGGAGGTGGGGCCTGCAGCGGTACCCGGCGGGGGCGGAGACGGCCGCCGCCACCACCGCCGCCACCGCCACGACCGCCGCGGTCGACAAAATGAGAAGGTGTGTAGCGGGAGGCAAAAGGCCTACAGCACCTGGCGTTCCAGGGAGCTCTCCCGTCCGGGAAGTCTGCCATCCAACTACTAACCAGGCCCAACCCTGCTTAGCTTCCGAGATCGAGTCGAGATCGGGCCCGTCTAGGGTGGTTTGGCCGTAGACACTGGGGTGGTCGCGGGCTGCCTCTTGAGGTGCAGTTTAGCAGGCCCTTGGGCCTTACCGCCGGCCCAGCGGCCCGCCCGCCCTGGCAGGGCCCCGCCGCCCGCCTAGGCGGGGGAACGGAGGTTTCGGCGACCGGGGGGTGGCGGAGGAGTTGGCGACCTCCCAGCGCAGGGCGGGTGGGACACAGCAAGCTTTTCGGCGCTTCGTGCCCCGCCCCAGATCCCACAGGCCGCTCACAGGGACGTAGCCCCGGAGGCTTCAGGGCCCGGGGTCGGCGGTGCCTCGGGCATCCCACCTGCGCGCCCACGCTGTGGTAGGCGTAGCTCAGAGGCAGACTGGTCCGACCCTCCTGTCCTACAGCAGCTGGCCCGAAGCCACTGGGAGCCACCATTGAGTTGGCACGGCCCCTTAGACACAGCAAGGCCACCCTTGCCCCGACGCCACCGTCCGAGCTCAGGACCTCGTCCCAGGTGGCCGGCAGGTCCGGGGAAGTGGCCTGGGCCCTCGATCCTGCTCCTGCCCACGGCCGCGGCGAAGGGGCAGAAGGGGTGCTTTTTCCGGATGGAGCTGTGGAGAGACACCCCGGAAGACAGGTGGCGGTGCCGGGGCTGGACTCCAGTGGCTGCGGCCAGGTGCAGCTCGCGGGGCTCGCGGGCCGAACGGACGGCACCTGGGTCCGCGGCCATGTCTGGGTGACGTCAGGCCGCCCCCTGGAGCGGCTGGTGTGTCGCTGCCTTCCAGGGACGCCTTCTGGCCGCCTGGCCGGTCTGGCAGGTGGGGAGTGCCCCATCAGACGCTTGCTGTGGTGGGAGGGGCCTGAGGAGGTGGGGCCTGCAGCGGTACCTGGTACCCGGCGGGGGCGGAGACGGCCGCCGCCGCCGCCACCGCGGGCGACAAAAGGAGAAAGCGGAGCGGAAGGCAAAAATCCTACAGCACCCGGTATTCCCAGGAGCTCTCCCATCCAGGAGGTCTCCCATCCAAGTTCGAACCAGGCCCGACCCTGCTTAGCTTCCGAGATCCAGACTTGATCGGGCCCGTCTAGGCTGGTTTGACAGTAGGTGTCAGTGGGTCGCAGGCTGCCTCTTGAGGCGCAGCTTAGCAGGCCCATGGGACTTACCGCCAGCCCAGCGGCCCGCCCGCCTAGGCAGAGGAACGGAGGTCTCGGGGACCAGGTGGTGTCGGAGGTTTTGGCGACCACCCAGCCCAGGGCGGGAGGGACCCAGGAAACGTTTCGGCGCTTGGCCTCCCACCCCGGATCCCGCAGGTCGCTCACAGGGATGTGGCCCCGGAGGCTTCAGGGCCCGGGGCCTGCGGTCCTTTGGGCATCCCACCTGACTGCCCACGCTGCGCTAGGCGCAGCCCTGTCGCAGACCGGGCCGGCCTTCCTGCCCGACAGCAGCTGGCCCGAAGCCAGTGGGAGCCACCGTTGAGTTGGCAAAGCCCCTTAGACCCAGCAACGCCACCCTTGCCTCCACACCACCGTCCGAGCTCAGGACACCGGCCCAGGTGGACGGCAGGCCCGCGGAAGCGGCCTGCGCCCTCTATCCCTCTCCGGCACCAGGCCACGGCGAAACGGTGGAGGGGGGGCTTTTTCCGGATGGAGCTGTGGAGAGACACCCCCCGGCAGACAGGTGGCGGCGCCGGGGCTGGGCTCCAGTGGGGGCCGCCAGGTGCAGGTCGAGGGGCTCGCGGGCCGCATGGACGGCACCCAGGTCCGCGGCCATGTCTGCTTCGAGTCAGGGGACCAACGGAGCGTCTGGTGTGCCGCTGCCTTCCAGGGACGACTTCTGGCCGCCTGGCCGCTCAGGCAGGCGGGGAGCGCCCCATCAGACGCTTGCTGTGGTGGGAGGGTCCTGAGGAGGTGGGGCCTGCAGCGGTACCCGGCGGGGGCGGAGACGGCCGCCGCCACCACCGCCGCCACCGCCGCCACCGCCACGACCGCCACGGTCGACAAAAGGAGAAGGTGTGTAGCGGGAGGCAAAAAGCCTACAGCACCTGGCGTTCCCAGGAGCTCTCCCGTCCGGGAGGTCTCCCATCCAACTACTAACCAGGCCCAACCCTGCTTAGCTTCCGAGATCGAGTCGAGATCGGGCCCGTCTAGGGTGGTTTGGCCGTAGACACTGGGGGGGTCGCGGGCTTCCACTTGAGGCGCAGCTTAGCAGGTGCTTGGGACTTACCGCCGGCCCAGTGGCCCGCCCGCCCCGGCAGGGCCCCGCCGCCCGCCTAGGCAGGGGAACGGAGGTCTCGGGGACCAGGCGGTGGCAGAGGAGTTGGCGACCACCCAGCCCAGGGCGGGAGGGACCCAGGAAACGTTTCGGCGCTTGGCCTCCCACCGCAGAGTCCGCAGGTCGCTCACAGGGATGTGGCCCCGGAGGCTTCAGGGCCCGGGGCCTGCGGTCCCTTGTGCATCCCACCTGACCGCCCACGCTGCGCTAGGCGCAGCCCAGCCGCAGACCGGGCCGGCCCTCCTGCCCGACAGCAGCTGGCCCGAAGCCAGTGGGAGCCACCATTGAGTTGGCAAAGCCCCTTAGACCCAGCAACGCCACCCTTGCCCCCACACCACCGTCCGAGCTCTGTACCCCGGCCCAGGGGGCCGGCAGGCCCGGGGAAGCGGCCTGGGCCCTCGATCCTGCTCCCGCCCACGGCCGAGGCGAAGCGGCGGAGGGGGTGCTTTTTCCGGATGGAGCTGTGGAGAGACACCCTGGAAGACAGGTGGTGGAGCCGGGCCTGGGCTCCTGTGGCTGCGGCCAGGTGTAGCTCGCGGGGCTCACGGACCGAACGGACGGCACCCGGGTCCGCGGCCATGTCTGGGTGACGTCAGGCCGCCCCTGGAGCGTCTGGTGTGCCGCTGCCTTCCAGGGACGCCTTCTGGCCGCCTGGCCAGTCAGGCAGGTGGGGAGTGCCCCATCAGACGCTTGCTGTGGTGGGAGGGGCCAGAGGAGGTGGGGCCTGCAGTGGTACCTGGTACCCAGCAGGCGTGGAGACGGCCGCCGCCACTGACACCGCGGGCGACAAAAGGAGAAAGCGGAGCGGGAGGCAAAAAGCGTACAGCACCCGGCATTCCCAGGAGCTCTCCCATCCAGGAGGTCTCCCATCCAAGTTCTAACCAGGCCCGACCCTGCTTAGCTTCCGAGATCCAGACTTGATTGGGCCCGTCTAGGCTGCTTTGGCAGTAGGTGTCAGTGGGTCGCGGGCTGCCTCTTGAGGCGCAGCTTAGCAGGCCCTTGCGCCTTACCGCAAGCCCAGCGGCCCGCCCGCCCTGGCAGGGCCCCGCCGCCCGTCTAGGCAGAGGAACGGAGGTCTCGGGGACCGGTTGCTGGCACGAGGTGTTGGCGACCACCCAGCCCAGGGCGGGCGGGACCCAGGAAACGTTTCGTCGCTTGGCCTCCCACCCCAGATCCCGCAGGTCGCTCACAAGGATGTGGCCCCGGAGGCTTCAGGGCCCGGGGCCTGCGGTCCTTTGGGCATCTCACCTGCCTGCCCTCGCTGCGCTAGGCGCAGCCCTGTCGCAGACCGGGCCGGCCTTCCTGCCCGACAGCAGCTGGCCTGAAGCCAGTGGGAGCCACCGTTGAGTTGGCAAAGCCCCTTAGACCCAGCAACGCCACCCTTGCCCCCACACCACCGTCCGAGCTCTGTACCCCGGCCCAGGTGGCCGGCAGGCCTGCGGAAGCGGCCTGGGCCCTCTATCCCTCTCCGGCACACGGCCGCGGCGAAACGGTGGAGGGGGGCTTTTTCCGGATGGAGCTGTGGAGAGACACCCCGGAAGACAGGTGGCGGCGCCGGGGCTGGGCTCCAGTGGCTGCGGCCAGCTGCAGCTCGTGGGGCTCGGGGGCCGAAAGGACGGCACCCGGGTCCGCGGCCATGTCTGGGTGACGTCAGGCCGCCACCCGGAGCAGCTGGTGTGCCGCTGCCTTCCAGGGACGCCTTCTGGCCGCCTGGCCGGTCAGGCAGGTGGGGAGTGCCCCATCAGACGCTTGCTGTGGTGGCAGGGGCCTGAGGAGGTGGGGCCTGCAGCGGTACCTGACAGGGGCGGAGACGGCTGCCTCCACCACCGCCGCCACCATCGCCGCCACCGCGGGCGACAAAAGGAGAAAGCGGAGCGAGAGGCAAAAAGCCTACAGCACCCGGTATTCCCAGGAGCTCTCCCAGCCAGGACGTCTCCCATCCAAGTTCGAAACAGGCCCGACCCTGCTTAGCTTCCGAGATCCAGACTTGATCGGGCCCGTCTAGGCTGCTTTGGTAGTAGGTGTCGGTGGGTGGCGGGCTGCCTCTTGAGGCGCAGCTTAGCAGGCCCTTGGGCCTTACTGCCAGCCTAGCGGCCCGCCCGCCCTGGCAGGGCCCCGCCGGCCACCTAGGCAGAGGAACGGAGGTCTCGGTGATCGGGTGGTGGCGGAGGTGTTGGCGACCACCCAGCCCAGGGCGGGCGGGACCCAGCAAACGTTTCGGCGCTTGGCCTCCCACCCCAGATCCCGCAGGTCGCTCACAAGGATGTGGCCCCGGAGGCTTCAGGGCCCGGGGACTGCGGTCCCTTGGGCATCCCACCTGCCCGCCCACGCTGCGCTAGGCGCTGCCCTGTCGCAGACCGGGCCAGCCTTCCTGCCCGATAGCAGCTGGCCCGAAGCCAGTGGGAGCCACCTTTGCGTTAGCAAAGCCCCTTACCCAGCAACGCCCCCCTTGCCCCCACACCACCGTCCGAGCTCAGGACCCCGCCCCAGGTGGCCGGCAGGCCCGCGGAAGCGGCCTGCGCCCTCTATCCCTCTCCGGCACCAGGCCACGGCGAAACGGTGGAGGGGGGGCTTTTTCCGGATGGAGCTGTGGAGAGACACCCCCCGGCAGACAGGTGGCGGTGCCGGGGCTGGGCTCCAGTGGGGGCCGCCAGGTGCAGGTCGAGGGGCTCGCGGGCCGCATGGACGGCACCCAGGTCCGCGGCCATGTCTGCTTCGAGTCAGGGGACCAACGGAGCGTCTGGTGTGCCGCTGCCTTCCAGGGACGACTTCTGGCCGCCTGGCCGCTCAGGCAGGCGGGGAGCGCCCCATCAGACGCTTGCTGTGGTGGGAGGGTCCTGAGGAGGTGGGGCCTGCAGCGGTACCCGGCGGGGGCGGAGACGGCCGCCGCCACCACCGCCGCCACCGCCGCCACCGCCACGACCGCCACGGTCGACAAAAGGAGAAGGTGTGTAGCGGGAGGCAAAAAGCCTACAGCACCTGGCGTTCCCAGGAGCTCTCCCGTCCGAGAGGTCTCCCATCCAACTACTAACCAGGCCCAACCCTGCTTAGCTTCCGAGATCGAGTCGAGATCGGGCCCGTCTAGGGTGGTTTGGCCGTAGACACTGGGGGGGTCGCGGGCTTCCACTTGAGGCGCAGCTTAGCAGGCGCTTGGGACTTACCGCCGGCCCAGTGGCCCGCCCGCCCCGGCAGGGCCCCGCCGCCCGCCTAGGCAGGGGAACGGAGGTCTCGGGGACCAGGCGGTGGCAGAGGAGTTGGCGACCACCCAGCCCAGGGCGGGAGGGACCCAGGAAACGTTTCGGCGCTTGGCCTCCCACCGCAGAGTCCGCAGGTCGCTCACAGGGATGTGGCCCCGGAGGCTTCAGGGCCCGGGGCCTGCGGTCCCTTGTGCATCCCACCTGACCGCCCACGCTGCGCTAGGCGCAGCCCAGCCGCAGACCGGGCCGGCCCTCCTGCCCGACAGCAGCTGGCCCGAAGCCAGTGGGAGCCACCATTGAGTTGGCAAAGCCCCTTAGACCCAGCAACGCCACCCTTGCCCCCACACCACCGTCCGAGCTCTGTACCCCGGCCCAGGGGGCCGGCAGGCCCGGGGAAGCGGCCTGGGCCCTCGATCCTGCTCCCGCCCACGGCCGAGGCGAAGCGGCGGAGGGGGTGCTTTTTCCGGATGGAGCTGTGGAGAGACACCCTGGAAGACAGGTGGTGGAGCCGGGCCTGGGCTCCTGTGGCTGCGGCCAGGTGTAGCTCGCGGGGCTCACGGACCGAACGGACGGCACCCGGGTCCGCGGCCATGTCTGGGTGACGTCAGGCCGCCCCTGGAGCGTCTGGTGTGCCGCTGCCTTCCAGGGACGCCTTCTGGCCGCCTGGCCAGTCAGGCAGGTGGGGAGTGCCCCATCAGACGCTTGCTGTGGTGGGAGGGGCCAGAGGAGGTGGGGCCTGCAGTGGTACCTGGTACCCAGCAGGCGTGGAGACGGCCGCCGCCACTGACACCGCGGGCGACAAAAGGAGAAAGCGGAGCGGGAGGCAAAAAGCGTACAGCACCCGGCATTCCCAGGAGCTCTCCCATCCAGGAGGTCTCCCATCCAAGTTCTAACCAGGCCCGACCCTGCTTAGCTTCCGAGATCCAGACTTGATTGGGCCCGTCTAGGCTGCTTTGGCAGTAGGTGTCAGTGGGTCGCGGGCTGCCTCTTGAGGCGCAGCTTAGCAGGCCCTTGCGCCTTACCGCAAGCCCAGCGGCCCGCCCGCCCTGGCAGGGCCCCGCCGCCCGTCTAGGCAGAGGAACGGAGGTCTCGGGGACCGGTTGCTGGCGCGAGGTGTTGGCGACCACCCAGCCCAGGGCGGGCGGGACCCAGGAAACGTTTCGTCGCTTGGCCTCCCACCCCAGATCCCGCAGGTCGCTCACAAGGATGTGGCCCCGGAGGCTTCAGGGCCCGGGGCCTGCGGTCCTTTGGGCATCTCACCTGCCTGCCCTCGCTGCGCTAGGCGCAGCCCTGTCGCAGACCGGGCCGGCCTTCCTGCCCGACAGCAGCTGGCCTGAAGCCAGTGGGAGCCACCGTTGAGTTGGCAAAGCCCCTTAGACCCAGCAACGCCACCCTTGCCCCCACACCACCGTCCGAGCTCTGTACCCCGGCCCAGGTGGCCGGCAGGCCTGCGGAAGCGGCCTGGGCCCTCTATCCCTCTCCGGCACACGGCCGCGGCGAAACGGTGGAGGGGGGCTTTTTCCGGATGGAGCTGTGGAGAGACACCCCGGAAGACAGGTGGCGGCGCCGGGGCTGGGCTCCAGTGGCTGCGGCCAGCTGCAGCTCGTGGGGCTCGGGGGCCGAACGGACGGCACCCGGGTCCGCGGCCATGTCTGGGTGACGTCAGGCCGCCACCCGGAGCAGCTGGTGTGCCGCTGCCTTCCAGGGACGCCTTCTGGCCGCCTGGCCGGTCAGGCAGGTGGGGAGTGCCCCATCAGACGCTTGCTGTGGTGGCAGGGGCCTGAGGAGGTGGGGCCTGCAGCGGTACCTGACAGGGGCGGAGACGGCTGTCTCCACCACCGCCGCCACCATCGCCGCCACCGCGGGCGACAAAAGGAGAAAGCGGAGCGAGAGGCAAAAAGCCTACAGCACCCGGTATTCCCAGGAGCTCTCCCAGCCAGGACGTCTCCCATCCAAGTTCGAAACAGGCCCGACCCTGCTTAGCTTCCGAGATCCAGACTTGATCGGGCCCGTCTAGGCTGCTTTGGTAGTAGGTGTCGGTGGGTCGCGGGCTGCCTCTTGAGGCGCAGCTTAGCAGGCCCTTGGGCCTTACTGCCAGCCTAGCGGCCCGCCCGCCCTGGCAGGGCCCCGCCGGCCACCTAGGCAGAGGAACGGAGGTCTCGGTGATCGGGTGGTGGCGGAGGTGTTGGCGACCACCCAGCCCAGGGCGGGCGGGACCCAGCAAACGTTTCGGCGCTTGGCCTCCCACCCCAGATCCCGCAGGTCGCTCACAAGGATGTGGCCCCGGAGGCTTCAGGGCCCGGGGACTGCGGTCCCTTGGGCATCCCACCTGCCCGCCCACGCTGCGCTAGGCGCTGCCCTGTCGCAGACCGGGCCAGCCTTCCTGCCCGATAGCAGCTGGCCCGAAGCCAGTGGGAGCCACCTTTGCGTTAGCAAAGCCCCTTACTCAGCAACGCCCCCCTTGCCCCCACACCACCTTCCGAGCTCAGGACCCCGCCCCAGGTGGCCGGCAGGCCCGCGGAAGCGGCCTGGGCCCTCTATCCCTCTCCGGCACACGGCCGCGGCGAAACGGTGGAGGGGGGGCTTTTTCCGGATGGAGCTGTGGAGAGACACCCACCGGCAGACAGGTGGCGGCGCCGGGGCTGGGCTCCAGTGGGGACCGCCAGGTGCAGGTCGAGGGGCTCGCGGGCCGCATGGACGGCACCCGGGTCCGCGGCCATGTCTGCTTCGAGTCAGGGGACGAACGGAGCATATGGTTTGCCGCTGCCTTCCAGGGACGCCTTCTGGCCGCCTGGCTGCTCAGGCAGGCGGGGAGCGCCCCATCAGACGCTTGCTGTGGTGGGAGGGTCCTGAGGAGGTGGGGCCTGCAGCGGTACCCGGCGGGGGCGGAGACGGCCGCCGCCACCACCGCCGCCACCGCCGCCGCCACCGCCGCCAATGCCACGACCACCGCGGTCGACAAAATGAGAAGGTGTGTAGCGGGAGGCAAAAAGCCTACAGCACCTGGCGTTCCCAGGAGCTCTCCCGTCCGGGAGGTCTGCCATCCAACTACTAACCAGGCCCAACCCTGCTTAGCTTCCGAGATCGAGTCGAGATCGGGCCCGTCTAGGGTGGTTTGGCCGTAGACACTGGGGGGGTCGCGGGCTTCCACTTGAGGCGCAGCTTAGCAGGCGCTTGGGACTTACCGCCGGCCCAGTGGCCCGCCCGCCCCGGCAGGGCCCCGCCGCCCGCCTAGGCAGGGGAACGGAGGTCTCGGGGACCAGGCGGTGGCAGAGGAGTTGGCGACCACCCAGCCCAGGGCGGGAGGGACCCAGGAAACGTTTCGGCGCTTGGCCTCCCACCGCAGAGTCCGCAGGTCGCTCACAGGGATGTGGCCCTGGAGGCTTCAGGGCCCGGGGCCTGCGGTCCCTTGTGCATCCCACCTGACCGCCCACGCTGCGCTAGGCGCAGCCCAGCCGCAGACCGGGCCGGCCCTCCTGCCCGACAGCAGCTGGCCCGAAGCCAGTGGGAGCCACCATTGAGTTGGCAAAGCCCCTTAGACCCAGCAACGCCACCCTTGCCCCCACACCACCGTCCGAGCTCTGTACCCCGGCCCAGGGGGCCGGCAGGCCCGGGGAAGCGGCCTGGGCCCTCGATCCTGCTCCCGCCCACGGCCGAGGCGAAGCGGCGGAGGGGGTGCTTTTTCCGGATGGAGCTGTGGAGAGACACCCTGGAAGACAGGTGGTGGAGCCGGGCCTGGGCTCCTGTGGCTGCGGCCAGGTGTAGCTCGCGGGGCTCACGGACCGAACGGACGGCACCCGGGTCCGCGGCCATGTCTGGGTGACGTCAGGCCGCCCCTGGAGCGTCTGGTGTGCCGCTGCCTTCCAGGGACGCCTTCTGGCCGCCTGGCCAGTCAGGCAGGTGGGGAGTGCCCCATCAGACGCTTGCTGTGGTGGGAGGGGCCAGAGGAGGTGGGGCCTGCAGTGGTACCTGGTACCCAGCAGGCGTGGAGACGGCCGCCGCCACTGACACCGCGGGCGACAAAAGGAGAAAGCGGAGCGGGAGGCAAAAAGCGTACAGCACCCGGCATTCCCAGGAGCTCTCCCATCCAGGAGGTCTCCCATCCAAGTTCTAACCAGGCCCGACCCTGCTTAGCTTCCGAGATCCAGACTTGATTGGGCCCGTCTAGGCTGCTTTGGCAGTAGGTGTCAGTGGGTCGCGGGCTGCCTCTTGAGGCGCAGCTTAGCAGGCCCTTGCGCCTTACCGCAAGCCCAGCGGCCCGCCCGCCCTGGCAGGGCCCCGCCGCCCGTCTAGGCAGAGGAACGGAGGTCTCGGGGACCGGTTGCTGGCGCGAGGTGTTGGCGACCACCCAGCCCAGGGCGGGCGGGACCCAGGAAACGTTTCGTCGCTTGGCCTCCCACCCCAGATCCCGCAGGTCGCTCACAAGGATGTGGCCCCGGAGGCTTCAGGGCCCGGGGCCTGCGGTCCTTTGGGCATCTCACCTGCCTGCCCTCGCTGCGCTAGGCGCAGCCCTGTCGCAGACCGGGCCGGCCTTCCTGCCCGACAGCAGCTGGCCTGAAGCCAGTGGGAGCCACCGTTGAGTTGGCAAAGCCCCTTAGACCCAGCAACGCCACCCTTGCCCCCACACCACCGTCCGAGCTCTGTACCCCGGCCCAGGTGGCCGGCAGGCCTGCGGAAGCGGCCTGGGCCCTCTATCCCTCTCCGGCACACGGCCGCGGCGAAACGGTGGAGGGGGGCTTTTTCCGGATGGAGCTGTGGAGAGACACCCCGGAAGACAGGTGGCGGCGCCGGGGCTGGGCTCCAGTGGCTGCGGCCAGCTGCAGCTCGTGGGGCTCGGGGGCCGAACGGACGGCACCCGGGTCCGCGGCCATGTCTGGGTGACGTCAGGCCGCCACCCGGAGCAGCTGGTGTGCCGCTGCCTTCCAGGGACGCCTTCTGGCCGCCTGGCCGGTCAGGCAGGTGGGGAGTGCCCCATCAGACGCTTGCTGTGGTGGCAGGGGCCTGAGGAGGTGGGGCCTGCAGCGGTACCTGACAGGGGCGGAGACGGCTGTCTCCACCACCGCCGCCACCATCGCCGCCACCGCGGGCGACAAAAGGAGAAAGCGGAGCGAGAGGCAAAAAGCCTACAGCACCCGGTATTCCCAGGAGCTCTCCCAGCCAGGACGTCTCCCATCCAAGTTCGAAACAGGCCCGACCCTGCTTAGCTTCCGAGATCCAGACTTGATCGGGCCCGTCTAGGCTGCTTTGGTAGTAGGTGTCGGTGGGTCGCGGGCTGCCTCTTGAGGCGCAGCTTAGCAGGCCCTTGGGCCTTACTGCCAGCCTAGCGGCCCGCCCGCCCTGGCAGGGCCCCGCCGGCCACCTAGGCAGAGGAACGGAGGTCTCGGTGATCGGGTGGTGGCGGAGGTGTTGGCGACCACCCAGCCCAGGGCGGGCGGGACCCAGCAAACGTTTCGGCGCTTGGCCTCCCACCCCAGATCCCGCAGGTCGCTCACAAGGATGTGGCCCCGGAGGCTTCAGGGCCCGGGGACTGCGGTCCCTTGGGCATCCCACCTGCCCGCCCACGCTGCGCTAGGCGCTGCCCTGTCGCAGACCGGGCCAGCCTTCCTGCCCGATAGCAGCTGGCCCGAAGCCAGTGGGAGCCACCTTTGCGTTAGCAAAGCCCCTTACTCAGCAACGCCCCCCTTGCCCCCACACCACCTTCCGAGCTCAGGACCCCGCCCCAGGTGGCCGGCAGGCCCGCGGAAGCGGCCTGGGCCCTCTATCCCTCTCCGGCACACGGCCGCGGCGAAACGGTGGAGGGGGGGCTTTTTCCGGATGGAGCTGTGGAGAGACACCCACCGGCAGACAGGTGGCGGCGCCGGGGCTGGGCTCCAGTGGGGACCGCCAGGTGCAGGTCGAGGGGCTCGCGGGCCGCATGGACGGCACCCGGGTCCGCGGCCATGTCTGCTTCGAGTCAGGGGACGAACGGAGCATATGGTTTGCCGCTGCCTTCCAGGGACGCCTTCTGGCCGCCTGGCTGCTCAGGCAGGCGGGGAGCGCCCCATCAGACGCTTGCTGTGGTGGGAGGGTCCTGAGGAGGTGGGGCCTGCAGCGGTACCCGGCGGGGGCGGAGACGGCCGCCGCCACCACCGCCGCCACCGCCGCCGCCACCGCCGCCAATGCCACGACCACCGCGGTCGACAAAATGAGAAGGTGTGTAGCGGGAGGCAAAAAGCCTACAGCACCTGGCGTTCCCAGGAGCTCTCCCGTCCGGGAGGTCTGCCATCCAACTACTAACCAGGCCCAACCCTGCTTAGCTTCCGAGATCGAGTCGAGATCGGGCCCGTCTAGGGTGGTTTGGCCGTAGACACTGGGGGGGTCGCGGGCTTCCACTTGAGGTGCAGCTTAGCAGGCTCTTGGGCCTTACCGCCGGCCCAGTGGCCCGCCCGCCCCGGCAGGGCCCCGCCGCCCGCCTAGGCAGGGGAACGGAGGTCTCGGGGACCAGGCGGTGGCAGAGGAGTTGGCGACCACCCAGGCCAGGGTGGGAGGGACCCAGGAAACATTTCGGCGCTTGGCCTCCCACCGCAGATCCCGCAGGTCGCTCACAGGGTTGTGGCCCCAGAGGCTTCAGGGCCCGGGGCCTGCGGTCCCTTGTGCATCCCACCTGACCGCCCACGCTGCGCTAGGCGCAGCCCTGTCGCAGACCGGGCCGGCCCTCCTGCCCGACAGCAGCTGGCCCGAAGCCAGTGGGAGCCACCATTGAGTTGGCAAAGCCCCTTAGACCCAGCAACTCCACCCTTGCCCCCACACCACCGTCCGACCTCAGGACCCCGCCCCTGGTGGCCGGCAGTCCCGCGGATGTGGCCTGGGCCCTCTATCCCTCTCCGGCACCCGGCCGCGGCGAAACGGTGGAGGGGGGGCTTTTTCCGCATGGAGCTTTGGAGAGACACCCACCGGCAGACAGGTGGCGGCGCCGGGGCTGGATCCAGTGGGGACCGCCAGGTGCAGGTCGAGGGGCTCGCGGGCCGCATGGACGGCACCCGGGTCCGCGGCCATTTCTGCTTCGAGTCAGGGGACGAACGGAGCATATGGTGTGCCGCTGCCTTCCAGGGACGCCTTCTGGCCGCCTGGCCGCTCAGGCAGGCGGGGAGCGCCCCATCAGACGCTTGCTGTGGTGGGAGGGTCCTGAGGAGGTGGGGCCTGCAGCGGTACCCGGCGGGGGCGGAGACGGCCGCCGCCACCACCGCCGCCACCGCCACGACCGCCGCGGTCGACAAAATGAGAAGGTGTGTAGCGGGAGGCAAAAGGCCTACAGCACCTGGCGTTCCAGGGAGCTCTCCCGTCCGGGAAGTCTGCCATCCAACTACTAACCAGGCCCAACCCTGCTTAGCTTCCGAGATCGAGTCGAGATCGGGCCCGTCTAGGGTGGTTTGGCCGTAGACACTGGGGTGGTCGCGGGCTGCCTCTTGAGGTGCAGTTTAGCAGGCCCTTGGGCCTTACCGCCGGCCCAGCGGCCCGCCCGCCCTGGCAGGGCCCCGCCGCCCGCCTAGGCGGGGGAACGGAGGTTTCGGCGACCGGGGGGTGGCGGAGGAGTTGGCGACCTCCCAGCGCAGGGCGGGTGGGACACAGCAAGCTTTTCGGCGCTTCGTGCCCCGCCCCAGATCCCACAGGCCGCTCACAGGGACGTAGCCCCGGAGGCTTCAGGGCCCGGGGTCGGCGGTGCCTCGGGCATCCCACCTGCGCGCCCACGCTGTGGTAGGCGTAGCTCAGAGGCAGACTGGTCCGACCCTCCTGTCCTACAGCAGCTGGCCCGAAGCCACTGGGAGCCACCATTGAGTTGGCACGGCCCCTTAGACACAGCAAGGCCACCCTTGCCCCGACGCCACCGTCCGAGCTCAGGACCTCGTCCCAGGTGGCCGGCAGGTCCGGGGAAGTGGCCTGGGCCCTCGATCCTGCTCCTGCCCACGGCCGCGGCGAAGGGGCAGAAGGGGTGCTTTTTCCGGATGGAGCTGTGGAGAGACACCCCGGAAGACAGGTGGCGGTGCCGGGGCTGGACTCCAGTGGCTGCGGCCAGGTGCAGCTCGTGGGGCTCGCGGGCCGAACGGACGGCACCCGGGTCCGCGGCCATGTCTGGGTGACGTCAGGCCGCCCCCTGGAGCGGCTGGTGTGTCGCTGCCTTCCAGGGACGCCTTCTGGCCGCCTGGCCGGTCTGGCAGGTGGGGAGTGCCCCATCAGACGCTTGCTGTGGTGGGAGGGGCCTGAGGAGGTGGGGCCTGCAGCGGTACCTGGTACCCGGCGGGGGCGGAGACGGCCGCCGCCGCCGCCACCGCGGGCGACAAAAGGAGAAAGCGGAGCGGAAGGCAAAAATCCTACAGCACCCGGTATTCCCAGGAGCTCTCCCATCCAGGAGGTCTCCCATCCAAGTTCAAACCAGGCCCGACCCTGCTTAGCTTCCGAGATCCAGACTTGATCGGGCCCGTCTAGGCTGGTTTGACAGTAGGTGTCAGTGGGTCGCAGGCTGCCTCTTGAGGCGCAGCTTAGCAGGCCCATGGGACTTACCGCCAGCCCAGCGGCCCGCCCGCCTAGGCAGAGGAACGGAGGTCTCGGGGACCAGGTGGTGTCGGAGGTTTTGGCGACCACCCAGCCCAGGGCGGGAGGGACCCAGGAAACGTTTCGGCGCTTGGCCTCCCACCCCGGATCCCGCAGGTCGCTCACAGGGATGTGGCCCCGGAGGCTTCAGGGCCCGGGGCCTGCGGTCCTTTGGGCATCCCACCTGACTGCCCACGCTGCGCTAGGCGCAGCCCTGTCGCAGACCGGGCCGGCCTTCCTGCCCGACAGCAGCTGGCCCGAAGGAAGTGGGAGCCACCGTTGAGTTGGCAAAGCCCCTTAGACCCAGCAACGCCACCCTTGCCTCCACACCACCGTCCGAGCTCAGGACACCGGCCCAGGTGGACGGCAGGCCCGCGGAAGCGGCCTGCGCCCTCTATCCCTCTCCGGCACCAGGCCACGGCGAAACGGTGGAGGGGGGGCTTTTTCCGGATGGAGCTGTGGAGAGACACCCCCCGGCAGACAGGTGGCGGCGCCGGGGCTGGGCTCCAGTGGGGGCCGCCAGGTGCAGGTCGAGGGGCTCGCGGGCCGCATGGACGGCACCCAGGTCCGCGGCCATGTCTGCTTCGAGTCAGGGGACCAACGGAGCGTCTGGTGTGCCGCTGCCTTCCAGGGACGACTTCTGGCCGCCTGGCCGCTCAGGCAGGCGGGGAGCGCCCCATCAGACGCTTGCTGTGGTGGGAGGGTCCTGAGGAGGTGGGGCCTGCAGCGGTACCCGGCGGGGGCGGAGACGGCCGCCGCCACCACCGCCGCCACCGCCGCCACCGCCACGACCGCCACGGTCGACAAAAGGAGAAGGGTGTAGCGGGAGGCAAAAAGCCTACAGCACCTGGCGTTCCCAGGAGCTCTCCCGTCCGAGAGGTCTCCCATCCAACTACTAACCAGGCCCAACCCTGCTTAGCTTCCGAGATCGAGTCGAGATCGGGCCCGTCTAGGGTGGTTTGGCCGTAGACACTGGGGGGGTCGCGGGCTTCCACTTGAGGCGCAGCTTAGCAGGCGCTTGGGACTTACCGCCGGCCCAGTGGCCCGCCCGCCCCGGCAGGGCCCCGCCGCCCGCCTAGGCAGGGGAACGGAGGTCTCGGGGACCAGGCGGTGGCAGAGGAGTTGGCGACCACCCAGCCCAGGGCGGGAGGGACCCAGGAAACGTTTCGGCGCTTGGCCTCCCACCGCAGAGTCCGCAGGTCGCTCACAGGGATGTGGCCCCGGAGGCTTCAGGGCCCGGGGCCTGCGGTCCCTTGTGCATCCCACCTGACCGCCCACGCTGCGCTAGGCGCAGCCCAGCCGCAGACCGGGCCGGCCCTCCTGCCCGACAGCAGCTGGCCCGAAGCCAGTGGGAGCCACCATTGAGTTGGCAAAGCCCCTTAGACCCAGCAACGCCACCCTTGCCCCCACACCACCGTCCGAGCTCTGTACCCCGGCCCAGGGGGCCGGCAGGCCCGGGGAAGCGGCCTGGGCCCTCGATCCTGCTCCCGCCCACGGCCGAGGCGAAGCGGCGGAGGGGGTGCTTTTTCCGGATGGAGCTGTGGAGAGACACCCTGGAAGACAGGTGGTGGAGCCGGGCCTGGGCTCCTGTGGCTGCGGCCAGGTGTAGCTCGCGGGGCTCACGGACCGAACGGACGGCACCCGGGTCCGCGGCCATGTCTGGGTGACGTCAGGCCGCCCCTGGAGCGTCTGGTGTGCCGCTGCCTTCCAGGGACGCCTTCTGGCCGCCTGGCCAGTCAGGCAGGTGGGGAGTGCCCCATCAGACGCTTGCTGTGGTGGGAGGGGCCAGAGGAGGTGGGGCCTGCAGTGGTACCTGGTACCCAGCAGGCGTGGAGACGGCCGCCGCCACTGACACCGCGGGCGACAAAAGGAGAAAGCGGAGCGGGAGGCAAAAAGCGTACAGCACCCGGCATTCCCAGGAGCTCTCCCATCCAGGAGGTCTCCCATCCAAGTTCTAACCAGGCCCGACCCTGCTTAGCTTCCGAGATCCAGACTTGATTGGGCCCGTCTAGGCTGCTTTGGCAGTAGGTGTCAGTGGGTCGCGGGCTGCCTCTTGAGGCGCAGCTTAGCAGGCCCTTGCGCCTTACCGCAAGCCCAGCGGCCCGCCCGCCCTGGCAGGGCCCCGCCGCCCGTCTAGGCAGAGGAACGGAGGTCTCGGGGACCGGTTGCTGGCGCGAGGTGTTGGCGACCACCCAGCCCAGGGCGGGCGGGACCCAGGAAACGTTTCGTCGCTTGGCCTCCCACCCCAGATCCCGCAGGTCGCTCACAAGGATGTGGCCCCGGAGGCTTCAGGGCCCGGGGCCTGCGGTCCTTTGGGCATCTCACCTGCCTGCCCTCGCTGCGCGAGGCGCAGCCCTGTCGCAGACCGGGCCGGCCTTCCTGCCCGACAGCAGCTGGCCTGAAGCCAGTGGGAGCCACCGTTGAGTTGGCAAAGCCCCTTAGACCCAGCAACGCCACCCTTGCCCCCACACCACCGTCCGAGCTCTGTACCCCGGCCCAGGTGGCCGGCAGGCCTGCGGAAGCGGCCTGGGCCCTCTATCCCTCTCCGGCACACGGCCGCGGCGAAACGGTGGAGGGGGGCTTTTTCCGGATGGAGCTGTGGAGAGACACCCCGGAAGACAGGTGGCGGCGCCGGGGCTGGGCTCCAGTGGCTGCGGCCAGCTGCAGCTCGTGGGGCTCGGGGGCCGAACGGACGGCACCCGGGTCCGCGGCCATGTCTAGGTGACGTCAGGCCGCCACCCGGAGCAGCTGGTGTGCCGCTGCCTTCCAGGGACGCCTTCTGGCCGCCTGGCCGGTCAGGCAGGTGGGGAGTGCCCCATCAGACGCTTGCTGTGGTGGCAGGGGCCTGAGGAGGTGGGGCCTGCAGCGGTACCTGACAGGGGCGGAGACGGCTGCCTCCACCACCGCCGCCACCATCGCCGCCACCGCGGGCGACAAAAGGAGAAAGCGGAGCGAGAGGCAAAAAGCCTACAGCACCCGGTATTCCCAGGAGCTCTCCCAGCCAGGACGTCTCCCATCCAAGTTCGAAACAGGCCCGACCCTGCTTAGCTTCCGAGATCCAGACTTGATCGGGCCCGTCTAGGCTGCTTTGGTAGTAGGTGTCGGTGGGTGGCGGGCTGCCTCTTGAGGCGCAGCTTAGCAGGCCCTTGGGCCTTACTGCCAGCCTAGCGGCCCGCCCGCCCTGGCAGGGCCCCGCCGGCCACCTAGGCAGAGGAACGGAGGTCTCGGTGATCGGGTGGTGGCGGAGGTGTTGGCGACCACCCAGCCCAGGGCGGGCGGGACCCAGCAAACGTTTCGGCGCTTGGCCTCCCACCCCAGATCCCGCAGGTCGCTCACAAGGATGTGGCCCCGGAGGCTTCAGGGCCCGGGGACTGCGGTCCCTTGGGCATCCCACCTGCCCGCCCACGCTGCGCTAGGCGCTGCCCTGTCGCAGACCGGGCCAGCCTTCCTGCCCGATAGCAGCTGGCCCGAAGCCAGTGGGAGCCACCTTTGCGTTAGCAAAGCCCCTTACTCAGCAACGCCCCCCTTGCCCCCACACCACCTTCCGAGCTCAGGACCCCGCCCCAGGTGGCCGGCAGGCCCGCGGAAGCGGCCTGGGCCCTCTATCCCTCTCCGGCACACGGCCGCGGCGAAACGGTGGAGGGGGGGCTTTTTCCGGATGGAGCTGTGGAGAGACACCCACCGGCAGACAGGTGGCGGCGCCGGGGCTGGGCTCCAGTGGGGACCGCCAGGTGCAGGTCGAGGGGCTCGCGGGCCGCATGGACGGCACCCGGGTCCGCGGCCATGTCTGCTTCGAGTCAGGGGACGAACGGAGCATATGGTTTGCCGCTGCCTTCCAGGGACGCCTTCTGGCCGCCTGGCCGCTCAGGCAGGCGGGGAGCGCCCCATCAGACGCTTGCTGTGGTGGGAGGGTCCTGAGGAGGTGGGGCCTGCAGCGGTACCCGGCGGGGGCGGAGACGGCCGCCGCCACCACCGCCGCCACCGCCGCCACCGCCACGACCGCCACGGTCGACAAAAGGAGAAGGTGTGTAGCGGGAGGCAAAAAGCCTACAGCACCTGGCGTTCCCAGGAGCTCTCCCGTCCGAGAGGTCTCCCATCCAACTACTAACCAGGCCCAACCCTGCTTAGCTTCCGAGATCGAGTCGAGATCGGGCCCGTCTAGGGTGGTTTGGCCGTAGACACTGGGGGGGTCGCGGGCTTCCACTTGAGGCGCAGCTTAGCAGGCGCTTGGGACTTACCGCCGGCCCAGTGGCCCGCCCGCCCCGGCAGGGCCCCGCCGCCCGCCTAGGCAGGGGAACGGAGGTCTCGGGGACCAGGCGGTGGCAGAGGAGTTGGCGACCACCCAGCCCAGGGCGGGAGGGACCCAGGAAACGTTTCGGCGCTTGGCCTCCCACCGCAGAGTCCGCAGGTCGCTCACAGGGATGTGGCCCCGGAGGCTTCAGGGCCCGGGGCCTGCGGTCCCTTGTGCATCCCACCTGACCGCCCACGCTGCGCTAGGCGCAGCCCAGCCGCAGACCGGGCCGGCCCTCCTGCCCGACAGCAGCTGGCCCGAAGCCAGTGGGAGCCACCATTGAGTTGGCAAAGCCCCTTAGACCCAGCAACGCCACCCTTGCCCCCACACCACCGTCCGAGCTCTGTACCCCGGCCCAGGGGGCCGGCAGGCCCGGGGAAGCGGCCTGGGCCCTCGATCCTGCTCCCGCCCACGGCCGAGGCGAAGCGGCGGAGGGGGTGCTTTTTCCGGATGGAGCTGTGGAGAGACACCCTGGAAGACAGGTGGTGGAGCCGGGCCTGGGCTCCTGTGGCTGCGGCCAGGTGTAGCTCGCGGGGCTCACGGACCGAACGGACGGCACCCGGGTCCGCGGCCATGTCTGGGTGACGTCAGGCCGCCCCTGGAGCGTCTGGTGTGCCGCTGCCTTCCAGGGACGCCTTCTGGCCGCCTGGCCAGTCAGGCAGGTGGGGAGTGCCCCATCAGACGCTTGCTGTGGTGGGAGGGGCCAGAGGAGGTGGGGCCTGCAGTGGTACCTGGTACCCAGCAGGCGTGGAGACGGCCGCCGCCACTGACACCGCGGGCGACAAAAGGAGAAAGCGGAGCGGGAGGCAAAAAGCGTACAGCACCCGGCATTCCCAGGAGCTCTCCCATCCAGGAGGTCTCCCATCCAAGTTCTAACCAGGCCCGACCCTGCTTAGCTTCCGAGATCCAGACTTGATTGGGCCCGTCTAGGCTGCTTTGGCAGTAGGTGTCAGTGGGTCGCGGGCTGCCTCTTGAGGCGCAGCTTAGCAGGCCCTTGCGCCTTACCGCAAGCCCAGCGGCCCGCCCGCCCTGGCAGGGCCCCGCCGCCCGTCTAGGCAGAGGAACGGAGGTCTCGGGGACCGGTTGCTGGCGCGAGGTGTTGGCGACCACCCAGCCCAGGGCGGGCGGGACCCAGGAAACGTTTCGTCGCTTGGCCTCCCACCCCAGATCCCGCAGGTCGCTCACAAGGATGTGGCCCCGGAGGCTTCAGGGCCCGGGGCCTGCGGTCCTTTGGGCATCTCACCTGCCTGCCCTCGCTGCGCGAGGCGCAGCCCTGTCGCAGACCGGGCCGGCCTTCCTGCCCGACAGCAGCTGGCCTGAAGCCAGTGGGAGCCACCGTTGAGTTGGCAAAGCCCCTTAGACCCAGCAACGCCACCCTTGCCCCCACACCACCGTCCGAGCTCTGTACCCCGGCCCAGGTGGCCGGCAGGCCTGCGGAAGCGGCCTGGGCCCTCTATCCCTCTCCGGCACACGGCCGCGGCGAAACGGTGGAGGGGGGCTTTTTCCGGATGGAGCTGTGGAGAGACACCCCGGAAGACAGGTGGCGGCGCCGGGGCTGGGCTCCAGTGGCTGCGGCCAGCTGCAGCTCGTGGGGCTCGGGGGCCGAACGGACGGCACCCGGGTCCGCGGCCATGTCTGGGTGACGTCAGGCCGCCACCCGGAGCAGCTGGTGTGCCGCTGCCTTCCAGGGACGCCTTCTGGCCGCCTGGCCGGTCAGGCAGGTGGGGAGTGCCCCATCAGACGCTTGCTGTGGTGGCAGGGGCCTGAGGAGGTGGGGCCTGCAGCGGTACCTGACAGGGGCGGAGACGGCTGTCTCCACCACCGCCGCCACCATCGCCGCCACCGCGGGCGACAAAAGGAGAAAGCGGAGCGAGAGGCAAAAAGCCTACAGCACCCGGTATTCCCAGGAGCTCTCCCAGCCAGGACGTCTCCCATCCAAGTTCGAAACAGGCCCGACCCTGCTTAGCTTCCGAGATCCAGACTTGATCGGGCCCGTCTAGGCTGCTTTGGTAGTAGGTGTCGGTGGGTCGCGGGCTGCCTCTTGAGGCGCAGCTTAGCAGGCCCTTGGGCCTTACTGCCAGCCTAGCGGCCCGCCCGCCCTGGCAGGGCCCCGCCGGCCACCTAGGCAGAGGAACGGAGGTCTCGGTGATCGGGTGGTGGCGGAGGTGTTGGCGACCACCCAGCCCAGGGCGGGCGGGACCCAGCAAACGTTTCGGCGCTTGGCCTCCCACCCCAGATCCCGCAGGTCGCTCACAAGGATGTGGCCCCGGAGGCTTCAGGGCCCGGGGACTGCGGTCCCTTGGGCATCCCACCTGCCCGCCCACGCTGCGCTAGGCGCTGCCCTGTCGCAGACCGGGCCAGCCTTCCTGCCCGATAGCAGCTGGCCCGAAGCCAGTGGGAGCCACCTTTGCGTTAGCAAAGCCCCTTACTCAGCAACGCCCCCCTTGCCCCCACACCACCTTCCGAGCTCAGGACCCCGCCCCAGGTGGCCGGCAGGCCCGCGGAAGCGGCCTGGGCCCTC
Organism: Pseudorca crassidens; assembly: GCF_039906515.1. Classification (NCBI taxonomy): domain Eukaryota; kingdom Metazoa; phylum Chordata; class Mammalia; order Artiodactyla; family Delphinidae; genus Pseudorca; species Pseudorca crassidens. The sequence goes on along the minus strand of NC_090311.1, from coordinate 84,723,673 downwards.
TATCCCTCTCCGGCACACGGCCGCGGCGAAACGGTGGAGGGGGGGCTTTTTCCGGATGGAGCTGTGGAGAGACACCCACCGGCAGACAGGTGGCGGCGCCGGGGCTGGGCTCCAGTGGGGACCGCCAGGTGCAGGTCGAGGGGCTCGCGGGCCGCATGGACGGCACCCGGGTCCGCGGCCATGTCTGCTTCGAGTCAGGGGACGAACGGAGCATATGGTTTGCCGCTGCCTTCCAGGGACGCCTTCTGGCCGCCTGGCTGCTCAGGCAGGCGGGGAGCGCCCCATCAGACGCTTGCTGTGGTGGGAGGGTCCTGAGGAGGTGGGGCCTGCAGCGGTACCCGGCGGGGGCGGAGACGGCCGCCGCCACCACCGCCGCCACCGCCGCCGCCACCGCCGCCAATGCCACGACCACCGCGGTCGACAAAATGAGAAGGTGTGTAGCGGGAGGCAAAAAGCCTACAGCACCTGGCGTTCCCAGGAGCTCTCCCGTCCGGGAGGTCTGCCATCCAACTACTAACCAGGCCCAACCCTGCTTAGCTTCCGAGATCGAGTCGAGATCGGGCCCGTCTAGGGTGGTTTGGCCGTAGACACTGGGGGGGTCGCGGGCTTCCACTTGAGGTGCAGCTTAGCAGGCTCTTGGGCCTTACCGCCGGCCCAGTGGCCCGCCCGCCCCGGCAGGGCCCCGCCGCCCGCCTAGGCAGGGGAACGGAGGTCTCGGGGACCAGGCGGTGGCAGAGGAGTTGGCGACCACCCAGGCCAGGGTGGGAGGGACCCAGGAAACATTTCGGCGCTTGGCCTCCCACCGCAGATCCCGCAGGTCGCTCACAGGGTTGTGGCCCCAGAGGCTTCAGGGCCCGGGGCCTGCGGTCCCTTGTGCATCCCACCTGACCGCCCACGCTGCGCTAGGCGCAGCCCTGTCGCAGACCGGGCCGGCCCTCCTGCCCGACAGCAGCTGGCCCGAAGCCAGTGGGAGCCACCATTGAGTTGGCAAAGCCCCTTAGACCCAGCAACTCCACCCTTGCCCCCACACCACCGTCCGACCTCAGGACCCCGCCCCTGGTGGCCGGCAGTCCCGCGGATGTGGCCTGGGCCCTCTATCCCTCTCCGGCACCCGGCCGCGGCGAAACGGTGGAGGGGGGGCTTTTTCCGCATGGAGCTTTGGAGAGACACCCACCGGCAGACAGGTGGCGGCGCCGGGGCTGGATCCAGTGGGGACCGCCAGGTGCAGGTCGAGGGGCTCGCGGGCCGCATGGACGGCACCCGGGTCCGCGGCCATTTCTGCTTCGAGTCAGGGGACGAACGGAGCATATGGTGTGCCGCTGCCTTCCAGGGACGCCTTCTGGCCGCCTGGCCGCTCAGGCAGGCGGGGAGCGCCCCATCAGACGCTTGCTGTGGTGGGAGGGTCCTGAGGAGGTGGGGCCTGCAGCGGTACCCGGCGGGGGCGGAGACGGCCGCCGCCACCACCGCCGCCACCGCCACGACCGCCGCGGTCGACAAAATGAGAAGGTGTGTAGCGGGAGGCAAAAGGCCTACAGCACCTGGCGTTCCAGGGAGCTCTCCCGTCCGGGAAGTCTGCCATCCAACTACTAACCAGGCCCAACCCTGCTTAGCTTCCGAGATCGAGTCGAGATCGGGCCCGTCTAGGGTGGTTTGGCCGTAGACACTGGGGTGGTCGCGGGCTGCCTCTTGAGGTGCAGTTTAGCAGGCCCTTGGGCCTTACCGCCGGCCCAGCGGCCCGCCCGCCCTGGCAGGGCCCCGCCGCCCGCCTAGGCGGGGGAACGGAGGTTTCGGCGACCGGGGGGTGGCGGAGGAGTTGGCGACCTCCCAGCGCAGGGCGGGTGGGACACAGCAAGCTTTTCGGCGCTTCGTGCCCCGCCCCAGATCCCACAGGCCGCTCACAGGGACGTAGCCCCGGAGGCTTCAGGGCCCGGGGTCGGCTGTGCCTCGGGCATCCCACCTGCGCGCCCACGCTGTGGTAGGCGTAGCTCAGAGGCAGACTGGTCCGACCCTCCTGTCCTACAGCAGCTGGCCCGAAGCCACTGGGAGCCACCATTGAGTTGGCACGGCCCCTTAGACACAGCAAGGCCACCCTTGCCCCGACGCCACCGTCCGAGCTCAGGACCTCGTCCCAGGTGGCCGGCAGGTCCGGGGAAGTGGCCTGGGCCCTCGATCCTGCTCCTGCCCACGGCCGCGGCGAAGGGGCAGAAGGGGTGCTTTTTCCGGATGGAGCTGTGGAGAGACACCCCGGAAGACAGGTGGCGGTGCCGGGGCTGGACTCCAGTGGCTGCGGCCAGGTGCAGCTCGTGGGGCTCGCGGGCCGAACGGACGGCACCCGGGTCCGCGGCCATGTCTGGGTGACGTCAGGCCGCCCCCTGGAGCGGCTGGTGTGTCGCTGCCTTCCAGGGACGCCTTCTGGCCGCCTGGCCGGTCTGGCAGGTGGGGAGTGCCCCATCAGACGCTTGCTGTGGTGGGAGGGGCCTGAGGAGGTGGGGCCTGCAGCGGTACCTGGTACCCGGCGGGGGCGGAGACGGCCGCCGCCGCCGCCACCGCGGGCGACAAAAGGAGAAAGCGGAGCGGAAGGCAAAAATCCTACAGCACCCGGTATTCCCAGGAGCTCTCCCATCCAGGAGGTCTCCCATCCAAGTTCAAACCAGGCCCGACCCTGCTTAGCTTCCGAGATCCAGACTTGATCGGGCCCGTCTAGGCTGGTTTGACAGTAGGTGTCAGTGGGTCGCAGGCTGCCTCTTGAGGCGCAGCTTAGCAGGCCCATGGGACTTACCGCCAGCCCAGCGGCCCGCCCGCCTAGGCAGAGGAACGGAGGTCTCGGGGACCAGGTGGTGTCGGAGGTTTTGGCGACCACCCAGCCCAGGGCGGGAGGGACCCAGGAAACGTTTCGGCGCTTGGCCTCCCACCCCGGATCCCGCAGGTCGCTCACAGGGATGTGGCCCCGGAGGCTTCAGGGCCCGGGGCCTGCGGTCCTTTGGGCATCCCACCTGACTGCCCACGCTGCGCTAGGCGCAGCCCTGTCGCAGACCGGGCCGGCCTTCCTGCCCGACAGCAGCTGGCCCGAAGGAAGTGGGAGCCACCGTTGAGTTGGCAAAGCCCCTTAGACCCAGCAACGCCACCCTTGCCTCCACACCACCGTCCGAGCTCAGGACACCGGCCCAGGTGGACGGCAGGCCCGCGGAAGCGGCCTGCGCCCTCTATCCCTCTCCGGCACCAGGCCACGGCGAAACGGTGGAGGGGGGGCTTTTTCCGGATGGAGCTGTGGAGAGACACCCCCCGGCAGACAGGTGGCGGCGCCGGGGCTGGGCTCCAGTGGGGGCCGCCAGGTGCAGGTCGAGGGGCTCGCGGGCCGCATGGACGGCACCCAGGTCCGCGGCCATGTCTGCTTCGAGTCAGGGGACCAACGGAGCGTCTGGTGTGCCGCTGCCTTCCAGGGACGACTTCTGGCCGCCTGGCCGCTCAGGCAGGCGGGGAGCGCCCCATCAGACGCTTGCTGTGGTGGGAGGGTCCTGAGGAGGTGGGGCCTGCAGCGGTACCCGGCGGGGGCGGAGACGGCCGCCGCCACCACCGCCGCCACCGCCGCCACCGCCACGACCGCCACGGTCGACAAAAGGAGAAGGGTGTAGCGGGAGGCAAAAAGCCTACAGCACCTGGCGTTCCCAGGAGCTCTCCCGTCCGAGAGGTCTCCCATCCAACTACTAACCAGGCCCAACCCTGCTTAGCTTCCGAGATCGAGTCGAGATCGGGCCCGTCTAGGGTGGTTTGGCCGTAGACACTGGGGGGGTCGCGGGCTTCCACTTGAGGCGCAGCTTAGCAGGCGCTTGGGACTTACCGCCGGCCCAGTGGCCCGCCCGCCCCGGCAGGGCCCCGCCGCCCGCCTAGGCAGGGGAACGGAGGTCTCGGGGACCAGGCGGTGGCAGAGGAGTTGGCGACCACCCAGCCCAGGGCGGGAGGGACCCAGGAAACGTTTCGGCGCTTGGCCTCCCACCGCAGAGTCCGCAGGTCGCTCACAGGGATGTGGCCCCGGAGGCTTCAGGGCCCGGGGCCTGCGGTCCCTTGTGCATCCCACCTGACCGCCCACGCTGCGCTAGGCGCAGCCCAGCCGCAGACCGGGCCGGCCCTCCTGCCCGACAGCAGCTGGCCCGAAGCCAGTGGGAGCCACCATTGAGTTGGCAAAGCCCCTTAGACCCAGCAACGCCACCCTTGCCCCCACACCACCGTCCGAGCTCTGTACCCCGGCCCAGGGGGCCGGCAGGCCCGGGGAAGCGGCCTGGGCCCTCGATCCTGCTCCCGCCCACGGCCGAGGCGAAGCGGCGGAGGGGGTGCTTTTTCCGGATGGAGCTGTGGAGAGACACCCTGGAAGACAGGTGGTGGAGCCGGGCCTGGGCTCCTGTGGCTGCGGCCAGGTGTAGCTCGCGGGGCTCACGGACCGAACGGACGGCACCCGGGTCCGCGGCCATGTCTGGGTGACGTCAGGCCGCCCCTGGAGCGTCTGGTGTGCCGCTGCCTTCCAGGGACGCCTTCTGGCCGCCTGGCCAGTCAGGCAGGTGGGGAGTGCCCCATCAGACGCTTGCTGTGGTGGGAGGGGCCAGAGGAGGTGGGGCCTGCAGTGGTACCTGGTACCCAGCAGGCGTGGAGACGGCCGCCGCCACTGACACCGCGGGCGACAAAAGGAGAAAGCGGAGCGGGAGGCAAAAAGCGTACAGCACCCGGCATTCCCAGGAGCTCTCCCATCCAGGAGGTCTCCCATCCAAGTTCTAACCAGGCCCGACCCTGCTTAGCTTCCGAGATCCAGACTTGATTGGGCCCGTCTAGGCTGCTTTGGCAGTAGGTGTCAGTGGGTCGCGGGCTGCCTCTTGAGGCGCAGCTTAGCAGGCCCTTGCGCCTTACCGCAAGCCCAGCGGCCCGCCCGCCCTGGCAGGGCCCCGCCGCCCGTCTAGGCAGAGGAACGGAGGTCTCGGGGACCGGTTGCTGGCGCGAGGTGTTGGCGACCACCCAGCCCAGGGCGGGCGGGACCCAGGAAACGTTTCGTCGCTTGGCCTCCCACCCCAGATCCCGCAGGTCGCTCACAAGGATGTGGCCCCGGAGGCTTCAGGGCCCGGGGCCTGCGGTCCTTTGGGCATCTCACCTGCCTGCCCTCGCTGCGCGAGGCGCAGCCCTGTCGCAGACCGGGCCGGCCTTCCTGCCCGACAGCAGCTGGCCTGAAGCCAGTGGGAGCCACCGTTGAGTTGGCAAAGCCCCTTAGACCCAGCAACGCCACCCTTGCCCCCACACCACCGTCCGAGCTCTGTACCCCGGCCCAGGTGGCCGGCAGGCCTGCGGAAGCGGCCTGGGCCCTCTATCCCTCTCCGGCACACGGCCGCGGCGAAACGGTGGAGGGGGGCTTTTTCCGGATGGAGCTGTGGAGAGACACCCCGGAAGACAGGTGGCGGCGCCGGGGCTGGGCTCCAGTGGCTGCGGCCAGCTGCAGCTCGTGGGGCTCGGGGGCCGAACGGACGGCACCCGGGTCCGCGGCCATGTCTAGGTGACGTCAGGCCGCCACCCGGAGCAGCTGGTGTGCCGCTGCCTTCCAGGGACGCCTTCTGGCCGCCTGGCCGGTCAGGCAGGTGGGGAGTGCCCCATCAGACGCTTGCTGTGGTGGCAGGGGCCTGAGGAGGTGGGGCCTGCAGCGGTACCTGACAGGGGCGGAGACGGCTGTCTCCACCACCGCCGCCACCATCGCCGCCACCGCGGGCGATAAAAGGAGAAAGCGGAGCGAGAGGCAAAAAGCCTACAGCACCCGGTATTCCCAGGAGCTCTCCCAGCCAGGACGTCTCCCATCCAAGTTCGAAACAGGCCCGACCCTGCTTAGCTTCCGAGATCCAGACTTGATCGGGCCCGTCTAGGCTGCTTTGGTAGTAGGTGTCGGTGGGTCGCGGGCTGCCTCTTGAGGCGCAGCTTAGCAGGCCCTTGGGCCTTACTGCCAGCCTAGCGGCCCGCCCGCCCTGGCAGGGCCCCGCCGGCCACCTAGGCAGAGGAACGGAGGTCTCGGTGATCGGGTGGTGGCGGAGGTGTTGGCGACCACCCAGCCCAGGGCGGGCGGGACCCAGCAAACGTTTCGGCGCTTGGCCTCCCACCCCAGATCCCGCAGGTCGCTCACAAGGATGTGGCCCCGGAGGCTTCAGGGCCCGGGGACTGCGGTCCCTTGGGCATCCCACCTGCCCGCCCACGCTGCGCTAGGCGCTGCCCTGTCGCAGACCGGGCCAGCCTTCCTGCCCGATAGCAGCTGGCCCGAAGCCAGTGGGAGCCACCTTTGCGTTAGCAAAGCCCCTTACTCAGCAACGCCCCCCTTGCCCCCACACCACCTTCCGAGCTCAGGACCCCGCCCCAGGTGGCCGGCAGGCCCGCGGAAGCGGCCTGGGCCCTCTATCCCTCTCCGGCACACGGCCGCGGCGAAACGGTGGAGGGGGGGCTTTTTCCGGATGGAGCTGTGGAGAGACACCCACCGGCAGACAGGTGGCGGCGCCGGGGCTGGGCTCCAGTGGGGACCGCCAGGTGCAGGTCGAGGGGCTCGCGGGCCGCATGGACGGCACCCGGGTCCGCGGCCATGTCTGCTTCGAGTCAGGGGACGAACGGAGCATATGGTTTGCCGCTGCCTTCCAGGGACGCCTTCTGGCCGCCTGGCCGCTCAGGCAGGCGGGGAGCGCCCCATCAGACGCTTGCTGTGGTGGGAGGGTCCTGAGGAGGTGGGGCCTGCAGCGGTACCCGGCGGGGGCGGAGACGGCCGCCGCCACCACCGCCGCCACCGCCGCCGCCACCGCCGCCAATGCCACGACCACCGCGGTCGACAAAATGAGAAGGTGTGTAGCGGGAGGCAAAAAGCCTACAGCACCTGGCGTTCCCAGGAGCTCTTCCGTCCGGGAGGTCTGCCATCCAACTACTAACCAGGCCCAACCCTGCTTAGCTTCCGAGATCGAGTCGAGATCGGGCCCGTCTAGGGTGGTTTGGCCGTAGACACTGGGGGGGTCGCGGGCTTCCACTTGAGGTGCAGCTTAGCAGGCTCTTGGGCCTTACCGCCGGCCCAGTGGCCCGCCCGCCCCGGCAGGGCCCCGCCGCCCGCCTAGGCAGGGGAACGGAGGTCTCGGGGACCAGGCGGTGGCAGAGGAGTTGGCGACCACCCAGGCCAGGGTGGGAGGGACCCAGGAAACATTTCGGCGCTTGGCCTCCCACCGCAGATCCCGCAGGTCGCTCACAGGGTTGTGGCCCCAGAGGCTTCAGGGCCCGGGGCCTGCGGTCCCTTGTGCATCCCACCTGACCGCCCACGCTGCGCTAGGCGCAGCCCTGTCGCAGACCGGGCCGGCCCTCCTGCCCGACAGCAGCTGGCCCGAAGCCAGTGGGAGCCACCATTGAGTTGGCAAAGCCCCTTAGACCCAGCAACTCCACCCTTGCCCCCACACCACCGTCCGACCTCAGGACCCCGCCCCTGGTGGCCGGCAGTCCCGCGGATGTGGCCTGGGCCCTCTATCCCTCTCCGGCACCCGGCCGCGGCGAAACGGTGGAGGGGGGGCTTTTTCCGCATGGAGCTTTGGAGAGACACCCACCGGCAGACAGGTGGCGGCGCCGGGGCTGGATCCAGTGGGGACCGCCAGGTGCAGGTCGAGGGGCTCGCGGGCCGCATGGACGGCACCCGGGTCCGCGGCCATTTCTGCTTCGAGTCAGGGGACGAACGGAGCATATGGTGTGCCGCTGCCTTCCAGGGACGCCTTCTGGCCGCCTGGCCGCTCAGGCAGGCGGGGAGCGCCCCATCAGACGCTTGCTGTGGTGGGAGGGTCCTGAGGAGGTGGGGCCTGCAGCGGTACCCGGCGGGGGCGGAGACGGCCGCCGCCACCACCGCCGCCACCGCCACGACCGCCGCGGTCGACAAAATGAGAAGGTGTGTAGCGGGAGGCAAAAGGCCTACAGCACCTGGCGTTCCAGGGAGCTCTCCCGTCCGGGAAGTCTGCCATCCAACTACTAACCAGGCCCAACCCTGCTTAGCTTCCGAGATCGAGTCGAGATCGGGCCCGTCTAGGGTGGTTTGGCCGTAGACACTGGGGTGGTCGCGGGCTGCCTCTTGAGGTGCAGTTTAGCAGGCCCTTGGGCCTTACCGCCGGCCCAGCGGCCCGCCCGCCCTGGCAGGGCCCCGCCGCCCGCCTAGGCGGGGGAACGGAGGTTTCGGCGACCGGGGGGTGGCGGAGGAGTTGGCGACCTCCCAGCGCAGGGCGGGTGGGACACAGCAAGCTTTTCGGCGCTTCGTGCCCCGCCCCAGATCCCACAGGCCGCTCACAGGGACGTAGCCCCGGAGGCTTCAGGGCCCGGGGTCGGCGGTGCCTCGGGCATCCCACCTGCGCGCCCACGCTGTGGTAGGCGTAGCTCAGAGGCAGACTGGTCCGACCCTCCTGTCCTACAGCAGCTGGCCCGAAGCCACTGGGAGCCACCATTGAGTTGGCACGGCCCCTTAGACACAGCAAGGCCACCCTTGCCCCGACGCCACCGTCCGAGCTCAGGACCTCGTCCCAGGTGGCCGGCAGGTCCGGGGAAGTGGCCTGGGCCCTCGATCCTGCTCCTGCCCACGGCCGCGGCGAAGGGGCAGAAGGGGTGCTTTTTCCGGATGGAGCTGTGGAGAGACACCCCGGAAGACAGGTGGCGGTGCCGGGGCTGGACTCCAGTGGCTGCGGCCAGGTGCAGCTCGCGGGGCTCGCGGGCCGAACGGACGGCACCCGGGTCCGCGGCCATGTCTGGGTGACGTCAGGCCGCCCCCTGGAGCGGCTGGTGTGTCGCTGCCTTCCAGGGACGCCTTCTGGCCGCCTGGCCGGTCTGGCAGGTGGGGAGTGCCCCATCAGACGCTTGCTGTGGTGGGAGGGGCCTGAGGAGGTGGGGCCTGCAGTGGTACCTGGTACCCGGCGGGGGCGGAGACGGCCGCCGCCGCCGCCACCGCGGGCGACAAAAGGAGAAAGCGGAGCGGAAGGCAAAAATCCTACAGCACCCGGTATTCCCAGGAGCTCTCCCATCCAGGAGGTCTCCCATCCAAGTTCAAACCAGGCCCGACCCTGCTTAGCTTCCGAGATCCAGACTTGATCGGGCCCGTCTAGGCTGGTTTGACAGTAGGTGTCAGTGGGTCGCAGGCTGCCTCTTGAGGCGCAGCTTAGCAGGCCCATGGGACTTACCGCCAGCCCAGCGGCCCGCCCGCCTAGGCAGAGGAACGGAGGTCTCGGGGACCAGGTGGTGTCGGAGGTTTTGGCGACCACCCAGCCCAGGGCGGGAGGGACCCAGGAAACGTTTCGGCGCTTGGCCTCCCACCCCGGATCCCGCAGGTCGCTCACAGGGATGTGGCCCCGGAGGCTTCAGGGCCCGGGGCCTGCGGTCCTTTGGGCATCCCACCTGACTGCCCACGCTGCGCTAGGCGCAGCCCTGTCGCAGACCGGGCCGGCCTTCCTGCCCGACAGCAGCTGGCCCGAAGGAAGTGGGAGCCACCGTTGAGTTGGCAAAGCCCCTTAGACCCAGCAACGCCACCCTTGCCTCCACACCACCGTCCGAGCTCAGGACACCGGCCCAGGTGGACGGCAGGCCCGCGGAAGCGGCCTGCGCCCTCTATCCCTCTCCGGCACCAGGCCACGGCGAAACGGTGGAGGGGGGGCTTTTTCCGGATGGAGCTGTGGAGAGACACCCCCCGGCAGACAGGTGGCGGCGCCGGGGCTGGGCTCCAGTGGGGGCCGCCAGGTGCAGGTCGAGGGGCTCGCGGGCCGCATGGACGGCACCCAGGTCCGCGGCCATGTCTGCTTCGAGTCAGGGGACCAACGGAGCGTCTGGTGTGCCGCTGCCTTCCAGGGACGACTTCTGGCCGCCTGGCCGCTCAGGCAGGCGGGGAGCGCCCCATCAGACGCTTGCTGTGGTGGGAGGGTCCTGAGGAGGTGGGGCCTGCAGCGGTACCCGGCGGGGGCGGAGACGGCCGCCGCCACCACCGCCGCCACCGCCGCCACCGCCACGACCGCCACGGTCGACAAAAGGAGAAGGGTGTAGCGGGAGGCAAAAAGCCTACAGCACCTGGCGTTCCCAGGAGCTCTCCCGTCCGAGAGGTCTCCCATCCAACTACTAACCAGGCCCAACCCTGCTTAGCTTCCGAGATCGAGTCGAGATCGGGCCCGTCTAGGGTGGTTTGGCCGTAGACACTGGGGGGGTCGCGGGCTTCCACTTGAGGCGCAGCTTAGCAGGCGCTTGGGACTTACCGCCGGCCCAGTGGCCCGCCCGCCCCGGCAGGGCCCCGCCGCCCGCCTAGGCAGGGGAACGGAGGTCTCGGGGACCAGGCGGTGGCAGAGGAGTTGGCGACCACCCAGCCCAGGGCGGGAGGGACTCAGGAAACATTTCGGCGCTTGGCCTCCCACCGCAGAGTCCGCAGGTCGCTCACAGGGATGTGGCCCCGGAGGCTTCAGGGCCCGGGGCCTGCGGTCCCTTGTGCATCCCACCTGACCGCCCACGCTGCGCTAGGCGCAGCCCAGCCGCAGACCGGGCCGGCCCTCCTGCCCGACAGCAGCTGGCCCGAAGCCAGTGGGAGCCACCATTGAGTTGGCAAAGCCCCTTAGACCCAGCAACGCCACCCTTGCCCCCACACCACCGTCCGAGCTCTGTACCCCGGCCCAGGGGGCCGGCAGGCCCGGGGAAGCGGCCTGGGCCCTCGATCCTGCTCCCGCCCACGGCCGAGGCGAAGCGGCGGAGGGGGTGCTTTTTCCGGATGGAGCTGTGGAGAGACACCCTGGAAGACAGGTGGTGGAGCCGGGCCTGGGCTCCTGTGGCTGCGGCCAGGTGTAGCTCGCGGGGCTCACGGACCGAACGGACAGCACCCGGGTCCGCGGCCATGTCTGGGTGACGTCAGGCCGCCCCTGGAGCGTCTGGTGTGCCGCTGCCTTCCAGGGACGCCTTCTGGCCGCCTGGCCAGTCAGGCAGGTGGGGAGTGCCCCATCAGACGCTTGCTGTGGTGGGAGGGGCCAGAGGAGGTGGGGCCTGCAGTGGTACCTGGTACCCAGCAGGCGTGGAGACGGCCGCCGCCACTGACACCACGGGCGACAAAAGGAGAAAGCGGAGCGGGAGGCAAAAAGCGTACAGCACCCGGCATTCCCAGGAGCTCTCCCATCCAGGAGGTCTCCCATCCAAGTTCTAACCAGGCCCGACCCTGCTTAGCTTCCGAGATCCAGACTTGATTGGGCCCGTCTAGGCTGCTTTGGCAGTAGGTGTCAGTGGGTCGCGGGCTGCCTCTTGAGGCGCAGCTTAGCAGGCCCTTGCGCCTTACCGCAAGCCCAGCGGCCCGCCCGCCCTGGCAGGGCCCCGCCGCCCGTCTAGGCAGAGGAACGGAGGTCTCGGGGACCGGTTGCTGGCGCGAGGTGTTGGCGACCACCCAGCCCAGGGCGGGCGGGACCCAGGAAACGTTTCGTCGCTTGGCCTCCCACCCCAGATCCCGCAGGTCGCTCACAAGGATGTGGCCCCGGAGGCTTCAGGGCCCGGGGCCTGCGGTCCTTTGGGCATCTCACCTGCCTGCCCTCGCTGCGCTAGGCGCAGCCCTGTCGCAGACCGGGCCGGCCTTCCTGCCCGACAGCAGCTGGCCTGAAGCCAGTGGGAGCCACCGTTGAGTTGGCAAAGCCCCTTAGACCCAGCAACGCCACCCTTGCCCCCACACCACCGTCCGAGCTCTGTACCCCGGCCCAGGTGGCCGGCAGGCCTGCGGAAGCGGCCTGGGCCCTCTATCCCTCTCCGGCACACGGCCGCGGCGAAACGGTGGAGGGGGGCTTTTTCCGGATGGAGCTGTGGAGAGACACCCCGGAAGACAGGTGGCGGCGCCGGGGCTGGGCTCCAGTGGCTGCGGCCAGCTGCAGCTCGTGGGGCTCGGGGGCCGAACGGACGGCACCCGGGTCCGCGGCCATGTCTGGGTGACGTCAGGCCGCCACCCGGAGCAGCTGGTGTGCCGCTGCCTTCCAGGGACGCGTTCTGGCCGCCTGGCCGGTCAGGCAGGTGGGGAGTGCCCCATCAGACGCTTGCTGTGGTGGCAGGGGCCTGAGGAGGTGGGGCCTGCAGCGGTACCTGACAGGGGCGGAGACGGCTGCCTCCACCACCGCCGCCACCATCGCCGCCACCGCGGGCGACAAAAGGAGAAAGCGGAGCGAGAGGCAAAAAGCCTACAGCACCCGGTATTCCCAGGAGCTCTCCCAGCCAGGACGTCTCCCATCCAAGTTCGAAACAGGCCCGACCCTGCTTAGCTTCCGAGATCCAGACTTGATCGGGCCCGTCTAGGCTGCTTTGGTAGTAGGTGTCGGTGGGTCGCGGGCTGCCTCTTGAGGCGCAGCTTAGCAGGCCCTTGGGCCTTACTGCCAGCCTAGCGGCCCGCCCGCCCTGGCAGGGCCCCGCCGGCCACCTAGGCAGAGGAACGGAGGTCTCGGTGATCGGGTGGTGGCGGAGGTGTTGGCGACCACCCAGCCCAGGGCGGGCGGGACCCAGCAAACGTTTCGGCGCTTGGCCTCCCACCCCAGATCCCGCAGGTCGCTCACAAGGATGTGGCCCCGGAGGCTTCAGGGCCCGGGGACTGCGGTCCCTTGGGCATCCCACCTGCCCGCCCACGCTGCGCTAGGCGCTGCCCTGTCGCAGACCGGGCCAGCCTTCCTGCCCGATAGCAGCTGGCCCGAAGCCAGTGGGAGCCACCTTTGCGTTAGCAAAGCCCCTTACCCAGCAACGCCCCCCTTGCCCCCACACCACCGTCCGAGCTCAGGACCCCGCCCCAGGTGGCCGGCAGGCCCGCGGAAGCGGCCTGGGCCCTCTATCCCTCTCCGGCACACGGCCGCGGCGAAACGGTGGAGGGGGGGCTTTTTCCGGATGGAGCTGTGGAGAGACACCCACCGGCAGACAGGTGGCGGCGCCGGGGCTGGGCTCCAGTGGGGACCGCCAGGTGCAGGTCGAGGGGCTCGCGGGCCGCATGGACGGCACCCGGGTCCGCGGCCATGTCTGCTTCGAGTCAGGGGACGAACGGAGCATATGGTTTGCCGCTGCCTTCCAGGGACGCCTTCTGGCCGCCTGGCCGCTCAGGCAGGCGGGGAGCGCCCCATCAGACGCTTGCTGTGGTGGGAGGGTCCTGAGGAGGTGGGGCCTGCAGCGGTACCCGGCGGGGGCGGAGACGGCCGCCGCCACCACCGCCGCCACCGCCGCCACCGCCACGACCGCCACGGTCGACAAAAGGAGAAGGGTGTAGCGGGAGGCAAAAAGCCTACAGCACCTGGCGTTCCCAGGAGCTCTCCCGTCCGAGAGGTCTCCCATCCAACTACTAACCAGGCCCAACCCTGCTTAGCTTCCGAGATCGAGTCGAGATCGGGCCCGTCTAGGGTGGTTTGGCCGTAGACACTGGGGGGGTCGCGGGCTTCCACTTGAGGCGCAGCTTAGCAGGCGCTTGGGACTTACCGCCGGCCCAGTGGCCCGCCCGCCCCGACAGGGCCCCGCCGCCCGCCTAGGCAGGGGAACGGAGGTCTCGGGGACCAGGCGGTGGCAGAGGAGTTGGCGACCACCCAGCCCAGGGCGGGAGGGACCCAGGAAACGTTTCGGCGCTTGGCCTCCCACCGCAGAGTCCGCAGGTCGCTCACAGGGATGTGGCCCCGGAGGCTTCAGGGCCCGGGGCCTGCGGTCCCTTGTGCATCCCACCTGACCGCCCACGCTGCGCTAGGCGCAGCCCAGCCGCAGACCGGGCCGGCCCTCCTGCCCGACAGCAGCTGGCCCGAAGCCAGTGGGAGCCACCATTGAGTTGGCAAAGCCCCTTAGACCCAGCAACGCCACCCTTGCCCCCACACCACCGTCCGAGCTCTGTACCCCGGCCCAGGGGTCCGGCAGGCCCGGGGAAGCGGCCTGGGCCCTCGATCCTGGTCCCGCCCACGGCCGAGGCGAAGCGGCGGAGGGGGTGCTTTTTCCGGATGGAGCTGTGGAGAGACACCCTGGAAGACAGGTGGTGGAGCCGGGCCTGGGCTCCTGTGGCTGCGGCCAGGTGTAGCTCGCGGGGCTCACGGACCGAACGGACGGCACCCGGGTCCGCGGCCATGTCTGGGTGACGTCAGGCCGCCCCTGGAGCGTCTGGTGTGCCGCTGCCTTCCAGGGACGCCTTCTGGCCGCCTGGCCAGTCAGGCAGGTGGGGAGTGCCCCATCAGACGCTTGCTGTGGTGGGAGGGGCCAGAGGAGGTGGGGCCTGCAGTGGTACCTGGTACCCAGCAGGCGTGGAGACGGCCGCCGCCACTGACACCGCGGGCGACAAAAGGAGAAAGCGGAGCGGGAGGCAAAAAGCGTACAGCACCCGGCATTCCCAGGAGCTCTCCCATCCAGGAGGTCTCCCATCCAAGTTCTAACCAGGCCCGACCCTGCTTAGCTTCCGAGATCCAGACTTGATTGGGCCCGTCTAGGCTGCTTTGGCAGTAGGTGTCAGTGGGTCGCGGGCTGCCTCTTGAGGCGCAGCTTAGCAGGCCCTTGCGCCTTACCGCAAGCCCAGCGGCCCGCCCGCCCTGGCAGGGCCCCGCCGCCCGTCTAGGCAGAGGAACGGAGGTCTCGGGGACCGGTTGCTGGCGTGAGGTGTTGGCGACCACCCAGCCCAGGGCGGGCGGGACCCAGGAAACGTTTCGTCGCTTGGCCTCCCACCCCAGATCCCGCAGGTCGCTCACAAGGATGTGGCCCCGGAGGCTTCAGGGCCCGGGGCCTGCGGTCCTTTGGGCATCTCACCTGCCTGCCCTCGCTGCGCTAGGCGCAGCCCTGTCGCAGACCGGGCCGGCCTTCCTGCCCGACAGCAGCTGGCCTGAAGCCAGTGGGAGCCACCGTTGAGTTGGCAAAGCCCCTTAGACCCAGCAACGCCACCCTTGCCCCCACACCACCGTCCAAGCTCTGTACCCCGGCCCAGGTGGCCGGCAGGCCTGCGGAAGCGGCCTGGGCCCTCTATCCCTCTCCGGCACACGGCCGCGGCGAAACGGTGGAGGGGGGCTTTTTCCGGATGGAGCTGTGGAGAGACACCCCGGAAGACAGGTGGCGGCGCCGGGGCTGGGCTCCAGTGGCTGCGGCCAGCTGCAGCTCGTGGGGCTCGGGGGCCGAACGGACGGCACCCGGGTCCGCGGCCATGTCTGGGTGACGTCAGGCCGCCACCCGGAGCAGCTGGTGTGCCGCTGCCTTCCAGGGACGCCTTCTGGCCGCCTGGCCGGTCAGGCAGGTGGGGAGTGCCCCATCAGACGCTTGCTGTGGTGGCAGGGGCCTGAGGAGGTGGGGCCTGCAGCGGTACCTGACAGGGGCGGAGACGGCTGCCTCCACCACCGCCGCCACCATCGCCGCCACCGCGGGCGACAAAAGGAGAAAGCGGAGCGAGAGGCAAAAAGCCTACAGCACCCGGTATTCCCAGGAGCTCTCCCAGCCAGGACGTCTCCCATCCAAGTTCGAAACAGGCCCGACCCTGCTTAGCTTCCGAGATCCAGACTTGATCGGGCCCGTCTAGGCTGCTTTGGTAGTAGGTGTCGGTGGGTCGCGGGCTGCCTCTTGAGGCGCAGCTTAGCAGGCCCTTGGGCCTTACTGCCAGCCTAGCGGCCCGCCCGCCCTGGCAGGGCCCCGCCGGCCACCTAGGCAGAGGAACGGAGGTCTCGGTGATCGGGTGGTGGCGGAGGTGTTGGCGACCACCCAGCCCAGGGCGGGCGGGACCCAGCAAACGTTTCGGCGCTTGGCCTCCCACCCCAGATCCCGCAGGTCGCTCACAAGGATGTGGCCCCGGAGGCTTCAGGGCCCGGGGACTGCGGTCCCTTGGGCATCCCACCTGCCCGCCCACGCTGCGCTAGGCGCTGCCCTGTCGCAGACCGGGCCAGCCTTCCTGCCCGATAGCAGCTGGCCCGAAGCCAGTGGGAGCCACCTTTGCGTTAGCAAAGCCCCTTACCCAGCAACGCCCCCCTTGCCCCCACACCACCGTCCGAGCTCAGGACCCCGCCCCAGGTGGCCGGCAGGCCCGCGGAAGCGGCCTGGGCCCTCTATCCCTCTCCGGCACACGGCCGCGGCGAAACGGTGGAGGGGGGGCTTTTTCCGGATGGAGCTGTGGAGAGACACCCACCGGCAGACAGGTGGCGGCGCCGGGGCTGGGCTCCAGTGGGGACCGCCAGGTGCAGGTCGAGGGGCTCGCGGGCCGCATGGACGGCACCCGGGTCCGCGGCCATGTCTGCTTCGAGTCAGGGGACGAACGGAGCATATGGTTTGCCGCTGCCTTCCAGGGACGCCTTCTGGCCGCCTGGCCGCTCAGGCAGGCGGGGAGCGCCCCATCAGACGCTTGCTGTGGTGGGAGGGTCCTGAGGAGGTGGGGCCTGCAGCGGTACCCGGCGGGGGCGGAGACGGCCGCCGCCACCACCGCCGCCACCGCCGCCGCCAACGCCGCCAACGCCACGACCACCGCGGTCGACAAAATGAGAAGGTGTGTAGCGGGCGGCAAAAAGCCTACAGCACCTGGCGTTCCCAGGAGCTCTCCCGTCCGGGAGGTCTGCCATCCAACTACTAACCAGGCCCAACCCTGCTTAGCTTCCGAGATCGAGTCGAGATCGGGCCCGTCTAGGGTGGTTTGGCCGTAGACACTGGGGGGGTCGCGGGCTTCCACTTGAGGTGCAGCTTAGCAGGCTCTTGGGCCTTACCGCCGGCCCAGTGGCCCGCCCGCCCCGGCAGGGCCCCGCCGCCCGCCTAGGCAGGGGAACGGAGGTCTCGGGGACCAGGCGGTGGCAGAGGAGTTGGCGACCACCCAGGCCAGGGTGGGAGGGACCCAGGAAACATTTCGGCGCTTGGCCTCCCACCGCAGATCCCGCAGGTCGCTCACAGGGTTGTGGCCCCAGAGGCTTCAGGGCCCGGGGCCTGCGGTCCCTTGTGCATCCCACCTGACCGCCCACGCTGCGCTAGGCGCAGCCCTGTCGCAGACCGGGCCGGCCCTCCTGCCCGACAGCAGCTGGCCCGAAGCCAGTGGGAGCCACCATTGAGTTGGCAAAGCCCCTTAGACCCAGCAACTCCACCCTTGCCCCCACACCACCGTCCGACCTCAGGACCCCGCCCCTGGTGGCCGGCAGTCCCGCGGATGTGGCCTGGGCCCTCTATCCCTCTCCGGCACCCGGCCGCGGCGAAACGGTGGAGGGGGGGCTTTTTCCGCATGGAGCTTTGGAGAGACACCCACCGGCAGACAGGTGGCGGCGCCGGGGCTGGATCCAGTGGGGACCGCCAGGTGCAGGTCGAGGGGCTCGCGGGCCGCATGGACGGCACCCGGGTCCGCGGCCATTTCTGCTTCGAGTCAGGGGACGAACGGAGCATATGGTGTGCCGCTGCCTTCCAGGGACGCCTTCTGGCCGCCTGGCCGCTCAGGCAGGCGGGGAGCGCCCCATCAGACGCTTGCTGTGGTGGGAGGGTCCTGAGGAGGTGGGGCCTGCAGCGGTACCCGGCGGGGGCGGAGACGGCCGCCGCCACCACCGCCGCCACCGCCACGACCGCCGCGGTCGACAAAATGAGAAGGTGTGTAGCGGGAGGCAAAAGGCCTACAGCACCTGGCGTTCCAGGGAGCTCTCCCGTCCGGGAAGTCTGCCATCCAACTACTAACCAGGCCCAACCCTGCTTAGCTTCCGAGATCGAGTCGAGATCGGGCCCGTCTAGGGTGGTTTGGCCGTAGACACTGGGGTGGTCGCGGGCTGCCTCTTGAGGTGCAGTTTAGCAGGCCCTTGGGCCTTAACGCCGGCCCAGCGGCCCGCCCGCCCTGGCAGGGCCCCGCCGCCCGCCTAGGCGGGGGAACGGAGGTTTCGGCGACCGGGGGGTGGCGGAGGAGTTGGCGACCTCCCAGCGCAGGGCGGGTGGGACACAGCAAGCTTTTCGGCGCTTCGTGCCCCGCCCCAGATCCCACAGGCCGCTCACAGGGACGTAGCCCCGGAGGCTTCAGGGCCCGGGGTCGGCGGTGCCTCGGGCATCCCACCTGCGCGCCCACGCTGTGGTAGGCGTAGCTCAGAGGCAGACTGGTCCGACCCTCCTGTCCTACAGCAGCTGGCCCGAAGCCACTGGGAGCCACCATTGAGTTGGCACGGCCCCTTAGACACAGCAAGGCCACCCTTGCCCCGACGCCACCGTCCGAGCTCAGGACCTCGTCCCAGGTGGCCGGCAGGTCCGGGGAAGTGGCCTGGGCCCTCGATCCTGCTCCTGCCCACGGCCGCGGCGAAGGGGCAGAAGGGGTGCTTTTTCCGGATGGAGCTGTGGAGAGACACCCCGGAAGACAGGTGGCGGTGCCGGGGCTGGACTCCAGTGGCTGCGGCCAGGTGCAGCTCGCGGGGCTCGCGGGCCGAACGGACGGCACCCGGGTCCGCGGCCATGTCTGGGTGACGTCAGGCCGCCCCTGGAGCGTCTGGTGTGCCGCTGCCTTCCAGGGACGCCTTCTGGCCGCCTGGCCAGTCAGGCAGGTGGGGAGTGCCCCATCAGACGCTTGCTGTGGTGGGAGGGGCCAGAGGAGGTGGGGCCTGCAGTGGTACCTGGTACCCAGCAGGCGTGGAGACGGCCGCCGCCACTGACACCGCGGGTGACAAAAGGAGAAAGCGGAGCGGGAGGCAAAAAGCGTACAGCACCCGGCATTCCCAGGAGCTCTCCCATCCAGGAGGTCTCCCATCCAAGTTCTAACCAGGCCCGACCCTGCTTAGCTTCCGAGATCCAGACTTGATTGGGCCCGTCTAGGCTGCTTTGGCAGTAGGTGTCAGTGGGTCGCGGGCTGCCTCTTGAGGCGCAGCTTAGCAGGCCCTTGCGCCTTACCGCAAGCCCAGCGGCCCGCCCGCCCTGGCAGGGCCCCGCCGCCCGTCTAGGCAGAGGAACGGAGGTCTCGGGGACCGGTTGCTGGCGCGAGGTGTTGGCGACCACCCAGCCCAGGGCGGGCGGGACCCAGGAAACGTTTCGTCGCTTGGCCTCCCACCCCAGATCCCGCAGGTCGCTCACAAGGATGTGGCCCCGGAGGCTTCAGGGCCCGGGGCCTGCGGTCCTTTGGGCATCTCACCTGCCTGCCCTCGCTGCGCTAGGCGCAGCCCTGTCGCAGACCGGGCCGGCCTTCCTGCCCGACAGCAGCTGGCCTGAAGCCAGTGGGAGCCACCGTTGAGTTGGCAAAGCCCCTTAGACCCAGCAACGCCACCCTTGCCCCCACACCACCGTCCGAGCTCTGTACCCCGGCCCAGGTGGCCGGCAGGCCTGCGGAAGCGGCCTGGGCCCTCTATCCCTCTCCGGCACACGGCCGCGGCGAAACGGTGGAGGGGGGCTTTTTCCGGATGGAGCTGTGGAGAGACACCCCGGAAGACAGGTGGCGGCGCCGGGGCTGGGCTCCAGTGGCTGCGGCCAGCTGCAGCTCGTGGGGCTCGGGGGCCGAACGGACGGCACCCGGGTCCGCGGCCATGTCTGGGTGACGTCAGGCCGCCACCCGGAGCAGCTGGTGTGCCGCTGCCTTCCAGGGACGCCTTCTGGCCGCCTGGCCGGTCAGGCAGGTGGGGAGTGCCCCATCAGACGCTTGCTGTGGTGGCAGGGGCCTGAGGAGGTGGGGCCTGCAGCGGTACCTGACAGGGGCGGAGACGGCTGCCTCCACCACCGCCGCCACCATCGCCGCCACCGCGGGCGACAAAAGGAGAAAGCGGAGCGAGAGGCAAAAAGCCTACAGCACCCGGTATTCCCAGGAGCTCTCCCAGCCAGGACGTCTCCCATCCAAGTTCGAAACAGGCCCGACCCTGCTTAGCTTCCGAGATCCAGACTTGATCGGGCCCGTCTAGGCTGCTTTGGTAGTAGGTGTCGGTGGGTCGCGGGCTGCCTCTTGAGGCGCAGCTTAGCAGGCCCTTGGGCCTTACCGCCAGCCTAGCGGCCCGCCCGCCCTGGCAGGGCCCCGCCGGCCACCTAGGCAGAGGAACGGAGGTCTCGGTGATCGGGTGGTGGCGGAGGTGTTGGCGACCACCCAGCCCAGGGCGGGCGGGACCCAGCAAACGTTTCGGCGCTTGGCCTCCCACCCCAGATCCCGCAGGTCGCTCACAAGGATGTGGCCCCGGAGGCTTCAGGGCCCGGGGACTGCGGTCCCTTGGGCATCCCACCTGCCCGCCCACGCTGCGCTAGGCGCTGCCCTGTCGCAGACCGGGCCAGCCTTCCTGCCCGATAGCAGCTGGCCCGAAGCCAGTGGGAGCCACCTTTGCGTTAGCAAAGCCCCTTACCCAGCAACGCCCCCCTTGCCCCCACACCACCGTCCGAGCTCAGGACCCCGCCCCAGGTGGCCGGCAGGCCCGCGGAAGCGGCCTGGGCCCTCTATCCCTCTCCGGCACACGGCCGCGGCGAAACGGTGGAGGGGGGGCTTTTTCCGGATGGAGCTGTGGAGAGACACCCACCGGCAGACAGGTGGCGGCGCCGGGGCTGGGCTCCAGTGGGGACCGCCAGGTGCAGGTCGAGGGGCTCGCGGGCCGCATGGACGGCACCCGGGTCCGCGGCCATGTCTGCTTCGAGTCAGGGGACGAACGGAGCATATGGTTTGCCGCTGCCTTCCAGGGACGCCTTCTGGCCGCCTGGCCGCTCAGGCAGGCGGGGAGCGCCCCATCAGACGCTTGCTGTGGTGGGAGGGTCCTGAGGAGGTGGGGCCTGCAGCGGTACCCGGCAGGGGCGGAGACGGCCGCCGCCACCACCGCCGCCACCGCCGCCGCCACCGCCGCCAACGCCACGACCGCCGCGGTCGACAAAATGAGAAGGTGTGTAGCGGGAGGCAAAAAGCCTACAGCACCTGGCGTTCCCAGGAGCTCTCCCGTCCGGGAGGTCTGCCATCCAACTACTAACCAGGCCCAACCCTGCTTAGCTTCCGAGATCGAGTCGAGATCGGGCCCGTCTAGGGTGGTTTGGCCGTAGACACTGGGGGGGTCGCGGGCTTCCACTTGAGGTGCAGCTTAGCAGGCTCTTGGGCCTTACCGCCGGCCCAGTGGCCCGCCCGCCCCGGCAGGGCCCCGCCGCCCGCCTAGGCAGGGGAACGGAGGTCTCGGGGACCAGGCGGTGGCAGAGGAGTTGGCGACCACCCAGGCCAGGGTGGGAGGGACCCAGGAAACATTTCGGCGCTTGGCCTCCCACCGCAGATCCCGCAGGTCGCTCACAGGGTTGTGGCCCCAGAGGCTTCAGGGCCCGGGGCCTGCGGTCCCTTGTGCATCCCACCTGACCGCCCACGCTGCGCTAGGCGCAGCCCTGTCGCAGACCGGGCCGGCCCTCCTGCCCGACAGCAGCTGGCCCGAAGCCAGTGGGAGCCACCATTGAGTTGGCAAAGCCCCTTAGACCCAGCAACTCCACCCTTGCCCCCACACCACCGTCCGACCTCAGGACCCCGCCCCTGGTGGCCGGCAGTCCCGCGGATGTGGCCTGGGCCCTCTATCCCTCTCCGGCACCCGGCCGCGGCGAAACGGTGGAGGGGGGGCTTTTTCCGCATGGAGCTTTGGAGAGACACCCACCGGCAGACAGGTGGCGGCGCCGGGGCTGGATCCAGTGGGGACCGCCAGGTGCAGGTCGAGGGGCTCGCGGGCCGCATGGACGGCACCCGGGTCCGCGGCCATTTCTGCTTCGAGTCAGGGGACGAACGGAGCATATGGTGTGCCGCTGCCTTCCAGGGACGCCTTCTGGCCGCCTGGCCGCTCAGGCAGGCGGGGAGCGCCCCATCAGACGCTTGCTGTGGTGGGAGGGTCCTGAGGAGGTGGGGCCTGCAGCGGTACCCAGCGGGGGCGGAGACGGCCGCCGCCACCACCGCCGCCACTGCCGCCGCCACCGCCGCCAACGCCACGACCGCCGCGGTCGACAAAATGAGAAGGTGTGTAACGGGAGGCAAAAGGCCTACAGCACCTGGCGTTCCAGGGAGCTCTCCCGTCCGGGAAGTCTGCCATCCAACTACTAACCAGGCCCAACCCTGCTTAGCTTCCGAGATCGAGTCGAGATCGGGCCCGTCTAGGGTGGTTTGGCCGTAGACACTGGGGTGGTCGCGGGCTGCCTCTTGAGGTGCAGTTTAGCAGGCCCTTGGGCCTTACCGCCGGCCCAGCGGCCCGCCCGCCCTGGCAGGGCCCCGCCGCCCGCCTAGGCGGGGGAACGGAGGTTTCGGTGACCGGGGGGTGGCGGAGGAGTTGGCGACCTCCCAGCGCAGGGCGGGTGGGACACAGCAAGCTTTTCGGCGCTTCGTGCCCCGCCCCAGATCCCACAGGCCGCTCACAGGGACGTAGCCCCGGAGGCTTCAGGGCCCGGGGTCGGCGGTGCCTCGGGCATCCCACCTGCGCGCCCACGCTGTGGTAGGCGTAGCTCAGAGGCAGACTGGTCCGACCCTCCTGTCCTACAGCAGCTGGCCCGAAGCCACTGGGAGCCACCATTGAGTTGGCACGGCCCCTTAGACACAGCAAGGCCACCCTTGCCCCGACGCCACCGTCCGAGCTCAGGACCTCGTCCCAGGTGGCCGGCAGGTCCGGGGAAGTGGCCTGGGCCCTCGATCCTGCTCCTGCCCACGGCCGCGGCGAAGGGGCAGAAGGGGAGCTTTTTCCGGATGGAGCTGTGGAGAGACACCCCGGAAGACAGGTGGCGGTGCCGGGGCTGGACTCCAGTGGCTGCGGCCAGGTGCAGCTCGCGGGGCTCGCGGGCCGAACGGACGGCACCCGGGTCCGCGGCCATGTCTGGGTGACGTCAGGCCGCCCCCTGGAGCGGCTGGTGTGTCGCTGCCTTCCAGGGACGCCTTCTGGCCGCCTGGCCGGTCTGGCAGGTGGGGAGTGCCCCATCAGACGCTTGCTGTGGTGGGAGGGGCCTGAGGAGGTGGGGCCTGCAGCGGTACCTGGTACCCGGCGGGGGCGGAGACGGCCGCCGCCGCCGCCACCGCGGGCGACAAAAGGAGAAAGCGGAGCGGAAGGCAAAAATCCTACAGCACCCGGTATTCCCAGGAGCTCTCCCATCCAGGAGGTCTCCCATCCAAGTTCGAACCAGGCCCGACCCTGCTTAGCTTCCGAGATCCAGAGTTGATCGGGCCCGTCTAGGCTGGTTTGACAGTAGGTGTCAGTGGGTCGCAGGCTGCCTCTTGAGGCGCAGCTTAGCAGGCCCATGGGACTTACCGCCAGCCCAGCGGCCCGCCCGCCTAGGCAGAGGAACGGAGGTCTCGGGGACCAGGTGGTGTCGGAGGTTTTGGCGACCACCCAGCCCAGGGCGGGAGGGACCCAGGAAACGTTTCGGCGCTTGGCCTCCCACCCCGGATCCCGCAGGTCGCTCACAGGGATGTGGCCCCGGAGGCTTCAGGGCCCGGGGCCTGCGGTCCTTTGGGCATCCCACCTGACTGCCCACGCTGCGCTAGGCGCAGCCCTGTCGCAGACCGGGCCGGCCTTCCTGCCCGACAGCAGCTGGCCCGAAGGAAGTGGGAGCCACCGTTGAGTTGGCAAAGCCCCTTAGACCCAGCAACGCCACCCTTGCCTCCACACCACCGTCCGAGCTCAGGACACCGGCCCAGGTGGACGGCAGGCCCGCGGAAGCGGCCTGCGCCCTCTATCCCTCTCCGGCACCAGGCCACGGCGAAACGGTGGAGGGGGGGCTTTTTCCGGATGGAGCTGTGGAGAGACACCCCCCGGCAGACAGGTGGCGGCGCCGGGGCTGGGCTCCAGTGGGGGCCGCCAGGTGCAGGTCGAGGGGCTCGCGGGCCGCATGGACGGCACCCAGGTCCGCGGCCATGTCTGCTTCGAGTCAGGGGACCAACGGAGCGTCTGGTGTGCCGCTGCCTTCCAGGGACGACTTCTGGCCGCCTGGCCGCTCAGGCAGGCGGGGAGCGCCCCATCAGACGCTTGCTGTGGTGGGAGGGTCCTGAGGAGGTGGGGCCTGCAGCGGTACCCGGCGGGGGCGGAGACGGCCGCCGCCACCACCGCCGCCACCGCCGCCACCGCCACGACCGCCACGGTCGACAAAAGGAGAAGGTGTGTAGCGGGAGGCAAAAAGCCTACAGCACCTGGCGTTCCCAGGAGCTCTCCCGTCCGGGAGGTCTCCCATCCAACTACTAACCAGGCCCAACCCTGCTTAGCTTCCGAGATCGAGTCGAGATCGGGCCCGTCTAGGGTGGTTTGGCCGTAGACACTGGGGGGGTCGCGGGCTTCCACTTGAGGCGCAGCTTAGCAGGCGCTTGGGACTTACCGCCGGCCCAGTGGCCCGCCCGCCCCGGCAGGGCCCCGCCGCCCGCCTAGGCAGGGGAACGGAGGTCTCGGGGACCAGGCGGTGGCAGAGGAGTTGGCGACCACCCAGCCAGGGCGGGAGGGACCCAGGAAACGTTTCGGCGCTTGGCCTCCCACCGCAGAGTCCGCAGGTCGCTCACAGGGATGTGGCCCCGGAGGCTTCAGGGCCCGGGGCCTGCGGTCCCTTGTGCATCCCACCTGACCGCCCACGCTGCGCTAGGCGCAGCCCAGCCGCAGACCGGGCCGGCCCTCCTGCCCGACAGCAGCTGGCCCGAAGCCAGTGGGAGCCACCATTGAGTTGGCAAAGCCCCTTAGACCCAGCAACGCCACCCTTGCCCCCACACCACCGTCCGAGCTCTGTACCCCGGCCCAGGGGGCCGGCAGGCCCGGGGAAGCGGCCTGGGCCCTCGATCCTGCTCCCGCCCACGGCCGAGGCGAAGCGGCGGAGGGGGTGCTTTTTCCGGATGGAGCTGTGGAGAGACACCCTGGAAGACAGGTGGTGGAGCCGGGCCTGGGCTCCTGTGGCTGCGGCCAGGTGTAGCTCGCGGGGCTCACGGACCGAACGGACGGCACCCGGGTCCGCGGCCATGTCTGGGTGACGTCAGGCCGCCCCTGGAGCGTCTGGTGTGCCGCTGCCTTCCAGGGACGCCTTCTGGCCGCCTGGCCAGTCAGGCAGGTGGGGAGTGCCCCATCAGACGCTTGCTGTGGTGGGAGGGGCCAGAGGAGGTGGGGCCTGCAGTGGTACCTGGTACCCAGCAGGCGTGGAGACGGCCGCCGCCACTGACACCGCGGGTGACAAAAGGAGAAAGCGGAGCGGGAGGCAAAAAGCGTACAGCACCCGGCATTCCCAGGAGCTCTCCCATCCAGGAGGTCTCCCATCCAAGTTCTAACCAGGCCCGACCCTGCTTAGCTTCCGAGATCCAGACTTGATTGGGCCCGTCTAGGCTGCTTTGGCAGTAGGTGTCAGTGGGTCGCGGGCTGCCTCTTGAGGCGCAGCTTAGCAGGCCCTTGCGCCTTACCGCAAGCCCAGCGGCCCGCCCGCCCTGGCAGGGCCCCGCCGCCCGTCTAGGCAGAGGAACGGAGGTCTCGGGGACCGGTTGCTGGCGCGAGGTGTTGGCGACCACCCAGCCCAGGGCGGGCGGGACCCAGGAAACGTTTCGTCGCTTGGCCTCCCACCCCAGATCCCGCAGGTCGCTCACAAGGATGTGGCCCCGGAGGCTTCAGGGCCCGGGGCCTGCGGTCCTTTGGGCATCTCACCTGCCTGCCCTCGCTGCGCTAGGCGCAGCCCTGTCGCAGACCGGGCCGGCCTTCCTGCCCGACAGCAGCTGGCCTGAAGCCAGTGGGAGCCACCGTTGAGTTGGCAAAGCCCCTTAGACCCAGCAACGCCACCCTTGCCCCCACACCACCGTCCGAGCTCTGTACCCCGGCCCAGGTGGCCGGCAGGCCTGCGGAAGCGGCCTGGGCCCTCTATCCCTCTCCGGCACACGGCCGCGGCGAAACGGTGGAGGGGGGCTTTTTCCGGATGGAGCTGTGGAGAGACACCCCGGAAGACAGGTGGCGGCGCCGGGGCTGGGCTCCAGTGGCTGCGGCCAGCTGCAGCTCGTGGGGCTCGGGGCCGAACGGACGGCACCCGGGTCCGCGGCCATGTCTGGGTGACGTCAGGCCGCCACACGGAGCAGCTGGTGTGCCGCTGCCTTCCAGGGACGCCTTCTGGCCGCCTGGCCGGTCAGGCAGGTGGGGAGTGCCCCATCAGACGCTTGCTGTGGTGGCAGGGGCCTGAGGAGGTGGGGCCTGCAGCGGTACCTGACAGGGGCGGAGACGGCTGCCTCCACCACCGCCGCCACCATCGCCGCCACCGCGGGCGACAAAAGGAGAAAGCGGAGCGAGAGGCAAAAAGCCTACAGCACCCGGTATTCCCAGGAGCTCTCCCAGCCAGGACGTCTCCCATCCAAGTTCGAAACAGGCCCGACCCTGCTTAGCTTCCGAGATCCAGACTTGATCGGGCCCGTCTAGGCTGCTTTGGTAGTAGGTGTCGGTGGGTCGCGGGCTGCCTCTTGAGGCGCAGCTTAGCAGGCCCTTGGGCCTTACCGCCAGCCTAGCGGCCCGCCCGCCCTGGCAGGGCCCCGCCGGCCACCTAGGCAGAGGAACGGAGGTCTCGGTGATCGGGTGGTGGCGGAGGTGTTGGCGACCACCCAGCCCAGGGCGGGCGGGACCCAGCAAACGTTTCGGCGCTTGGCCTCCCACCCCAGATCCCGCAGGTCGCTCACAAGGATGTGGCCCCGGAGGCTTCAGGGCCCGGGGACTGCGGTCCCTTGGGCATCCCACCTGCCCGCCCACGCTGCGCTAGGCGCTGCCCTGTTGCAGACCGGGCCAGCCTTCCTGCCCGATAGCAGCTGGCCCGAAGCCAGTGGGAGCCACCTTTGCGTTAGCAAAGCCCCTTACCCAGCAACGCCCCCCTTGCCCCCACACCACCGTCCGAGCTCAGGACCCCGCCCCAGGTGGCCGGCAGGCCCGCGGAAGCGGCCTGGGCCCTCTATCCCTCTCCGGCACACGGCCGCGGCGAAACGGTGGAGGGGGGGCTTTTTCCGGATGGAGCTGTGGAGAGACACCCACCGGCAGACAGGTGGCGGCGCCGGGGCTGGGCTCCAGTGGGGACCGCCAGGTGCAGGTCGAGGGGCTCGCGGGCCGCATGGACGGCACCCGGGTCCGCGGCCATGTCTGCTTCGAGTCAGGGGACGAACGGAGCATATGGTTTGCCGCTGCCTTCCAGGGACGCCTTCTGGCCGCCTGGCCGCTCAGGCAGGCGGGGAGCGCCCCATCAGACGCTTGCTGTGGTGGGAGGGTCCTGAGGAGGTGGGGCCTGCAGCGGTACCCGGCAGGGGCGGAGACGGCCGCCGCCACCACCGCCGCCACCGCCGCCGCCACCGCCGCCAACGCCACGACCGCCGCGGTCGACAAAATGAGAAGGTGTGTAGCGGGAGGCAAAAAGCCTACAGCACCTGGCGTTCCCAGGAGCTCTCCCGTCCGGGAGGTCTGCCATCCAACTACTAACCAGGCCCAACCCTGCTTAGCTTCCGAGATCGAGTCGAGATCGGGCCCGTCTAGGGTGGTTTGGCCGTAGACACTGGGGGGGTCGCGGGCTTCCACTTGAGGTGCAGCTTAGCAGGCTCTTGGGCCTTACCGCCGGCCCAGTGGCCCGCCCGCCCCGGCAGGGCCCCGCCGCCCACCTAGGCAGGGGAACGGAGGTCTCGGGGACCAGGCGGTGGCAGAGGAGTTGGCGACCACCCAGGCCAGGGTGGGAGGGACCCAGGAAACATTTCGGCGCTTGGCCTCCCACCGCAGATCCCGCAGGTCGCTCACAGGGTTGTGGCCCCAGAGGCTTCAGGGCCCGGGGCCTGCGGTCCCTTGTGCATCCCACCTGACCGCCCACGCTGCGCTAGGCGCAGCCCTGTCGCAGACCGGGCCGGCCCTCCTGCCCGACAGCAGCTGGCCCGAAGCCAGTGGGAGCCACCATTGAGTTGGCAAAGCCCCTTAGACCCAGCAACTCCACCCTTGCCCCCACACCACCGTCCGACCTCAGGACCCCGCCCCTGGTGGCCGGCAGTCCCGCGGATGTGGCCTGGGCCCTCTATCCCTCTCCGGCACCCGGCCGCGGCGAAACGGTGGAGGGGGGGCTTTTTCCGCATGGAGCTTTGGAGAGACACCCACCGGCAGACAGGTGGCGGCGCCGGGGCTGGATCCAGTGGGGACCGCCAGGTGCAGGTCGAGGGGCTCGCGGGCCGCATGGACGGCACCCGGGTCCGCGGCCATTTCTGCTTCGAGTCAGGGGACGAACGGAGCATATGGTGTGCCGCTGCCTTCCAGGGACGCCTTCTGGCCGCCTGGCCGCTCAGGCAGGCGGGGAGCGCCCCATCAGACGCTTGCTGTGGTGGGAGGGTCCTGAGGAGGTGGGGCCTGCAGCGGTACCCAGCGGGGGCGGAGACGGCCGCCGCCACCACCGCCGCCACTGCCGCCGCCACCGCCGCCAACGCCACGACCGCCGCGGTCGACAAAATGAGAAGGTGTGTAGCGGGAGGCAAAAGGCCTACAGCACCTGGCGTTCCAGGGAGCTCTCCCGTCCGGGAAGTCTGCCATCCAACTACTAACCAGGCCCAACCCTGCTTAGCTTCCGAGATCGAGTCGAGATCGGGCCCGTCTAGGGTGGTTTGGCCGTAGACACTGGGGTGGTCGCGGGCTGCCTCTTGAGGTGCAGTTTAGCAGGCCCTTGGGCCTTACCGCCGGCCCAGCGGCCCGCCCGCCCTGGCAGGGCCCCGCCGCCCGCCTAGGCGGGGGAACGGAGGTTTCGGCGACCGGGGGGTGGCGGAGGAGTTGGCGACCTCCCAGCGCAGGGCGGGTGGGACACAGCAAGCTTTTCGGCGCTTCGTGCCCCGCCCCAGATCCCACAGGCCGCTCACAGGGACGTAGCCCCGGAGGCTTCAGGGCCCGGGGTCGGCGGTGCCTCGGGCATCCCACCTGCGCGCCCACGCTGTGGTAGGCGTAGCTCAGAGGCAGACTGGTCCGACCCTCCTGTCCTACAGCAGCTGGCCCGAAGCCACTGGGAGCCACCATTGAGTTGGCACGGCCCCTTAGACACAGCAAGGCCACCCTTGCCCCGACGCCACCGTCCGAGCTCAGGACCTCGTCCCAGGTGGCCGGCAGGTCCGGGGAAGTGGCCTGGGCCCTCGATCCTGCTCCTGCCCACAGCCGCGGCGAAGGGGCAGAAGGGGAGCTTTTTCCGGATGGAGCTGTGGAGAGACACCCCGGAAGACAGGTGGCGGTGCCGGGGCTGGACTCCAGTGGCTGCGGCCAGGTGCAGCTCGCGGGGCTCGCGGGCCGAACGGACGGCACCCGGGTCCGCGGCCATGTCTGGGTGACGTCAGGCCGCCCCCTGGAGCGGCTGGTGTGTCGCTGCCTTCCAGGGACGCCTTCTGGCCGCCTGGCCGGTCTGGCAGGTGGGGAGTGCCCCATCAGACGCTTGCTGTGGTGGGAGGGGCCTGAGGAGGTGGGGCCTGCAGCGGTACCTGGTACCCGGCGGGGGCGGAGACGGCCGCCGCCGCCGCCACCGCGGGCGACAAAAGGAGAAAGCGGAGCGGAAGGCAAAAATCCTACAGCACCCGGTATTCCCAGGAGCTCTCCCATCCAGGAGGTCTCCCATCCAAGTTCGAACCAGGCCCGACCCTGCTTAGCTTCCGAGATCCAGACTTGATCGGGCCCGTCTAGGCTGGTTTGACAGTAGGTGTCAGTGGGTCGCAGGCTGCCTCTTGAGGCGCAGCTTAGCAGGCCCATGGGACTTACCGCCAGCCCAGCGGCCCGCCCGCCTAGGCAGAGGAACGGAGGTCTCGGGGACCAGGTGGTGTCGGAGGTTTTGGCGACCACCCAGCCCAGGGCGGGAGGGACCCAGGAAACGTTTCGGCGCTTGGCCTCCCACCCCGGATCCCGCAGGTCGCTCACAGGGATGTGGCCCCGGAGGCTTCAGGGCCCGGGGCCTGCGGTCCTTTGGGCATCCCACCTGACTGCCCACGCTGCGCTAGGCGCAGCCCTGTCGCAGACCGGGCCGGCCTTCCTGCCCGACAGCAGCTGGCCCGAAGGAAGTGGGAGCCACCGTTGAGTTGGCAAAGCCCCTTAGACCCAGCAACGCCACCCTTGCCTCCACACCACCGTCCGAGCTCAGGACACCGGCCCAGGTGGACGGCAGGCCCGCGGAAGCGGCCTGCGCCCTCTATCCCTCTCCGGCACCAGGCCACGGCGAAACGGTGGAGGGGGGGCTTTTTCCGGATGGAGCTGTGGAGAGACACCCCCCGGCAGACAGGTGGCGGCGCCGGGGCTGGGCTCCAGTGGGGGCCGCCAGGTGCAGGTCGAGGGGCTCGCGGGCCGCATGGACGGCACCCAGGTCCGCGGCCATGTCTGCTTCGAGTCAGGGGACCAACGGAGCGTCTGGTGTGCCGCTGCCTTCCAGGGACGACTTCTGGCCGCCTGGCCGCTCAGGCAGGCGGGGAGCGCCCCATCAGACGCTTGCTGTGGTGGGAGGGTCCTGAGGAGGTGGGGCCTGCAGCGGTACCCGGCGGGGGCGGAGACGGCCGCCGCCACCACCGCCGCCACCGCCGCCACCGCCACGACCACCACGGTCGACAAAAGGAGAAGGTGTGTAGCGGGAGGCAAAAAGCCTACAGCACCTGGCGTTCCCAGGAGCTCTCCCGTCCGGGAGGTCTCCCATCCAACTACTAACCAGGCCCAACCCTGCTTAGCTTCCGAGATCGAGTCGAGATCGGGCCCGTCTAGGGTGGTTTGGCCGTAGACACTGGGGGGGTCGCGGGCTTCCACTTGAGGCGCAGCTTAGCAGGCGCTTGGGACTTACCGCCGGCCCAGTGGCCCGCCCGCCCCGGCAGGGCCCCGCCGCCCGCCTAGGCAGGGGAACGGAGGTCTCGGGGACCAGGCGGTGGCAGAGGAGTTGGCGACCACCCAGCCCAGGGCGGGAGGGACCCAGGAAACGTTTCGGCGCTTGGCCTCCCACCGCAGAGTCCGCAGGTCGCTCACAGGGATGTGGCCCCGGAGGCTTCAGGGCCCGGGGCCTGCGGTCCCTTGTGCATCCCACCTGACCGCCCACGCTGCACTAGGCGCAGCCCAGCCGCAGACCGGGCCGGCCCTCCTGCCCGACAGCAGCTGGCCCGAAGCCAGTGGGAGCCACCATTGAGTTGGCAAAGCCCCTTAGACCCAGCAACGCCACCCTTGCCCCCACACCACCGTCCGAGCTCTGTACCCCGGCCCAGGGGGCTGGCAGGCCCGGGGAAGCGGCCTGGGCCCTCGATCCTGCTCCTGCCCACGGCCGAGGCGAAGCGGCGGAGGGGGTGCTTTTTCCGGATGGAGCTGTGGAGAGACACCCTGGAAGACAGGTGGTGGAGCCGGGCCTGGGCTCCTGTGGCTGTGGCCAGGTGTAGCTCGCGGGGCTCACGGACCGAACGGACGGCACCCGGGTCCGCGGCCATGTCTGGGTGACGTCAGGCCGCCCCTGGAGCGTCTGGTGTGCCACTGCC
This sequence comes from Pseudorca crassidens, assembly GCF_039906515.1. Classification (NCBI taxonomy): domain Eukaryota; kingdom Metazoa; phylum Chordata; class Mammalia; order Artiodactyla; family Delphinidae; genus Pseudorca; species Pseudorca crassidens. The sequence goes on along the minus strand of NC_090311.1, from coordinate 84,692,379 downwards.
TTCCAGGGACGCCTTCTGGCCGCCTGGCCAGTCAGGCAGGTGGGGAGTGCCCCATCAGACGCTTGCTGTGGTGGGAGGGGCCAGAGGAGGTGGGGCCTGCAGTGGTACCTGGTACCCAGCAGGCGTGGAGACGGCCGCCGCCACTGACACCGCGGGCGACAAAAGGAGAAAGCGGAGCGGGAGGCAAAAAGCGTACAGCACCCGGCATTCCCAGGAGCTCTCCCATCCAGGAGGTCTCCCATCCAAGTTCTAACCAGGCCCGACCCTGCTTAGCTTCCGAGATCCAGACTTGATTGGGCCCGTCTAGGCTGCTTTGGCAGTAGGTGTCAGTGGGTCGCGGGCTGCCTCTTGAGGCGCAGCTTAGCAGGCCCTTGCGCCTTACCGCAAGCCCAGCGGCCCGCCCGCCCTGGCAGGGCCCCGCCGCCCGTCTAGGCAGAGGAACGGAGGTCTCGGGGACCGGTTGCTGGCGCGAGGTGTTGGCGACCACCCAGCCCAGGGCGGGCGGGACCCAGGAAACGTTTCGTCGCTTGGCCTCCCACCCCAGATCCCGCAGGTCGCTCACAAGGATGTGGCCCCGGAGGCTTCAGGGCCCGGGGCCTGCGGTCCTTTGGGCATCTCACCTGCCTGCCCTCGCTGCGCTAGGCGCAGCCCTGTCGCAGACCGGGCCGGCCTTCCTGCCCGACAGCAGCTGGCCTGAAGCCAGTGGGAGCCACCGTTGAGTTGGCAAAGCCCCTTAGACCCAGCAATGCCACCCTTGCCCCCACACCACCGTCCGAGCTCTGTACCCCGGCCCAGGTGGCCGGCAGGCCTGCGGAAGCGGCCTGGGCCCTCTATCCCTCTCCGGCACACGGCCGCGGCGAAACGGTGGAGGGGGGGCTTTTTCCGGATGGAGCTGTGGAGAGACACCCACCGGCAGACAGGTGGCGGCGCCGGGGCTGGGCTCCAGTGGGGACCGCCAGGTGCAGGTCGAGGGGCTCGCGGGCCGCATGGACGGCACCCGGGTCCGCGGCCATGTCTGCTTCGAGTCAGGGGACGAACGGAGCATATGGTTTGCCGCTGCCTTCCAGGGACGCCTTCTGGCCGCCTGGCCGCTCAGGCAGGCGGGGAGCGCCCCATCAGACGCTTGCTGTGGTGGGAGGGTCCTGAGGAGGTGGGGCCTGCAGCGGTACCCGGCGGGGGCGGAGACGGCCGCCGCCACCACCGCCGCCACCGCCGCCGCCACCCCCGCCAACGCCACGACCGCCGCGGTCGACAAAATGAGAAGGTGTGTAGCGGGAGGCAAAAAGCCTACAGCACCTGGCGTTCCCAGGAGCTCTCCCGTCCGGGAGGTCTGCCATCCAACTACTAACCAGGCCCAACCCTGCTTAGCTTCCGAGATCGAGTCGAGATCGGGCCCGTCTAGGGTGGTTTGGCCGTAGACACTGGGGGGGTCGCGGGCTTCCACTTGAGGTGCAGCTTAGCAGGCTCTTGGGCCTTACCGCCGGCCCAGTGGCCCGCCCGCCCCGGCAGGGCCCCGCCGCCCGCCTAGGCAGGGGAACGGAGGTCTCGGGGACCAGGCGGTGGCAGAGGAGTTGGCGACCACCCAGGCCAGGGTGGGAGGGACCCAGGAAACATTTCGGCGCTTGGCCTCCCACCGCAGATCCCGCAGGTCGCTCACAGGGTTGTGGCCCCAGAGGCTTCAGGGCCCGGGGCCTGCGGTCCCTTGTGCATCCCACCTGACCGCCCACGCTGCGCTAGGCGCAGCCCTGTCGCAGACCGGGCCGGCCCTCCTGCCCGACAGCAGCTGGCCCGAAGCCAGTGGGAGCCACCATTGAGTTGGCAAAGCCCCTTAGACCCAGCAACTCCACCCTTGCCCCCACACCACCGTCCGACCTCAGGACCCCGCCCCTGGTGGCCGGCAGTCCCGCGGATGTGGCCTGGGCCCTCTATCCCTCTCCGGCACCCGGCCGCGGCGAAACGGTGGAGGGGGGGCTTTTTCCGCATGGAGCTTTGGAGAGACACCCACCGGCAGACAGGTGGCGGCGCCGGGGCTGGATCCAGTGGGGACCGCCAGGTGCAGGTCGAGGGGCTCGCGGGCCGCATGGACGGCACCCGGGTCCGCGGCCATTTCTGCTTCGAGTCAGGGGACGAACGGAGCATATGGTGTGCCGCTGCCTTCCAGGGACGCCTTCTGGCCGCCTGGCCGCTCAGGCAGGCGGGGAGCGCCCCATCAGACGCTTGCTGTGGTGGGAGGGTCCTGAGGAGGTGGGGCCTGCAGCGGTACCCGGCGGGGGCGGAGACGGCCGCCGCCACCACCACCGCCACCGCCGCCGCCACCGCCGCCAACGCCACGACCGCCGCGGTCGACAAAATGAGAAGGTGTGTAGCGGGAGGCAAAAGGCCTACAGCACCTGGCGTTCCAGGGAGCTCTCCCGTCCGGGAAGTCTGCCATCCAACTACTAACCAGGCCCAACCCTGCTTAGCTTCCGAGATCGAGTCGAGATCGGGCCCGTCTAGGGTGGTTTGGCCGTAGACACTGGGGTGGTCGCGGGCTGCCTCTTGAGGTGCAGTTTAGCAGGCCCTTGGGCCTTACCGCCGGCCCAGCGGCCTGCCCGCCCTGGCAGGGCCCCGCCGCCCGCCTAGGCGGGGGAACGGAGGTTTCGGCGACCGGGGGGTGGCGGAGGAGTTGGCGACCTCCCAGCGCAGGGCGGGTGGGACACAGCAAGCTTTTCGGCGCTTCGTGCCCCGCCCCAGATCCCACAGGCCGCTCACAGGGACGTAGCCCCGGAGGCTTCAGGGCCCGGGGTCGGCGGTGCCTCGGGCATCCCACCTGCGCGCCCACGCTGTGGTAGGCGTAGCTCAGAGGCAGACTGGTCCGACCCTCCTGTCCTACAGCAGCTGGCCCGAAGCCACTGGGAGCCACCATTGAGTTGGCACGGCCCCTTAGACACAGCAAGGCCACCCTTGCCCCGACGCCACCGTCCGAGCTCAGGACCTCGTCCCAGGTGGCCGGCAGGTCCGGGGAAGTGGCCTGGGCCCTCGATCCTGCTCCTGCCCACAGCCGCGGCGAAGGGGCAGAAGGGGAGCTTTTTCCAGATGGAGCTGTGGAGAGACACCCCGGAAGACAGGTGGCGGTGCCGGGGCTGGACTCCAGTGGCTGCGGCCAGGTGCAGCTCGCGGGGCTCGCGGGCCGAACGGACGGCACCCGGGTCCGCGGCCATGTCTGGGTGACGTCAGGCCGCCCCCTGGAGCGGCTGGTGTGTCGCTGCCTTCCAGGGACGCCTTCTGGCCGCCTGGCCGGTCTGGCAGGTGGGGAGTGCCCCATCAGACGCTTGCTGTGGTGGGAGGGGCCTGAGGAGGTGGGGCCTGCAGCGGTACCTGGTACCCGGCGGGGGCGGAGACGGCCGCCGCCGCCGCCACCGCGGGCGACAAAAGGAGAAAGCGGAGCGGAAGGCAAAAATCCTACAGCACCCGGTATTCCCAGGAGCTCTCCCATCCAGGAGGTCTCCCATCCAAGTTCGAACCAGGCCCGACCCTGCTTAGCTTCCGAGATCCAGACTTGATCGGGCCCGTCTAGGCTGGTTTGACAGTAGGTGTCAGTGGGTCGCAGGCTGCCTCTTGAGGCGCAGCTTAGCAGGCCCATGGGACTTACCGCCAGCCCAGCGGCCCGCCCGCCTAGGCAGAGGAACGGAGGTCTCGGGGACCAGGTGGTGTCGGAGGTTTTGGCGACCACCCAGCCCAGGGCGGGAGGGACCCAGGAAACGTTTCGGCGCTTGGCCTCCCACCCCGGATCCCGCAGGTCGCTCATAGGGATGTGGCCCCGGAGGCTTCAGGGCCCGGGGCCTGCGGTCCTTTGGGCATCCCACCTGACTGCCCACGCTGCGCTAGGCGCAGCCCTGTCGCAGACCGGGCCGGCCTTCCTGCCCGACAGCAGCTGGCCCGAAGGAAGTGGGAGCCACCGTTGAGTTGGCAAAGCCCCTTAGACCCAGCAACGCCACCCTTGCCTCCACACCACCGTCCGAGCTCAGGACACCGGCCCAGGTGGACGGCAGGCCCGCGGAAGCGGCCTGCGCCCTCTATCCCTCTCCGGCACCAGGCCACGGCGAAACGGTGGAGGGGGGGCTTTTTCCGGATGGAGCTGTGGAGAGACACCCCCCGGCAGACAGGTGGCGGCGCCGGGGCTGGGCTCCAGTGGGGGCCGCCAGGTGCAGGTCGAGGGGCTCGCGGGCCGCATGGACGGCACCCAGGTCCGCGGCCATGTCTGCTTCGAGTCAGGGGACCAACGGAGCGTCTGGTGTGCCGCTGCCTTCCAGGGACGACTTCTGGCCGCCTGGCCGCTCAGGCAGGCGGGGAGCGCCCCATCAGACGCTTGCTGTGGTGGGAGGGTCCTGAGGAGGTGGGGCCTGCAGCGGTACCCGGCGGGGGCGGAGACGGCCGCCGCCACCACCGCCGCCACCGCCGCCACCGCCACGACCACCACGGTCGACAAAAGGAGAAGGTGTGTAGCGGGAGGCAAAAAGCCTACAGCACCTGGCGTTCCCAGGAGCTCTCCCGTCCGGGAGGTCTCCCATCCAACTACTAACCAGGCCCAACCCTGCTTAGCTTCCGAGATCGAGTCGAGATCGGGCCCGTCTAGGGTGGTTTGGCCGTAGACACTGGGGGGGTCGCGGGCTTCCACTTGAGGCGCAGCTTAGCAGGCGCTTGGGACTTACCGCCGGCCCAGTGGCCCGCCCGCCCCGGCAGGGCCCCGCCGCCCGCCTAGGCAGGGGAACGGAGGTCTCGGGGACCAGGCGGTGGCAGAGGAGTTGGCGACCACCCAGCCAGGGCGGGAGGGACCCAGGAAACGTTTCGGCGCTTGGCCTCCCACCGCAGAGTCCGCAGGTCGCTCACAGGGATGTGGCCCCGGAGGCTTCAGGGCCCGGGGCCTGCAGTCCCTTGTGCATCCCACCTGACCGCCCACGCTGCGCTAGGCGCAGCCCAGCCGCAGACCGGGCCGGCCCTCCTGCCCGACAGCAGCTGGCCCGAAGCCAGTGGGAGCCACCATTGAGTTGGCAAAGCCCCTTAGACCCAGCAACGCCACCCTTGCCCCCACACCACCGTCCGAGCTCTGTACCCCGGCCCAGGGGGCCGGCAGGCCCGGGGAAGCGGCCTGGGCCCTCGATCCTGCTCCCGCCCACGGCCGAGGCGAAGCGGCGGAGGGGGTGCTTTTTCCGGATGGAGCTGTGGAGAGACACCCTGGAAGACAGGTGGTGGAGCCGGGCCTGGGCTCCTGTGGCTGCGGCCAGGTGTAGCTCGCGGGGCTCACGGACCGAACGGACGGCACCCGGGTCCGCGGCCATGTCTGGGTGACGTCAGGCCGCCCCTGGAGCGTCTGGTGTGCCGCTGCCTTCCAGGGACGCCTTCTGGCCGCCTGGCCAGTCAGGCAGGTGGGGAGTGCCCCATCAGACGCTTGCTGTGGTGGGAGGGGCCAGAGGAGGTGGGGCCTGCAGTGGTACCTGGTACCCAGCAGGCGTGGAGACGGCCGCCGCCACTGACACCGCGGGTGACAAAAGGAGAAAGCGGAGCGGGAGGCAAAAAGCGTACAGCACCCGGCATTCCCAGGAGCTCTCCCATCCAGGAGGTCTCCCATCCAAGTTCTAACCAGGCCCGACCCTGCTTAGCTTCCGAGATCCAGACTTGATTGGGCCCGTCTAGGCTGCTTTGGCAGTAGGTGTCAGTGGGTCGCGGGCTGCCTCTTGAGGCGCAGCTTAGCAGGCCCTTGCGCCTTACCGCAAGCCCAGCGGCCCGCCCGCCCTGGCAGGGCCCCGCCGCCCGTCTAGGCAGAGGAACGGAGGTCTCGGGGACCGGTTGCTGGCGCGAGGTGTTGGCGACCACCCAGCCCAGGGCGGGCGGGACCCAGGAAACGTTTCGTCGCTTGGCCTCCCACCCCAGATCCCGCAGGTCGCTCACAAGGATGTGGCCCCGGAGGCTTCAGGGCCCGGGGCCTGCGGTCCTTTGGGCATCTCACCTGCCTGCCCTCGCTGCGCTAGGCGCAGCCCTGTCGCAGACCGGGCCGGCCTTCCTGCCCGACAGCAGCTGGCCTGAAGCCAGTGGGAGCCACCGTTGAGTTGGCAAAGCCCCTTAGACCCAGCAACGCCACCCTTGCCCCCACACCACCGTCCGAGCTCTGTACCCCGGCCCAGGTGGCCGGCAGGCCTGCGGAAGCGGCCTGGGCCCTCTATCCCTCTCCGGCACACGGCCGCGGCGAAACGGTGGAGGGGGGCTTTTTCCGGATGGAGCTGTGGAGAGACACCCCGGAAGACAGGTGGCGGCGCCGGGGCTGGGCTCCAGTGGCTGCGGCCAGCTGCAGCTCGTGGGGCTCGGGGGCCGAACGGACGGCACCCGGGTCCGCGGCCATGTCTGGGTGACGTCAGGCCGCCACCCGGAGCAGCTGGTGTGCCGCTGCCTTCCAGGGACGCCTTCTGGCCGCCTGGCCGGTCAGGCAGGTGGGGAGTGCCCCATCAGACGCTTGCTGTGGTGGCAGGGGCCTGAGGAGGTGGGGCCTGCAGCGGTACCTGACAGGGGCGGAGACGGCTGCCTCCACCACCGCCGCCACCATCGCCGCCACCGCGGGCGACAAAAGGAGAAAGCGGAGCGAGAGGCAAAAAGCCTACAGCACCCGGTATTCCCAGGAGCTCTCCCAGCCAGGACGTCTCCCATCCAAGTTCGAAACAGGCCCGACCCTGCTTAGCTTCCGAGATCCAGACTTGATCGGGCCCGTCTAGGCTGCTTTGGTAGTAGGTGTCGGTGGGTCGCGGGCTGCCTCTTGAGGCGCAGCTTAGCAGGCCCTTGGGACTTACCGCCAGCCTAGCGGCCCGCCCGCCCTGGCAGGGCCCCGCCGGCCACCTAGGCAGAGGAACGGAGGTCTCGGTGATCGGGTGGTGGCGGAGGTGTTGGCGACCACCCAGCCCAGGGCGGGCGGGACCCAGGAAACGTTTCGGCGCTTGGCCTCCCACCCCAGATCCCGCAGGTCGCTCACAAGGATGTGGCCCCGGAGGCTTCAGGGCCCGGGGACTGCGGTCCCTTGGGCATCCCACCTGCCCGCCCACGCTGCGCTAGGCGCTGCCCTGTCGCAGACCGGGCCAGCCTTCCTGCCCGATAGCAGCTGGCCCGAAGCCAGTGGGAGCCACCTTTGCGTTAGCAAAGCCCCTTACCCAGCAACGCCCCCCTTGCCCCCACACCACCGTCCGAGCTCAGGACCCCGCCCCAGGTGGCCGGCAGGCCCGCGGAAGCGGCCTGGGCCCTCTATCCCTCTCCGGCACACGGCCGCGGCGAAACGGTGGAGGGGGGGCTTTTTCCGGATGGAGCTGTGGAGAGACACCCACCGGCAGACAGGTGGCGGCGCCGGGGCTGGGCTCCAGTGGGGACCGCCAGGTGCAGGTCGAGGGGCTCGCGGGCCGCATGGACGGCACCCGGGTCCGCGGCCATGTCTGCTTCGAGTCAGGGGACGAACGGAGCATATGGTTTGCCGCTGCCTTCCAGGGACGCCTTCTGGCCGCCTGGCCGCTCAGGCAGGCGGGGAGCGCCCCATCAGACGCTTGCTGTGGTGGGAGGGTCCTGAGGAGGTGGGGCCTGCAGCGGTACCCGGCAGGGGCGGAGACGGCCGCCGCCACCACCGCCGCCACCGCCGCCGCCACCGCCGCCAACGCCACGACCGCCGCGGTCGACAAAATGAGAAGGTGTGTAGCGGGAGGCAAAAAGCCTACAGCACCTGGCGTTCCCAGGAGCTCTCCCGTCCGGGAGGTCTGCCATCCAACTACTAACCAGGCCCAACCCTGCTTAGCTTCCGAGATCGAGTCGAGATCGGGCCCGTCTAGGGTGGTTTGGCCGTAGACACTGGGGGGGTCGCGGGCTTCCACTTGAGGTGCAGCTTAGCAGGCTCTTGGGCCTTACCGCCGGCCCAGTGGCCCGCCCGCCCCGGCAGGGCCCCGCCGCCCACCTAGGCAGGGGAACGGAGGTCTCGGGGACCAGGCGGTGGCAGAGGAGTTGGCGACCACCCAGGCCAGGGTGGGAGGGACCCAGGAAACATTTCGGCGCTTGGCCTCCCACCGCAGATCCCGCAGGTCGCTCACAGGGTTGTGGCCCCAGAGGCTTCAGGGCCCGGGGCCTGCGGTCCCTTGTGCATCCCACCTGACCGCCCACGCTGCGCTAGGCGCAGCCCTGTTGCAGACCGGGCCGGCCCTCCTGCCCGACAGCAGCTGGCCCGAAGCCAGTGGGAGCCACCATTGAGTTGGCAAAGCCCCTTAGACCCAGCAACTCCACCCTTGCCCCCACACCACCGTCCGACCTCAGGACCCCGCCCCTGGTGGCCGGCAGTCCCGCGGATGTGGCCTGGGCCCTCTATCCCTCTCCGGCACCCGGCCGCGGCGAAACGGTGGAGGGGGGGCTTTTTCCGCATGGAGCTTTGGAGAGACACCCACCGGCAGACAGGTGGCGGCGCCGGGGCTGGATCCAGTGGGGACCGCCAGGTGCAGGTCGAGGGGCTCGCGGGCCGCATGGACGGCACCCGGGTCCGCGGCCATTTCTGCTTCGAGTCAGGGGACGAACGGAGCATATGGTGTGCCGCTGCCTTCCAGGGACGCCTTCTGGCCGCCTGGCCGCTCAGGCAGGCGGGGAGCGCCCCATCAGACGCTTGCTGTGGTGGGAGGGTCCTGAGGAGGTGGGGCCTGCAGCGGTACCCAGCGGGGGCGGAGACGGCCGCCGCCACCACCGCCGCCACTGCCGCCGCCACCGCCGCCAACGCCACGACCGCCGCGGTCGACAAAATGAGAAGGTGTGTAGCGGGAGGCAAAAGGCCTACAGCACCTGGCGTTCCAGGGAGCTCTCCCGTCCGGGAAGTCTGCCATCCAACTACTAACCAGGCCCAACCCTGCTTAGCTTCCGAGATCGAGTCGAGATCGGGCCCGTCTAGGGTGGTTTGGCCGTAGACACTGGGGTGGTCGCGGGCTGCCTCTTGAGGTGCAGTTTAGCAGGCCCTTGGGCCTTACCGCCGGCCCAGCGGCCCGCCCGCCCTGGCAGGGCCCCGCCGCCCGCCTAGGCGGGGGAACGGAGGTTTCGGCGACCGGGGGGTGGCGGAGGAGTTGGCGACCTCCCAGCGCAGGGCGGGTGGGACACAGCAAGCTTTTCGGCGCTTCGTGCCCCGCCCCAGATCCCACAGGCCGCTCACAGGGACGTAGCCCCGGAGGCTTCAGGGCCCGGGGTCGGCGGTGCCTCGGGCATCCCACCTGCGCGCCCACGCTGTGGTAGGCGTAGCTCAGAGGCAGACTGGTCCGACCCTCCTGTCCTACAGCAGCTGGCCCGAAGCCACTGGGAGCCACCATTGAGTTGGCACGGCCCCTTAGACACAGCAAGGCCACCCTTGCCCCGACGCCACCGTCCGAGCTCAGGACCTCGTCCCAGGTGGCCGGCAGGTCCGGGGAAGTGGCCTGGGCCCTCGATCCTGCTCCTGCCCACGGCCGCGGCGAAGGGGCAGAAGGGGAGCTTTTTCCGGATGGAGCTGTGGAGAGACACCCCGGAAGACAGGTGGCGGTGCCGGGGCTGGACTCCAGTGGCTGCGGCCAGGTGCAGCTCGCGGGGCTCGCGGGCCGAACGGACGGCACCCGGGTCCGCGGCCATGTCTGGGTGACGTCAGGCCGCCCCCTGGAGCGGCTGGTGTGTCGCTGCCTTCCAGGGACGCCTTCTGGCCGCCTGGCCGGTCTGGCAGGTGGGGAGTGCCCCATCAGACGCTTGCTGTGGTGGGAGGGGCCTGAGGAGGTGGGGCCTGCAGCGGTACCTGGTACCCGGCGGGGGCGGAGACGGCCGCCGCCGCCGCCACCGCGGGCGACAAAAGGAGAAAGCGGAGCGGAAGGCAAAAATCCTACAGCACCCGGTATTCCCAGGAGCTCTCCCATCCAGGAGGTCTCCCATCCAAGTTCGAACCAGGCCCGACCCTGCTTAGCTTCCGAGATCCAGACTTGATCGGGCCCGTCTAGGCTGGTTTGACAGTAGGTGTCAGTGGGTCGCAGGCTGCCTCTTGAGGCGCAGCTTAGCAGGCCCATGGGACTTACCGCCAGCCCAGCGGCCCGCCCGCCTAGGCAGAGGAACGGAGGTCTCGGGGACCAGGTGGTGTCGGAGGTTTTGGCGACCACCCAGCCCAGGGCGGGAGGGACCCAGGAAACGTTTCGGCGCTTGGCCTCCCACCCCGGATCCCGCAGGTCGCTCACAGGGATGTGGCCCCGGAGGCTTCAGGGCCCGGGGCCTGCGGTCCTTTGGGCATCCCACCTGACTGCCCACGCTGCGCTAGGCGCAGCCCTGTCGCAGACCGGGCCGGCCTTCCTGCCCGACAGCAGCTGGCCCGAAGGAAGTGGGAGCCACCGTTGAGTTGGCAAAGCCCCTTAGACCCAGCAACGCCACCCTTGCCTCCACACCACCGTCCGAGCTCAGGACACCGGCCCAGGTGGACGGCAGGCCCGCGGAAGCGGCCTGCGCCCTCTATCCCTCTCCGGCACCAGGCCACGGCGAAACGGTGGAGGGGGGGCTTTTTCCGGATGGAGCTGTGGAGAGACACCCCCCGGCAGACAGGTGGCGGCGCCGGGGCTGGGCTCCAGTGGGGGCCGCCAGGTGCAGGTCGAGGGGCTCGCGGGCCGCATGGACGGCACCCAGGTCCGCGGCCATGTCTGCTTCGAGTCAGGGGACCAACGGAGCGTCTGGTGTGCCGCTGCCTTCCAGGGACGACTTCTGGCCGCCTGGCCGCTCAGGCAGGCGGGGAGCGCCCCATCAGACGCTTGCTGTGGTGGGAGGGTCCTGAGGAGGTGGGGCCTGCAGCGGTACCCGGCGGGGGCGGAGACGGCCGCCGCCACCACCGCCGCCACCGCCGCCACCGCCACGACCACCACGGTCGACAAAAGGAGAAGGTGTGTAGCGGGAGGCAAAAAGCCTACAGCACCTGGCGTTCCCAGGAGCTCTCCCGTCCGGGAGGTCTCCCATCCAACTACTAACCAGGCCCAACCCTGCTTAGCTTCCGAGATCGAGTCGAGATCGGGCCCGTCTAGGGTGGTTTGGCCGTAGACACTGGGGGGGTCGCGGGCTTCCACTTGAGGCGCAGCTTAGCAGGCGCTTGGGACTTACCGCCGGCCCAGTGGCCCGCCCGCCCCGGCAGGGCCCCGCCGCCCGCCTAGGCAGGGGAACGGAGGTCTCGGGGACCAGGCGGTGGCAGAGGAGTTGGCGACCACCCAGCCCAGGGCGGGAGGGACCCAGGAAACGTTTCGGCGCTTGGCCTCCCACCGCAGAGTCCGCAGGTCGCTCACAGGGATGTGGCCCCGGAGGCTTCAGGGCCCGGGGCCTGCGGTCCCTTGTGCATCCCACCTGACCGCCCACGCTGCACTAGGCGCAGCCCAGCCGCAGACCGGGCCGGCCCTCCTGCCCGACAGCAGCTGGCCCGAAGCCAGTGGGAGCCACCATTGAGTTGGCAAAGCCCCTTAGACCCAGCAACGCCACCCTTGCCCCCACACCACCGTCCGAGCTCTGTACCCCGGCCCAGGGGGCTGGCAGGCCCGGGGAAGCGGCCTGGGCCCTCGATCCTGCTCCTGCCCACGGCCGAGGCGAAGCGGCGGAGGGGGTGCTTTTTCCGGATGGAGCTGTGGAGAGACACCCTGGAAGACAGGTGGTGGAGCCGGGCCTGGGCTCCTGTGGCTGTGGCCAGGTGTAGCTCGCGGGGCTCACGGACCGAACGGACGGCACCCGGGTCCGCGGCCATGTCTGGGTGACGTCAGGCCGCCCCTGGAGCGTCTGGTGTGCCACTGCCTTCCAGGGACGCCTTCTGGCCGCCTGGCCAGTCAGGCAGGTGGGGAGTGCCCCATCAGACGCTTGCTGTGGTGGGAGGGGCCAGAGGAGGTGGGGCCTGCAGTGGTACCTGGTACCCAGCAGGCGTGGAGACGGCCGCCGCCACTGACACCGCGGGCGACAAAAGGAGAAAGCGGAGCGGGAGGCAAAAAGCGTACAGCACCCGGCATTCCCAGGAGCTCTCCCATCCAGGAGGTCTCCCATCCAAGTTCTAACCAGGCCCGACCCTGCTTAGCTTCCGAGATCCAGACTTGATTGGGCCCGTCTAGGCTGCTTTGGCAGTAGGTGTCAGTGGGTCGCGGGCTGCCTCTTGAGGCGCAGCTTAGCAGGCCCTTGCGCCTTACCGCAAGCCCAGCGGCCCGCCCGCCCTGGCAGGGCCCCGCCGCCCGTCTAGGCAGAGGAACGGAGGTCTCGGGGACCGGTTGCTGGCGCGAGGTGTTGGCGACCACCCAGCCCAGGGCGGGCGGGACCCAGGAAACGTTTCGTCGCTTGGCCTCCCACCCCAGATCCCGCAGGTCGCTCACAAGGATGTGGCCCCGGAGGCTTCAGGGCCCGGGGCCTGCGGTCCTTTGGGCATCTCACCTGCCTGCCCTCGCTGCGCTAGGCGCAGCCCTGTCGCAGACCGGGCCGGCCTTCCTGCCCGACAGCAGCTGGCCTGAAGCCAGTGGGAGCCACCGTTGAGTTGGCAAAGCCCCTTAGACCCAGCAATGCCACCCTTGCCCCCACACCACCGTCCGAGCTCTGTACCCCGGCCCAGGTGGCCGGCAGGCCTGCGGAAGCGGCCTGGGCCCTCTATCCCTCTCCGGCACACGGCCGCGGCGAAACGGTGGAGGGGGGGCTTTTTCCGGATGGAGCTGTGGAGAGACACCCACCGGCAGACAGGTGGCGGCGCCGGGGCTGGGCTCCAGTGGGGACCGCCAGGTGCAGGTCGAGGGGCTCGCGGGCCGCATGGACGGCACCCGGGTCCGCGGCCATGTCTGCTTCGAGTCAGGGGACGAACGGAGCATATGGTTTGCCGCTGCCTTCCAGGGACGCCTTCTGGCCGCCTGGCCGCTCAGGCAGGCGGGGAGCGCCCCATCAGACGCTTGCTGTGGTGGGAGGGTCCTGAGGAGGTGGGGCCTGCAGCGGTACCCGGCGGGGGCGGAGACGGCCGCCGCCACCACCGCCGCCACCGCCGCCGCCACCGCCGCCAACGCCACGACCGCCGCGGTCGACAAAATGAGAAGGTGTGTAGCGGGAGGCAAAAAGCCTACAGCACCTGGCGTTCCCAGGAGCTCTCCCGTCCGGGAGGTCTGCCATCCAACTACTAACCAGGCCCAACCCTGCTTAGCTTCCGAGATCGAGTCGAGATCGGGCCCGTCTAGGGTGGTTTGGCCGTAGACACTGGGGGGGTCGCGGGCTTCCACTTGAGGTGCAGCTTAGCAGGCTCTTGGGCCTTACCGCCGGCCCAGTGGCCCGCCCGCCCCGGCAGGGCCCCGCCGCCCGCCTAGGCAGGGGAACGGAGGTCTCGGGGACCAGGCGGTGGCAGAGGAGTTGGCGACCACCCAGGCCAGGGTGGGAGGGACCCAGGAAACATTTCGGCGCTTGGCCTCCCACCGCAGATCCCGCAGGTCGCTCACAGGGTTGTGGCCCCAGAGGCTTCAGGGCCCGGGGCCTGCGGTCCCTTGTGCATCCCACCTGACCGCCCACGCTGCGCTAGGCGCAGCCCTGTCGCAGACCGGGCCGGCCCTCCTGCCCGACAGCAGCTGGCCCGAAGCCAGTGGGAGCCACCATTGAGTTGGCAAAGCCCCTTAGACCCAGCAACTCCACCCTTGCCCCCACACCACCGTCCGACCTCAGGACCCCGCCCCTGGTGGCCGGCAGTCCCGCGGATGTGGCCTGGGCCCTCTATCCCTCTCCGGCACCCGGCCGCGGCGAAACGGTGGAGGGGGGGCTTTTTCCGCATGGAGCTTTGGAGAGACACCCACCGGCAGACAGGTGGCGGCGCCGGGGCTGGATCCAGTGGGGACCGCCAGGTGCAGGTCGAGGGGCTCGCGGGCCGCATGGACGGCACCCGGGTCCGCGGCCATTTCTGCTTCGAGTCAGGGGACGAACGGAGCATATGGTGTGCCGCTGCCTTCCAGGGACGCCTTCTGGCCGCCTGGCCGCTCAGGCAGGCGGGGAGCGCCCCATCAGACGCTTGCTGTGGTGGGAGGGTCCTGAGGAGGTGGGGCCTGCAGCGGTACCCGGCGGGGGCGGAGACGGCCGCCGCCACCACCGCCGCCACCGCCGCCGCCACCGCCGCCAACGCCACGACCGCCGGGGACGACAAAATGAGAAGGTGTGTAGCGGGAGGCAAAAGGCCTACAGCACCTGGCGTTCCAGGGAGCTCTCCCGTCCGGGAAGTCTGCCATCCAACTACTAACCAGGCCCAACCCTGCTTAGCTTCCGAGATCGAGTCGAGATCGGGCCCGTCTAGGGTGGTTTGGCCGTAGACACTGGGGTGGTCGCGGGCTGCCTCTTGAGGTGCAGTTTAGCAGGCCCTTGGGCCTTACCGCCGGCCCAGCGGCCTGCCCGCCCTGGCAGGGCCCCGCCGCCCGCCTAGGCGGGGGAACGGAGGTTTCGGCGACCGGGGGGTGGCGGAGGAGTTGGCGACCTCCCAGCGCAGGGCGGGTGGGACACAGCAAGCTTTTCGGCGCTTCGTGCCCCGCCCCAGATCCCACAGGCCGCTCACAGGGACGTAGCCCCGGAGGCTTCAGGGCCCGGGGTCGGCGGTGCCTCGGGCATCCCACCTGCGCGCCCACGCTGTGGTAGGCGTAGCTCAGAGGCAGACTGGTCCGACCCTCCTGTCCTACAGCAGCTGGCCCGAAGCCACTGGGAGCCACCATTGAGTTGGCACGGCCCCTTAGACACAGCAAGGCCACCCTTGCCCCGACGCCACCGTCCGAGCTCAGGACCTCGTCCCAGGTGGCCGGCAGGTCCGGGGAAGTGGCCTGGGCCCTCGATCCTGCTCCTGCCCACAGCCGCGGCGAAGGGGCAGAAGGGGAGCTTTTTCCGGATGGAGCTGTGGAGAGACACCCCGGAAGACAGGTGGCGGTGCCGGGGCTGGACTCCAGTGGCTGCGGCCAGGTGCAGCTCGCGGGGCTCGCGGGCCGAACGGACGGCACCCGGGTCCGCGGCCATGTCTGGGTGACGTCAGGCCGCCCCCTGGAGCGGCTGGTGTGTCGCTGCCTTCCAGGGACGCCTTCTGGCCGCCTGGCCGGTCTGGCAGGTGGGGAGTGCCCCATCAGACGCTTGCTGTGGTGGGAGGGGCCTGAGGAGGTGGGGCCTGCAGCGGTACCTGGTACCCGGCGGGGGCGGAGACGGCCGCCGCCGCCGCCACCGCGGGCGACAAAAGGAGAAAGCGGAGCGGAAGGCAAAAATCCTACAGCACCCGGTATTCCCAGGAGCTCTCCCATCCAGGAGGTCTCCCATCCAAGTTCGAACCAGGCCCGACCCTGCTTAGCTTCCGAGATCCAGACTTGATCGGGCCCGTCTAGGCTGGTTTGACAGTAGGTGTCAGTGGGTCGCAGGCTGCCTCTTGAGGCGCAGCTTAGCAGGCCCATGGGACTTACCGCCAGCCCAGCGGCCCGCCCGCCTAGGCAGAGGAACGGAGGTCTCGGGGACCAGGTGGTGTCGGAGGTTTTGGCGACCACCCAGCCCAGGGCGGGAGGGACCCAGGAAACGTTTCGGCGCTTGGCCTCCCACCCCGGATCCCGCAGGTCGCTCACAGGGATGTGGCCCCGGAGGCTTCAGGGCCCGGGGCCTGCGGTCCTTTGGGCATCCCACCTGACTGCCCACGCTGCGCTAGGCGCAGCCCTGTCGCAGACCGGGCCGGCCTTCCTGCCCGACAGCAGCTGGCCCGAAGGAAGTGGGAGCCACCGTTGAGTTGGCAAAGCCCCTTAGACCCAGCAACGCCACCCTTGCCTCCACACCACCGTCCGAGCTCAGGACACCGGCCCAGGTGGACGGCAGGCCCGCGGAAGCGGCCTGCGCCCTCTATCCCTCTCCGGCACCAGGCCACGGCGAAACGGTGGAGGGGGGGCTTTTTCCGGATGGAGCTGTGGAGAGACACCCCCCGGCAGACAGGTGGCGGCGCCGGGGCTGGGCTCCAGTGGGGGCCGCCAGGTGCAGGTCGAGGGGCTCGCGGGCCGCATGGACGGCACCCAGGTCCGCGGCCATGTCTGCTTCGAGTCAGGGGACCAACGGAGCGTCTGGTGTGCCGCTGCCTTCCAGGGACGACTTCTGGCCGCCTGGCCGCTCAGGCAGGCGGGGAGCGCCCCATCAGACGCTTGCTGTGGTGGGAGGGTCCTGAGGAGGTGGGGCCTGCAGCGGTACCCGGCGGGGGCGGAGACGGCCGCCGCCACCACCGCCGCTACCGCCGCCACCGCCACGACCACCACGGTCGACAAAAGGAGAAGGTGTGTAGCGGGAGGCAAAAAGCCTACAGCACCTGGCGTTCCCAGGAGCTCTCCCGTCCGGGAGGTCTCCCATCCAACTACTAACCAGGCCCAACCCTGCTTAGCTTCCGAGATCGAGTCGAGATCGGGCCCGTCTAGGGTGGTTTGGCCGTAGACACTGGGGGGGTCGCGGGCTTCCACTTGAGGCGCAGCTTAGCAGGCGCTTGGGACTTACCGCCGGCCCAGTGGCCCGCCCGCCCCGGCAGGGCCCCGCCGCCCGCCTAGGCAGGGGAACGGAGGTCTCGGGGACCAGGCGGTGGCAGAGGAGTTGGCGACCACCCAGCCCAGGGCGGGAGGGACCCAGGAAACGTTTCGGCGCTTGGCCTCCCACCGCAGAGTCCGCAGGTCGCTCACAGGGATGTGGCCCCGGAGGCTTCAGGGCCCGGGGCCTGCGGTCCCTTGTGCATCCCACCTGACCGCCCACGCTGCGCTAGGCGCAGCCCAGCCGCAGACCGGGCCGGCCCTCCTGCCCGACAGCAGCTGGCCCGAAGCCAGTGGGAGCCACCATTGAGTTGGCAAAGCCCCTTAGACCCAGCAACGCCACCCTTGCCCCCACACCACCGTCCGAGCTCTGTACCCCGGCCCAGGGGGCCGGCAGGCCCGGGGAAGCGGCCTGGGCCCTCGATCCTGCTCCCGCCCACGGCCGAGGCGAAGCGGCGGAGGGGGTGCTTTTTCCGGATGGAGCTGTGGAGAGACACCCTGGAAGACAGGTGGTGGAGCCGGGCCTGGGCTCCTGTGGCTGCGGCCAGGTGTAGCTCGCGGGGCTCACGGACCGAACGGACGGCACCCGGGTCCGCGGCCATGTCTGGGTGACGTCAGGCCGCCCCTGGAGCGTCTGGTGTGCCGCTGCCTTCCAGGGACGCCTTCTGGCCGCCTGGCCAGTCAGGCAGGTGGGGAGTGCCCCATCAGACGCTTGCTGTGGTGGGAGGGGCCAGAGGAGGTGGGGCCTGCAGTGGTACCTGGTACCCAGCAGGCGTGGAGACGGCCGCCGCCACTGACACCGCGGGCGACAAAAGGAGAAAGCGGAGCGGGAGGCAAAAAGCGTACAGCACCCGGCATTCCCAGGAGCTCTCCCATCCAGGAGGTCTCCCATCCAAGTTCTAACCAGGCCCGACCCTGCTTAGCTTCCGAGATCCAGACTTGATTGGGCCCGTCTAGGCTGCTTTGGCAGTAGGTGTCAGTGGGTCGCGGGCTGCCTCTTGAGGCGCAGCTTAGCAGGCCCTTGCGCCTTACCGCAAGCCCAGCGGCCCGCCCGCCCTGGCAGGGCCCCGCCGCCCGTCTAGGCAGAGGAACGGAGGTCTCGGGGACCGGTTGCTGGCGCGAGGTGTTGGCGACCACCCAGCCCAGGGCGGGCGGGACCCAGGAAACGTTTCGTCGCTTGGCCTCCCACCCCAGATCCCGCAGGTCGCTCACAAGGATGTGGCCCCGGAGGCTTCAGGGCCCGGGGCCTGCGGTCCTTTGGGCATCTCACCTGCCTGCCCTCGCTGCGCTAGGCGCAGCCCTGTCGCAGACCGGGCCGGCCTTCCTGCCCGACAGCAGCTGGCCTGAAGCCAGTGGGAGCCACCGTTGAGTTGGCAAAGCCCCTTAGACCCAGCAACGCCACCCTTGCCCCCACACCACCGTCCGAGCTCTGTACCCCGGCCCAGGTGGCCGGCAGGCCTGCGGAAGCGGCCTGGGCCCTCTATCCCTCTCCGGCACACGGCCGCGGCGAAACGGTGGAGGGGGGCTTTTTCCGGATGGAGCTGTGGAGAGACACCCCGGAAGACAGGTGGCGGCGCCGGGGCTGGGCTCCAGTGGCTGCGGCCAGCTGCAGCTCGTGGGGCTCGGGGGCCGAACGGACGGCACCCGGGTCCGCGGCCATGTCTGGGTGACGTCAGGCCGCCACCCGGAGCAGCTGGTGTGCCGCTGCCTTCCAGGGACGCCTTCTGGCCGCCTGGCCGGTCAGGCAGGTGGGGAGTGCCCCATCAGACGCTTGCTGTGGTGGCAGGGGCCTGAGGAGGTGGGGCCTGCAGCGGTACCTGACAGGGGCGGAGACGGCTGCCTCCACCACCGCCGCCACCATCGCCGCCACCGCGGGCGACAAAAGGAGAAAGCGGAGCGAGAGGCAAAAAGCCTACAGCACCCGGTATTCCCAGGAGCTCTCCCAGCCAGGACGTCTCCCATCCAAGTTCGAAACAGGCCCGACCCTGCTTAGCTTCCGAGATCCAGACTTGATCGGGCCCGTCTAGGCTGCTTTGGTAGTAGGTGTCGGTGGGTCGCGGGCTGCCTCTTGAGGCGCAGCTTAGCAGGCCCTTGGGCCTTACTGCCAGCCTAGCGGCCCGCCCGCCCTGGCAGGGCCCCGCCGGCCACCTAGGCAGAGGAACGGAGGTCTCGGTGATCGGGTGGTGGCGGAGGTGTTGGCGACCACCCAGCCCAGGGCGGGCGGGACCCAGCAAACGTTTCGGCGCTTGGCCTCCCACCCCAGATCCCACAGGTCGCTCACAAGGATGTGGCCCCGGAGGCTTCAGGGCCCGGGGACTGCGGTCCCTTGGGCATCCCACCTGCCCGCCCACGCTGCGCTAGGCGCTGCCCTGTCGCAGACCGGGCCAGCCTTCCTGCCCGATAGCAGCTGGCCCGAAGCCAGTGGGAGCCACCTTTGCGTTAGCAAAGCCCCTTACCCAGCAACGCCCCCCTTGCCCCCACACCACCGTCCGAGCTCAGGACCCCGCCCCAGGTGGCCGGCAGGCCCGCGGAAGCGGCCTGGGCCCTCTATCCCTCTCCGGCACACGGCCGCGGCGAAACGGTGGAGGGGGGGCTTTTTCCGGATGGAGCTGTGGAGAGACACCCACCGGCAGACAGGTGGCGGCGCCGGGGCTGGGCTCCAGTGGGGACCGCCAGGTGCAGGTCGAGGGGCTCGCGGGCCGCATGGACGGCACCCGGGTCCGCGGCCATGTCTGCTTCGAGTCAGGGGACGAACGGAGCATATGGTTTGCCGCTGCCTTCCAGGGACGCCTTCTGGCCGCCTGGCCGCTCAGGCAGGCGGGGAGCGCCCCATCAGACGCTTGCTGTGGTGGGAGGGTCCTGAGGAGGTGGGGCCTGCAGCGGTACCCGGCGGGGGCGGAGACGGCCGCCGCCACCACCACCGCCACCGCCGCCGCCAACGCCGCCAACGCCACGACCACCGCGGTCGACAAAATGAGAAGGTGTGTAGCGGGCGGCAAAAAGCCTACAGCACCTGGCGTTCCCAGGAGCTCTCCCGTCCGGGAGGTCTGCCATCCAACTACTAACCAGGCCCAACCCTGCTTAGCTTCCGAGATCGAGTCGAGATCGGGCCCGTCTAGGGTGGTTTGGCCGTAGACACTGGGGGGGTCGCGGGCTTCCACTTGAGGTG
Organism: Pseudorca crassidens; assembly: GCF_039906515.1. Taxonomy (NCBI): domain Eukaryota; kingdom Metazoa; phylum Chordata; class Mammalia; order Artiodactyla; family Delphinidae; genus Pseudorca; species Pseudorca crassidens. Next base: position 84,672,693 of record NC_090311.1, on the reverse strand, counting down.
CAGCTTAGCAGGCTCTTGGGCCTTACCGCCGGCCCAGTGGCCCGCCCGCCCCGGCAGGGCCCCGCCGCCCGCCTAGGCAGGGGAACGGAGGTCTCGGGGACCAGGCGGTGGCAGAGGAGTTGGCGACCACCCAGGCCAGGGTGGGAGGGACCCAGGAAACATTTCGGCGCTTGGCCTCCCACCGCAGATCCCGCAGGTCGCTCACAGGGTTGTGGCCCCAGAGGCTTCAGGGCCCGGGGCCTGCGGTCCCTTGTGCATCCCACCTGACCGCCCACGCTGCGCTAGGCGCAGCCCTGTCGCAGACCGGGCCGGCCCTCCTGCCCGACAGCAGCTGGCCCGAAGCCAGTGGGAGCCACCATTGAGTTGGCAAAGCCCCTTAGACCCAGCAACTCCACCCTTGCCCCCACACCACCGTCCGACCTCAGGACCCCGCCCCTGGTGGCCGGCAGTCCCGCGGATGTGGCCTGGGCCCTCTATCCCTCTCCGGCACCCGGCCGCGGCGAAACGGTGGAGGGAGGGCTTTTTCCGCATGGAGCTTTGGAGAGACACCCACCGGCAGACAGGTGGCGGCGCCGGGGCTGGATCCAGTGGGGACCGCCAGGTGCAGGTCGAGGGGCTCGCGGGCCGCATGGACGGCACCCGGGTCCGCGGCCATTTCTGCTTCGAGTCAGGGGACGAACGGAGCATATGGTGTGCCGCTGCCTTCCAGGGACGCCTTCTGGCCGCCTGGCCGCTCAGGCAGGCGGGGAGCGCCCCATCAGACGCTTGCTGTGGTGGGAGGGTCCTGAGGAGGTGGGGCCTGCAGCGGTACCCGGCGGGGGCGGAGACGGCCGCCGCCACCACCGCCGCCACCGCCACGACCGCCGCGGTCGACAAAATGAGAAGGTGTGTAGCGGGAGGCAAAAGGCCTACAGCACCTGGCGTTCCAGGGAGCTCTCCCGTCCGGGAAGTCTGCCATCCAACTACTAACCAGGCCCAACCCTGCTTAGCTTCCGAGATCGAGTCGAGATCGGGCCCGTCTAGGGTGGTTTGGCCGTAGACACTGGGGTGGTCGCGGGCTGCCTCTTGAGGTGCAGTTTAGCAGGCCCTTGGGCCTTACCGCCGGCCCAGCGGCCCGCCCGCCCTGGCAGGGCCCCGCCGCCCGCCTAGGCGGGGGAACGGAGGTTTCGGCGACCGGGGGGTGGCGGAGGAGTTGGCGACCTCCCAGCGCAGGGCGGGTGGGACACAGCAAGCTTTTCGGCGCTTCGTGCCCCGCCCCAGATCCCACAGGCCGCTCACAGGGACGTAGCCCCGGAGGCTTCAGGGCCCGGGGTCGGCGGTGCCTCGGGCATCCCACCTGCGCGCCCACGCTGTGGTAGGCGTAGCTCAGAGGCAGACTGGTCCGACCCTCCTGTCCTACAGCAGCTGGCCCGAAGCCACTGGGAGCCACCATTGAGTTGGCACGGCCCCTTAGACACAGCAAGGCCACCCTTGCCCCGACGCCACCGTCCGAGCTCAGGACCTCGTCCCAGGTGGCCGGCAGGTCCGGGGAAGTGGCCTGGGCCCTCGATCCTGCTCCTGCCCACGGCCGCGGCGAAGGGGCAGAAGGGGTGCTTTTTCCGGATGGAGCTGTGGAGAGACACCCCGGAAGACAGGTGGCGGTGCCGGGGCTGGACTCCAGTGGCTGCAGCCAGGTGCAGCTCGCGGGGCTCGCGGGCCGAACGGACGGCACCCGGGTCCGCGGCCATGTCTGGGTGACGTCAGGCCGCCCCTGGAGCGTCTGGTGTGCCGCTGCCTTCCAGGGACGCCTTCTGGCCGCCTGGCCAGTCAGGCAGGTGGGGAGTGCCCCATCAGACGCTTGCTGTGGTGGGAGGGGCCAGAGGAGGTGGGGCCTGCAGTGGTACCTGGTACCCAGCAGGCGTGGAGACGGCCGCCGCCACTGACACCGCGGGTGACAAAAGGAGAAAGCGGAGCGGGAGGCAAAAAGCGTACAGCACCCGGCATTCCCAGGAGCTCTCCCATCCAGGAGGTCTCCCATCCAAGTTCTAACCAGGCCCGACCCTGCTTAGCTTCCGAGATCCAGACTTGATTGGGCCCGTCTAGGCTGCTTTGGCAGTAGGTGTCAGTGGGTCGCGGGCTGCCTCTTGAGGCGCAGCTTAGCAGGCCCTTGCGCCTTACCGCAAGCCCAGCGGCCCGCCCGCCCTGGCAGGGCCCCGCCGCCCGTCTAGGCAGAGGAACGGAGGTCTCGGGGACCGGTTGCTGGCGCGAGGTGTTGGCGACCACCCAGCCCAGGGCGGGCGGGACCCAGGAAACGTTTCGTCGCTTGGCCTCCCACCCCAGATCCCGCAGGTCGCTCACAAGGATGTGGCCCCGGAGGCTTCAGGGCCCGGGGCCTGCGGTCCTTTGGGCATCTCACCTGCCTGCCCTCGCTGCGCTAGGCGCAGCCCTGTCGCAGACCGGGCCGGCCTTCCTGCCCGACAGCAGCTGGCCTGAAGCCAGTGGGAGCCACCGTTGAGTTGGCAAAGCCCCTTAGACCCAGCAACGCCACCCTTGCCCCCACACCACCGTCCGAGCTCTGTACCCCGGCCCAGGTGGCCGGCAGGCCTGCGGAAGCGGCCTGGGCCCTCTATCCCTCTCCGGCACACGGCCGCGGCGAAACGGTGGAGGGGGGCTTTTTCCGGATGGAGCTGTGGAGAGACACCCCGGAAGACAGGTGGCGGCGCCGGGGCTGGGCTCCAGTGGCTGCGGCCAGCTGCAGCTCGTGGGGCTCGGGGGCCGAACGGACGGCACCCGGGTCCGCGGCCATGTCTGGGTGACGTCAGGCCGCCACCCGGAGCAGCTGGTGTGCCGCTGCCTTCCAGGGACGCCTTCTGGCCGCCTGGCCGGTCAGGCAGGTGGGGAGTGCCCCATCAGACGCTTGCTGTGGTGGCAGGGGCCTGAGGAGGTGGGGCCTGCAGCGGTACCTGACAGGGGCGGAGACGGCTGCCTCCACCACCGCCGCCACCATCGCCGCCACCGCGGGCGACAAAAGGAGAAAGCGGAGCGAGAGGCAAAAAGCCTACAGCACCCGGTATTCCCAGGAGCTCTCCCAGCCAGGACGTCTCCCATCCAAGTTCGAAACAGGCCCGACCCTGCTTAGCTTCCGAGATCCAGACTTGATCGGGCCCGTCTAGGCTGCTTTGGTAGTAGGTGTTGGTGGGTCGCGGGCTGCCTCTTGAGGCGCAGCTTAGCAGGCCCTTGGGCCTTACTGCCAGCCTAGCGGCCCGCCCGCCCTGGCAGGGCCCCGCCGGCCACCTAGGCATAGGAACGGAGGTCTCGGTGATCGGGTGGTGGCGGAGGTGTTGGCGACCACCCAGCCCAGGGCGGGCGGGACCCAGCAAACGTTTCGGCGCTTGGCCTCCCACCCCAGATCCCGCAGGTCGCTCACAAGGATGTGGCCCCGGAGGCTTCAGGGCCCGGGGACTGCGGTCCCTTGGGCATCCCACCTGCCCGCCCACGCTGCGCTAGGCGCTGCCCTGTCGCAGACCGGGCCAGCCTTCCTGCCCGATAGCAGCTGGCCCGAAGCCAGTGGGAGCCACCTTTGCGTTAGCAAAGCCCCTTACCCAGCAACGCCCCCCTTGCCCCCACACCACCGTCCGAGCTCAGGACCCCGCCCCAGGTGGCCGGCAGGCCCGCGGAAGCGGCCTGGGCCCTCTATCCCTCTCCGGCACACGGCCGCGGCGAAACGGTGGAGGGGGGGCTTTTTCCGGATGGAGCTGTGGAGAGACACCCACCGGCAGACAGGTGGCGGCGCCGGGGCTGGGCTCCAGTGGGGACCGCCAGGTGCAGGTCGAGGGGCTCGCGGGCCGCATGGACGGCACCCGGGTCCGCGGCCATGTCTGCTTCGAGTCAGGGGACGAACGGAGCATATGGTTTGCCGCTGCCTTCCAGGGACGCCTTCTGGCCGCCTGGCCGCTCAGGCAGGCGGGGAGCGCCCCATCAGACGCTTGCTGTGGTGGGAGGGTCCTGAGGAGGTGGGGCCTGCAGCGGTACCCGGCAGGGGCGGAGACGGCCGCCGCCACCACCGCCGCCACCGCCGCCGCCACCGCCGCCAACGCCACGACCGCCGCGGTCGACAAAATGAGAAGGTGTGTAGCGGGAGGCAAAAAGCCTACAGCACCTGGCGTTCCCAGGAGCTCTCCCGTCCGGGAGGTCTGCCATCCAACTACTAACCAGGCCCAACCCTGCTTAGCTTCCGAGATCGAGTCGAGATCGGGCCCGTCTAGGGTGGTTTGGCCGTAGACACTGGGGGGGTCGCGGGCTTCCACTTGAGGTGCAGCTTAGCAGGCTCTTGGGCCTTACCGCCGGCCCAGTGGCCCGCCCGCCCCGGCAGGGCCCCGCCGCCCACCTAGGCAGGGGAACGGAGGTCTCGGGGACCAGGCGGTGGCAGAGGAGTTGGCGACCACCCAGGCCAGGGTGGGAGGGACCCAGGAAACATTTCGGCGCTTGGCCTCCCACCGCAGATCCCGCAGGTCGCTCACAGGGTTGTGGCCCCAGAGGCTTCAGGGCCCGGGGCCTGCGGTCCCTTGTGCATCCCACCTGACCGCCCACGCTGCGCTAGGCGCAGCCCTGTCGCAGACCGGGCCGGCCCTCCTGCCCGACAGCAGCTGGCCCGAAGCCAGTGGGAGCCACCATTGAGTTGGCAAAGCCCCTTAGACCCAGCAACTCCACCCTTGCCCCCACACCACCGTCCGACCTCAGGACCCCGCCCCTGGTGGCCGGCAGTCCCGCGGATGTGGCCTGGGCCCTCTATCCCTCTCCGGCACCCGGCCGCGGCGAAACGGTGGAGGGGGGGCTTTTTCCGCATGGAGCTTTGGAGAGACACCCACCGGCAGACAGGTGGCGGCGCCGGGGCTGGATCCAGTGGGGACCGCCAGGTGCAGGTCGAGGGGCTCGCGGGCCGCATGGACGGCACCCGGGTCCGCGGCCATTTCTGCTTCGAGTCAGGGGACGAACGGAGCATATGGTGTGCCGCTGCCTTCCAGGGACGCCTTCTGGCCGCCTGGCCGCTCAGGCAGGCGGGGAGCGCCCCATCAGACGCTTGCTGTGGTGGGAGGGTCCTGAGGAGGTGGGGCCTGCAGCGGTACCCGGCGGGGGCGGAGACGGCCGCCGCCACCACCGCCGCCACCGCCGCCGCCACCGCCGCCAACGCCACGACCGCCGCGGTCGACAAAATGAGAAGGTGTGTAGCGGGAGGCAAAAGGCCTACAGCACCTGGCGTTCCAGGGAGCTCTCCCGTCCGGGAAGTCTGCCATCCAACTACTAACCAGGCCCAACCCTGCTTAGCTTCCGAGATCGAGTCGAGATCGGGCCCGTCTAGGGTGGTTTGGCCGTAGACACTGGGGTGGTCGCGGGCTGCCTCTTGAGGTGCAGTTTAGCAGGCCCTTGGGCCTTACCGCCGGCCCAGCGGCCCGCCCGCCCTGGCAGGGCCCCGCCGCCCGCCTAGGCGGGGGAACGGAGGTTTCGGCGACCGGGGGGTGGCGGAGGAGTTGGCGACCTCCCAGCGCAGGGCGGGTGGGACACAGCAAGCTTTTCGGCGCTTCGTGCCCCGCCCCAGATCCCACAGGCCGCTCACAGGGACGTAGCCCCGGAGGCTTCAGGGCCCGGGGTCGGCGGTGCCTCGGGCATCCCACCTGCGCGCCCACGCTGTGGTAGGCGTAGCTCAGAGGCAGACTGGTCCGACCCTCCTGTCCTACAGCAGCTGGCCCGAAGCCACTGGGAGCCACCATTGAGTTGGCACGGCCCCTTAGACACAGCAAGGCCACCCTTGCCCCGACGCCACCGTCCGAGCTCAGGACCTCGTCCCAGGTGGCCGGCAGGTCCGGGGAAGTGGCCTGGGCCCTCGATCCTGCTCCTGCCCACGGCCGCGGCGAAGGGGCAGAAGGGGTGCTTTTTCCGGATGGAGCTGTGGAGAGACACCCCGGAAGACAGGTGGCGGTGCCGGGGCTGGACTCCAGTGGCTGCGGCCAGGTGCAGCTCGCGGGGCTCGCGGGCCGAACGGACGGCACCCGGGTCCGCGGCCATGTCTGGGTGACGTCAGGCCGCCCCCTGGAGCGGCTGGTGTGTCGCTGCCTTCCAGGGACGCCTTCTGGCCGCCTGGCCGGTCTGGCAGGTGGGGAGTGCCCCATCAGACGCTTGCTGTGGTGGGAGGGGCCTGAGGAGGTGGGGCCTGCAGCGGTACCTGGTACCCGGCGGGGGCGGAGACGGCCGCCGCCGCCGCCACCGCGGGCGACAAAAGGAGAAAGCGGAGCGGAAGGCAAAAATCCTACAGCACCCGGTATTCCCAGGAGCTCTCCCATCCAGGAGGTCTCCCATCCAAGTTCGAACCAGGCCCGACCCTGCTTAGCTTCCGAGATCCAGACTTGATCGGGCCCGTCTAGGCTGGTTTGACAGTAGGTGTCAGTGGGTCGCAGGCTGCCTCTTGAGGCGCAGCTTAGCAGGCCCATGGGACTTACCGCCAGCCCAGCGGCCCGCCCGCCTAGGCAGAGGAACGGAGGTCTCGGGGACCAGGTGGTGTCGGAGGTTTTGGCGACCACCCAGCCCAGGGCGGGAGGGACCCAGGAAACGTTTCGGCGCTTGGCCTCCCACCCCGGATCCCGCAGGTCGCTCACAGGGATGTGGCCCCGGAGGCTTCAGGGCCCGGGGCCTGCGGTCCTTTGGGCATCCCACCTGACTGCCCACGCTGCGCTAGGCGCAGCCCTGTCGCAGACCGGGCCGGCCTTCCTGCCCGACAGCAGCTGGCCCGAAGGAAGTGGGAGCCACCGTTGAGTTGGCAAAGCCCCTTAGACCCAGCAACGCCACCCTTGCCTCCACACCACCGTCCGAGCTCAGGACACCGGCCCAGGTGGACGGCAGGCCCGCGGAAGCGGCCTGCGCCCTCTATCCCTCTCCGGCACCAGGCCACGGCGAAACGGTGGAGGGGGGGCTTTTTCCGGATGGAGCTGTGGAGAGACACCCCCCGGCAGACAGGTGGCGGCGCCGGGGCTGGGCTCCAGTGGGGGCCGCCAGGTGCAGGTCGAGGGGCTCGCGGGCCGCATGGACGGCACCCAGGTCCGCGGCCATGTCTGCTTCGAGTCAGGGGACCAACGGAGCGTCTGGTGTGCCGCTGCCTTCCAGGGACGACTTCTGGCCGCCTGGCCGCTCAGGCAGGCGGGGAGCGCCCCATCAGACGCTTGCTGTGGTGGGAGGGTCCTGAGGAGGTGGGGCCTGCAGCGGTACCCGGCGGGGGCGGAGACGGCCGCCGCCACCACCGCCGCCACCGCCGCCACCGCCACGACCACCACGGTCGACAAAAGGAGAAGGTGTGTAGCGGGAGGCAAAAAGCCTACAGCACCTGGCGTTCCCAGGAGCTCTCCCGTCCGAGAGGTCTCCCATCCAACTACTAACCAGGCCCAACCCTGCTTAGCTTCCGAGATCGAGTCGAGATCGGGCCCGTCTAGGGTGGTTTGGCCGTAGACACTGGGGGGGTCGCGGGCTTCCACTTGAGGCGCAGCTTAGCAGGCGCTTGGGACTTACCGCCGGCCCAGTGGCCCGCCCGCCCCGGCAGGGCCCCGCCGCCCGCCTAGGCAGGGGAACGGAGGTCTCGGGGACCAGGCGATGGCAGAGGAGTTGGCGACCACCCAGCCCAGGGCGGGAGGGACCCAGGAAACGTTTCGGCGCTTGGCCTCCCACCGCAGAGTCCGCAGGTCGCTCACAGGGATGTGGCCCCGGAGGCTTCAGGGCCCGGGGCCTGCGGTCCCTTGTGCATCCCACCTGACCGCCCACGCTGCGCTAGGCGCAGCCCAGCCGCAGACCGGGCCGGCCCTCCTGCCCGACAGCAGCTGGCCCGAAGCCAGTGGGAGCCACCATTGAGTTGGCAAAGCCCCTTAGACCCAGCAACGCCACCCTTGCCCCCACACCACCGTCCGAGCTCTGTACCCCGGCCCAGGGGGCTGGCAGGCCCGGGGAAGCGGCCTGGGCCCTCGATCCTGCTCCCGCCCACGGCCGAGGCGAAGCGGCGGAGGGGGTGCTTTTTCCGGATGGAGCTGTGGAGAGACACCCTGGAAGACAGGTGGTGGAGCCGGGCCTGGGCTCCTGTGGCTGTGGCCAGGTGTAGCTCGCGGGGCTCACGGACCAAACGGACGGCACCCGGGTCCGCGGCCATGTCTGGGTGACGTCAGGCCGCCCCTGGAGCGTCTGGTGTGCCACTGCCTTCCAGGGACGCCTTCTGGCCGCCTGGCCAGTCAGGCAGGTGGGGAGTGCCCCATCAGACGCTTGCTGTGGTGGGAGGGGCCAGAGGAGGTGGGGCCTGCAGTGGTACCTGGTACCCAGCAGGCGTGGAGACGGCCGCCGCCACTGACACCGCGGGCGACAAAAGGAGAAAGCGGAGCGGGAGGCAAAAAGCGTACAGCACCCGGCATTCCCAGGAGCTCTCCCATCCAGGAGGTCTCCCATCCAAGTTCTAACCAGGCCCGACCCTGCTTAGCTTCCGAGATCCAGACTTGATTGGGCCCGTCTAGGCTGCTTTGGCAGTAGGTGTCAGTGGGTCGCGGGCTGCCTCTTGAGGCGCAGCTTAGCAGGCCCTTGCGCCTTACCGCAAGCCCAGCGGCCCGCCCGCCCTGGCAGGGCCCCGCCGCCCGTCTAGGCAGAGGAACGGAGGTCTCGGGGACCGGTTGCTGGCGCGAGGTGTTGGCGACCACCCAGCCCAGGGCGGGCGGGACCCAGGAAACGTTTCGTCGCTTGGCCTCCCACCCCAGATCCCGCAGGTCGCTCACAAGGATGTGGCCCCGGAGGCTTCAGGGCCCGGGGCCTGCGGTCCTTTGGGCATCTCACCTGCCTGCCCTCGCTGTGCTAGGCGCAGCCCTGTCGCAGACCGGGCCGGCCTTCCTGCCCGACAGCAGCTGGCCTGAAGCCAGTGGGAGCCACCGTTGAGTTGGCAAAGCCCCTTAGACCCAGCAATGCCACCCTTGCCCCCACACCACCGTCCGAGCTCTGTACCCCGGCCCAGGTGGCCGGCAGGCCTGCGGAAGCGGCCTGGGCCCTCTATCCCTCTCCGGCACACGGCCGCGGCGAAACGGTGGAGGGGGGGCTTTTTCCGGATGGAGCTGTGGAGAGACACCCACCGGCAGACAGGTGGCGGCGCCGGGGCTGGGCTCCAGTGGGGACCGCCAGGTGCAGGTCGAGGGGCTCGCGGGCCGCATGGACGGCACCCGGGTCCGCGGCCATGTCTGCTTCGAGTCAGGGGACGAACGGAGCATATGGTTTGCCGCTGCCTTCCAGGGACGCCTTCTGGCCGCCTGGCCGCTCAGGCAGGCGGGGAGCGCCCCATCAGACGCTTGCTGTGGTGGGAGGGTCCTGAGGAGGTGGGGCCTGCAGCGGTACCCGGCGGGGGCGGAGACGGCCGCCGCCACCACCGCCGCCACCGCCGCCGCCACCGCCGCCAACGCCACGACCGCCGCGGTCGACAAAATGAGAAGGTGTGTAGCGGGAGGCAAAAAGCCTACAGCACCTGGCGTTCCCAGGAGCTCTCCCGTCCGGGAGGTCTGCCATCCAACTACTAACCAGGCCCAACCCTGCTTAGCTTCCGAGATCGAGTCGAGATCGGGCCCGTCTAGGGTGGTTTGGCCGTAGACACTGGGGGGGTCGCGGGCTTCCACTTGAGGTGCAGCTTAGCAGGCTCTTGGGCCTTACCGCCGGCCCAGTGGCCCGCCCGCCCCGGCAGGGCCCCGCCGCCCGCCTAGGCAGGGGAACGGAGGTCTCGGGGACCAGGCGGTGGCAGAGGAGTTGGCGACCACCCAGGCCAGGGTGGGAGGGACCCAGGAAACATTTCGGCGCTTGGCCTCCCACCGCAGATCCCGCAGGTCGCTCACAGGGTTGTGGCCCCAGAGGCTTCAGGGCCCGGGGCCTGCGGTCCCTTGTGCATCCCACCTGACCGCCCACGCTGCGCTAGGCGCAGCCCTGTCGCAGACCGGGCCGGCCCTCCTGCCCGACAGCAGCTGGCCCGAAGCCAGTGGGAGCCACCATTGAGTTGGCAAAGCCCCTTAGACCCAGCAACTCCACCCTTGCCCCCACACCACCGTCCGACCTCAGGACCCCGCCCCTGGTGGCCGGCAGTCCCGCGGATGTGGCCTGGGCCCTCTATCCCTCTCCGGCACCCGGCCGCGGCGAAACGGTGGAGGGGGGGCTTTTTCCGCATGGAGCTTTGGAGAGACACCCACCGGCAGACAGGTGGCGGCGCCGGGGCTGGATCCAGTGGGGACCGCCAGGTGCAGGTCGAGGGGCTCGCGGGCCGCATGGACGGCACCCGGGTCCGCGGCCATTTCTGCTTCGAGTCAGGGGACGAACGGAGCATATGGTGTGCCGCTGCCTTCCAGGGACGACTTCTGGCCGCCTGGCCGCTCAGGCAGGCGGGGAGCGCCCCATCAGACGCTTGCTGTGGTGGGAGGGTCCTGAGGAGGTGGGGCCTGCAGCGGTACCCGGCGGGGGCGGAGACGGCCGCCGCCACCACCGCCGCCACCGCCGCCGCCACCGCCGCCAACGCCACGACCGCCGCGGTCGACAAAATGAGAAGGTGTGTAGCGGGAGGCAAAAGGCCTACAGCACCTGGCGTTCCAGGGAGCTCTCCCGTCCGGGAAGTCTGCCATCCAACTACTAACCAGGCCCAACCCTGCTTAGCTTCCGAGATCGAGTCGAGATCGGGCCCGTCTAGGGTGGTTTGGCCGTAGACACTGGGGTGGTCGCGGGCTGCCTCTTGAGGTGCAGTTTAGCAGGCCCTTGGGCCTTACCGCCGGCCCAGCGGCCTGCCCGCCCTGGCAGGGCCCCGCCGCCCGCCTAGGCGGGGGAACGGAGGTTTCGGCGACCGGGGGGTGGCGGAGGAGTTGGCGACCTCCCAGCGCAGGGCGGGTGGGACACAGCAAGCTTTTCGGCGCTTCGTGCCCCGCCCCAGATCCCACAGGCCGCTCACAGGGACGTAGCCCCGGAGGCTTCAGGGCCCGGGGTCGGCGGTGCCTCGGGCATCCCACCTGCGCGCCCACGCTGTGGTAGGCGTAGCTCAGAGGCAGACTGGTCCGACCCTCCTGTCCTACAGCAGCTGGCCCGAAGCCACTGGGAGCCACCATTGAGTTGGCACGGCCCCTTAGACACAGCAAGGCCACCCTTGCCCCGACGCCACCGTCCGAGCTCAGGACCTCGTCCCAGGTGGCCGGCAGGTCCGGGGAAGTGGCCTGGGCCCTCGATCCTGCTCCTGCCCACGGCCGCGGCGAAGGGGCAGAAGGGGTGCTTTTTCCGGATGGAGCTGTGGAGAGACACCCCGGAAGACAGGTGGCGGTGCCGGGGCTGGACTCCAGTGGCTGCGGCCAGGTGCAGCTCGCGGGGCTCGCGGGCCGAACGGACGGCACCCGGGTCCGCGGCCATGTCTGGGTGACGTCAGGCCGCCCCCTGGAGCGGCTGGTGTGTCGCTGCCTTCTAGGGACGACTTCTGGCCGCCTGGCCGGTCTGGCAGGTGGGGAGTGCCCCATCAGACGCTTGCTGTGGTGGGAGGGGCCTGAGGAGGTGGGGCCTGCAGCGGTACCTGGTACCCGGCGGGGGCGGAGACGGCCGCCGCCGCCGCCACCGCGGGCGACAAAAGGAGAAAGCGGAGCGGAAGGCAAAAATCCTACAGCACCCGGTATTCCCAGGAGCTCTCCCATCCAGGAGGTCTCCCATCCAAGTTCGAACCAGGCCCGACCCTGCTTAGCTTCCGAGATCCAGACTTGATCGGGCCCGTCTAGGCTGGTTTGACAGTAGGTGTCAGTGGGTCGCAGGCTGCCTCTTGAGGCGCAGCTTAGCAGGCCCATGGGACTTACCGCCAGCCCAGCGGCCCGCCCGCCTAGGCAGAGGAACGGAGGTCTCGGGGACCAGGTGGTGTCGGAGGTTTTGGCGACCACCCAGCCCAGGGCGGGAGGGACCCAGGAAACGTTTCGGCGCTTGGCCTCCCACCCCGGATCCCGCAGGTCGCTCACAGGGATGTGGCCCCGGAGGCTTCAGGGCCCGGGGCCTGCGGTCCTTTGGGCATCCCACCTGACTGCCCACGCTGCGCTAGGCGCAGCCCTGTCGCAGACCGGGCCGGCCTTCCTGCCCGACAGCAGCTGGCCCGAAGGAAGTGGGAGCCACCGTTGAGTTGGCAAAGCCCCTTAGACCCAGCAACGCCACCCTTGCCTCCACACCACCGTCCGAGCTCAGGACACCGGCCCAGGTGGACGGCAGGCCCGCGGAAGCGGCCTGCGCCCTCTATCCCTCTCCGGCACCAGGCCACGGCGAAACGGTGGAGGGGGGGCTTTTTCCGGATGGAGCTGTGGAGAGACACCCCCCGGCAGACAGGTGGCGGCGCCGGGGCTGGGCTCCAGTGGGGGCCGCCAGGTGCAGGTCGAGGGGCTCGCGGGCCGCATGGACGGCACCCAGGTCCGCGGCCATGTCTGCTTCGAGTCAGGGGACCAACGGAGCGTCTGGTGTGCCGCTGCCTTCCAGGGACGACTTCTGGCTGCCTGGCCGCTCAGGCAGGCGGGGAGCGCCCCATCAGACGCTTGCTGTGGTGGGAGGGTCCTGAGGAGGTGGGGCCTGCAGCGGTACCCGGCGGGGGTGGAGACGGCCGCCGCCACCACCGCCGCCACCGCCGCCACCGCCACGACCGCCACGGTCGACAAAAGGAGAAGGTGTGTAGCGGGAGGCAAAAAGCCTACAGCACCTGGCGTTCCCAGGAGCTCTCCCGTCCGGGAGGTCTCCCATCCAACTACTAACCAGGCCCAACCCTGCTTAGCTTCCGAGATCGAGTCGAGATCGGGCCCGTCTAGGGTGGTTTGGCCGTAGACACTGGGGGGGTCGCGGGCTTCCACTTGAGGCGCAGCTTAGCAGGCGCTTGGGACTTACCGCCGGCCCAGTGGCCCGCCCGCCCCGGCAGGGCCCCGCCGCCCGCCTAGGCAGGGGAACGGAGGTCTCGGGGACCAGGCGGTGGCAGAGGAGTTGGCGACCACCCAGCCCAGGGCGGGAGGGACCCAGGAAACGTTTCGACGCTTGGCCTCCCACCGCAGAGTCCGCAGGTCGCTCACAGGGATGTGGCCCCGGAGGCTTCAGGGCCCGGGGCCTGCGGTCCCTTGTGCATCCCACCTGACCGCCCACGCTGCGCTAGGCGCAGCCCAGCCGCAGACCGGGCCGGCCCTCCTGCCCGACAGCAGCTGGCCCGAAGCCAGTGGGAGCCACCATTGAGTTGGCAAAGCCCCTTAGACCCAGCAACGCCACCCTTGCCCCCACACCACCGTCCGAGCTCTGTACCCCGGCCCAGGGCGCCGGCAGGCCCGGGGAAGCGGCCTGGGCCCTCGATCCTGCTCCCGCCCACGGCCGAGGCGAAGCGGCGGAGGGGGTGCTTTTTCCGGATGGAGCTGTGGAGAGACACCCTGGAAGACAGGTGGTGGAGCCGGGCCTGGGCTCCTGTGGCTGCGGCCAGGTGTAGCTCGCGGGGCTCACGGACCGAACGGACGGCACCCGGGTCCGCGGCCATGTCTGGGTGACGTCAGGCCGCCCCTGGAGCGTCTGGTGTGCCGCTGCCTTCCAGGGACGCCTTCTGGCCGCCTGGCCAGTCAGGCAGGTGGGGAGTGCCCCATCAGACGCTTGCTGTGGTGGGAGGGGCCAGAGGAGGTGGGGCCTGCAGTGGTACCTGGTACCCAGCAGGTGTGGAGACGGCCGCCGCCACTGACACCGCGGGTGACAAAAGGAGAAAGCAGAGCGGGAGGCAAAAAGCGTACAGCACCCGGCATTCCCAGGAGCTCTCCCATCCAGGAGGTCTCCCATCCAAGTTCTAACCAGGCCCGACCCTGCTTAGCTTCCGAGATCCAGACTTGATTGGGCCCGTCTAGGCTGCTTTGGCAGTAGGTGTCAGTGGGTTGCGGGCTGCCTCTTGAGGCGCAGCTTAGCAGGCCCTTGCGCCTTACCGCAAGCCCAGCGGCCCGCTCGCCCTGGCAGGGCCCCGCCGCCCGTCTAGGCAGAGGAACGGAGGTCTCGGGGACCGGTCGCTGGCGCGAGGTGTTGGCGACCACCCAGCCCAGGGTGGGCGGGACCCAGGAAACGTTTCGTCGCTTGGCCTCCCACCCCAGATCCCGCAGGTCGCTCACAAGGATGTGGCCCCTGAGGCTTCAGGGCCCGGGGCCTGCGGTCCTTTGGGCATCTCACCTGCCTGCCCTCGCTGCGCTAGGCGCAGCCCTGTCGCAGACCGGGCCGGCCTTCCTGCCCGACAGCAGCTGGCCTGAAGCCAGTGGGAGCCACCGTTGAGTTGGCAAAGCCCCTTAGACCCAGCAACGCCACCCTTGCCCCCACACCACCGTCCGAGCTCTGTACCCCGGCCCAGGTGGCCGGCAGGCCTGCGGAAGCGGCCTGGGCCCTCTATCCCTCTCCGGCACACGGCCGCGGCGAAACGGTGGAGGGGGGCTTTTTCCGGATGGAGCTGTGGAGAGACACCCCGGAAGACAGGTGGCGGCGCCGGGGCTGGGCTCCAGTGGCTGCGGCCAGCTGCAGCTCGTGGGGCTCGGGGGCCGAACGGACGGCACCCGGGTCCGCGGCCATGTCTGGGTGACGTCAGGCCGCCACCCGGAGCAGCTGGTGTGCCGCTGCCTTCCAGGGACGCCTTCTGGCCGCCTGGCCGGTCAGGCAGGTGGGGAGTGCCCCATCAGACGCTTGCTGTGGTGGCAGGGGCCTGAGGAGGTGGGGCCTGCAGCGGTACCTGACAGGGGCGGAGACGGCTGCCTCCACCACCGCCGCCACCATCGCCGCCACCGCGGGCGACAAAAGGAGAAAGCGGAGCGAGAGGCAAAAAGCCTACAGCACCCGGTATTCCCAGGAGCTCTCCCAGCCAGGACGTCTCCCATCCAAGTTCGAAACAGGCCCGACCCTGCTTAGCTTCCGAGATCCAGACTTGATCGGGCCCGTCTAGGCTGCTTTGGTAGTAGGTGTCGGTGGGTCGCGGGCTGCCTCTTGAGGCGCAGCTTAGCAGGCCCTTGGGCCTTACTGCCAGCCTAGCGGCCCGCCCGCCCTGGCAGGGCCCCGCCGGCCACCTAGGCAGAGGAACGGAGGTCTCGGTGATCGGGTGGTGGCGGAGGTGTTGGCGACCACCCAGCCCAGGGCGGGCGGGACCCAGCAAACGTTTCGGCGCTTGGCCTCCCACCCCAGATCCCGCAGGTCGCTCACAAGGATGTGGCCCCGGAGGCTTCAGGGCCCGGGGACTGCGGTCCCTTGGGCATCCCACCTGCCCGCCCACGCTGCGCTAGGCGCTGCCCTGTCGCAGACCGGGCCAGCCTTCCTGCCCGATAGCAGCTGGCCCGAAGCCAGTGGGAGCCACCTTTGCGTTAGCAAAGCCCCTTACCCAGCAACGCCCCCCTTGCCCCCACACCACCGTCCGAGCTCAGGACCCCGCCCCAGGTGGCCGGCAGGCCCGCGGAAGCGGCCTGGGCCCTCTATCCCTCTCCGGCACACGGCCGCGGCGAAACGGTGGAGGGGTGGCTTTTTCCGGATGGAGCTGTGGAGAGACACCCACCGGCAGACAGGTGGCGGCGCCGGGGCTGGGCTCCAGTGGGGACCGCCAGGTGCAGGTCGAGGGGCTCGCGGGCCGCATGGACGGCACCCGGGTCCGCGGCCATGTCTGCTTCGAGTCAGGGGACGAACGGAGCATATGGTGTGCCGCTGCCTTCCAGGGACGCCTTCTGGCCGCCTGGCCGCTCAGGCAGGCGGGGAGCGCCCCATCAGACGCTTGCTGTGGTGGGAGGGTCCTGAGGAGGTGGGGCCTGCAGCGGTACCCGGCGGGGGCGGAGACGGCCGCCGCCACCACTGCCGCCACCGCCACGACCGCCGCGGTCGACAAAATGAGAAGGTGTGTAGCGGGAGGCAAAAGGCCTACAGCACCTGGCGTTCCAGGGAGCTCTCCCGTCCGGGAAGTCTGCCATCCAACTACTAACCAGGCCCAACCCTGCTTAGCTTCCGAGATCGAGTCGAGATCGGGCCCGTCTAGGGTGGTTTGGCTGTAGACACTGGGGTGGTCGCGGGCTGCCTCTTGAGGTGCAGTTTAGCAGGCCCTTGGGCCTTACCGCCGGCCCAGCGGCCCGCCCGCCCTGGCAGGGCCCCGCCGCCCGCCTAGGCGGGGGAACGGAGGTTTCGGCGACCGGGGGGTGGCGGAGGAGTTGGCGACCTCCCAGCGCAGGGCGGGTGGGACACAGCAAGCTTTTCGGCGCTTCGTGCCCCGCCCCAGATCCCACAGGCCGCTCACAGGGACGTAGCCCCGGAGGCTTCAGGGCCCGGGGTCGGCGGTGCCTCGGGCATCCCACCTGCGCGCCCACGCTGTGGTAGGCGTAGCTCAGAGGCAGACTGGTCCGACCCTCCTGTCCTACAGCAGCTGGCCCGAAGCCACTGGGAGCCACCATTGAGTTGGCACGGCCCCTTAGACACAGCAAGGCCACCCTTGCCCCGACGCCACCGTCCGAGCTCAGGACCTCGTCCCAGGTGGCCGGCAGGTCCGGGGAAGTGGCCTGGGCCCTCGATCCTGCTCCTGCCCACGGCCGCGGCGAAGGGGCAGAAGGGGTGCTTTTTCCGGATGGAGCTGTGGAGAGACACCCCGGAAGACAGGTGGCGGTGCCGGGGCTGGACTCCAGTGGCTGCGGCCAGGTGCAGCTCGCGGGGCTCGCGGGCCGAACGGACGGCACCCGGGTCCGCGGCCATGTCTGGGTGACGTCAGGCCGCCCCCTGGAGCGGCTGGTGTGTCGCTGCCTTCCAGGGACGCCTTCTGGCCGCCTGGCCGGTCTGGCAGGTGGGGAGTGCCCCATCAGACGCTTGCTGTGGTGGGAGGGGCCTGAGGAGGTGGGGCCTGCAGCGGTACCTGGTACCCGGCGGGGGCGGAGACGGCCGCCGCCGCCGCCACCGCGGGCGACAAAAGGAGAAAGCGGAGCGGAAGGCAAAAATCCTACAGCACCCGGTATTCCCAGGAGCTCTCCCATCCAGGAGGTCTCCCATCCAAGTTCGAACCAGGCCCGACCCTGCTTAGCTTCCGAGATCCAGACTTGATCGGGCCCGTCTAGGCTGGTTTGACAGTAGGTGTCAGTGGGTCGCAGGCTGCCTCTTGAGGCGCAGCTTAGCAGGCCCATGGGACTTACCGCCAGCCCAGCGGCCCGCCCGCCTAGGCAGAGGAACGGAGGTCTCGGGGACCAGGTGGTGTCGGAGGTTTTGGCGACCACCCAGCCCAGGGCGGGAGGGACCCAGGAAACGTTTCGGCGCTTGGCCTCCCACCCCGGATCCCGCAGGTCGCTCACAGGGATGTGGCCCCGGAGGCTTCAGGGCCCGGGGCCTGCGGTCCTTTGGGCATCCCACCTGACTGCCCACGCTGCGCTAGGCGCAGCCCTGTCGCAGACCGGGCCGGCCTTCCTGCCCGACAGCAGCTGGCCCGAAGGAAGTGGGAGCCACCGTTGAGTTGGCAAAGCCCCTTAGACCCAGCAACGCCACCCTTGCCTCCACACCACCGTCCGAGCTCAGGACACCGGCCCAGGTGGACGGCAGGCCCGCGGAAGCGGCCTGCGCCCTCTATCCCTCTCCGGCACCAGGCCACGGCGAAACGGTGGAGGGGGGGCTTTTTCCGGATGGAGCTGTGGAGAGACACCCCCCGGCAGACAGGTGGCGGCGCCGGGGCTGGGCTCCAGTGGGGGCCGCCAGGTGCAGGTCGAGGGGCTCGCGGGCCGCATGGACGGCACCCAGGTCCGCGGCCATGTCTGCTTCGAGTCAGGGGACCAACGGAGCGTCTGGTGTGCCGCTGCCTTCCAGGGACGACTTCTGGCCGCCTGGCCGCTCAGGCAGGCGGGGAGCGCCCCATCAGACGCTTGCTGTGGTGGGAGGGTCCTGAGGAGGTGGGGCCTGCAGCGGTACCCGGCGGGGGTGGAGACGGCCGCCGCCACCACCGCCGCCACCGCCGCCACCGCCACGACCGCCACGGTCGACAAAAGGAGAAGGTGTGTAGCGGGAGGCAAAAAGCCTACAGCACCTGGCGTTCCCAGGAGCTCTCCCGTCCGGGAGGTCTCCCATCCAACTACTAACCAGGCCCAACCCTGCTTAGCTTCCGAGATCGAGTCGAGATCGGGCCCGTCTAGGGTGGTTTGGCCGTAGACACTGGGGGGGTCGCGGGCTTCCACTTGAGGCGCAGCTTAGCAGGCGCTTGGGACTTACCGCCGGCCCAGTGGCCCGCCCGCCCCGGCAGGGCCCCGCCGCCCGCCTAGGCAGGGGAACGGAGGTCTCGGGGACCAGGCGGTGGCAGAGGAGTTGGCGACCACCCAGCCCAGGGCGGGAGGGACCCAGGAAACGTTTCGACGCTTGGCCTCCCACCGCAGAGTCCGCAGGTCGCTCACAGGGATGTGGCCCCGGAGGCTTCAGGGCCCGGGGCCTGCGGTCCCTTGTGCATCCCACCTGACCGCCCACGCTGCGCTAGGCGCAGCCCAGCCGCAGACCGGGCCGGCCCTCCTGCCCGACAGCAGCTGGCCCGAAGCCAGTGGGAGCCACCATTGAGTTGGCAAAGCCCCTTAGACCCAGCAACGCCACCCTTGCCCCCACACCACCGTCCGAGCTCTGTACCCCGGCCCAGGGCGCCGGCAGGCCCGGGGAAGCGGCCTGGGCCCTCGATCCTGCTCCCGCCCACGGCCGAGGCGAAGCGGCGGAGGGGGTGCTTTTTCCGGATGGAGCTGTGGAGAGACACCCTGGAAGACAGGTGGTGGAGCCGGGCCTGGGCTCCTGTGGCTGCGGCCAGGTGTAGCTCGCGGGGCTCACGGACCGAACGGACGGCACCCGGGTCCGCGGCCATGTCTGGGTGACGTCAGGCCGCCCCTGGAGCGTCTGGTGTGCCGCTGCCTTCCAGGGACGCCTTCTGGCCGCCTGGCCAGTCAGGCAGGTGGGGAGTGCCCCATCAGACGCTTGCTGTGGTGGGAGGGGCCAGAGGAGGTGGGGCCTGCAGTGGTACCTGGTACCCAGCAGGTGTGGAGACGGCCGCCGCCACTGACACGGCGGGTGACAAAAGGAGAAAGCGGAGCGGGAGGCAAAAAGCGTACAGCACCCGGCATTCCCAGGAGCTCTCCCATCCAGGAGGTCTCCCATCCAAGTTCTAACCAGGCCCGACCCTGCTTAGCTTCCGAGATCCAGACTTGATTGGGCCCGTCTAGGCTGCTTTGGCAGTAGGTGTCAGTGGGTCGCGGGCTGCCTCTTGAGGCGCAGCTTAGCAGGCCCTTGCGCCTTACCGCAAGCCCAGCGGCCCGCCCGCCCTGGCAGGGCCCCGCCGCCCGTCTAGGCAGAGGAACGGAGGTCTCGGGGACCGGTTGCTGGCGCGAGGTGTTGGCGACCACCCAGCCCAGGGTGGGCGGGACCCAGGAAACGTTTCGTCGCTTGGCCTCCCACCCCAGATCCCGCAGGTCGCTCACAAGGATGTGGCCCCGGAGGCTTCAGGGCCCGGGGCCTGCGGTCCTTTGGGCATCTCACCTGCCTGCCCTCGCTGCGCTAGGCGCAGCCCTGTCGCAGACCGGGCCGGCCTTCCTGCCCGACAGCAGCTGGCCTGAAGCCAGTGGGAGCCACCGTTGAGTTGGCAAAGCCCCTTAGACCCAGCAACGCCACCCTTGCCCCCACACCACCGTCCGAGCTCTGTACCCCGGCCCAGGTGGCCGGCAGGCCTGCGGAAGCGGCCTGGGCCCTCTATCCCTCTCCGGCACACGGCCGCGGCGAAACGGTGGAGGGGGGCTTTTTCCGGATGGAGCTGTGGAGAGACACCCCGGAAGACAGGTGGCGGCGCCGGGGCTGGGCTCCAGTGGCTGCGGCCAGCTGCAGCTCGTGGGGCTCGGGGGCCGAACGGACGGCACCCGGGTCCGCGGCCATGTCTGGGTGACGTCAGGCCGCCACCCGGAGCAGCTGGTGTGCCGCTGCCTTCCAGGGACGCCTTCTGGCCGCCTGGCCCGTCAGGCAGGTGGGGAGTGCCCCATCAGACGCTTGCTGTGGTGGCAGGGGCCTGAGGAGGTGGGGCCTGCAGCGGTACCTGACAGGGGCGGAGACGGCTGCCTCCACCACCGCCGCCACCATCGCCGCCACCGCGGGCGACAAAAGGAGAAAGCGGAGCGAGAGGCAAAAAGCCTACAGCACCCGGTATTCCCAGGAGCTCTCCCAGCCAGGACGTCTCCCATCCAAGTTCGAAACAGGCCCGACCCTGCTTAGCTTCCGAGATCCAGACTTGATCGGGCCCGTCTAGGCTGCTTTGGTAGTAGGTGTCGGTGGGTCGCGGGCTGCCTCTTGAGGCGCAGCTTAGCAGGCCCTTGGGCCTTACTGCCAGCCTAGCGGCCCGCCCGCCCTGGCAGGGCCCCGCCGGCCACCTAGGCAGAGGAACGGAGGTCTCGGTGATCGGGTGGTGGCGGAGGTGTTGGCGACCACCCAGCCCAGGGCGGGCGGGACCCAGCAAACGTTTCGGCGCTTGGCCTCCCACCCCAGATCCCGCAGGTCGCTCACAAGGATGTGGCCCCGGAGGCTTCAGGGCCCGGGGACTGCGGTCCCTTGGGCATCCCACCTGCCCGCCCACGCTGCGCTAGGCGCTGCCCTGTCGCAGACCGGGCCAGCCTTCCTGCCCGATAGCAGCTGGCCCGAAGCCAGTGGGAGCCACCTTTGCGTTAGCAAAGCCCCTTACCCAGCAACGCCCCCCTTGCCCCCACACCACCGTCCGAGCTCAGGACCCCGCCCCAGGTGGCCGGCAGGCCCGCGGAAGCGGCCTGGGCCCTCTATCCCTCTCCGGCACACGGCCGCGGCGAAACGGTGGAGGGGTGGCTTTTTCCGGATGGAGCTGTGGAGAGACACCCACCGGCAGACAGGTGGCGGCGCCGGGCCTGGGCTCCAGTGGGGACCGCCAGGTGCAGGTCGAGGGGCTCGCGGGCCGCATGGACGGCACCCGGGTCCGCGGCCATGTCTGCTTCGAGTCAGGGGACGAACGGAGCATATGGTGTGCCGCTGCCTTCCAGGGACGCCTTCTGGCCGCCTGGCCGCTCAGGCAGGCGGGGAGCGCCCCATCAGACGCTTGCTGTGGTGGGAGGGTCCTGAGGAGGTGGGGCCTGCAGCGGTACCCGGCGGGGGCGGAGACGGCCGCCGCCACCACTGCCGCCACCGCCACGACCGCCGCGGTCGACAAAATGAGAAGGTGTGTAGCGGGAGGCAAAAGGCCTACAGCACCTGGCGTTCCAGGGAGCTCTCCCGTCCGGGAAGTCTGCCATCCAACTACTAACCAGGCCCAACCCTGCTTAGCTTCCGAGATCGAGTCGAGATCGGGCCCGTCTAGGGTGGTTTGGCCGTAGACACTGGGGTGGTCGCGGGCTGCCTCTTGAGGTGCAGTTTAGCAGGCCCTTGGGCCTTACCGCCGGCCCAGCGGCCCGCCCGCCCTGGCAGGGCCCCGCCGCCCGCCTAGGCGGGGGAACGGAGGTTTCGGCGACCGGGGGGTGGTGGAGGAGTTGGCGACCTCCCAGCGCAGGGCGGGTGGGACACAGCAAGCTTTTCGGCGCTTCGTGCCCCGCCCCAGATCCCACAGGCCGCTCACAGGGACGTAGCCCCGGAGGCTTCAGGGCCCGGGGTCGGCGGTGCCTCGGGCATCCCACCTGCGCGCCCACGCTGTGGTAGGCGTAGCTCAGAGGCAGACTGGTCCGACCCTCCTGTCCTACAGCAGCTGGCCCGAAGCCACTGGGAGCCACCATTGAGTTGGCACGGCCCCTTAGACACAGCAAGGCCACCCTTGCCCCGACGCCACCGTCCGAGCTCAGGACCTCGTCCCAGGTGGCCGGCAGGTCCGGGGAAGTGGCCTGGGCCCTCGATCCTGCTCCTGCCCACGGCCGCGGTGAAGGGGCAGAAGGGGTGCTTTTTCCGGATGGAGCTGTGGAGAGACACCCCGGAAGACAGGTGGCGGTGCCGGGGCTGGACTCCAGTGGCTGCGGCCAGGTGCAGCTCGCGGGGCTCGCGGGCCGAACGGACGGCACCCGGGTCCGCGGCCATGTCTGGGTGACGTCAGGCCGCCCCCTGGAGCGGCTGGTGTGTCGCTGCCTTCCAGGGACGCCTTCTGGCCGCCTGGCCGGTCTGGCAGGTGGGGAGTGCCCCATCAGACGCTTGCTGTGGTGGGAGGGGCCTGAGGAGGTGGGGCCTGCAGCGGTACCTGGTACCCGGCGGGGGCGGAGACGGCCGCCGCCGCCGCCACCGCGGGCGACAAAAGGAGAAAGCGGAGCGGAAGGCAAAATTCCTACAGCACCCGGTATTCCCAGGAGCTCTCCCATCCAGGAGGTCTCCCATCCAAGTTCGAACCAGGCCCGACCCTGCTTAGCTTCCGAGATCCAGACTTGATCGGGCCCGTCTAGGCTGGTTTGACAGTAGGTGTCAGTGGGTCGCAGGCTGCCTCTTGAGGCGCAGCTTAGCAGGCCCATGGGACTTACCGCCAGCCCAGCGGCCCGCCCGCCTAGGCAGAGGAACGGAGGTCTCGGGGACCAGGTGGTGTCGGAGGTTTTGGCGACCACCCAGCCCAGGGCGGGAGGGACCCAGGAAACGTTTCGGCGCTTGGCCTCCCACCCCGGATCCCGCAGGTCGCTCACAGGGATGTGGCCCCGGAGGCTTCAGGGCCCGGGGCCTGCGGTCCTTTGGGCATCCCACCTGACTGCCCACGCTGCGCTAGGCGCAGCCCTGTCGCAGACCGGGCCGGCCTTCCTGCCCGACAGCAGCTGGCCCGAAGGAAGTGGGAGCCACCGTTGAGTTGGCAAAGCCCCTTAGACCCAGCAACGCCACCCTTGCCTCCACACCACCGTCCGAGCTCAGGACACCGGCCCAGGTGGACGGCAGGCCCGCGGAAGCGGCCTGCGCCCTCTATCCCTCTCCGGCACCAGGCCACGGCGAAACGGTGGAGGGGGGGCTTTTTCCGGATGGAGCTGTGGAGAGACACCCCCCGGCAGACAGGTGGCGGCGCCGGGGCTGGGCTCCAGTGGGGGCCGCCAGGTGCAGGTTGAGGGGCTCGCGGGCCGCATGGACGGCACCCAGGTCCGCGGCCATGTCTGCTTCGAGTCAGGGGACCAACGGAGCGTCTGGTGTGCCGCTGCCTTCCAGGGACGACTTCTGGCCGCCTGGCCGCTCAGGCAGGCGGGGAGCGCCCCATCAGACGCTTGCTGTGGTGGGAGGGTCCTGAGGAGGTGGGGCCTGCAGCGGTACCTGGCGGGGGCGGAGACGGCCGCCGCCACCACCGCCGCCACCGCCGCCACCGCCACGACCGCCACGGTCGACAAAAGGAGAAGGTGTGTAGCGGGAGGCAAAAAGCCTACAGCACCTGGCGTTCCCAGGAGCTCTCCCGTCCGGGAGGTCTCCCATCCAACTACTAACCAGGCCCAACCCTGCTTAGCTTCCGAGATCGAGTCGAGATCGGGCCCGTCTAGGGTGGTTTGGCCGTAGACACTGGGGGGGTCGCGGGCTTCCACTTGAGGCGCAGCTTAGCAGGCGCTTGGGACTTACCGCCGGCCCAGTGGCCCGCCCGCCCCGGCAGGGCCCCGCCGCCCGCCTAGGCAGGGGAACGGAGGTCTCGGGGACCAGGCGGTGGCAGAGGAGTTGGCGACCACCCAGCCCAGGGCGGGAGGGACCCAGGAAACGTTTCGGCGCTTGGCCTCCCACCGCAGAGTCCGCAGGTCGCTCACAGGGATGTGGCCCCGGAGGCTTCAGGGCCCGGGGCCTGCGGTCCCTTGTGCATCCCACCTGACCGCCCACGCTGCGCTAGGCGCAGCCCAGCCGCAGACCGGGCCGGCCCTCCTGCCCGACAGCAGCTGGCCCGAAGCCAGTGGGAGCCACCATTGAGTTGGCAAAGCCCCTTAGACCCAGCAACGCCACCCTTGCCCCCACACCACCGTCCGAGCTCTGTACCCCGGCCCAGGGGGCCGGCAGGCCCGGGGAAGCGGCCTGGGCCCTCGATCCTGCTCCCGCCCACGGCTGAGGCGAAGCGGCGGAGGGGGTGCTTTTTCCGGATGGAGCTGTGGAGAGACACCCTGGAAGACAGGTGGTGGAGCCGGGCCTGGGCTCCTGTGGCTGCGGCCAGGTGTAGCTCGCGGGGCTCACGGACCGAACGGATGGCACCCGGGTCCGCGGCCATGTCTGGGTGACGTCAGGCCGCCCCTGGAGCGTCTGGTGTGCCGCTGCCTTCCAGGGACGCCTTCTGGCCGCCTGGCCAGTCAGGCAGGTGGGGAGTGCCCCATCAGACGCTTGCTGTGGTGGGAGGGGCCAGAGGAGGTGGGGCCTACAGTGGTACCTGGTACCCAGCAGGCGTGGAGACGGCCGCCGCCACTGACACCGCGGGTGACAAAAGGGGAAAGCGGAGCGGGAGGCAAAAAGCGTACAGCACCCGGCATTCCCAGGAGCTCTCCCATCCAGGAGGTCTCCCATCCAAGTTCTAACCAGGCCCGACCCTGCTTAGCTTCCGAGATCCAGACTTGATTGGGCCCGTCTAGGCTGCTTTGGCAGTAGGTGTCAGTGGGTCGCGGGCTGCCTCTTGAGGCGCAGCTTAGCAGGCCCTTGCGCCTTACCGCAAGCCCAGCGGCCCGCCCGCCCTGGCAGGGCCCCGCCGCCCGTCTAGGCAGAGGAACGGAGGTCTCGGGGACCGGTTGCTGGCGCGAGGTGTTGGCGACCACCCAGCCCAGGGCGGGCGGGACCCAGGAAACGTTTCGTCGCTTGGCCTCCCACCCCAGATCCCGCAGGTCGCTCACAAGGATGTGGCCCCGGAGGCTTCAGGGCCCGGGGCCTGCGGTCCTTTGGGCATCTCACCTGCCTGCCCTCGCTGCGCTAGGCGCAGCCCTGTCGCAGACCGGGCCGGCCTTCCTGCCCGACAGCAGCTGGCCTGAAGCCAGTGGGAGCCACCGTTGAGTTGGCAAAGCCCCTTAGACCCAGCAACGCCACCCTTGCCCCCACACCACCGTCCGAGCTCTGTACCCCGGCCCAGGTGGCCGGCAGGCCTGCGGAAGCGGCCTGGGCCCTCTATCCCTCTCCGGCACACGGCCGCGGCGAAACGGTGGAGGGGGGTTTTTCCGGATGGAGCTGTGGAGAGACACCCCGGAAGACAGGTGGCGGCGCCGGGGCTGGGCTCCAGTGGCTGCGGCCAGCTGCAGCTCGTGGGGCTCGGGGGCCGAACGGACGGCACCCGGGTCCGCGGCCATGTCTGGGTGACGTCAGGCCGCCACCCGGAGCAGCTGGTGTGCCGCTGCCTTCCAGGGACGCCTTCTGGCCGCCTGGCCGGTCAGGCAGGTGGGGAGTGCCCCATCAGACGCTTGCTGTGGTGGCAGGGGCCTGAGGAGGTGGGGCCTGCAGCGGTACCTGACAGGGGCGGAGACGGCTGCCTCCACCACCGCCGCCACCATCGCCGCCACCGCGGGCGACAAAAGGAGAAAGCGGAGCGAGAGGCAAAAAGCCTACAGCACCCGGTATTCCCAGGAGCTCTCCCAGCCAGGACGTCTCCCATCCAAGTTCGAAACAGGCCCGACCCTGCTTAGCTTCCGAGATCCAGACTTGATCGGGCCCGTCTAGGCTGCTTTGGTAGTAGGTGTCGGTGGGTCGCGGGCTGCCTCTTGAGGCGCAGCTTAGCAGGCCCTTGGGCCTTACTGCCAGCCTAGCGGCCCGCCCGCCCTGGCAGGGCCCCGCCGGCCACCTAGGCATAGGAACGGAGGTCTCGGTGATCGGGTGGTGGCGGAGGTGTTGGCGACCACCCAGCCCAGGGCGGGCGGGACCCAGCAAACGTTTCGGCGCTTGGCCTCCCACCCCAGATCCCGCAGGTCGCTCACAAGGATGTGGCCCCGGAGGCTTCAGGGCCCGGGGACTGCGGTCCCTTGGGCATCCCACCTGCCCGCCCACGCTGCGCTAGGCGCTGCCCTGTCGCAGACCGGGCCAGCCTTCCTGCCCGATAGCAGCTGGCCCGAAGCCAGTGGGAGCCACCTTTGCGTTAGCAAAGCCCCTTACCCAGCAACGCCCCCCTTGCCCCCACACCACCGTCCGAGCTCAGGACCCCGCCCCAGGTGGCCGGCAGGCCCGCGGAAGCGGCCTGGGCCCTCTATCCCTCTCCGGCACACGGCCGCGGCGAAACAGTGGAGGGGGGTTTTTTCCGGATGGAGCTGTGGAGAGACACCCACCGGCAGACAGGTGGCGGCGCCGGGGCTGGGCTCCAGTGGGGACCGCCAGGTGCAGGTCGAGGGGCTCGCGGGCTGCATGGACGGCACCCGGGTCCGCGGCCATGTCTGCTTCGAGTCAGGGGACGAACGGAGCATATGGTTTGCCGCTGCCTTCCAGGGACGCCTTCTGGCCGCCTGGCCGCTCAGGCAGGCGGGGAGCGCCCCATCAGACGCTTGCTGTGGTGGGAGGGTCCTGAGGAGGTGGGGCCTGCAGCGGTACCCGGCGGGGGCGGAGACGGCCGCCGCCACCACCGCCGCCACCGCCGCCGCCACCGCCGCCAACGCCACGACCGCCGCGGTCGACAAAATGAGAAGGTGTGTAGCGGGAGGCAAAAAGCCTACAGCACCTGGCGTTCCCAGGAGCTCTCCCGTCCGGGAGGTCTGCCATCCAACTACTAACCAGGCCCAACCCTGCTTAGCTTCCGAGATCGAGTCGAGATCGGGCCCGTCTAGGGTGGTTTGGCCGTAGACACTGGGGTGGTCGCGGGCTGCCTCTTGAGGTGCAGTTTAGCAGGCCCTTGGGCCTTACCGCCGGCCCAGCGGCCCGCCCGCCCTGGCAGGGCCCCGCCGCCCGCCTAGGCGGGGGAACGGAGGTTTCGGCGACCGGGGGGTGGCGGAGGAGTTGGCGACCTCCCAGCGCAGGGCGGGTGGGACACAGCAAGCTTTTCGGCGCTTCGTGCCCCGCCCCAGATCCCACAGGCCGCTCACAGGGACGTAGCCCCGGAGGCTTCAGGGCCCGGGGTCGGCGGTGCCTCGGGCATCCCACCTGCGCGCCCACGCTGTGGTAGGCGTAGCTCAGAGGCAGACTGGTCCGACCCTCCTGTCCTACAGCAGCTGGCCCGAAGCCACTGGGAGCCACCATTGAGTTGGCACGGCCCCTTAGACACAGCAAGGCCACCCTTGCCCCGACGCCACCGTCCGAGCTCAGGACCTCGTCCCAGGCGGCAGGCAGGTCCGGGGAAGTGGCCTGGGCCCTCGATCCTGCTCCTGCCCACGGCCGCGGCGAAGGGGCAGAAGGGGTGCTTTTTCCGGATGGAGCTGTGGAGAGACACCCCGGAAGACAGGTGGCGGTGCCGGGGCTGGACTCCAGTGGCTGCGGCCAGGTGCAGCTCGCGGGGCTCGCGGGCCGAACGGACGGCACCCGGGTCCGCGGCCATGTCTGGGTGACGTCAGGCCGCCCCCTGGAGCGGCTGGTGTGTCGCTGCCTTCCAGGGACGCCTTCTGGCCGCCTGGCCGGTCTGGCAGGTGGGGAGTGCCCCATCAGACGCTTGCTGTGGTGGGAGGGGCCTGAGGAGGTGGGGCCTGCAGCGGTACCTGGTACCCGGCGGGGGCGGAGACGGCCGCCGCCGCCGCCACCGCGGGCGACAAAAGGAGAAAGCGGAGCGGAAGGCAAAAATCCTACAGCACCCGGTATTCCCAGGAGCTCTCCCATCCAGGAGGTCTCCCATCCAAGTTCGAACCAGGCCCGACCCTGCTTAGCTTCCGAGATCCAGACTTGATCGGGCCCGTCTAGGCTGGTTTGACAGTAGGTGTCAGTGGGTCGCAGGCTGCCTCTTGAGGCGCAGCTTAGCAGGACCATGGGACTTACCGCCAGCCCAGCGGCCCGCCCGCCTAGGCAGAGGAACGGAGGTCTCGGGGACCAGGTGGTGTCGGAGGTTTTGGCGACCACCCAGCCCAGGGCGGGAGGGACCCAGGAAACGTTTCGGCGCTTGGCCTCCCACCCCGGATCCCGCAGGTCGCTCACAGGGATGTGGCCCCGGAGGCTTCAGGGCCCGGGGCCTGCGGTCCTTTGGGCATCCCACCTGACTGCCCACGCTGCGCTAGGCGCAGCCCTGTCACAGACCGGGCCGGCCTTCCTGCCCGACAGCAGCTGGCCCGAAGGAAGTGGGAGCCACCGTTGAGTTGGCAAAGCCCCTTAGACCCAGCAACGCCACCCTTGCCTCCACACCACCGTCCGAGCTCAGGACACCGGCCCAGGTGGACGGCAGGCCCGCGGAAGCGGCCTGCGCCCTCTATCCCTCTCCGGCACCAGGCCACGGCGAAACGGTGGAGGGGGGGCTTTTTCCGGATGGAGCTGTGGAGAGACACCCCCCGGCAGACAGGTGGCGGCGCCGGGGCTGGGCTCCAGTGGGGGCCGCCAGGTGCAGGTCGAGGGGCTCGCGGGCCGCATGGACGGCACCCAGGTCCGCGGCCATGTCTGCTTCGAGTCAGGGGACCAACGGAGCGTCTGGTGTGCCGCTGCCTTCCAGGGACGACTTCTGGCCGCCTGGCCGCTCAGGCAGGCGGGGAGCGCCCCATCAGACGCTTGCTGTGGTGGGAGGGTCCTGAGGAGGTGGGGCCTGCAGCGGTACCCGGCGGGGGCGGAGACGGCCGCCGCCACCACCGCCGCCACCGCCGCCACCGCCACGACCGCCACGGTCGACAAAAGGAGAAGGTGTGTAGCGGGAGGCAAAAAGCCTACAGCACCTGGCGTTCCCAGGAGCTCTCCCGTCCGGGAGGTCTCCCATCCAACTACTAACCAGGCCCAACCCTGCTTAGCTTCCGAGATCGAGTCGAGATCGGGCCCGTCTAGGGTGGTTTGGCCGTAGACACTGGGGGGGTCGCGGGCTTCCACTTGAGGCGCAGCTTAGCAGGCGCTTGGGACTTACCGCCGGCCCAGTGGCCCGCCCGCCCCGGCAGGGCCCTGCCGCCCACCTAGGCAGGGGAACGGAGGTCTCGGGGACCAGGCGGTGGCAGAGGAGTTGGCGACCACCCAGCCCAGGGCGGGAGGGACCCAGGAAACGTTTCGGCGCTTGGCCTCCCACCGCAGAGTCCGCAGGTCGCTCACAGGGATGTGGCCCCGGAGGCTTCAGGGCCCGGGGCCTGCGGTCCCTTGTGCATCCCACCTGACCGCCCACGCTGCGCTAGGCGCAGCCCAGCCGCAGACCGGGCCGGCCCTCCTGCCCGACAGCAGCTGGCCCGAAGCCAGTGGGAGCCACCATTGAGTTGGCAAAGCCCCTTAGACCCAGCAACGCCACCCTTGCCCCCACACCACCGTCCGAGCTCTGTACCCCGGCCCAGGGGGCCGGCAGGCCCGGGGAAGCGGCCTGGGCCCTCGATCCTGCTCCCGCCCACGGCCGAGGCGAAGCGGCGGAGGGGGTGCTTTTTCCGGATGGAGCTGTGGAGAGACACCCTGGAAGACAGGTGGTGGAGCCGGGCCTGGGCTCCTGTGGCTGCGGCCAGGTGTAGCTCGCGGGGCTCACGGACCGAACGGACGGCACCCGGGTCCGCGGCCATGTCTGGGTGACGTCAGGCCGCCCCTGGAGCGTCTGGTGTGCCGCTGCCTTCCAGGGACGCCTTCTGGCCGCCTGGCCAGTCAGGCAGGTGGGGAGTGCCCCATCAGACGCTTGCTGTGGTGGGAGGGGCCAGAGGAGGTGGGGCCTGCAGTGGTACCTGGTACCCAGCAGGCGTGGAGACGGCCGCCGCCACTGACACCGCGGGTGACAAAAGGGGAAAGCGGAGCGGGAGGCAAAAAGCGTACAGCACCCGGCATTCCCAGGAGCTCTCCCATCCAGGAGGTCTCCCATCCAAGTTCTAACCAGGCCCGACCCTGCTTAGCTTCCGAGATCCAGACTTGATTGGGCCCGTCTAGGCTGCTTTGGCAGTAGGTGTCAGTGGGTCGCGGGCTGCCTCTTGAGGCGCAGCTTAGCAGGCCCTTGCGCCTTACCGCAAGCCCAGCGGCCCGCCCGCCCTGGCAGGGCCCCGCCGCCCGTCTAGGCAGAGGAACGGAGGTCTCGGGGACCGGTTGCTGGCGCGAGGTGTTGGCGACCACCCAGCCCAGGGCGGGCGGGACCCAGGAAACGTTTCGTCGCTTGGCCTCCCACCCCAGATCCCGCAGGTCGCTCACAAGGATGTGGCCCCGGAGGCTTCAGGGCCCGGGGCCTGCGGTCCTTTGGGCATCTCACCTGCCTGCCCTCGCTGCGCTAGGCGCAGCCCTGTCGCAGACCGGGCCGGCCTTCCTGCCCGACAGCAGCTGGCCTGAAGCCAGTGGGAGCCACCGTTGAGTTGGCAAAGCCCCTTAGACCCAGCAACGCCACCCTTGCCCCCACACCACCGTCCGAGCTCTGTACCCCGGCCCAGGTGGCCGGCAGGCCTGCGGAAGCGGCCTGGGCCCTCTATCCCTCTCCGGCACACGGCCGCGGCGAAACGGTGGAGGGGGGCTTTTTCCGGATGGAGCTGTGGAGAGACACCCCGGAAGACAGGTGGCGGCGCCGGGGCTGGGCTCCAGTGGCTGCGGCCAGCTGCA
Organism: Pseudorca crassidens; assembly: GCF_039906515.1. Taxonomy (NCBI): domain Eukaryota; kingdom Metazoa; phylum Chordata; class Mammalia; order Artiodactyla; family Delphinidae; genus Pseudorca; species Pseudorca crassidens. Next base: position 84,642,180 of record NC_090311.1, on the reverse strand, counting down.
GCTCGTGGGGCTCGGGGGCCGAACGGACGGCACCCGGGTCCGCGGCCATGTCTGGGTGACGTCAGGCCGCCACCCGGAGCAGCTGGTGTGCCGCTGCCTTCCAGGGACGCCTTCTGGCCGCCTGGCCGGTCAGGCAGGTGGGGAGTGCCCCATCAGACGCTTGCTGTGGTGGCAGGGGCCTGAGGAGGTGGGGCCTGCAGCGGTACCTGACAGGGGCGGAGACGGCTGCCTCCACCACCGCCGCCACCATCGCCGCCACCGCGGGCGACAAAAGGAGAAAGCGGAGCGAGAGGCAAAAAGCCTACAGCACCCGGTATTCCCAGGAGCTCTCCCAGCCAGGACGTCTCCCATCCAAGTTCGAAACAGGCCCGACCCTGCTTAGCTTCCGAGATCCAGACTTGATCGGGCCCGTCTAGGCTGCTTTGGTAGTAGGTGTCGGTGGGTCGCGGGCTGCCTCTTGAGGCGCAGCTTAGCAGGCCCTTGGGCCTTACTGCCAGCCTAGCGGCCCGCCCGCCCTGGCAGGGCCCCGCCGGCCACCTAGGCATAGGAACGGAGGTCTCGGTGATCGGGTGGTGGCGGAGGTGTTGGCGACCACCCAGCCCAGGGCGGGCGGGACCCAGCAAACGTTTCGGCGCTTGGCCTCCCACCCCAGATCCCGCAGGTCGCTCACAAGGATGTGGCCCCGGAGGCTTCAGGGCCCGGGGACTGCGGTCCCTTGGGCATCCCACCTGCCCGCCCAAGCTGCGCTAGGCGCTGCCCTGTCGCAGACCGGGCCAGCCTTCCTGCCCGATAGCAGCTGGCCCGAAGCCAGTGGGAGCCACCTTTGCGTTAGCAAAGCCCCTTACCCAGCAACGCCCCCCTTGCCCCCACACCACCGTCCGAGCTCAGGACCCCGCCCCAGGTGGCCGGCAGGCCCGCGGAAGCGGCCTGGGCCCTCTATCCCTCTCCGGCACACGGCCGCGGCGAAACAGTGGAGGGGGGTTTTTTCCGGATGGAGCTGTGGAGAGACACCCACCGGCAGACAGGTGGCGGCGCCGGGGCTGGGCTCCAGTGGGGACCGCCAGGTGCAGGTCGAGGGGCTCGCGGGCTGCATGGACGGCACCCGGGTCCGCGGCCATGTCTGCTTCGAGTCAGGGGACGAACGGAGCATATGGTTTGCCGCTGCCTTCCAGGGACGCCTTCTGGCCGCCTGGCCGCTCAGGCAGGCGGGGAGCGCCCCATCAGACGCTTGCTGTGGTGGGAGGGTCCTGAGGAGGTGGGGCCTGCAGCGGTACCCGGCGGGGGCGGAGACGGCCGCCGCCACCACCGCCGCCACCGCCGCCGCCACCGCCGCCAACGCCACGACCGCCGCGGTCGACAAAATGAGAAGGTGTGTAGCGGGAGGCAAAAAGCCTACAGCACCTGGCGTTCCCAGGAGCTCTCCCGTCCGGGAGGTCTGCCATCCAACTACTAACCAGGCCCAACCCTGCTTAGCTTCCGAGATCGAGTCGAGATCGGGCCCGTCTAGGGTGGTTTGGCCGTAGACACTGGGGGGGTCGCGGGCTTCCACTTGAGGTGCAGCTTAGCAGGCTCTTGGGCCTTACCGCCGGCCCAGTGGCCCGCCCGCCCCGGCAGGGCCCCGCCGCCCGCCTAGGCAGGGGAACGGAGGTCTCAGGGACCAGGCGGTGGCAGAGGAGTTGGCGACCACCCAGGCCAGGTTGGGAGGGACCCAGGAAACATTTCGGCGCTTGGCCTCCCACCGCAGATCCCGCAGGTCGCTCACAGGGTTGTGGCCCCAGAGGCTTCAGGGCCCGGGGCCTGCGGTCCCTTGTGCATCCCACCTGACCGCCCACGCTGCGCTAGGCGCAGCCCTGTCGCAGACCGGGCCGGCCCTCCTGCCCGACAGCAGCTGGCCCGAAGCCAGTGGGAGCCACCATTGAGTTGGCAAAGCCCCTTAGACCCAGCAACTCCACCCTTGCCCCCACACCACCGTCCGACCTCAGGACCCCGCCCCTGGTGGCCGGCAGTCCCGCGGATGTGGCCTGGGCCCTCTATCCCTCTCCGGCACCCGGCCGCGGCGAAACGGTGGAGGGGGGGCTTTTTCCGGATGGAGCTTTGGAGAGACACCCACCGGCAGACAGGTGGCGGCGCCGGGGCTGGATCCAGTGGGGACCGCCAGGTGCAGGTCGAGGGGCTCGCGGGCCGCATGGACGGCACCCGGGTCCGCGGCCATTTCTGCTTCGAGTCAGGGGACGAACGGAGCATATGGTGTGCCGCTGCCTTCCAGGGACGCCTTCTGGCCGCCTGGCCGCTCAGGCAGGCGGGGAGCGCCCCATCAGACGCTTGCTGTGGTGGGAGGGTCCTGAGGAGGTGGGGCCTGCAGCGGTACCCGGCGGGGGCGGAGACGGCCGCCGCCACCACCGCCGCCACCGCCGCCGCCACCGCCGCCAACGCCACGACCGCCGCGGTCGACAAAATAAGATGGTGTGTAGCGGGAGGCAAAAGGCCTACAGCACCTGGCGTTCCAGGGAGCTCTCCCGTCCGGGAAGTCTGCCATCCAACTACTAACCAGGCCCAACCCTGCTTAGCTTCCGAGATCGAGTCGAGATCGGGCCCGTCTAGGGTGGTTTGGCCGTAGACACTGGGGTGGTCGCGGGCTGCCTCTTGAGGTGCAGTTTAGCAGGCCCTTGGGCCTTACCGCCGGCCCAGCGGCCCGCCCGCCCTGGCAGGGCCCCGCCACCCGCCTAGGCGGGGGAACGGAGGTTTCGGCGACCGGGGGGTGGCGGAGGAGTTGGCGACCTCCCAGCGCAGGGCGGGTGGGACACAGCAAGCTTTTCGGCGCTTCGTGCCCCGCCCCAGATCCCACAGGCCGCTCACAGGGACGTAGCCCCGGAGGCTTCAGGGCCCGGGGTCGGCGGTGCCTCGGGCATCCCACCTGCGCGCCCACGCTGTGGTAGGCGTAGCTCAGAGGCAGACTGGTCCGACCCTCCTGTCCTACAGCAGCTGGCCCGAAGCCACTGGGAGCCACCATTGAGTTGGCACGGCCCCTTAGACACAGCAAGGCCACCCTTGCCCCGACGCCACCGTCCGAGCTCAGGACCTCGTCCCAGGTGGCCGGCAGGTCCGGGGAAGTGGCCTGGGCCCTCGATCCTGCTCCTGCCCACGGCCGCGGCGAAGGGGCAGAAGGGGAGCTTTTTCCGGATGGAGCTGTGGAGAGACACCCCGGAAGACAGGTGGCGGTGCCGGGGCTGGACTCCAGTGGCTGCGGCCAGGTGCAGCTCGCGGGGCTCGCGGGCCGAACGGACGGCACCCGGGTCCGCGGCCATGTCTGGGTGACGTCAGGCCGCCCCCTGGAGCGGCTGGTGTGTCGCTGCCTTCCAGGGACGCCTTCTGGCCGCCTGGCCGGTCTGGCAGGTGGGGAGTGCCCCATCAGACGCTTGCTGTGGTGGGAGGGGCCTGAGGAGGTGGGGCCTGCAGCGGTACCTGGTACCCGGCGGGGGCGGAGACGGCCGCCGCCGCCGCCACCGCGGGCGACAAAAGGAGAAAGCGGAGCGGAAGGCAAAAATCCTACAGCACCCGGTATTCCCAGGAGCTCTCCCATCCAGGAGGTCTCCCATCCAAGTTCGAACCAGGCCTGACCCTGCTTAGCTTCCGAGATCCAGACTTGATCGGGCCCGTCTAGGGTGGTTTGACAGTAGGTGTCAGTGGGTCGCAGGCTGCCTCTTGAGGCGCAGCTTAGCAGGCCCATGGGACTTACCGCCTGCCCAGCGGCCCGCCCGCCTAGGCAGAGGAACGGAGGTCTCGGGGACCAGGTGGTGTCGGAGGTTTTGGCGACCACCCAGCCCAGGGCGGGAGGGACCCAGGAAACGTTTCAGCGCTTGGCCTCCCACCCCGGATCCCGCAGGTCGCTCACAGGGATGTGGCCCCGGAGGCTTCAGGGCCCGGGGCCTGCGGTCCTTTGGGCATCCCACCTGACTGCCCACGCTGCGCTAGGCGCAGCCCTGTCGCAGACCGGGCCGGCCTTCCTGCCCGACAGCAGCTGGCCCGAAGGAAGTGGGAGCCACCGTTGAGTTGGCAAAGCCCCTTAGACCCAGCAACGCCACCCTTGCCTCCACACCACCGTCCGAGCTCAGGACACCGGCCCAGGTGGACGGCAGGCCCGCGGAAGCGGCCTGCGCCCTCTATCCCTCTCCGGCACCAGGCCACGGCGAAACGGTGGAGGGGGGGCTTTTTCCGGATGGAGCTGTGGAGAGACACCCCCCGGCAGACAGGTGGCGGCGCCGGGGCTGGGCTCCAGTGGGGGCCGCCAGGTGCAGGTCGAGGGGCTCGCGGGCCGCATGGACGGCACCCAGGTCCGCGGCCATGTCTGCTTCGAGTCAGGGGACCAACGGAGCGTCTGGTGTGCCGCTGCCTTCCAGGGACGACTTCTGGCCGCCTGGCCGCTCAGGCAGGCGGGGAGCGCCCCATCAGACGCTTGCTGTGGTGGGAGGGTCCTGAGGAGGTGGGGCCTGCAGCGGTACCCGGCGGGGGCGGAGACGGCCGCCGCCACCACCGCCGCCACCGCCGCCACCGCCACGACCGCCACGGTCGACAAAAGGAGAAGGGTGTAGCGGGAGGCAAAAACCCTACAGCACCTGGCGTTCCCAGGAGCTCTCCCGACCGAGAGGTCTCCCATCCAACTACTAACCAGGCCCAACCCTGCTTAGCTTCCGAGATCGAGTCGAGATCGGGCCCGTCTAGGGTGGTTTGGCCGTAGACACTGGGGGGGTCGCGGGCTTCCACTTGAGGCGCAGCTTAGCAGGCGCTTGGGACTTACCGCCGGCCCAGTGGCCCGCCCGCCCCGGCAGGGCCCCGCCGCCCGCCTAGGCAGGGGAACGGAGGTCTCGGGGACCAGGCGGTGGCAGAGGAGTTGGCGACCACCCAGCCCAGGGCGGGAGGGACCCAGGAAACGTTTCGGCGCTTGGCCTCCCACCGCAGAGTCCGCAGGTCGCTCACAGGGATGTGGCCCCGGAGGCTTCAGGGCCCGGGGCCTGCGGTCCCTTGTGCATCCCACCTGACCGCCCACGCTGCGCTAGGCGCAGCCCAGCCGCAGACCGGGCCGGCCCTCCTGCCCGACAGCAGCTGGCCCGAAGCCAGTGGGAGCCACCATTGAGTTGGCAAAGCCCCTTAGACCCAGCAACGCCACCCTTGCCCCCACACCACCGTCCGAGCTCTGTACCCCGGCCCAGGGGGCCGGCAGGCCCGGGGAAGCGGCCTGGGCCCTCGATCCTGCTCCCGCCCACGGCCGAGGCGAAGCGGCGGAGGGGGTGCTTTTTCCGGATGGAGCTGTGGAGAGACACCCTGGAAGACAGGTGGTGGAGCCGGGCCTGGGCTCCTGTGGCTGCGGCCAGGTGTAGCTCGCGGGGCTCACGGACCGAACGGACGGCACCCGGGTCCGCGGCCATGTCTGGGTGACGTCAGGCCGCCCCTGGAGCGTCTGGTGTGCCGCTGCCTTCCAGGGACGCCTTCTGGCCGCCTGGCCAGTCAGGCAGGTGGGGAGTGCCCCATCAGACTCTTGCTGTGGTGGGAGGGGCCAGAGGAGGTGGGGCCTGCAGTGGTACCTGGTACCCAGCAGGCGTGGAGACGGCCGCCGCCACTGACACCGCGGGCGACAAAAGGAGAAAGCGGAGCGGGAGGCAAAAAGCGTACAGCGCCCGGCATTCCCAGGAGCTCTCCCATCCAGGAGGTCTCCCATCCAAGTTCTAACCAGGCCCGACCCTGCTTAGCTTCCGAGATCCAGACTTGATTGGGCCCGTCTAGGCTGCTTTGGCAGTAGGTGTCAGTGGGTCGCGGGCTGCCTCTTGAGGCGCAGCTTAGCAGGCCCTTGCGCCTTACCGCAAGCCCAGCGGCCCGCCCGCCCTGGCAGGGCCCCGCCGCCCGTCTAGGCAGAGGAACGGAGGTCTCGGGGACCGGTTGCTGGCGCGAGGTGTTGGCGACCACCCAGCCCAGGGCGGGCGGGACCCAGGAAACGTTTCGTCGCTTGGCCTCCCACCCCAGATCCCGCAGGTCGCTCACAAGGATGTGGCCCCGGAGGCTTCAGGGCCCGGGGCCTGCGGTCCTTTGGGCATCTCACCTGCCTGCCCTCGCTGCGCTAGGCGCAGCCCTGTCGCAGACCGGGCCGGCCTTCCTGCCCGACAGCAGCTGGCCTGAAGCCAGTGGGAGCCACCGTTGAGTTGGCAAAGCCCCTTAGACCCAGCAACGCCACCCTTGCCCCCACACCACCGTCCGAGCTCTGTACCCCGGCCCAGGTGGCCGGCAGGCCTGCGGAAGCGGCCTGGGCCCTCTATCCCTCTCCGGCACACGGCCGCGGCGAAACGGTGGAGGGGGGCTTTTTCCGGATGGAGCTGTGGAGAGACACCCCGGAAGACAGGTGGCGGCGCCGGGGCTGGGCTCCAGTGGCTGCGGCCAGCTGCAGCTCGTGGGGCTCGGGGGCCGAACGGACGGCACCCGGGTCCGCGGCCATGTCTGGGTGACGTCAGGCCGCCACCCGGAGCAGCTGTTGTGCCGCTGCCTTCCAGGGACGCCTTCTGGCCGCCTGGCCGGTCAGGCAGGTGGGGAGTGCCCCATCAGACGCTTGCTGTGGTGGCAGGGGCCTGAGGAGGTGGGGCCTGCAGCGGTACCTGACAGGGGCGGAGACGGCTGCCTCCACCACCGCCGCCACCATCGCCGCCACCGCGGGCGACAAAAGGAGAAAGCGGAGCGAGAGGCAAAAAGCCTACAGCACCCGGTATTCCCAGGAGCTCTCCCAGCCAGGACGTCTCCCATCCAAGTTCGAAACAGGCCCGACCCTGCTTAGCTTCCGAGATCCAGACTTGATCGGGCCCGTCTAGGCTGCTTTGGTAGTAGGTGTCGGTGGGTCGCGGGCTGCCTCTTGAGGCGCAGCTTAGCAGGCCCTTGGGCCTTACTGCCAGCCTAGCGGCCCGCCCGCCCTGGCAGGGCCCCGCCGGCCACCTAGGCAGAGGAACGGAGGTCTCGGTGATCGGGTGGTGGCGGAGGTGTTGGCGACCACCCAGCCCAGGGCGGGCGGGACCCAGCAAACTTTTCGGCGCTTGGCCTCCCACCCCAGATCCCGCAGGTCGCTCACAAGGATGTGGCCCCGGAGGCTTCAGGGCCCGGGGACTGCGGTCCCTTGGGCATCCCACCTGCCCGCCCACGCTGCGCTAGGCGCTGCCCTGTCGCAGACCGGGCCAGCCTTCCTGCCCGATAGCAGCTGGCCCGAAGCCAGTGGGAGCCACCTTTGCGTTAGCAAAGCCCCTTACCCAGCAACGCCCCCCTTGCCCCCACACCACCGTCCGAGCTCAGGACCCCGCCCCAGGTGGCCGTCAGGCCCGCGGAAGCGGCCTGGGCCCTCTATCCCTCTCCGGCACACGGCCGCGGCGAAACGGTGGAGGGGGGGCTTTTTCCGGATGGAGCTGTGGAGAGACACCCACCGGCAGACAGGTGGCGGCGCCGGGGCTGGGCTCCAGTGGGGACCGCCAGGTGCAGGTCGAGGGGCTCGCGGGCCGCATGGACGGCACCCGGGTCCGCGGCCATGTCTGCTTCGAGTCAGGGGACGAACGGAGCATATGGTTTGCCGCTGCCTTCCAGGGACGCCTTCTGGCCGCCTGGCCGCTCAGGCAGGCGGGGAGCGCCCCATCAGACGCTTGCTGTGGTGGGAGGGTCCTGAGGAGGTGGGGCCTGCAGCGGTACCCGGCGGGGGCGGAGACGGCCGCCGCCACCACCGCCGCCACCGCCGCCGCCACCGCCGCCAACGCCACGACCACCGCGGTCGACAAAATGAGAAGGTGTGTAGCGGGAGGCAAAAAGCCTACAGCACCTGGCGTTCCCAGGAGCTCTCCCGTCCGGGAGGTCTGCCGTCCAACTACTAACCAGGCCCAACCCTGCTTAGCTTCCGAGATCGAGTCGAGATCGGGCCCGTCTAGGGTGGTTTGGCCGTAGACACTGGGGGGGTCGCGGGCTTCCACTTGAGGTGCAGCTTAGCAGGCTCTTGGGCCTTACCGCCGGCCCAGTGGCCCGCCCACCCCGGCAGGGCCCGCCGCCCGCCTAGGCAGGGGAACGGAGGTCTCGGGGACCAGGCGGTGGCAGAGGAGTTGGCGACCACCCAGGCCAGGGTGGGAGGGACCCAGGAAACATTTCGGCGCTTGGCCTCCCACCGCAGATCCCGCAGGTCGCTCACAGGGTTGTGGCCCCAGAGGCTTCAGGGCCCGGGGCCTGCGGTCCCTTGTGCATCCCACCTGACCGCCCACGCTGCGCTAGGCGCAGCCCTGTCGCAGACCGGGCCGGCCCTCCTGCCCGACAGCAGCTGGCCCGAAGCCAGTGGGAGCCACCATTGAGTTGGCAAAGCCCCTTAGACCCAGCAACTCCACCCTTGCCCCCACACCACCGTCCGACCTCAGGACCCCGCCCCTGGTGGCCGGCAGTCCCGCGGATGTGGCCTGGGCCCTCTATCCCTCTCCGGCACCCGGCCGCGGCGAAACGGTGGAGGGGGGGCTTTTTCCGCATGGAGCTTTGGAGAGACACCCACCGGCAGACAGGTGGCGGCGCCGGGGCTGGATCCAGTGGGGACCGCCAGGTGCAGGTCGAGGGGCTCGCGGGCCGCATGGACGGCACCCGGGTCCGCGGCCATTTCTGCTTCGAGTCAGGGGACGAACGGAGCATATGGTGTGCCGCTGCCTTCCAGGGACGCCTTCTGGCCGCCTGGCCGCTCAGGCAGGCGGGGAGCGCCCCATCAGACGCTTGCTGTGGTGGGAGGGTCCTGAGGAGGTGGGGCCTGCAGCGGTACCCGGCGGGGGCGGAGACGGCCGCCGCCACCACCGCCGCCACCGCCACGACCGCCGCGGTCGACAAAATGAGAAGGTGTGTAGCGGGAGGCAAAAGGCCTACAGCACCTGGCGTTCCAGGGAGCTCTCCCGTCCGGGAAGTCTGCCATCCAACTACTAACCAGGCCCAACCCTGCTTAGCTTCCGAGATCGAGTCGAGATCGGGCCCGTCTAGGGTGGTTTGGCCGTAGACACTGGGGTGGTCGCGGGCTGCCTCTTGAGGTGCAGTTTAGCAGGCCCTTGGGCCTTACCGCCGGCCCAGCGGCCCGCCCGCCCTGGCAGGGCCCCGCCGCCCGCCTAGGCGGGGGAACGGAGGTTTCGGCGACCGGGGGGTGGCGGAGGAGTTGGCGACCTCCCAGCGCAGGGCGGGTGGGACACAGCAAGCTTTTCGGCGCTTCGTGCCCCGCCCCAGATCCCACAGGCCGCTCACAGGGACGTAGCCCCGGAGGCTTCAGGGCCCGGGGTCGGCGGTGCCTCGGGCATCCCACCTGCGCGCCCACGCTGTGGTAGGCGTAGCTCAGAGGCAGACTGGTCCGACCCTCCTGTCCTACAGCAGCTGGCCCGAAGCCACTGGGAGCCACCATTGAGTTGGCACGGCCCCTTAGACACAGCAAGGCCACCCTTGCCCCGACGCCACCGTCCGAGCTCAGGACCTCGTCCCAGGTGGCCGGCAGGTCCGGGGAAGTGGCCTGGGCCCTCGATCCTGCTCCTGCCCACGGCCGCGGCGAAGGGGCAGAAGGGGTGCTTTTTCCGGATGGAGCTGTGGAGAGACACCCCGGAAGACAGGTGGCGGTGCCGGGGCTGGACTCCAGTGGCTGCGGCCAGGTGCAGCTCGCGGGGCTCGCGGGCCGAACGGACGGCACCCGGGTCCGCGGCCATGTCTGGGTGACGTCAGGCCGCCCCCTGGAGCGGCTGGTGTGTCGCTGCCTTCCAGGGACGCCTTCTGGCCGCCTGGCCGGTCTGGCAGGTGGGGAGTGCCCCATCAGACGCTTGCTGTGGTGGGAGGGGCCTGAGGAGGTGGGGCCTGCAGCGGTACCTGGTACCCGGCGGGGGCGGAGACGGCCGCCGCCGCCGCCACCGCGGGCGACAAAAGGAGAAAGCGGAGCGGAAGGCAAAAAGCGTACAGCACCCGGCATTTCCAGGAGCTCTCCCATCCAGGAGGTCTCCCATCCAAGTTCGAACCAGGCCCGACCCTGCTTAGCTTCCGAGATCCAGACTTGATCGGGCCCGTCTAGGCTGGTTTGACAGTAGGTGTCAGTGGGTCGCAGGCTGCCTCTTGAGGCGCAGCTTAGCAGGCCCATGGGACTTACCGCCAGCCCAGCGGCCCGCCCGCCTAGGCAGAGGAACGGAGGTCTCGGGGACCAGGTGGTGTCGGAGGTTTTGGCGACCACCCAGCCCAGGGCGGGAGGGACCCAGGAAACGTTTCGGCGCTTGGCCTCCCACCCCGGATCCCGCAGGTCGCTCACAGGGATGTGGCCCCGGAGGCTTCAGGGCCCGGGGCCTGCGGTCCTTTGGGCATCCCACCTGACTGCCCACGCTGCGCTAGGCGCAGCCCTGTCGCAGACCGGGCCGGCCTTCCTGCCCGACAGCAGCTGGCCCGAAGGAAGTGGGAGCCACCGTTGAGTTGGCAAAGCCCCTTAGACCCAGCAACGCCACCCTTGCCTCCACACCACCGTCCGAGCTCAGGACACCGGCCCAGGTGGACGGCAGGCCCGCGGAAGCGGCCTGCGCCCTCTATCCCTCTCCGGCACCAGGCCACGGCGAAACGGTGGAGGGGGGGCTTTTTCCGGATGGAGCTGTGGAGAGACACCCCCCGGCAGACAGGTGGCGGCGCCGGGGCTGGGCTCCAGTGGGGGCCGCCAGGTGCAGGTCGAGGGGCTCGCGGGCCGCATGGACGGCACCCAGGTCCGCGGCCATGTCTGCTTCGAGTCAGGGGACCAACGGAGCGTCTGGTGTGCCGCTGCCTTCCAGGGACGACTTCTGGCCGCCTGGCCGCTCAGGCAGGCGGGGAGCGCCCCATCAGACGCTTGCTGTGGTGGGAGGGTCCTGAGGAGGTGGGGCCTGCAGCGGTACCCGGCGGGGGCGGAGACGGCCGCCGCCACCACCGCCGCCACCGCCGCCACCGCCACGACCGCCACGGTCGACAAAAGGAGAAGGTGTGTAGCGGGAGGCAAAAAGCCTACAGCACCTGGCGTTCCCAGGAGCTCTCCCGTCCGGGAGGTCTCCCATCCAACTACTAACCAGGCCCAACCCTGCTTAGCTTCCGAGATCGAGTCGAGATCGGGCCCGTCTAGGGTGGTTTGGCCGTAGACACTGGGGGGGTCGCGGGCTTCCACTTGAGGCGCAGCTTAGCAGGTGCTTGGGACTTACCGCCGGCCCAGTGGCCCGCCCGCCCCGGCAGGGCCCCGCCGCCCGCCTAGGCAGGGGAACGGAGGTCTCGGGGACCAGGCGGTGGCAGAGGAGTTGGCGACCACCCAGCCCAGGGCGGGAGGGACCCAGGAAACTTTTCGGCGCTTGGCCTCCCACCGCAGAGTCCGCAGGTCGCTCACAGGGATGTGGCCCCGGAGGCTTCAGGGCCCGGGGCCTGCGGTCCCTTGTGCATCCCACCTGACCGCCCACGCTGCGCTAGGCGCAGCCCAGCCGCAGACCGGGCCGGCCCTCCTGCCCAACAGCAGCTGGCCCGAAGCCAGTGGGAGCCACCATTGAGTTGGCAAAGCCCCTTAGACCCAGCAACGCCACCCTTGCCCCCACACCACCGTCCGAGCTCTGTACCCCGGCCCAGGGGGCCGGCAGGCCCGGGGAAGCGGCCTGGGCCCTCGATCCTGCTCCCGCCCACGGCCGAGGCGAAGCGGCGGAGGGGGTGCTTTTTCCGGATGGAGCTGTGGAGAGACACCCTGGAAGACAGGTGGTGGAGCCGGGCCTGGGCTCCTGTGGCTGCGGCCAGGTGTAGCTCGCGGGGCTCACGGACCGAACGGACGGCACCCGGGTCCGCGGCCATGTCTGGGTGACGTCAGGCCGCCCCTGGAGCGTCTGGTGTGCCGCTGCCTTCCAGGGACGCCTTCTGGCCGCCTGGCCAGTCAGGCAGGTGGGGAGTGCCCCATCAGACGCTTGCTGTGGTGGGAGGGGCCAGAGGAGGTGGGGCCTGCAGTGGTACCTGGTACCCAGCAGGCGTGGAGACGGCCGCCGCCACTGACACCGCGGGTGACAAAAGGGGAAAGCGGAGCGGGAGGCAAAAAGCGTACAGCACCCGGCATTCCCAGGAGCTCTCCCATCCAGGAGGTCTCCCATCCAAGTTCTAACCAGGCCCGACCCTGCTTAGCTTCCGAGATCCAGACTTGATTGGGCCCGTCTAGGCTGCTTTGGCAGTAGGTGTCAGTGGGTCGCGGGCTGCCTCTTGAGGCGCAGCTTAGCAGGCCCTTGCGCCTTACCGCAAGCCCAGCGGCCCGCCCGCCCTGGCAGGGCCCCGCCGCCCGTCTAGGCAGAGGAACGGAGGTCTCGGGGACCGGTTGCTGGCGCGAGGTGTTGGCGACCACCCAGCCCAGGGCGGGCGGGACCCAGGAAACGTTTCGTCGCTTGGCCTCCCACCCCAGATCCCGCAGGTCGCTCACAAGGATGTGGCCCCGGAGGCTTCAGGGCCCGGGGCCTGCGGTCCTTTGGGCATCTCACCTGCCTGCCCTCGCTGCGCTAGGCGCAGCCCTGTCGCAGACCGGGCCGGCCTTCCTGCCCGACAGCAGCTGGCCTGAAGCCAGTGGGAGCCACCGTTGAGTTGGCAAAGCCCCTTAGACCCAGCAACGCCACCCTTGCCCCCACACCACCGTCCGAGCTCTGTACCCCGGCCCAGGTGGCCGGCAGGCCTGCGGAAGCGGCCTGGGCCCTCTATCCCTCTCCGGCACACGGCCGCGGCGAAACGGTGGAGGGGGGCTTTTTCCGGATGGAGCTGTGGAGAGACACCCCGGAAGACAGGTGGCGGCGCCGGGGCTGGGCTCCAGTGGCTGCGGCCAGCTGCAGCTCGTGGGGCTCGGGGGCCGAACGGACGGCACCCGGGTCCGCGGCCATGTCTGGGTGACGTCAGGCCGCCACCCGGAGCAGCTGGTGTGCCGCTGCCTTCCAGGGACGCCTTCTGGCCGCCTGGCCGGTCAGGCAGGTGGGGAGTGCCCCATCAGACGCTTGCTGTGGTGGCAGGGGCCTGAGGAGGTGGGGCCTGCAGCGGTACCTGACAGGGGCGGAGACGGCTGCCTCCACCACCGCCGCCACCATCGCCGCCACCGCGGGCGACAAAAGGAGAAAGCGGAGCGAGAGGCAAAAAGCCTACAGCACCCGGTATTCCCAGGAGCTCTCCCAGCCAGGACGTCTCCCATCCAAGTTCGAAACAGGCCCGACCCTGCTTAGCTTCCGAGATCCAGACTTGATCGGGCCCGTCTAGGCTGCTTTGGTAGTAGGTGTCGGTGGGTCGCGGGCTGCCTCTTGAGGCGCAGCTTAGCAGGCCCTTGGGCCTTACTGCCAGCCTAGCGGCCCGCCCGCCCTGGCAGGGCCCCGCCGGCCACCTAGGCAGAGGAACGGAGGTCTCGGTGATCGGGTGGTGGCGGAGGTGTTGGCGACCACCCAGCCCAGGGCGGGCGGGACCCAGCAAACGTTTCGGCGCTTGGCCTCCCACCCCAGATCCCGCAGGTCGCTCACAAGGATGTGGCCCCGGAGGCTTCAGGGCCCGGGGACTGCGGTCCCTTGGGCATCCCACCTGCCCGCCCACGCTGCGCTAGGCGCTGCCCTGTCGCAGACCGGGCCAGCCTTCCTGCCCGATAGCAGCTGGCCCGAAGCCAGTGGGAGCCACCTTTGCGTTAGCAAAGCCCCTTACCCAGCAACGCCCCCCTTGCCCCCACACCACCGTCCGAGCTCAGGACCCCACCCCAGGTGGCCGGCAGGCCCGCGGAAGCGGCCTGGGCCCTCTATCCCTCTCCGGCACCCGGCCGCGGCGAAACGGTGGAGGGGGGGCTTTTTCCGGATGGAGGTTTGGAGAGACACCCACCGGCAGACAGGTGGCGGCGCCGGGGCTGGGCTCCAGTGGGGACAGCCAGGTGCAGGTCGAGGGGCTCGCGGGCCGCATGGACGGCACCCGGGTCCGCGGCCATGTCTGCTTCGAGTCAGGGGACGAACGGAGCATATGGTTTGCCGCTGCCTTCCAGGGACGCCTTCTGGCCGCCTGGCCGCTCAGGCAGTCGGGGAGCGCCCCATAAGACGCTTGCTGTGGTGGGAGGGTCCTGAGGAGGTGGGGCCTGCAGCGGTACCCGGCGGGGGCGGAGACGGCCGCCGCCACCACCGCCGCCACCGCCGCCGCCAACGCCGCCAACGCCACGACCGCCGCGGTCGACAAAATGAGAAGGTGTGTAGCGGGAGGCAAAAAGCCTACAGCACCTGGCGTTCCCAGGAGCTCTCCCGTCTGGGAGGTCTGCCGTCCAACTACTAACCAGGCCCAACCCTGCTTAGCTTCCGAGATCGAGTCGAGATCGGGCCCGTCTAGGGTGGTTTGGCCGTAGACACTGGGGGGGTCGCGGGCTTCCACTTGAGGTGCAGCTTAGCAGGCTCTTGGGCCTTACCGCCGGCCCAGTGGCCCGCCCGCCCCGGCAGGGCCCCGCCGCCCGCCTAGGCAGGGGAACGGAGGTCTCGGGGACCAGGCGGTGGCAGAGGAGTTGGCGACCACCCAGGCCACGGTGGGAGGGACCCAGGAAACATTTCGGCGCTTGGTCTCCCACCGCAGATCCCGCAGGTCGCTCACAGGGTTGTGGCCCCAGAGGCTTCAGGGCCCGGGGCCTGCGGTCCCTTGTGCATCCCACCTGACCGCCCACGCTGCGCTAGGCGCAGCCCTGTCGCAGACCGGGCCGGCCCTCCTGCCCGACAGCAGCTGGCCCGAAGCCAGTGGGAGCCACCATTGAGTTGGCAAAGCCCCTTAGACCCAGCAACTCCACCCTTGCCCCCACACCACCGTCCGACCTCAGGACCCCGCCCCTGGTGGCCGGCAGTCCCGCGGATGTGGCCTGGGCCCTCTATCCCTCTCCGGCACCCGGCCGCGGCGAAACGGTGGAGGGGGGGCTTTTTCCGGATGGAGCTTTGGAGAGACACCCACCGGCAGACAGGTGGCGGCGCCGGGGCTGGATCCAGTGGGGACCGCCAGGTGCAGGTCGAGGGGCTCGCGGGCCGCATGGACGGCACCCGGGTCCGCGGCCATTTCTGCTTCGAGTCAGGGGACGAACGGAGCATATGGTGTGCCGCTGCCTTCCAGGGACGCCTTCTGGCCGCCTGGCCGCTCAGGCAGGCGGGGAGCGCCCCATCAGACGCTTGCTGTGGTGGGAGGGTCCTGAGGAGGTGGGGCCTGCAGCGGTACCCGGCGGGGGCGGAGACGGCCGCCGCCACCACCGCCGCCACCGCCGCCGCCACCGCCGCCAACGCCACGACCGCCGCGGTCGACAAAATAAGATGGTGTGTAGCGGGAGGCAAAAGGCCTACAGCACCTGGCGTTCCAGGGAGCTCTCCCGTCCGGGAAGTCTGCCATCCAACTACTAACCAGGCCCAACCCTGCTTAGCTTCCGAGATCGAGTCGAGATCGGGCCCGTCTAGGGTGGTTTGGCCGTAGACACTGGGGTGGTCGCGGGCTGCCTCTTGAGGTGCAGTTTAGCAGGCCCTTGGGCCTTACCGCCGGCCCAGCGGCCCGCCCGCCCTGGCAGGGCCCCGCCACCCGCCTAGGCGGGGGAACGGAGGTTTCGGCGACCGGGGGGTGGCGGAGGAGTTGGCGACCTCCCAGCGCAGGGCGGGTGGGACACAGCAAGCTTTTCGGCGCTTCGTGCCCCGCCCCAGATCCCACAGGCCGCTCACAGGGACGTAGCCCGGGAGGCTTCAGGGCCCGGGGTCGGCGGTGCCTCGGGCATCCCACCTGCGCGCCCACGCTGTGGTAGGCGTAGCTCAGAGGCAGACTGGTCCGACCCTCCTGTCCTACAGCAGCTGGCCCGAAGCCACTGGGAGCCACCATTGAGTTGGCACGGCCCCTTAGACACAGCAAGGCCACCCTTGCCCCGACGCCACCGTCCGAGCTCAGGACCTCATCCCAGGTGGCCGGCAGGTCCGGGGAAGTGGCCTGGGCCCTCGATCCTGCTCCTGCCCACGGCCGCGGCGAAGGGGCAGAAGGGGTGCTTTTTCCGGATGGAGCTGTGGAGAGACACCCCGGAAGACAGGTGGCGGTGCCGGGGCTGGACTCCAGTGGCTGCGGCCAGGTGCAGCTCGCGGGGCTCGCGGGCCGAACGGACGGCACCCGGGTCCGCGGCCATGTCTGGGTGACGTCAGGCCGCCCCCTGGAGCGGCTGGTGTGTCGCTGCCTTCCAGGGACGCCTTCTGGCCGCCTGGCCGGTCTGGCAGGTGGGGAGTGCCCCATCAGACGCTTGCTGTGGTGGGAGGGGCCTGAGGAGGTGGGGCCTGCAGCGGTACCTGGTACCCGGCGGGGGCGGAGACGGCCGCCGCCGCCGCCACCGCGGGCGACAAAAGGAGAAAGCGGAGCGGAAGGCAAAAATCCTACAGCACCCGGTATTCCCAGGAGCTCTCCCATCCAGGAGGTCTCCCATCCAAGTTCGAACCAGGCCTGACCCTGCTTAGCTTCCGAGATCCAGACTTGATCGGGCCCGTCTAGGGTGGTTTGACAGTAGGTGTCAGTGGGTCGCAGGCTGCCTCTTGAGGCGCAGCTTAGCAGGCCCATGGGACTTACCGCCTGCCCAGCGGCCCGCCCGCCTAGGCAGAGGAACGGAGGTCTCGGGGACCAGGTGGTGTCGGAGGTTTTGGCGACCACCCAGCCCAGGGCGGGAGGGACCCAGGAAACGTTTCAGCGCTTGGCCTCCCACCCCGGATCCCGCAGGTCGCTCACAGGGATGTGGCCCCGGAGGCTTCAGGGCCCGGGGCCTGCGGTCCTTTGGGCATCCCACCTGACTGCCCACGCTGCGCTAGGCGCAGCCCTGTCGCAGACCGGGCCGGCCTTCCTGCCCGACAGCAGCTGGCCCGAAGGAAGTGGGAGCCACCGTTGAGTTGGCAAAGCCCCTTAGACCCAGCAACGCCACCCTTGCCTCCACACCACCGTCCGAGCTCAGGACACCGGCCCAGGTGGACGGCAGGCCCGCGGAAGCGGCCTGCGCCCTCTATCCCTCTCCGGCACCAGGCCACGGCGAAACGGTGGAGGGGGGGCTTTTTCCGGATGGAGCTGTGGAGAGACACCCCCCGGCAGACAGGTGGCGGCGCCGGGGCTGGGCTCCAGTGGGGGCCGCCAGGTGCAGGTCGAGGGGCTCGCGGGCCGCATGGACGGCACCCAGGTCCGCGGCCATGTCTGCTTCGAGTCAGGGGACCAACGGAGCGTCTGGTGTGCCGCTGCCTTCCAGGGACGACTTCTGGCCGCCTGGCCGCTCAGGCAGGCGGGGAGCGCCCCATCAGACGCTTGCTGTGGTGGGAGGGTCCTGAGGAGGTGGGGCCTGCAGCGGTACCCGGCGGGGGCGGAGACGGCCGCCGCCACCACCGCCGCCACCGCCGCCACCGCCACGACCGCCACGGTCGACAAAAGGAGAAGGGTGTAGCGGGAGGCAAAAAGCCTACAGCACCTGGCGTTCCCAGGAGCTCTCCCGACCGAGAGGTCTCCCATCCAACTACTAACCAGGCCCAACCCTGCTTAGCTTCCGAGATCGAGTCGAGATCGGGCCCGTCTAGGGTGGTTTGGCCGTAGACACTGGGGGGGTCGCGGGCTTCCACTTGAGGCGCAGCTTAGCAGGCGCTTGGGACTTACCGCCGGCCCAGTGGCCCGCCCGCCCCGGCAGGGCCCCGCCGCCCGCCTAGGCAGGGGAACGGAGGTCTCGGGGACCAGGCGGTGGCAGAGGAGTTGGCGACCACCCAGCCCAGGGCGGGAGGGACCCAGGAAACGTTTCGGCGCTTGGCCTCCCACCGCAGAGTCCGCAGGTCGCTCACAGGGATGTGGCCCCGGAGGCTTCAGGGCCCGGGGCCTGCGGTCCCTTGTGCATCCCACCTGACCGCCCACGCTGCGCTAGGCGCAGCCCAGCCGCAGACCGGGCCGGCCCTCCTGCCCGACAGCAGCTGGCCCGAAGCCAGTGGGAGCCACCATTGAGTTGGCAAAGCCCCTTAGACCCAGCAACGCCACCCTTGCCCCCACACCACCGTCCGAGCTCTGTACCCCGGCCCAGGGGGCCGGCAGGCCCGGGGAAGCGGCCTGGGCCCTCGATCCTGCTCCCGCCCACGGCCGAGGCGAAGCGGCGGAGGGGGTGCTTTTTCCGGATGGAGCTGTGGAGAGACACCCTGGAAGACAGGTGGTGGAGCCGGGCCTGGGCTCCTGTGGCTGCGGCCAGGTGTAGCTCGCGGGGCTCACGGACCGAACGGACGGCACCCGGGTCCGCGGCCATGTCTGGGTGACGTCAGGCCGCCCCTGGAGCGTCTGGTGTGCCGCTGCCTTCCAGGGACGCCTTCTGGCCGCCTGGCCAGTCAGGCAGGTGGGGAGTGCCCCATCAGACTCTTGCTGTGGTGGGAGGGGCCAGAGGAGGTGGGGCCTGCAGTGGTACCTGGTACCCAGCAGGCGTGGAGACGGCCGCCGCCACTGACACCGCGGGCGACAAAAGGAGAAAGCGGAGCGGGAGGCAAAAAGCGTACAGCACCCGGCATTCCCAGGAGCTCTCCCATCCAGGAGGTCTCCCATCCAAGTTCTAACCAGGCCCGACCCTGCTTAGCTTCCGAGATCCAGACTTGATTGGGCCCGTCTAGGCTGCTTTGGCAGTAGGTGTCAGTGGGTCGCGGGCTGCCTCTTGAGGCGCAGCTTAGCAGGCCCTTGCGCCTTACCGCAAGCCCAGCGGCCCGCCCGCCCTGGCAGGGCCCCGCCGCCCGTCTAGGCAGAGGAACGGAGGTCTCGGGGACCGGTTGCTGGCGCGAGGTGTTGGCGACCACCCAGCCCAGGGCGGGCGGGACCCAGGAAACGTTTCGTCGCTTGGCCTCCCACCCCAGATCCCGCAGGTCGCTCACAAGGATGTGGCCCCGGAGGCTTCAGGGCCCGGGGCCTGCGGTCCTTTGGGCATCTCACCTGCCTGCCCTCGCTGCGCTAGGCGCAGCCCTGTCGCAGACCGGGCCGGCCTTCCTGCCCGACAGCAGCTGGCCTGAAGCCAGTGGGAGCCACCGTTGAGTTGGCAAAGCCCCTTAGACCCAGCAACGCCACCCTTGCCCCCACACCACCGTCCGAGCTCTGTACCCCGGCCCAGGTGGCCGGCAGGCCTGCGGAAGCGGCCTGGGCCCTCTATCCCTCTCCGGCACACGGCCGCGGCGAAACGGTGGAGGGGGGCTTTTTCCGGATGGAGCTGTGGAGAGACACCCCGGAAGACAGGTGGCGGCGCCGGGGCTGGGCTCCAGTGGCTGCGGCCAGCTGCAGCTCGTGGGGCTCGGGGGCCGAACGGACGGCACCCGGGTCCGCGGCCATGTCTGGGTGACGTCAGGCCGCCACCCGGAGCAGCTGTTGTGCCGCTGCCTTCCAGGGACGCCTTCTGGCCGCCTGGCCGGTCAGGCAGGTGGGGAGTGCCCCATCAGACGCTTGCTGTGGTGGCAGGGGCCTGAGGAGGTGGGGCCTGCAGCGGTACCTGACAGGGGCGGAGACGGCTGCCTCCACCACCGCCGCCACCATCGCCGCCACCGCGGGCGACAAAAGGAGAAAGCGGAGCGAGAGGCAAAAAGCCTACAGCACCCGGTATTCCCAGGAGCTCTCCCAGCCAGGACGTCTCCCATCCAAGTTCGAAACAGGCCCGACCCTGCTTAGCTTCCGAGATCCAGACTTGATCGGGCCCGTCTAGGCTGCTTTGGTAGTAGGTGTCGGTGGGTCGCGGGCTGCCTCTTGAGGCGCAGCTTAGCAGGCCCTTGGGCCTTACTGCCAGCCTAGCGGCCCGCCCGCCCTGGCAGGGCCCCGCCGGCCACCTAGGCAGAGGAACGGAGGTCTCGGTGATCGGGTGGTGGCGGAGGTGTTGGCGACCACCCAGCCCAGGGCGGGCGGGACCCAGCAAACTTTTCGGCGCTTGGCCTCCCACCCCAGATCCCGCAGGTCGCTCACAAGGATGTGGCCCCGGAGGCTTCAGGGCCCGGGGACTGCGGTCCCTTGGGCATCCCACCTGCCCGCCCACGCTGCGCTAGGCGCTGCCCTGTCGCAGACCGGGCCAGCCTTCCTGCCCGATAGCAGCTGGCCCGAAGCCAGTGGGAGCCACCTTTGCGTTAGCAAAGCCCCTTACCCAGCAACGCCCCCCTTGCCCCCACACCACCGTCCGAGCTCAGGACCCCGCCCCAGGTGGCCGTCAGGCCCGCGGAAGCGGCCTGGGCCCTCTATCCCTCTCCGGCACACGGCCGCGGCGAAACGGTGGAGGGGGGGCTTTTTCCGGATGGAGCTGTGGAGAGACACCCACCGGCAGACAGGTGGCGGCGCCGGGGCTGGGCTCCAGTGGGGACCGCCAGGTGCAGGTCGAGGGGCTCGCGGGCCGCATGGACGGCACCCGGGTCCGCGGCCATGTCTGCTTCGAGTCAGGGGACGAACGGAGCATATGGTTTGCCGCTGCCTTCCAGGGACGCCTTCTGGCCGCCTGGCCGCTCAGGCAGGCGGGGAGCGCCCCATCAGACGCTTGCTGTGGTGGGAGGGTCCTGAGGAGGTGGGGCCTGCAGCGGTACCCGGCGGGGGCGGAGACGGCCGCCGCCACCACCGCCGCCACCGCCGCCGCCACCGCCGCCAACGCCACGACCACCGCGGTCGACAAAATGAGAAGGTGTGTAGCGGGAGGCAAAAAGCCTACAGCACCTGGCGTTCCCAGGAGCTCTCCCGTCCGGGAGGTCTGCCGTCCAACTACTAACCAGGCCCAACCCTGCTTAGCTTCCGAGATCGAGTCGAGATCGGGCCCGTCTAGGGTGGTTTGGCCGTAGACACTGGGGGGGTCGCGGGCTTCCACTTGAGGTGCAGCTTAGCAGGCTCTTGGGCCTTACCGCCGGCCCAGTGGCCCGCCCACCCCGGCAGGGCCCGCCGCCCGCCTAGGCAGGGGAACGGAGGTCTCGGGGACCAGGCGGTGGCAGAGGAGTTGGCGACCACCCAGGCCAGGGTGGGAGGGACCCAGGAAACATTTCGGCGCTTGGCCTCCCACCGCAGATCCCGCAGGTCGCTCACAGGGTTGTGGCCCCAGAGGCTTCAGGGCCCGGGGCCTGCGGTCCCTTGTGCATCCCACCTGACCGCCCACGCTGCGCTAGGCGCAGCCCTGTCGCAGACCGGGCCGGCCCTCCTGCCCGACAGCAGCTGGCCCGAAGCCAGTGGGAGCCACCATTGAGTTGGCAAAGCCCCTTAGACCCAGCAACTCCACCCTTGCCCCCACACCACCGTCCGACCTCAGGACCCCGCCCCTGGTGGCCGGCAGTCCCGCGGATGTGGCCTGGGCCCTCTATCCCTCTCCGGCACCCGGCCGCGGCGAAACGGTGGAGGGGGGGCTTTTTCCGCATGGAGCTTTGGAGAGACACCCACCGGCAGACAGGTGGCGGCGCCGGGGCTGGATCCAGTGGGGACCGCCAGGTGCAGGTCGAGGGGCTCGCGGGCCGCATGGACGGCACCCGGGTCCGCGGCCATTTCTGCTTCGAGTCAGGGGACGAACGGAGCATATGGTGTGCCGCTGCCTTCCAGGGACGCCTTCTGGCCGCCTGGCCGCTCAGGCAGGCGGGGAGCGCCCCATCAGACGCTTGCTGTGGTGGGAGGGTCCTGAGGAGGTGGGGCCTGCAGCGGTACCCGGCGGGGTCGGAGACGGCCGCCGCCACCACCGCCGCCACCGCCACGACCGCCGCGGTCGACAAAATGAGAAGGTGTGTAGCGGGAGGCAAAAGGCCTACAGCACCTGGCGTTCCAGGGAGCTCTCCCGTCCGGGAAGTCTGCCATCCAACTACTAACCAGGCCCAACCCTGCTTAGCTTCCGAGATCGAGTCGAGATCGGGCCCGTCTAGGGTGGTTTGGCCGTAGACACTGGGGTGGTCGCGGGCTGCCTCTTGAGGTGCAGTTTAGCAGGCCCTTGGGCCTTACCGCCGGCCCAGCGGCCCGCCCGCCCTGGCAGGGCCCCGCCGCCCGCCTAGGCGGGGGAACGGAGGTTTCGGCGACCGGGGGGTGGCGGAGGAGTTGGCGACCTCCCAGCGCAGGGCGGGTGGGACACAGCAAGCTTTTCGGCGCTTCGTGCCCCGCCCCAGATCCCACAGGCCGCTCACAGGGACGTAGCCCCGGAGGCTTCAGGGCCCGGGGTCGGCGGTGCCTCGGGCATCCCACCTGCGCGCCCACGCTGTGGTAGGCGTAGCTCAGAGGCAGACTGGTCCGACCCTCCTGTCCTACAGCAGCTGGCCCGAAGCCACTGGGAGCCACCATTGAGTTGGCACGGCCCCTTAGACACAGCAAGGCCACCCTTGCCCCGACGCCACCGTCCGAGCTCAGGACCTCGTCCCAGGTGGCCGGCAGGTCCGGGGAAGTGGCCTGGGCCCTCGATCCTGCTCCTGCCCACGGCCGCGGCGAAGGGGCAGAAGGGGTGCTTTTTCCGGATGGAGCTGTGGAGAGACACCCCGGAAGACAGGTGGCGGTGCCGGGGCTGGACTCCAGTGGCTGCGGCCAGGTGCAGCTCGCGGGGCTCGCGGGCCGAACGGACGGCACCCGGGTCCGCGGCCATGTCTGGGTGACGTCAGGCCGCCCCCTGGAGCGGCTGGTGTGTCGCTGCCTTCCAGGGACGCCTTCTGGCCGCCTGGCCGGTCTGGCAGGTGGGGAGTGCCCCATCAGACGCTTGCTGTGGTGGGAGGGGCCTGAGGAGGTGGGGCCTGCAGCGGTACCTGGTACCCGGCGGGGGCGGAGACGGCCGCCGCCGCCGCCGCCACCGCGGGCGACAAAAGGAGAAAGCGGAGCAGAAGGCAAAAATCCTACAGCACCCGGTATTCCCAGGAGCTCTCCCATCCAGGAGGTCTCCCATCCAAGTTCGAACCAGGCCCGACCCTGCTTAGCTTCCGAGATCCAGACTTGATCGGGCCCGTCTAGGCTGGTTTGACAGTAGGTGTCAGTGGGTCGCAGGCTGCCTCTTGAGGCGCAGCTTAGCAGGCCCATGGGACTTACCGCCAGCCCAGCGGCCCGCCCGCCTAGGCAGAGGAACGGAGGTCTCGGGGACCAGGTGGTGTCGGAGGTTTTGGCGACCACCCAGCCCAGGGCGGGAGGGACCCAGGAAACGTTTCGGCGCTTGGCCTCCCACCCCGGATCCCGCAGGTCGCTCACAGGGATGTGGCCCCGGAGGCTTCAGGGCCCGGGGCCTGCGGTCCTTTGGGCATCCCACCTGACTGCCCACGCTGCGCTAGGCGCAGCCCTGTCGCAGACCGGGCCGGCCTTCCTGCCCGACAGCAGCTGGCCCGAAGGAAGTGGGAGCCACCGTTGAGTTGGCAAAGCCCCTTAGACCCAGCAACGCCACCCTTGCCTCCACACCACCGTCCGAGCTCAGGACACCGGCCCAGGTGGACGGCAGGCCCGCGGAAGCGGCCTGCGCCCTCTATCCCTCTCCGGCACCAGGCCACGGCGAAACGGTGGAGGGGGGGCTTTTTCCGGATGGAGCTGTGGAGAGACACCCCCCGGCAGACAGGTGGCGGCGCCGGGGCTGGGCTCCAGTGGGGGCCGCCAGGTGCAGGTCGAGGGGCTCGCGGGCCGCATGGACGGCACCCAGGTCCGCGGCCATGTCTGCTTCGAGTCAGGGGACCAACGGAGCGTCTGGTGTGCCGCTGCCTTCCAGGGACGACTTCTGGCCGCCTGGCCGCTCAGGCAGGCGGGGAGCGCCCCATCAGACGCTTGCTGTGGTGGGAGGGTCCTGAGGAGGTGGGGCCTGCAGCGGTACCCGGCGGGGGCGGAGACGGCCGCCGCCACCACCGCCGCCACCGCCGCCACCGCCACGACCGCCACGGTCGACAAAAGGAGAAGGTGTGTAGCGGGAGGCAAAAAGCCTACAGCACCTGGCGTTCCCAGGAGCTCTCCCGTCCGGGAGGTCTCCCATCCAACTACTAACCAGGCCCAACCCTGCTTAGCTTCCGAGATCGAGTCGAGATCGGGCCCGTCTAGGGTGGTTTGGCCGTAGACACTGGGGGGGTCGCGGGCTTCCACTTGAGGCGCAGCTTAGCAGGCGCTTGGGACTTACCGCCGGCCCAGTGGCCCGCCCGCCCCGGCAGGGCCCCGCCGCCCGCCTAGGCAGGGGAACGGAGGTCTCGGGGACCAGGCGGTGGCAGAGGAGTTGGCGACCACCCAGCCCAGGGCGGGAGGGACCCAGGAAACTTTTCGGCGCTTGGCCTCCCACCGCAGAGTCCGCAGGTCGCTCACAGGGATGTGGCCCCGGAGGCTTCAGGGCCCGGGGCCTGCGGTCCCTTGTGCATCCCACCTGACCGCCCACGCTGCGCTAGGCGCAGCCCAGCCGCAGACCGTGCCGGCCCTCCTGCCCAACAGCAGCTGGCCCGAAGCCAGTGGGAGCCACCATTGAGTTGGCAAAGCCCCTTAGACCCAGCAACGCCACCCTTGCCCCCACACCACCGTCCGAGCTCTGTACCCCGGCCCAGGGGGCCGGCAGGCCCGGGGAAGCGGCCTGGGCCCTCGATCCTACTCCCGCCCACGGCCGAGGCGAAGCGGCGGAGGGGGTGCTTTTTCCGGATGGAGCTGTGGAGAGACACCCTGGAAGACAGGTGGTGGAGCCGGGCCTGGGCTCCTGTGGCTGCGGCCAGGTGTAGCTCGCGGGGCTCACGGACCGAACGGACGGCACCCGGGTCCGCGGCCATGTCTGGGTGACGTCAGGCCGCCCCTGGAGCGTCTGGTGTGCCGCTGCCTTCCAGGGACGCCTTCTGGCCGCCTGGCCAGTCAGGCAGGTGGGGAGTGCCCCATCAGACGCTTGCTGTGGTGGGAGGGGCCAGAGGAGGTGGGGCCTGCAGTGGTACCTGGTACCCAGCAGGCGTGGAGACGGCCGCCGCCACTGACACCGCGGGTGACAAAAGGAGAAAGCAGAGCGGGAGGCAAAAAGCGTACAGCACCCGGCATTCCCAGGAGCTCTCCCATCCAGGAGGTCTCCCATCCAAGTTCTAACCAGGCCCGACCCTGCTTAGCTTCCGAGATCCAGACTTGATCGGGCCCATCTAGGCTGGTTTGACAGTAGGTGTCAGTGGGTCGCAGGCTGCCTCTTGAGGCGCAGCTTAGCAGGCCCATGGGACTTACCGCCAGCCCAGCGGCCCGCCCGCCTAGGCAGAGGAACGGAGGTCTCGGGGACCAGGTGGTGTCGGAGGTTTTGGCGACCACCCAGCCCAGGGCGGGAGGGACCCAGGAAACGTTTCGGCGCTTGGCCTCCCACCCCGGATCCCGCAGGTCACTCACAGGGATGTGGCCCCGGAGGCTTCAGGGCCCGGGGCCTGCGGTCCTTTGGGCATCCCACCTGACTGCCCACGCTGCGCTAGGCGCAGCCCTGTCGCAGACCGGGCCGGCCTTCCTGCCCGACAGCAGCTGGCCCGAAGGAAGTGGGAGCCACCGTTGAGTTGGCAAAGCCCCTTAGACCCAGCAACGCCACCCTTGCCTCCACACCACCGTCCGAGCTCAGGACACCGGCCCAGGTGGACGGCAGGCCCGCGGAAGCGGCCTGCGCCCTCTATACCTCTCCGGCACCAGGCCACGGCGAAACGGTGGAGGGGGGGCTTTTTCCGGATGGAGCTGTGGAGAGACACCCCCCGGCAGACAGGTGGCGGCGCCGGGGCTGGGCTCCAGTGGGGGCCGCCAGGTGCAGGTCGAGGGGCTCGCGGGCCGCATGGACGGCACCCAGGTCCGCGGCCATGTCTGCTTCGAGTCAGGGGACCAACGGAGCGTCTGGTGTGCCGCTGCCTTCCAGGGACGACTTCTGGCCGCCTGGCCGCTCAGGCAGGCGGGGAGCGCCCCATCAGACACTTGCTGTGGTGGGAGGGTCCTGAGGAGGTGGGGCCTGCAGCGGTACCCGGCGGGGGCGGAGACGGCCGCCGCCACCACCGCCGCCACCGCCGCCACCGCCACGACTGCCACGGTCGACAAAAGGAGAAGGTGTGTAGCGGGAGGCAAAAAGCCTACAGCACCTGGCGTTCCCAGGAGCTCTCCCGTCCGGGAGGTCTCCCATCCAACTACTAACCAGGCCCAACCCTGCTTAGCTTCCGAGATCGAGTCGAGATCGGGCCCGTCTAGGGTGGTTTGGCCGTAGACACTGGGGGGGTCGCGGGCTTCCACTTGAGGTGCAGCTTAGCAGGCTCTTGGGCCTTACCGCCGGCCCAGTGGCCCGCCCGCCCCGGCAGGGCCCCGCCGCCCACCTAGGCAGGGGAACGGAGGTCTCGGGGACCAGGCGGTGGCAGAGGAGTTGGCGACCACCCAGGCCAGGGTGGGAGGGACCCAGGAAACATTTCGGCGCTTGGCCTCCCACCGCAGATCCCGCAGGTCGCTCACAGGGTTGTGGCCCCAGAGGCTTCAGGGCCCGGGGCCTGCGGTCCCTTGTGCATCCCACCTGACCGCCCACGCTGCGCTAGGCGCAGCCCTGTCGCAGACCGGGCCGGCCCTCCTGCCCGACAGCAGCTGGCCCGAAGCCAGTGGGAGCCACCATTGAGTTGGCAAAGCCCCTTAGACCCAGCAACTCCACCCTTGCCCCCACACCACCGTCCGACCTCAGGACCCCGCCCCTGGTGGCCGGCAGTCCCGCGGATGTGGCCTGGGCCCTCTATCCCTCTCCGGCACCCGGCCGCGGCGAAACGGTGGAGGGGGGGCTTTTTCCGCATGGAGCTTTGGAGAGACACCCACCGGCAGACAGGTGGCGGCGCCGGGGCTGGATCCAGTGGGGACCGCCAGGTGCAGGTCGAGGGGCTCGCGGGCCGCATGGACGGCACCCGGGTCCGCGGCCATTTCTGCTTCGAGTCAGGGGACGAACGGAGCATATGGTGTGCCGCTGCCTTCCAGGGACGCCTTCTGGCCGCCTGGCCGCTCAGGCAGGCGGGGAGCGCCCCATCAGACGCTTGCTGTGGTGGGAGGGTCCTGAGGAGGTGGGGCCTGCAGCGGTACCCGGCGGGGGCGGAGACGGCCGCCGCCACCACCGCCGCCACCGCCACGACCGCCACGGTCGACAAAATGAGAAGGTGTGTAGCGGGAGGCAAAAGGCCTACAGCACCTGGCGTTCCAGGGAGCTCTCCCGTCCGGGAAGTCTGCCATCCAACTACTAACCAGGCCCAACCCTGCTTAGCTTCCGAGATCGAGTCGAGATCGGGCCCGTCTAGGGTGGTTTGGCCGTAGACACTGGGGTGGTCGCGGGCTGCCTCTTGAGGTGCAGTTTAGCAGGCCCTTGGGCCTTACCGCCGGCCCAGCGGCCCGCCCGCCCTGGCAGGGCCCCGCCGCCCGCCTAGGCGGGGGAACGGAGGTTTCGGCGACCGGGGGGTGGCGGAGGAGTTGGCGACCTCCCAGCGCAGGGCGGGTGGGACACAGCAAGCTTTTCGGCGCTTCGTGCCCCGCCCCAGATCCCACAGGCCGCTCACAGGGACGTAGCCCCGGAGGCTTCAGGGCCCGGGGTCGGCGGTGCCTCGGGCATCCCACCTGCGCGCCCACGCTGTGGTAGGCGTAGCTCAGAGGCAGACTGGTCCGACCCTCCTGTCCTACAGCAGCTGGCCCGAAGCCACTGGGAGCCACCATTGAGTTGGCACGGCCCCTTAGACACAGCAAGGCCACCCTTGCCCCGACGCCACCGTCCGAGCTCAGGACCTCGTCCCAGGTGGCCGGCAGGTCCGGGGAAGTGGCCTGGGCCCTCGATCCTGCTCCTGCCCACGGCCGCGGCGAAGGGGCAGAAGGGGTGCTTTTTCCGGATGGAGCTGTGGAGAGACACCCCGGAAGACAGGTGGCGGTGCCGGGGCTGGACTCCAGTGGCTGCGGCCAGGTGCAGCTCGCGGGGCTCGCGGGCCGAACGGACGGCACCCAGGTCCGCGGCCATGTCTGGGTGACGTCAGGCCGCCCCCTGGAGCGGCTGGTGTGTCGCTGCCTTCCAGGGACGCCTTCTGGCCGCCTGGCCGGTCTGGCAGGTGGGGAGTGCCCCATCAGACGCTTGCTGTGGTGGGAGGGGCCTGAGGAGGTGGGGCCTGCAGCGGTACCTGGTACCCGGCGGGGGCGGAGACGGCCGCCGCCGCCGCCACCGCGGGCGACAAAAGGAGAAAGCGGAGCGGAAGGCAAAAATCCTACAGCACCCGGTATTCCCAGGAGCTCTCCCATCCAGGAGGTCTCCCATCCAAGTTCGAACCAGGCCCGACCCTGCTTAGCTTCCGAGATCCAGACTTGATCGGGCCCGTCTAGGCTGGTTTGACAGTAGGTGTCAGTGGGTCGCAGGCTGCCTCTTGAGGCGCAGCTTAGCAGGCCCATGGGACTTACCGCCAGCCCAGCGGCCCGCCCGCCTAGGCAGAGGAACGGAGGTCTCGGGGACCAGGTGGTGTCGGAGGTTTTGGCGACCACCCAGCCCAGGGCGGGAGGGACCCAGGAAACGTTTCGGCGCTTGGCCTCCCACCCCGGATCCCGCAGGTCGCTCACAGGGATGTGGCCCCGGAGGCTTCAGGGCCCGGGGCCTGCGGTCCTTTGGGCATCCCACCTGACTGCCCACGCTGCGCTAGGCGCAGCCCTGTCGCAGACCGGGCCGGCCTTCCTGCCCGACAGCAGCTGGCCCGAAGGAAGTGGGAGCCACCGTTGAGTTGGCAAAGCCCCTTAGACCCAGCAACGCCACCCTTGCCTCCACACCACCGTCCGAGCTCAGGACACCGGCCCAGGTGGACGGCAGGCCCGCGGAAGCGGCCTGCGCCCTCTATCCCTCTCCGGCACCAGGCCACGGCGAAACGGTGGAGGGGGGGCTTTTTCCGGATGGAGCTGTGGAGAGACACCCCCCGGCAGACAGGTGGCGGCGCCGGGGCTGGGCTCCAGTGGGGGCCGCCAGGTGCAGGTCGAGGGGCTCGCGGGCCGCATGGACGGCACCCAGGTCCGCGGCCATGTCTGCTTCGAGTCAGGGGACCAACGGAGCGTCTGGTGTGCCGCTGCCTTCCAGGGACGACTTCTGGCCGCCTGGCCGCTCAGGCAGGCGGGGAGCGCCCCATCAGACGCTTGCTGTGGTGGGAGGGTCCTGAGGAGGTGGGGCCTGCAGCGGTACCCGGCGGGGGCGGAGACGGCCGCCGCCACCACCGCCGCCACCGCCGCCACCGCCACGACCGCCACAGTCGACAAAAGGAGAAGGTGTGTAGCGGGAGGCAAAAAGCCTACAGCACCTGGCGTTCCCAGGAGCTCTCCCGTCCGGGAGGTCTCCCATCCAACTACTAACCAGGCCCAACCCTGCTTAGCTTCCGAGATCGAGTCGAGATCGGGCCCGTCTAGGGTGGTTTGGCCGTAGACACTGGGGGGGTCGCGGGCTTCCACTTGAGGCGCAGCTTAGCAGGCGCTTGGGACTTACCGCCGGCCCAGTGGCCCGCCCGCCCCGGCAGGGCCCCGCCGCCCGCCTAGGCAGGGGAACGGAGGTCTCGGGGACCAGGCGGTGGCAGAGGAGTTGGCGACCACCCAGCCCAGGGCGGGAGGGACCCAGGAAACTTTTCGGCGCTTGGCCTCCCACCGCAGAGTCCGCAGGTCGCTCACAGGGATGTGGCCCCGGAGGCTTCAGGGCCCGGGGCCTGCGGTCCCTTGTGCATCCCACCTGACCGCCCACGCTGCGCTAGGCGCAGCCCAGCCGCAGACCGGGCCGGCCCTCCTGCCCAACAGCAGCTGGCCCGAAGCCAGTGGGAGCCACCATTGAGTTGGCAAAGCCCCTTAGACCCAGCAACGCCACCCTTGCCCCCACACCACCGTCCGAGCTCTGTACCCCGGCCCAGGGGGCCGGCAGGCCCGGGGAAGCGGCCTGGGCCCTCGATCCTACTCCCGCCCACGGCCGAGGCGAAGCGGCGGAGGGGGTGCTTTTTCCGGATGGAGCTGTGGAGAGACACCCTGGAAGACAGGTGGTGGAGCCGGGCCTGGGCTCCTGTGGCTGCGGCCAGGTGTAGCTCGCGGGGCTCACGGACCGAACGGACGGCACCCGGGTCCGCGGCCATGTCTGGGTGACGTCAGGCCGCCCCTGGAGCGTCTGGTGTGCCGCTGCCTTCCAGGGACGCCTTCTGGCCGCCTGGCCAGTCAGGCAGGTGGGGAGTGCCCCATCAGACGCTTGCTGTGGTGGGAGGGGCCAGAGGAGGTGGGGCCTGCAGTGGTACCTGGTACCCAGCAGGCGTGGAGACGGCCGCCGCCACTGACACCGCGGGTGACAAAAGGAGAAAGCAGAGCGGGAGGCAAAAAGCGTACAGCACCCGGCATTCCCAGGAGCTCTCCCATCCAGGAGGTCTCCCATCCAAGTTCTAACCAGGCCCGACCCTGCTTAGCTTCCGAGATCCAGACTTGATCGGGCCCATCTAGGCTGGTTTGACAGTAGGTGTCAGTGGGTCGCAGGCTGCCTCTTGAGGCGCAGCTTAGCAGGCCCATGGGACTTACCGCCAGCCCAGCGGCCCGCCCGCCTAGGCAGAGGAACGGAGGTCTCGGGGACCAGGTGGTGTCGGAGGTTTTGGCGACCACCCAGCCCAGGGCGGGAGGGACCCAGGAAACGTTTCGGCGCTTGGCCTCCCACCCCGGATCCCGCAGGTCGCTCACAGGGATGTGGCCCCGGAGGCTTCAGGGCCCGGGGCCTGCGGTCCTTTGGGCATCCCACCTGACTGCCCACGCTGCGCTAGGCGCAGCCCTGTCGCAGACCGGGCCGGCCTTCCTGCCCGACAGCAGCTGGCCCGAAGGAAGTGGGAGCCACCGTTGAGTTGGCAAAGCCCCTTAGACCCAGCAACGCCACCCTTGCCTCCACACCACCGTCCGAGCTCAGGACACCGGCCCAGGTGGACGGCAGGCCCGCGGAAGCGGCCTGCGCCCTCTATACCTCTCCGGCACCAGGCCACGGCGAAACGGTGGAGGGGGGGCTTTTTCCGGATGGAGCTGTGGAGAGACACCCCCCGGCAGACAGGTGGCGGCGCCGGGGCTGGGCTCCAGTGGGGGCCGCCAGGTGCAGGTCGAGGGGCTCGCGGGCCGCATGGACGGCACCCAGGTCCGCGGCCATGTCTGCTTCGAGTCAGGGGACCAACGGAGCGTCTGGTGTGCCGCTGCCTTCCAGGGACGACTTCTGGCCGCCTGGCCGCTCAGGCAGGCGGGGAGCGCCCCATCAGACACTTGCTGTGGTGGGAGGGTCCTGAGGAGGTGGGGCCTGCAGCGGTACCCGGCGGGGGCGGAGACGGCCGCCGCCACCACCGCCGCCACCGCCGCCACCGCCACGACTGCCACGGTCGACAAAAGGAGAAGGTGTGTAGCGGGAGGCAAAAAGCCTACAGCACCTGGCGTTCCCAGGAGCTCTCCCGTCCGGGAGGTCTCCCATCCAACTACTAACCAGGCCCAACCCTGCTTAGCTTCCGAGATCGAGTCGAGATCGGGCCCGTCTAGGGTGGTTTGGCCGTAGACACTGGGGGGGTCGCGGGCTTCCACTTGAGGTGCAGCTTAGCAGGCTCTTGGGCCTTACCGCCGGCCCAGTGGCCCGCCCGCCCCGGCAGGGCCCCGCCGCCCACCTAGGCAGGGGAACGGAGGTCTCGGGGACCAGGCGGTGGCAGAGGAGTTGGCGACCACCCAGGCCAGGGTGGGAGGGACCCAGGAAACATTTCGGCGCTTGGCCTCCCACCGCAGATCCCGCAGGTCGCTCACAGGGTTGTGGCCCCAGAGGCTTCAGGGCCCGGGGCCTGCGGTCCCTTGTGCATCCCACCTGACCGCCCACGCTGCGCTAGGCGCAGCCCTGTCGCAGACCGGGCCGGCCCTCCTGCCCGACAGCAGCTGGCCCGAAGCCAGTGGGAGCCACCATTGAGTTGGCAAAGCCCCTTAGACCCAGCAACTCCACCCTTGCCCCCACACCACCGTCCGACCTCAGGACCCCGCCCCTGGTGGCCGGCAGTCCCGCGGATGTGGCCTGGGCCCTCTATCCCTCTCCGGCACCCGGCCGCGGCGAAACGGTGGAGGGGGGGCTTTTTCCGCATGGAGCTTTGGAGAGACACCCACCGGCAGACAGGTGGCGGCGCCGGGGCTGGATCCAGTGGGGACCGCCAGGTGCAGGTCGAGGGGCTCGCGGGCCGCATGGACGGCACCCGGGTCCGCGGCCATTTCTGCTTCGAGTCAGGGGACGAACGGAGCATATGGTGTGCCGCTGCCTTCCAGGGACGCCTTCTGGCCGCCTGGCCGCTCAGGCAGGCGGGGAGCGCCCCATCAGACGCTTGCTGTGGTGGGAGGGTCCTGAGGAGGTGGGGCCTGCAGCGGTACCCGGCGGGGGCGGAGACGGCCGCCGCCACCACCGCCGCCACCGCCGCCGCCACCGCCGCCAACGCCACGACCGCCGCGGTCGACAAAATGAGAAGGTGTGTAGCGGGAGGCAAAAGGCCTACAGCACCTGGCGTTCCAGGGAGCTCTCCCGTCCGGGAAGTCTGCCATCCAACTACTAACCAGGCCCAACCCTGCTTAGCTTCCGAGATCGAGTCGAGATCGGGCCCGTCTAGGGTGGTTTGGCCGTAGACACTGGGGTGGTCGCGGGCTGCCTCTTGAGGTGCAGTTTAGCAGGCCCTTGGGCCTTACCGCCGGCCCAGGGGCCCGCCCGCCCTGGCTGGGCCGCGCCACCCGCCTAGGCGGGGGAACGGAGGTTTCGGCGACCGGGGGGTGGCGGAGGAGTTGGCGACCTCCCAGCGCAGGGCGGGTGGGACACAGCAAGCTTTTCGGCGCTTCGTGCCCCGCCCCAGATCCCACAGGCCGCTCACAGGGACGTAGCCCCGGAGGCTTCAGGGCCCGGGGTCGGCGGTGCCTCGGGCATCCCACCTGCGCGCCCACGCTGTGGTAGGCGTAGCTCAGAGGCAGACTGGTCCGACCCTCCTGTCCTACAGCAGCTGGCCCGAAGCCACTGGGAGCCACCATTGAGTTGGCACGGCCCCTTAGACACAGCAAGGCCACCCTTGCCCCGACGCCACCGTCCGAGCTCAGGACCTCGTCCCAGGTGGCCGGCAGGTCCGGGGAAGTGGCCTGGGCCCTCGATCCTGCTCCTGCCCACGGCCGCGGCGAAGGGGCAGAAGGGGAGCTTTTTCCGGATGGAGCTGTGGAGAGACACCCCGGAAGACAGGTGGCGGTGCCGGGGCTGGACTCCAGTGGCTGCGGCCAGGTGCAGCTCGCGGGGCTCGCGGGCCGAACGGACGGCACCCGGGTCCGCGGCCATGTCTGGGTGACGTCAGGCCGCCCCCTGGAGCGGCTGGTGTGTCGCTGCCTTCCAGGGACGCCTTCTGGCCGCCTGGCCGGTCTGGCAGGTGGGGAGTGCCCCATCAGACGCTTGCTGTGGTGGGAGGGGCCTGAGGAGGTGGGGCCTGCAGCGGTACCTGGTACCCGGCGGGGGCGGAGACGGCCGCCGCCGCCGCCACCGCGGGCGACAAAAGGAGAAAGCGGAGCGGAAGGCAAAAATCCTACAGCACCCGGTATTCCCAGGAGCTCTCCCATCCAGGAGGTCTCCCATCCAAGTTCGAACCAGGCCCGACCCTGCTTAGCTTCCGAGATCCAGACTTGATCGGGCCCGTCTAGGCTGGTTTGACAGTAGGTGTCAGTGGGTCGCAGGCTGCCTCTTGAGGCGCAGCTTAGCAGGCCCATGGGACTTACCGCCAGCCCAGCGGCCCGCCCGCCTAGGCAGAGGAACGGAGGTCTCGGGGACCAGGTGGTGTCGGAGGTTTTGGCGACCACCCAGCCCAGGGCGGGAGGGACCCAGGAAACGTTTCGGCGCTTGGCCTCCCACCCCGGATCCCGCAGGTCGCTCACAGGGATGTGGCCCCGGAGGCTTCAGGGCCCGGGGCCTGCGGTCCTTTGGGCATCCCACCTGACTGCCCACGCTGCGCTAGGCGCAGCCCTGTCGCAGACCGGGCCGGCCTTCCTGCCCGACAGCAGCTGGCCCGAAGGAAGTGGGAGCCACCGTTGAGTTGGCAAAGCCCCTTAGACCCAGCAACGCCACCCTTGCCTCCACACCACCGTCCGAGCTCAGGACACCGGCCCAGGTGGACGGCAGGCCCGCGGAAGCGGCCTGCGCCCTCTATCCCTCTCCGGCACCAGGCCACGGCGAAACGGTGGAGGGGGGGCTTTTTCCGGATGGAGCTGTGGAGAGACACCCCCCGGCAGACAGGTGGCGGCGCCGGGGCTGGGCTCCAGTGGGGGCCGCCAGGTGCAGGTCGAGGGGCTCGCGGGCCGCATGGACGGCACCCAGGTCCGCGGCCATGTCTGCTTCGAGTCAGGGGACCAACGGAGCGTCTGGTGTGCCGCTGCCTTCCAGGGACGACTTCTGGCCGCCTGGCCGCTCAGGCAGGCGGGGAGCGCCCCATCAGACGCTTGCTGTGGTGGGAGGGTCCTGAGGAGGTGGGGCCTGCAGCGGTACCCGGCGGGGGCGGAGACGGCCGCCGCCACCACCGCCGCCACCGCCGCCACCGCCACGACCGCCACGGTCGACAAAAGGAGAAGGTGTGTAGCGGGAGGCAAAAAGCCTACATCACCTGGCGTTCCCAGGAGCTCTCCCGTCCGGGAGGTCTCCCATCCAACTACTAACCAGGCCCAACCCTGCTTAGCTTCCGAGATCGAGTCGAGATCGGGCCCGTCTAGGGTGGTTTGGCCGTAGACACTGGGGGGGTCGCGGGCTTCCACTTGAGGCGCAGCTTAGCAGGCGCTTGGGACTTACCGCCGGCCCAGTGGCCCGCCCGCCCCGGCAGGGCCCCGCCGCCCGCCTAGGCAGGGGAACGGAGGTCTCGGGGACCAGGCGGTGGCAGAGGAGTTGGCGACCACCCAGCCCAGGGCGGGAGGGACCCAGGAAACTTTTCGGCGCTTGGCCTCCCACCGCAGAGTCCGCAGGTCGCTCACAGGGATGTGGCCCCGGAGGCTTCAGGGCCCGGGGCCTGCGGTCCCTTGTGCATCCCACCTGACCGCCCACGCTGCGCTAGGCGCAGCCCAGCCGCAGACCGGGCCGGCCCTCCTGCCCGACAGCAGCTGGCCCGAAGCCAGTGGGAGCCACCATTGAGTTGGCAAAGCCCCTTAGACCCAGCAACGCCACCCTTGCCCCCACACCACCGTCCGAGCTCTGTACCCCGGCCCAGGGGGCCGGCAGGCCCGGGGAAGCGGCCTGGGCCCTCGATCCTGCTCCCGCCCACGGCCGAGGCGAAGCGGCGGAGGGGGTGCTTTTTCCGGATGGAGCTGTGGAGAGACACCCTGGAAGACAGGTGGTGGAGCCGGGCCTGGGCTCCTGTGGCTGCGGCCAGGTGTAGCTCGCGGGGCTCACGGACCGAACGGACGGCACCCGGGTCCGCGGCCATGTCTGGGTGACGTCAGGCCGCCCCTGGAGCGTCTGGTGTGCCGCTGCCTTCCAGGGACGCCTTCTGGCCGCCTGGCCAGTCAGGCAGGTGGGGAGTGCCCCATCAGACGCTTGCTGTGGTGGGAGGGGCCAGAGGAGGTGGGGCCTGCAGTGGTACCTGGTACCCAGCAGGCGTGGAGACGGCCGCCGCCACTGACACCGCGGGCGACAAAAGGAGAAAGCGGAGCGAGAGGCAAAAAGCCTACAGCACCCGGCATTCCCAGGAGCTCTCCCATCCAGGAGGTCTCCCATCCAAGTTCTAACCAGGCCCGACCCTGCTTAGCTTCCGAGATCCAGACTTGATTGGGCCCGTCTAGGCTGCTTTGGCAGTAGGTGTCAGTGGGTCGCGGGCTGCCTCTTGAGGCGCAGCTTAGCAGGCCCTTGCGCCTTACCGCAAGCCCAGCGGCCCGCCCGCCCTGGCAGGGCCCCGCCGCCCGTCTAGGCAGAGGAACGGAGGTCTCGGGGACCGGTTGCTGGCGCGAGGTGTTGGCGACCACCCAGCCCAGGGCGGGCGGGACCCAGGAAACGTTTCGTCGCTTGGCCTCCCACCCCAGATCCCGCAGGTCGCTCACAAGGATGTGGCCCCGGAGGCTTCAGGGCCCGGGGCCTGCGGTCCTTTGGGCATCTCACCTGCCTGCCCTCGCTGCGCTAGGCGCAGCCCTGTCGCAGACCGGGCCGGCCTTCCTGCCCGACAGCAGCTGGCCTGAAGCCAGTGGGAGCCACCGTTGAGTTGGCAAAGCCCCTTAGACCCAGCAACGCCACCCTTGCCCCCACACCACCGTCCGAGCTCTGTACCCCGGCCCAGGTGGCCGGCAGGCCTGCGGAAGCGGCCTGGGCCCTCTATCCCTCTCCGGCACACGGCCGCGGCGAAACGGTGGAGGGGGGCTTTTTCCGGATGGAGCTGTGGAGAGACACCCCGGAAGACAGGTGGCGGCGCCGGGGCTGGGCTCCAGTGGCTGCGGCCAGCTGCAGCTCGTGGGGCTCGGGGGCCGAACGGACGGCACCCGGGTCCGCGGCCATGTCTGGGTGACGTCAGGCCGCCACCCGGAGCAGCTGGTGTGCCGCTGCCTTCCAGGGACGCCTTCTGGCCGCCTGGCCGGTCAGGCAGGTGGGGAGTGCCCCATCAGACGCTTGCTGTGGTGGCAGGGGCCTGAGGAGGTGGGGCCTGCAGCGGTACCTGACAGGGGCGGAGACGGCTGCCTCCACCACCGCCGCCACCATCGCCGCCACCGCGGGCGACAAAAGGAGAAAGCGGAGCGAGAGGCAAAAAGCCTACAGCACCCGGTATTCCCAGGAGCTCTCCCAGCCAGGACGTCTCCCATCCAAGTTCGAAACAGGCCCGACCCTGCTTAGCTTCCGAGATCCAGACTTGACCGGGCCCGTCTAGGCTGCTTTGGTAGTAGGTGTCGGTGGGTCGCGGGCTGCCTCTTGAGGCGCAGCTTAGCAGGCCCTTGGGCCTTACTGCCAGCCTAGCGGCCCGCCCGCCCTGGCAGGGCCCCGCCGGCCACCTAGGCAGAGGAACGGAGGTCTCGGTGATCGGGTGGTGGCGGAGGTGTTGGCGACCACCCAGCCCAGGGCGGGCGGGACCCAGCAAACGTTTCGGCGCTTGGCCTCCCACCCCAGATCCCGCAGGTCGCTCACAAGGATGTGGCCCCGGAGGCTTCAGGGCCCGGGGACTGCGGTCCCTTGGGCATCCCACCTGCCCGCCCACGCTGCGCTAGGCGCTGCCCTGTCGCAGACCGGGCCAGCCTTCCTGCCCGATAGCAGCTGGCCCGAAGCCAGTGGGAGCCACCTTTGCGTTAGCAAAGCCCCTTACCCAGCAACGCCCCCCTTGCCCCCACACCACCGTCCGAGCTCAGGACCCCGCCCCAGGTGGCCGGCAGGCCCGCGGAAGCGGCCTGGGCCCTCTATCCCTCTCCAGCACACGGCCGCGGCGAAACGGTGGAGGGGGGGCTTTTTCCGGATGGAGCTGTGGAGAGACACCCACCGGCAGACAGGTGGCGGCGCCGGGGCTGGGCTCCAGTGGGGACCGCCAGGTGCAGGTCGAGGGGCTCGCGGGCCGCATGGACGGCACCCGGGTCCGCGGCCATGTCTGCTTCGAGTCAGGGGACGAACGGAGCATATGGTTTGCCGCTGCCTTCCAGGGACGCCTTCTGGCCGCCTGGCCGCTCAGGCAGGCGGGGAGCGCCCCATCAGACGCTTGCTGTGGTGGGAGGGTCCTGAGGAGGTGGGGCCTGCAGCGGTACCGGGCGGGGGCGGAGACGGCCGCCGCCACCACCGCCGCCACCGCCGCCGCCACCGCCGCCAACGCCACGACCGCCACGGTCGACAAAATGAGAAGGTGTGTAGCGGGAGGCAAAAAGCCTACAGCACCTGGCGTTCCCAGGAGCTCTCCCGTCCGGGAGGTCTGCCATCCAACTACTAACCAGGCCCAACCCTGCTTAGCTTCCGAGATCGAGTCGAGATCGGGCCCGTCTAGGGTGGTTTGGCCGTAGACACTGGGGGGGTCGCGGGCTTCCACTTGAGGTGCAGCTTAGCAGGCTCTTGGGCCTTACCGCCGGCCCAGTGGCCCGCCTGCCCCGGCAGGGCCCCGCCGCCCGCCTAGGCAGGGGAACGGAGGTCTCGGGGACCAGGCGGTGGCAGAGGAGTTGACGACCACCCAGGCCAGGGTGGGAGGGACCCAGGAAACATTTCGGCGCTTGGCCTCCCACCGCAGATCCCGCAGGTCGCTCACAGGGTTGTGGCCCCAGAGGCTTCAGGGCCCGGGGCCTGCGGTCCCTTGTGCATCCCACCTGACCGCCCACGCTGCGCTAGGCGCAGCCCTGTCGCAGACCGGGCCGGCCCTCCTGCCCGACAGCAGCTTGCCCGAAGCCAGTGGGAGCCACCATTGAGTTGGCAAAGCCCCTTAGACCCAGCAACTCCACCCTTGCCCCCACACCACCGTCCGACCTCAGGACCCCGCCCCTGGTGGCCGGCAGTCCCGCGGATGTGGCCTGGGCCCTCTATCCCTCTCCGGCACCCGGCCGCGGCGAAACGGTGGAGGGGGGGCTTTTTCCGCATGGAGCTTTGGAGAGACACCCACCGGCAGACAGGTGGCGGCGCCGGGGCTGGATCCAGTGGGGACCGCCAGGTGCAGGTCGAGGGGCTCGCGGGCCGCATGGACGGCACCCGGGTCCGCGGCCATTTCTGCTTCGAGTCAGGGGACGAACGGAGCATATGGTGTGCCGCTGCCTTCCAGGGACGCCTTCTGGCCGCCTGGCCGCTCAGGCAGGCGGGGAGCGCCCCATCAGACGCTTGCTGTGGTGGGAGGGTCCTGAGGAGGTGGGGCCTGCAGCGGTACCCGGCGGGGGCGGAGACGGCCGCCGCCACCACCGCCGCCACCGCCACGACCGCCGCGGTCGACAAAATGAGAAGGTGTGTAGCGGGAGGCAAAAGGCCTACAGCACCTGGCGTTCCAGGGAGCTCTCCCGTCCGGGAAGTCTGCCATCCAACTACTAACCAGGCCCAACCCTGCTTAGCTTCCGAGATCGAGTCGAGATCGGGCCCGTCTAGGGTGGTTTGGCCGTAGACACTGGGGTGGTCGCGGGCTGCCTCTTGAGGTGCAGTTTAGCAGGCCCTTGGGCCTTACCGCCGGCCCAGCGGCCCGCCCGCCCTGGCAGGGCCCCGCCGCCCGCCTAGGCGGGGGAACGGAGGTTTTGGCGACCGGGGGGTGGCGGAGGAGTTGGCGACCTCCCAGCGCAGGGCGGGTGGGACACAGCAAGCTTTTCGGCGCTTCGTGCCCCGCCCCAGATCCCACAGGCCGCTCACAGGGACGTAGCCCCGGAGGCTTCAGGGCCCGGGGTCGGCGGTGCCTCGGGCATCCCACCTGCGCGCCCACGCTGTGGTAGGCGTAGCTCAGAGGCAGACTGGTCCGACCCTCCTGTCCTACAGCAGCTGGCCCGAAGCCACTGGGAGCCACCATTGAGTTGGCACGGCCCCTTAGACACAGCAAGGCCACCCTTGCCCCGACGCCACCGTCCGAGCTCAGGACCTCGTCCCAGGTGGCCGGCAGGTCCGGGGAAGTGGCCTGGGCCCTCGATCCTGCTCCTGCCCACGGCCGCGGCGAAGGGGCAGAAGGGGTGCTTTTTCCGGATGGAGCTGTGGAGAGACACCCCGGAAGACAGGTGGCGGTGCCGGGGCTGGACTCCAGTGGCTGCGGCCAGGTGCAGCTCGCGGGGCTCGCGGGACGAACGGACGGCACCCGGGTCCGCGGCCATGTCTGGGTGACGTCAGGCCGCCCCCTGGAGCGGCTGGTGTGTCGCTGCCTTCCAGGGACGCCTTCTGGCCGCCTGGCCGGTCTGGCAGGTGGGGAGTGCCCCATCAGACGCTTGCTGTGGTGGGAGGGGCCTGAGGAGGTGGGGCCTGCAGCGGTACCTGGTACCCGGCGGGGGGCGGAGACGGCCGCCGCCGCCGCCACCGCGGGCGACAAAAGGAGAAAGCGGAGCGGAAGGCAAAAATCCTACAGCACCCGGTATTCCCAGGAGCTCTCCCATCCAGGAGGTCTCCCATCCAAGTTCGAACCAGGCCCGACCCTGCTTAGCTTCCGAGATCCAGACTTGATCGGGCCCGTCTAGGCTGGTTTGACAGTAGGTGTCAGTGGGTCGCAGGCTGCCTCTTGAGGCGCAGCTTAGCAGGCCCATGGGACTTACCGCCAGCCCAGCGGCCCGCCCGCCTAGGCAGAGGAACGGAGGTCTCGGGGACCAGGTGGTGTCGGAGGTTTTGGCGACCACCCAGCCCAGGGCGGGAGGGACCCAGGAAACGTTTCGGCGCTTGGCCTCCCACCCCGGATCCCGCAGGTCGCTCACAGGGATGTGGCCCCGGAGGCTTCAGGGCCCGGGGCCTGCGGTCCTTTGGGCATCCCACCTGACTGCCCACGCTGCGCTAGGCGCAGCCCTGTCGCAGACCGGGCCGGCCTTCCTGCCCGACAGCAGCTGGCCCGAAGGAAGTGGGAGCCACCGTTGAGTTGGCAAAGCCCCTTAGACCCAGCAACGCCACCCTTGCCTCCACACCACCGTCCGAGCTCAGGACACCGGCCCAGGTGGACGGCAGGCCCGCGGAAGCGGCCTGCGCCCTCTATCCCTCTCCGGCACCAGGCCACGGCGAAACGGTGGAGGGGGGGCTTTTTCCGGATGGAGCTGTGGAGAGACACCCCCCGGCAGACAGGTGGCGGCGCCGGGGCTGGGCTCCAGTGGGGGCCGCCAGGTGCAGGTCGAGGGGCTCGCGGGCCGCATGGACGGCACCCAGGTCCGCGGCCATGTCTGCTTCGAGTCAGGGGACCAACGGAGCGTCTGGTGTGCCGCTGCCTTCCAGGGACGACTTCTGGCCGCCTGGCCGCTCAGGCAGGCGGGGAGCGCCCCATCAGACGCTTGCTGTGGTGGGAGGGTCCTGAGGAGGTGGGGCCTGCAGCGGTACCCGGCGGGGGCGGAGACGGCCGCCGCCACCACCGCCGCCACCGCCGCCACCGCCACGACCGCCACGGTCGACAAAAGGAGAAGGTGTGTAGCGGGAGGCAAAAAGCCTACAGCACCTGGCGTTCCCAGGAGCTCTCCCGTCCGGGAGGTCTCCCATCCAACTACTAACCAGGCCCAACCCTGCTTAGCTTCCGAGATCGAGTCGAGATCGGGCCCGTCTAGGGTGGTTTGGCCGTAGACACTGGGGGGGTCGCGGGCTTCCACTTGAGGCGCAGCTTAGCAGGCGCTTGGGACTTACCGCCGGCCCAGTGGCCCGCCCGCCCCGGCAGGGCCCCGCCGCCCGCCTAGGCAGGGGAACGGAGGTCTCGGGGACCAGGCGGTGGCAGAGGAGTTGGCGACCACCCAGCCCAGGGCGGGAGGGACCCAGGAAACGTTTCGGCGCTTGGCCTCCCACCGCAGAGTCCGCAGGTCGCTCACAGGGATGTGGCCCCGGAGGCTTCAGGGCCCGGGGCCTGCGGTCCCTTGTGCATCCCACCTGACCGCCCACGCTGCGCTAGGCGCAGCCCAGCCGCAGACCGGGCCGGCCCTCCTGCCCGACAGCAGCTGGCCCGAAGCCAGTGGGAGCCACCATTGAGTTGGCAAAGCCCCTTAGACCCAGCAACGCCACCCTTGCCCCCACACCACCGTCCGAGCTCTGTACCCCGGCCCAGGGGGCCGGCAGGCCCGGGGAAGCGGCCTGGGCCCTCGATCCTGCTCCCGCCCACGGCCGAGGCGAAGCGGCGGAGGGGGTGCTTTTTCCGGATGGAGCTGTGGAGAGACACCCTGGAAGACAGGTGGTGGAGCCGGGCCTGGGCTCCTGTGGCTGCGGCCAGGTGTAGCTCGCGGGGCTCACGGACCGAACGGATGGCACCCGGGTCCGCGGCCATGTCTGGGTGACGTCAGGCCGCCCCTGGAGCGTCTGGTGTGCCGCTGCCTTCCAGGGACGCCTTCTGGCCGCCTGGCCAGTCAGGCAGGTGGGGAGTGCCCCATCAGACGCTTGCTGTGGTGGGAGGGGCCAGAGGAGGTGGGGCCTGCAGTGGTACCTGGTACCCAGCAGGCGTGGAGACGGCCGCCGCCACTGACACCGCGGGCGACAAAAGGAGAAAGCGGAGCGGGAGGCAAAAAGCGTACAGCACCCGGCATTCCCAGGAGCTCTCCCATCCAGGAGGTCTCCCATCCAAGTTCTAACCAGGCCCGACCCTGCTTAGCTTCCGAGATCCAGACTTGATTGGGCCCGTCTAGGCTGCTTTGGCAGTAGGTGTCAGTGGGTCGCGGGCTGCCTCTTGAGGCGCAGCTTAGCAGGCCCTTGCGCCTTACCGCAAGCCCAGCGGCCCGCCCGCCCTGGCAGGGCCCCGCCGCCCGTCTAGGCAGAGGAACGGAGGTCTCGGGGACCGGTTGCTGGCGCGAGGTGTTGGCGACCACCCAGCCCAGGGCGGGCGGGACCCAGGAAACGTTTCGTCGCTTGGCCTCCCACCCCAGATCCCGCAGGTCGCTCACAAGGATGTGGCCCCGGAGGCTTCAGGGCCCGGGGCCTGCGGTCCTTTG
This sequence comes from Pseudorca crassidens, assembly GCF_039906515.1. NCBI lineage: Eukaryota > Metazoa > Chordata > Mammalia > Artiodactyla > Delphinidae > Pseudorca > Pseudorca crassidens. The sequence goes on along the minus strand of NC_090311.1, from coordinate 84,599,784 downwards.
GGCATCTCACCTGCCTGCCCTCGCTGCGCTAGGCGCAGCCCTGTCGCAGACCGGGCCGGCCTTCCTGCCCGACAGCAGCTGGCCTGAAGCCAGTGGGAGCCACCGTTGAGTTGGCAAAGCCCCTTAGACCCAGCAACGCCACCCTTGCCCCCACACCACCGTCCGAGCTCTGTACCCCGGCCCAGGTGGCCGGCAGGCCTGCGGAAGTGGCCTGGGCCCTCTATCCCTCTCCGGCACACGGCCGCGGCGAAACGGTGGAGGGGGGCTTTTTCCGGATGGAGCTGTGGAGAGACACCCCGGAAGACAGGTGGCGGCGCCGGGGCTGGGCTCCAGTGGCTGCGGCCAGCTGCAGCTCGTGGGGCTCGGGGGCCGAACGGACGGCACCCGGGTCCGCGGCCATGTCTGGGTGACGTCAGGCCGCCACCCGGAGCAGCTGGTGTGCCGCTGCCTTCCAGGGACGCCTTCTGGCCGCCTGGCCGGTCAGGCAGGTGGGGAGTGCCCCATCAGACGCTTGCTGTGGTGGCAGGGGCCTGAGGAGGTGGGGCCTGCAGCGGTACCTGACAGGGGCGGAGACGGCTGCCTCCACCACCGCCGCCACCATCGCCGCCACCGCGGGCGACAAAAGGAGAAAGCGGAGCGAGAGGCAAAAAGCCTACAGCACCCGGTATTCCCAGGAGCTCTCCCAGCCAGGACGTCTCCCATCCAAGTTCGAAACAGGCCCGACCCTGCTTAGCTTCCGAGATCCAGACTTGATCGGGCCCGTCTAGGCTGCTTTGGTAGTAGGTGTCGGTGTGTCGCGGGCTGCCTCTTGAGGCGCAGCTTAGCAGGCCCTTGGGCCTTACTGCCAGCCTAGCGGCCCGCCCGCCCTGGCAGGGCCCCGCCGGCCACCTAGGCAGAGGAACGGAGGTCTCGGTGATCGGGTGGTGGCGGAGGTGTTGGCGACCACCCAGCCCAGGGCGGGCGGGACCCAGCAAACGTTTCGGCGCTTGGCCTCCCACCCCAGATCCCGCAGGTCGCTCACAAGGATGTGGCCCCGGAGGCTTCAGGGCCCGGGGACTGCGGTCCCTTGGGCATCCCACCTGCCCGCCCACGCTGCGCTAGGCGCTGCCCTGTCGCAGACCGGGCCAGCCTTCCTGCCCGATAGCAGCTGGCCCGAAGCCAGTGGGAGCCACCTTTGCGTTAGCAAAGCCCCTTACCCAGCAACGCCCCCCTTGCCCCCACACCACCGTCCGAGCTCAGGACCCCGCCCCAGGTGGCCGGCAGGCCCGCGGAAGCGGCCTGGGCCCTCTATCCCTCTCCGGCACACGGCCGCGGCGAAACGGTGGAGGGGGGGCTTTTTCCGGATGGAGCTGTGGAGAGACACCCACCGGCAGACAGGTGGCGGCGCCGGGGCTGGGCTCCAGTGGGGACCGCCAGGTGCAGGTCGAGGGGCTCGCGGGCCGCATGGACGGCACCCGGGTCCGCGGCCATGTCTGCTTCGAGTCAGGGGACGAACGGAGCATATGGTTTGCCGCTGCCTTCCAGGGACGCCTTCTGGCCGCCTGGCCGCTCAGGCAGGCGGGGAGTGCCCCATCAGACGCTTGCTGTGGTGGGAGGGTCCTGAGGAGGTGGGGCCTGCAGCGGTACCCGGCGGGGGCGGAGACGGCCGCCGCCACCACCGCCGCCACCGCCGCCGCCACCGCCGCCAACGCCACGACCGCCGCGGTCGACAAAATGAGAAGGTGTGTAGCGGGAGGCAAAAAGCCTACAGCACCTGGCGTTCCCAGGAGCTCTCCCGTCCGGGAGGTCTGCCATCCAACTACTAACCAGGCCCAACCCTGCTTAGCTTCCGAGATCGAGTCGAGATCGGGCCCGTCTAGGGTGGTTTGGCCGTAGACACTGGGGGGGTCGCGGGCTTCCACTTGAGGTGCAGCTTAGCAGGCTCTTGGGCCTTACCGCCGGCCCAGTGGCCCGCCTGCCCCGGCAGGGCCCCGCCGCCCGCCTAGGCAGGGGAACGGAGGTCTCGGGGACCAGGCGGTGGCAGAGGAGTTGACGACCACCCAGGCCAGGGTGGGAGGGACCCAGGAAACATTTCGGCGCTTGGCCTCCCACCGCAGATCCCGCAAGTCGCTCACAGGGTTGTGGCCCCAGAGGCTTCAGGGCCCGGGGCCTGCGGTCCCTTGTGCATCCCACCTGACCGCCCACGCTGCGCTAGGCGCAGCCCTGTCGCAGACCGGGCCGGCCCTCCTGCCCGACAGCAGCTTGCCCGAAGCCAGTGGGAGCCACCATTGAGTTGGCAAAGCCCCTTAGACCCAGCAACTCCACCCTTGCCCCCACACCACCGTCCGACCTCAGGACCCCGCCCCTGGTGGCCGGCAGTCCCGCGGATGTGGCCTGGGCCCTCTATCCCTCTCCGGCACCCGGCCGCGGCGAAACGGTGGAGGGGGGGCTTTTTCCGGATGGAGCTTTGGAGAGACACCCACCGGCAGACAGGTGGCGGCGCCGGGGCTGGATCCAGTGGGGACCGCCAGGTGCAGGTCGAGGGGCTCGCGGGCCGCATGGACGGCATCCGGGTCCGCGGCCATTTCTGCTTCGAGTCAGGGGACGAACGGAGCATATGGTGTGCCGCTGCCTTCCAGGGACGCCTTCTGGCCGCCTGGCCGCTCAGGCAGGCGGGGAGCGCCCCATCAGACGCTTGCTGTGGTGGGAGGGTCCTGAGGAGGTGGGGCCTGCAGCGGTACCCGGCGGGGGCGGAGACGGCCGCCGCCACCACCGCCGCCACCGCCGCCGCCAACGCCGCCAACGCCATGACCGCCGCGGTCGACAAAATGAGAAGGTGTGTAGCGGGAGGCAAAAAGCCTACAGCACCTGGCGTTCCCAGGAGCTCTCCCGTCTGGGAGGTCTGCCGTCCAACTACTAACCAGGCCCAACCCTGCTTAGCTTCCGAGATCGAGTCGAGATCGGGCCCGTCTAGGGTGGTTTGGCCGTAGACACTGGGGGGGTCGCGGGCTTCCACTTGAGGTGCAGCTTAGCAGGCTCTTGGGCCTTACCGCCGGCCCAGTGGCCCGCCCGCCCCGGCAGGGCCCCGCCGCCCGCCTAGGCAGGGGAACGGAGGTCTCGGGGACCAGGCGGTGGCAGAGGAGTTGGCGACCACCCAGGCCACGGTGGGAGGGACCCAGGAAACATTTCGGCGCTTGGTCTCCCACCGCAGATCCCGCAGGTCGCTCACAGGGTTGTGGCCCCAGAGGCTTCAGGGCCCGGGGCCTGCGGTCCCTTGTGCATCCCACCTGACCGCCCACGCTGCGCTAGGCGCAGCCCTGTCGCAGACCGGGCCGGCCCTCCTGCCCGACAGCAGCTGGCCCGAAGCCAGTGGGAGCCACCATTGAGTTGGCAAAGCCCCTTAGACCCAGCAACTCCACCCTTGCCCCCACACCACCGTCCGACCTCAGGACCCCGCCCCTGGTGGCCGGCAGTCCCGCGGATGTGGCCTGGGCCCTCTATCCCTCTCCGGCACCCGGCCGCGGCGAAACGGTGGAGGGGGGGCTTTTTCCGGATGGAGCTTTGGAGAGACACCCACCGGCAGACAGGTGGCGGCGCCGGGGCTGGATCCAGTGGGGACCGCCAGGTGCAAGTCGAGGGGCTCGCGGGCCGCATGGACGGCACCCGGGTCCGCGGCCATTTCTGCTTCGAATCAGGGGACGAACGGAGCATATGGTGTGCCGCTGCCTTCCAGGGACGCCTTCTGGCCGCCTGGCCGCTCAGGCAGGCGGGGAGCGCCCCATCAGACGCTTGCTGTGGTGGGAGGGTCCTGAGGAGGTGGGGCCTGCAGCGGTACCCGGCGGGGGCGGAGACGGCCGCCGCCACCACCGCCGCCACCGCCACGACCGCCGCGGTCGACAAAATGAGAAGGTGTGTAGCGGGAGGCAAAAGGCCTACAGCACCTGGCGTTCCAGGGAGCTCTCCCGTCCGGGAAGTCTGCCATCCAACTACTAACCAGGCCCAACCCTGCTTAGCTTCCGAGATCGAGTCGAGATCGGGCCCGTCTAGGGTGGTTTGGCCGTAGACACTGGGGTGGTCGCGGGCTGCCTCTTGAGGTGCAGTTTAGCAGGCCCTTGGGCCTTACCGCCGGCCCAGCGGCCCGCCCGCCCTGGCAGGGCCCCGCCGCCCGCCTAGGCGGGGGAACGGAGGTTTCGGCGACCGGGGGGTGGCGGAGGAGTTGGCGACCTCCCAGCGCAGGGCGGGTGGGACACAGCAAGCTTTTCGGCGCTTCGTGCCCCGCCCCAGATCCCACAGGCCGCTCACAGGGACGTAGCCCCGGAGGCTTCAGGGCCCGGGGTCGGCGGTGCCTCGGGCATCCCACCTGCGCGCCCACGCTGTGGTAGGCGTAGCTCAGAGGCAGACTGGTCCGACCCTCCTGTCCTACAGCAGCTGGCCCGAAGCCACTGGGAGCCACCATTGAGTTGGCACGGCCCCTTAGACACAGCAAGGCCACCCTTGCCCCGACGCCACCGTCCGAGCTCAGGACCTCGTCCCAGGTGGCCGGCAGGTCCGGGGAAGTGGCCTGGGCCCTCGATCCTGCTCCTGCCCACGGCCGCGGCGAAGGGGCAGAAGGGGTGCTTTTTCCGGATGGAGCTGTGGAGAGACACCCCGGAAGACAGGTGGCGGTGCCGGGGCTGGACTCCAGTGGCTGCGGCCAGGTGCAGCTCGCGGGGCTCGCGGGCCGAACGGACGGCACCCGGGTCCGCGGCCATGTCTGGGTGACGTCAGGCCGCCCCCTGGAGCGGCTGGTGTGTCGCTGCCTTCCAGGGACGCCTTCTGGCCGCCTGGCCGGTCTGGCAGGTGGGGAGTGCCCCATCAGACGCTTGCTGTGGTGGGAGGGGCCTGAGGAGGTGGGGCCTGCAGCGGTACCTGGTACCCGGCGGGGGGCGGAGAAGGCCGCCGCCGCCGCCACCGCGGGCGACAAAAGGAGAAAGCGGAGCGGAAGGCAAAAATCCTACAGCACCCGGTATTCCCAGGAGCTCTCCCATCCAGGAGGTCTCCCATCCAAGTTCGAACCAGGCCCGACCCTGCTTAGCTTCCGAGATCCAGACTTGATCGGGCCCGTCTAGGCTGGTTTGACAGTAGGTGTCAGTGGGTCGCAGGCTGCCTCTTGAGGCGCAGCTTAGCAGTCCCATGGGACTTACCGCCAGCCCAGCGGCCCGCCCGCCTAGGCAGAGGAACGGAGGTCTCGGGGACCAGGTGGTGTCGGAGGTTTTGGCGACCACCCAGCCCAGGGCGGGAGGGACCCAGGAAACGTTTCGGCGCTTGGCCTCCCACCCCGGATCCCGCAGGTCGCTCACAGGGATGTGGCCCCGGAGGCTTCAGGGCCCGGGGCCTGCGGTCCTTTGGGCATCCCACCTGACTGCCCACGCTGCGCTAGGCGCAGCCCTGTCGCAGACCGGGCCGGCCTTCCTGCCCGACAGCAGCTGGCCCGAAGGAAGTGGGAGCCACCGTTGAGTTGGCAAAGCCCCTTAGACCCAGCAACGCCACCCTTGCCTCCACACCACCGTCCGAGCTCAGGACACCGGCCCAGGTGGACGGCAGGCCCGCGGAAGCGGCCTGCGCCCTCTATCCCTCTCCGGCACCAGGCCACGGCGAAACGGTGGAGGGGGGGCTTTTTCCGGATGGAGCTGTGGAGAGACACCCCCCGGCAGACAGGTGGCGGCGCCGGGGCTGGGCTCCAGTGGGGGCCGCCAGGTGCAGGTCGAGGGGCTCGCGGGCCGCATGGACGGCACCCAGGTCCGCGGCCATGTCTGCTTCGAGTCAGGGGACCAACGGAGCGTCTGGTGTGCCGCTGCCTTCCAGGGACGACTTCTGGCCGCCTGGCCGCTCAGGCAGGCGGGGAGCGCCCCATCAGACGCTTGCTGTGGTGGGAGGGTCCTGAGGAGGTGGGGCCTGCAGCGGTACCCGGCGGGGGCGGAGACGGCCGCCGCCACCACCGCCGCCACCGCCGCCACCGCCACGACCGCCACGGTCGACAAAAGGAGAAGGTGTGTAGCGGGAGGCAAAAAGCCTACAGCACCTGGCGTTCCCAGGAGCTCTCCCGTCTGGGAGGTCTGCCGTCCAACTACTAACCAGGCCCAACCCTGCTTAGCTTCCGAGATCGAGTCGAGATCGGGCCCGTCTAGGGTGGTTTGGCCGTAGACACTGGGGGGGTCGCGGGCTTCCACTTGAGGTGCAGCTTAGCAGGCTCTTGGGCCTTACCGCCGGCCCAGTGGCCCGCCCGCCCCGGCAGGGCCCCGCCGCCCGCCTAGGCAGGGGAACGGAGGTCTCGGGGACCAGGCGGTGGCAGAGGAGTTGGCGACCACCCAGGCCACGGTGGGAGGGACCCAGGAAACATTTCGGCGCTTGGTCTCCCACCGCAGATCCCGCAGGTCGCTCACAGGGTTGTGGCCCCAGAGGCTTCAGGGCCCGGGGCCTGCGGTCCCTTGTGCATCCCATCTGACCGCCCACGCTGCGCTAGGCGCAGCCCTGTCGCAGACCGGGCCGGCCCTCCTGCCCGACAGCAGCTGGCCCGAAGCCAGTGGGAGCCACCATTGAGTTGGCAAAGCCCCTTAGACCCAGCAACTCCACCCTTGCCCCCACACCACCGTCCGACCTCAGGACCCCGCCCCTGGTGGCCGGCAGTCCCGCGGATGTGGCCTGGGCCCTCTATCCCTCTCCGGCACCCGGCCGCGGCGAAACGGTGGAGGGGGGGCTTTTTCCGGATGGAGCTTTGGAGAGACACCCACCGGCAGACAGGTGGCGGCGCCGGGGCTGGATCCAGTGGGGACCGCCAGGTGCAAGTCGAGGGGCTCGCGGGCCGCATGGACGGCACCCGGGTCCGCGGCCATTTCTGCTTCGAATCAGGGGACGAACGGAGCATATGGTGTGCCGCTGCCTTCCAGGGACGCCTTCTGGCCGCCTGGCCGCTCAGGCAGGCGGGGAGCGCCCCATCAGACGCTTGCTGTGGTGGGAGGGTCCTGAGGAGGTGGGGCCTGCAGCGGTACCCGGCGGGGGCGGAGACGGCCGCCGCCACCACCGCCGCCACCGCCACGACCGCCGCGGTCGACAAAATGAGAAGGTGTGTAGCGGGAGGCAAAAGGCCTACAGCACCTGGCGTTCCAGGGAGCTCTCCCGTCCGGGAAGTCTGCCATCCAACTACTAACCAGGCCCAACCCTGCTTAGCTTCCGAGATCGAGTCGAGATCGGGCCCGTCTAGGGTGGTTTGGCCGTAGACACTGGGGTGGTCGCGGGCTGCCTCTTGAGGTGCAGTTTAGCAGGCCCTTGGGCCTTACCGCCGGCCCAGCGGCCCGCCCGCCCTGGCAGGGCCCCGCCGCCCGCCTAGGCGGGGGAACGGAGGTTTTGGCGACCGGGGGGTGGCGGAGGAGTTGGCGACCTCCCAGCGCAGGGCGGGTGGGACACAGCAAGCTTTTCGGCGCTTCGTGCCCCGCCCCAGATCCCACAGGCCGCTCACAGGGACGTAGCCCCGGAGGCTTCAGGGCCCGGGGTCGGCGGTGCCTCGGGCATCCCACCTGCGCGCCCACGCTGTGGTAGGCGTAGCTCAGAGGCAGACTGGTCCGACCCTCCTGTCCTACAGCAGCTGGCCCGAAGCCACTGGGAGCCACCATTGAGTTGGCACGGCCCCTTAGACACAGCAAGGCCACCCTTGCCCCGACGCCACCGTCCGAGCTCAGGACCTCGTCCCAGGTGGCCGGCAGGTCCGGGGAAGTGGCCTGGGCCCTCGATCCTGCTCCTGCCCACGGCCGCGGCGAAGGGGCAGAAGGGGTGCTTTTTCCGGATGGAGCTGTGGAGAGACACCCCGGAAGACAGGTGGCGGTGCCGGGGCTGGACTCCAGTGGCTGCGGCCAGGTGCAGCTCGCGGGGCTCGCGGGCCGAACGGACGGCACCCGGGTCCGCGGCCATGTCTGGGTGACGTCAGGCCGCCCCTGGAGCGTCTGGTGTGCCGCTGCCTTCCAGGGACGCCTTCTGGCCGCCTGGCCAGTCAGGCAGGTGGGGAGTGCCCCATCAGACGCTTGCTGTGGTGGGAGGGGCCAGAGGAGGTGGGGCCTGCAGTGGTACCTGGTACCCAGCAGGCGTGGAGACGGCCGCCGCCACTGACACCGCGGGCGACAAAAGGAGAAAGCGGAGCGGGAGGCAAAAAGCGTACAGCACCCGGCATTCCCAGGAGCTCTCCCATCCAGGAGGTCTCCCATCCAAGTTCTAACCAGGCCCGACCCTGCTTAGCTTCCGAGATCCAGACTTGATTGGGCCCGTCTAGGCTGCTTTGGCAGTAGGTGTCAGTGGGTCGCGGGCTGCCTCTTGAGGCGCAGCTTAGCAGGCCCTTGCGCCTTACCGCAAGCCCAGCGGCCCGCCCGCCCTGGCAGGGCCCCGCCGCCCGTCTAGGCAGAGGAACGGAGGTCTCGGGGACCGGTTGCTGGCGCGAGGTGTTGGCGACCACCCAGCCCAGGGCGGGCGGGACCCAGGAAACGTTTCGTCGCTTGGCCTCCCACCCCAGATCCCGCAGGTCGCTCACAAGGATGTGGCCCCGGAGGCTTCAGGGCCCGGGGCCTGCGGTCCTTTGGGCATCTCACCTGCCTGCCCTCGCTGCGCTAGGCGCAGCCCTGTCGCAGACCGGGCTGGCCTTCCTGCCCGACAGCAGCTGGCCTGAAGCCAGTGGGAGCCACCGTTGAGTTGGCAAAGCCCCTTAGACCCAGCAACGCCACCCTTGCCCCCACACCACCGTCCGAGCTCTGTACCCCGGCCCAGGTGGCCGGCAGGCCTGCGGAAGCGGCCTGGGCCCTCTATCCCTCTCCGGCACACGGCCGCGGCGAAACGGTGGAGGGGGGCTTTTTCCGGATGGAGCTGTGGAGAGACACCCCGGAAGACAGGTGGCGGCGCCGGGGCTGGGCTCCAGTGGCTGCGGCCAGCTGCAGCTCGTGGGGCTCGGGGGCCGAACGGACGGCACCCGGGTCCGCGGCCATGTCTGGGTGACGTCAGGCCGCCACCCGGAGCAGCTGGTGTGCCGCTGCCTTCCAGGGACGCCTTCTGGCCGCCTGGCCGGTCAGGCAGGTGGGGAGTGCCCCATCAGACGCTTGCTGTGGTGGCAGGGGCCTGAGGAGGTGGGGCCTGCAACGGTACCTGACAGGGGCGGAGACGGCTGCCTCCACCACCGCCGCCACCATCGCCGCCACCGCGGGCGACAAAAGGAGAAAGCGGAGCGAGAGGCAAAAAGCCTACAGCACCCGGTATTCCCAGGAGCTCTCCCAGCCAGGACGTCTCCCATCCAAGTTCGAAACAGGCCCGACCCTGCTTAGCTTCCGAGATCCAGACTTGACCGGGCCCGTCTAGGCTGCTTTGGTAGTAGGTGTCGGTGGGTCGCGGGCTGCCTCTTGAGGCGCAGCTTAGCAGGCCCTTGGGCCTTACTGCCAGCCTAGCGGCCCGCCCGCCCTGGCAGGGCCCCGCCGGCCACCTAGGCAGAGGAACGGAGGTCTCGGTGATCGGGTGGTGGCGGAGGTGTTGGCGACCACCCAGCCCAGGGCGGGCGGGACCCAGCAAACGTTTCGGCGCTTGGCCTCCCACCCCAGATCCCGCAGGTCGCTCACAAGGATGTGGCCCCGGAGGCTTCAGGGCCCGGGGACTGCGGTCCCTTGGGCATCCCACCTGCCCGCCCACGCTGCGCTAGGCGCTGCCCTGTCGCAGACCGGGCCAGCCTTCCTGCCCGATAGCAGCTGGCCCGAAGCCAGTGGGAGCCACCTTTGCGTTAGCAAAGCCCCTTACCCAGCAACGCCCCCCTTGCCCCCACATCACCGTCCGAGCTCAGGACCCCGCCCCAGGTGGCCGGCAGGCCCGCGGAAGCGGCCTGGGCCCTCTATCCCTCTCCGGCACACGGCCGCGGCGAAACGGTGGAGGGGGGGCTTTTTCCGGATGGAGCTGTGGAGAGACACCCACCGGCAGACAGGTGGCGGCGCCGGGGCTGGGCTCCAGTGGGGACCGCCAGGTGCAGGTCGAGGGGCTCGCGGGCCGCATGGACGGCACCCGGGTCCGCGGCCATGTCTGCTTCGAGTCAGGGGACGAACGGAGCATATGGTTTGCCGCTGCCTTCCAGGGACGCCTTCTGGCCGCCTGGCCGCTCAGGCAGGCGGGGAGCGCCCCATCAGACGCTTGCTGTGGTGGGAGGGTCCTGAGGAGGTGGGGCCTGCAGCGGTAACCGGCGGGGGCGGAGACGGCCGCCGCCACCACCGCCGCCACCGCCGCCGCCACCGCCGCCAACGCCACGACCGCCGCGGTCGACAAAATGAGAAGGTGTGTAGCGGGAGGCAAAAAGCCTACAGCACCTGGCGTTCCCAGGAGCTCTCCCGTCCGGGAGGTCTGCCATCCAACTACTAACCAGGCCCAACCCTGCTTAGCTTCCGAGATCGAGTCGAGATCGGGCCCGTCTAGGGTGGTTTGGCCGTAGACACTGGGGGGGTCGCGGGCTTCCACTTGAGGTGCAGCTTAGCAGGCTCTTGGGCCTTACCGCCGGCCCAGTGGCCCGCCTGCCCCGGCAGGGCCCCGCCGCCCGCCTAGGCAGGGGAACGGAGGTCTCGGGGACCAGGCGGTGGCAGAGGAGTTGACGACCACCCAGGCCAGGGTGGGAGGGACCCAGGAAACATTTCGGCGCTTGGCCTCCCACCGCAGATCCCGCAGGTCGCTCACAGGGTTGTGGCCCCAGAGGCTTCAGGGCCCGGGGCCTGCGGTCCCTTGTGCATCCCACCTGACCGCCCACGCTGCGCTAGGCGCAGCCCTGTCGCAGACCGGGCCGGCCCTCCTGCCCGACAGCAGCTGGCCCGAAGCCAGTGGGAGCCACCATTGAGTTGGCAAAGCCCCTTAGACCCAGCAACTCCACCCTTGCCCCCACACCACCGTCCGACCTCAGGACCCCGCCCCTGGTGGCCGGCAGTCCCGCGGATGTGGCCTGGGCCCTCTATCCCTCTCCGGCACCCGGCCGCGGCGAAACGGTGGAGGGGGGGCTTTTTCCGCATGGAGCTTTGGAGAGACACCCACCGGCAGACAGGTGGCGGCGTCGGGGCTGGATCCAGTGGGGACCGCCAGGTGCAGGTCGAGGGGCTCGCGGGCCGCATGGACGGCACCCGGGTCCGCGGCCATTTCTGCTTCGAGTCAGGGGACGAACGGAGCATATGGTGTGCCGCTGCCTTCCAGGGACGCCTTCTGGCCGCCTGGCCGCTCAGGCAGGCGGGGAGCGCCCCATCAGACGCTTGCTGTGGTGGGAGGGTCCTGAGGAGGTGGGGCCTGCAGCGGTACCCGGCGGGGGCGGAGACGGCCGCCGCCACCACCGCCGCCACCGCCGCCGCCAACGCCGCCAACGCCACGACCGCCGCGGTCGACAAAATGAGAAGGTGTGTAGCGGGAGGCAAAAAGCCTACAGCACCTGGCGTTCCCAGGAGCTCTCCCGTCCGGGAGGTCTGCCGTCCAACTACTAACCAGGCCCAACCCTGCTTAGCTTCCGAGATCGAGTCGAGATCGGGCCCGTCTAGGGTGGTTTGGCCGTAGACACTGGGGGGGTCGCGGGCTTCCACTTGAGGTGCAGCTTAGCAGGCTCTTGGGCCTTACCGCCGGCCCAGTGGCCCGCCCGCCCCGGCAGGGCCCCGCCGCCCGCCTAGGCAGGGGAACGGAGGTCTCGGGGACCAGGCGGTGGCAGAGGAGTTGGCGACCACCCAGGCCACGGTGGGAGGGACCCAGGAAACATTTCGGCGCTTGGTCTCCCACCGCAGATCCCGCAGGTCGCTCACAGGGTTGTGGCCCCAGAGGCTTCAGGGCCCGGGGCCTGCGGTCCCTTGTGCATCCCACCTGACCGCCCACGCTGCGCTAGGCGCAGCCCTGTCGCAGACCGGGCCGGCCCTCCTGCCCGACAGCAGCTGGCCCGAAGCCAGTGGGAGCCACCATTGAGTTGGCAAAGCCCCTTAGACCCAGCAACTCCACCCTTGCCCCCACACCACCGTCCGACCTCAGGACCCCGCCCCTGGTGGCCGGCAGTCCCGCGGATGTGGCCTGGGCCCTCTATCCCTCTCCGGCACCCGGCCGCGGCGAAACGGTGGAGGGGGGGCTTTTTCCGCATGGAGCTTTGGAGAGACACCCACCGGCAGACAGGTGGCGGCGCCGGGGCTGGATCCAGTGGGGACCGCCAGGTGCAGGTCGAGGGGCTCGCGGGCCGCATGGACGGCACCCGGGTCCGCGGCCATTTCTGCTTCGAATCAGGGGACGAACGGAGCATATGGTGTGCCGCTGCCTTCCAGGGACGCCTTCTGGCCGCCTGGCCGCTCAGGCAGGCGGGGAGCGCCCCATCAGACGCTTGCTGTGGTGGGAGGGTCCTGAGGAGGTGGGGCCTGCAGCGGTACCCGGCGGGGGCGGAGACGGCCGCCGCCACCACCGCCGCCACCGCCACGACCGCCGCGGTCGACAAAATGAGAAGGTGTGTAGCGGGAGGCAAAAGGCCTACAGCACCTGGCGTTCCAGGGAGCTCTCCCGTCCGGGAAGTCTGCCATCCAACTACTAACCAGGCCCAACCCTGCTTAGCTTCCGAGATCGAGTCGAGATCGGGCCCGTCTAGGGTGGTTTGGCCGTAGACACTGGGGTGGTCGCGGGCTGCCTCTTGAGGTGCAGTTTAGCAGGCCCTTGGGCCTTACCGCCGGCCCAGCGGCCCGCCCGCCCTGGCAGGGCCCCGCCGCCCGCCTAGGCGGGGGAACGGAGGTTTCGGCGACCGGGGGGTGGCGGAGGAGTTGGCGACCTCCCAGCGCAGGGCGGGTGGGACACAGCAAGCTTTTTGGCGCTTCGTGCCCCGCCCCAGATCCCACAGGCCGCTCACAGGGACGTAGCCCCGGAGGCTTCAGGGCCCGGGGTCGGCGGTGCCTCGGGCATCCCACCTGCGCGCCCACGCTGTGGTAGGCGTAGCTCAGAGGCAGACTGGTCCGACCCTCCTGTCCTACAGCAGCTGGCCCGAAGCCACTGGGAGCCACCATTGAGTTGGCACGGCCCCTTAGACACAGCAAGGCCACCCTTGCCCCGACGCCACCGTCCGAGCTCAGGACCTCGTCCCAGGTGGCCGGCAGGTCCGGGGAAGTGGCCTGGGCCCTCGATCCTGCTCCTGCCCACGGCCGCGGCGAAGGGGCAGAAGGGGTGCTTTTTCCGGATGGAGCTGTGGAGAGACACCCCGGAAGACAGGTGGCGGTGCCGGGGCTGGACTCCAGTGGCTGCGGCCAGGTGCAGCTCGCGGGGCTCGCGGGCCGAACGGACGGCACCCGGGTCCGCGGCCATGTCTGGGTGACGTCAGGCCGCCCCCTGGAGCGGCTGGTGTGTCGCTGCCTTCCAGGGACGCCTTCTGGCCGCCTGGCCGGTCTGGCAGGTGGGGAGTGCCCCATCAGACGCTTGCTGTGGTGGGAGGGGCCTGAGGAGGTGGGGCCTGCAGCGGTACCTGGTACCCGGCGGGGGCGGAGACGGCCGCCGCCGCCGCCGCCACCGCGGGCGACAAAAGGAGAAAGCGGAGCGGAAGGCAAAAATCCTACAGCACCCGGTATTCCCAGGAGCTCTCCCATCCAGGAGGTCTCCCATCCAAGTTCGAACCAGGCCCGACCCTGCTTAGCTTCCGAGATCCAGACTTGATCGGGCCCGTCTAGGCTGGTTTGACAGTAGGTGTCAGTGGGTCGCAGGCTGCCTCTTGAGGCGCAGCTTAGCAGGCCCATGGGACTTACCGCCAGCCCAGCGGCCCGCCCACCTAGGCAGAGGAACGGAGGTCTCGGGGACCAGGTGGTGTCGGAGGTTTTGGCGACCACCCAGCCCAGGGCGGGAGGGACCCAGGAAACGTTTCGGCGCTTGGCCTCCCACCCCGGATCCCGCAGGTCGCTCACAGGGATGTGGCCCCGGAGGCTTCAGGGCCCGGGGCCTGCGGTCCTTTGGGCATCCCACCTGACTGCCCACGCTGCGCTAGGCGCAGCCCTGTCGCAGACCGGGCCGGCCTTCCTGCCCGACAGCAGCTGGCCTGAAGCCAGTGGGAGCCACCGTTGAGTTGGCAAAGCCCCTTAGACCCAGCAACGCCACCCTTGCCTCCACACCACCGTCCGAGCTCAGGACACCGGCCCAGGTGGACGGCAGGCCCGCGGAAGCGGCCTGCGCCCTCTATCCCTCTCCGGCACCAGGCCACGGCGAAACGGTGGAGGGGGGGCTTTTTCCGGATGGAGCTGTGGAGAGACACCCCCCGGCAGACAGGTGGCGGCGCCGGGGCTGGGCTCCAGTGGGGGCCGCCAGGTGCAGGTCGAGGGGCTCGCGGGCCGCATGGACGGCACCCAGGTCCGCGGCCATGTCTGCTTCGAGTCAGGGGACCAACGGAGCGTCTGGTGTGCCGCTGCCTTCCAGGGACGACTTCTGGCCGCCTGGCCGCTCAGGCAGGCGGGGAGCGCCCCATCAGACGCTTGCTGTGGTGGGAGGGTCCTGAGGAGGTGGGGCCTGCAGCGGTACCCGGCGGGGGCGGAGACGGCCGCCGCCACCACCGCCGCCACCGCCGCCACCGCCACGACCGCCACGGTCGACAAAAGGAGAAGGTGTGTAGCGGGAGGCAAAAAGCCTACAGCACCTGGCGTTCCCAGGAGCTCTCCCGTCCGGGAGGTCTCCCATCCAACTACTAACCAGGCCCAACCCTGCTTAGCTTCCGAGATCGAGTCGAGATCGGGCCCGTCTAGGGTGGTTTGGCCGTAGACACTGGGGGGGTCGCGGGCTTCCACTTGAGGCGCAGCTTAGCAGGCGCTTGGGACTTACCGCCGGCCCAGTGGCCCGCCCGCCCCGGCAGGGCCCCGCCGCCCGCCTAGGCAGGGGAACGGAGGTCTCGGGGACCAGGCGGTGGCAGAGGAGTTGGCGACCACCCAGCCCAGGGCGGGAGGGACCCAGGAAACGTTTCGGCGCTTGGCCTCCCACCGCAGAGTCCGCAGGTCGCTCACAGGGATGTGGCCCCGGAGGCTTCAGGGCCCGGGGCCTGCAGTCCCTTGTGCATCCCACCTGACCGCCCACGCTGCGCTAGGCGCAGCCCAGCCGCAGACCGGGCCGGCCCTCCTGCCCGACAGCAGCTGGCCCGAAGCCAGTGGGAGCCACCATTGAGTTGGCAAAGCCCCTTAGACCCAGCAACGCCACCCTTGCCCCCACACCACCGTCCGAGCTCTGTACCCCGGCCCAGGGGGCCGGCAGGCCCGGGGAAGCGGCCTGGGCCCTCGATCCTGCTCCCGCCCACGGCCGAGGCGAAGCGGCGGAGGGGGTGCTTTTTCCGGATGGAGCTGTGGAGAGACACCCTGGAAGACAGGTGGTGGAGCCGGGCCTGGGCTCCTGTGGCTGCGGCCAGGTGTAGCTCGCGGGGCTCACGGACCGAACGGACGGCACCCGGGTCCGCGGCCATGTCTGGGTGACGTCAGGCCGCCCCTGGAGCGTCTGGTGTGCCGCTGCCTTCCAGGGACGCCTTCTGGCCGCCTGGCCAGTCAGGCAGGTGGGGAGTGCCCCATCAGACGCTTGCTGTGGTGGGAGGGGCCAGAGGAGGTGGGGCCTGCAGTGGTACCTGGTACCCAGCAGGCGTGGAGACGGCCGCCGCCACTGACACCGCGGGCGACAAAAGGAGAAAGCGGAGCGGGAGGCAAAAAGCGTACAGCACCCGGCATTCCCAGGAGCTCTCCCATCCAGGAGGTCTCCCATCCAAGTTCTAACCAGGCCCGACCCTGCTTAGCTTCCGAGATCCAGACTTGATTGGGCCCGTCTAGGCTGCTTTGGCAGTAGGTGTCAGTGGGTCGCGGGCTGCCTCTTGAGGCGCAGCTTAGCAGGCCCTTGCGCCTTACCGCAAGCCCAGCGGCCCGCCCGCCCTGGCAGGGCCCCGCCGCCCGTCTAGGCAGAGGAACGGAGGTCTCGGGGACCGGTTGCTGGCGCGAGGTGTTGGCGACCACCCAGCCCAGGGCGGGCGGGACCCAGGAAACGTTTCGTCGCTTGGCCTCCCACCCCAGATCCCGCAGGTCGCTCACAAGGATGTGGCCCCGGAGGCTTCAGGGCCCGGGGCCTGCGGTCCTTTGGGCATCTCACCTGCCTGCCCTCGCTGCGCTAGGCGCAGCCCTGTCGCAGACCGGGCCGGCCTTCCTGCCCGACAGCAGCTGGCCTGAAGCCAGTGGGAGCCACCGTTGAGTTGGCAAAGCCCCTTAGACCCAGCAACGCCACCCTTGCCCCCACACCACCGTCCGAGCTCTGTACCCCGGCCCAGGTGGCCGGCAGGCCTGCGGAAGCGGCCTGGGCCCTCTATCCCTCTCCGGCACACGGCCGCGGCGAAACGGTGGAGGGGGGCTTTTTCCGGATGGAGCTGTGGAGAGACACCCCGGAAGACAGGTGGCGGCGCCGGGGCTGGGCTCCAGTGGCTGCGGCCAGCTGCAGCTCGTGGGGCTCGGGGGCCGAACGGACGGCACCCGGGTCCGCGGCCATGTCTGGGTGACGTCAGGCCGCCACCCGGAGCAGCTGGTGTGCCGCTGCCTTCCAGGGACGCCTTCTGGCCGCCTGGCCGGTCAGGCAGGTGGGGAGTGCCCCATCAGACGCTTGCTGTGGTGGCAGGGGCCTGAGGAGGTGGGGCCTGCAGCGGTACCTGACAGGGGCGGAGACGGCTGCCTCCACCACCGCCGCCACCATCGCCGCCACCGCGGGCGACAAAAGGAGAAAGCGGAGCGAGAGGCAAAAAGCCTACAGCACCCGGTATTCCCAGGAGCTCTCCCAGCCAGGACGTCTCCCATCCAAGTTCGAAACAGGCCCGACCCTGCTTAGCTTCCGAGATCCAGACTTGATCGGGCCCGTCTAGGCTGCTTTGGTAGTAGGTGTCGGTGGGTCGCGGGCTGCCTCTTGAGGCGCAGCTTAGCAGGCCCTTGGGCCTTACTGCCAGCCTAGCGGCCCGCCCGCCCTGGCAGGGCCCCGCCGGCCACCTAGGCAGAGGAACGGAGGTCTCGGTGATCGGGTGGTGGCGGAGGTGTTGGCGACCACCCAGCCCAGGGCGGGCGGGACCCAGCAAACGTTTCGGCGCTTGGCCTCCCACCCCAGATCCCGCAGGTCGCTCACAAGGATGTGGCCCCGGAGGCTTCAGGGCCCGGGGACTGCGGTCCCTTGGGCATCCCACCTGCCCGCCCACGCTGCGCTAGGCGCTGCCCTGTCGCAGACCGGGCCAGCCTTCCTGCCCGATAGCAGCTGGCCCGAAGCCAGTGGGAGCCACCTTTGCGTTAGCAAAGCCCCTTACCCAGCAACGCCCCCCTTGCCCCCACACCACCGTCCGAGCTCAGGACCCCGCCCCAGGTGGCCGGCAGGCCCGCGGAAGCGGCCTGGGCCCTCTATCCCTCTCCGGCACACGGCCACGGCGAAACGGTGGAGGGGGGGCTTTTTCCGGATGGAGCTGTGGAGAGACACCCACCGGCAGACAGGTGGCGGCGCCGGGGCTGGGCTCCAGTGGGGACCGCCAGGTGCAGGTCGAGGGGCTCGCGGGCCGCATGGACGGCACCCGGGTCCGCGGCCATGTCTGCTTCGAGTCAGGGGACGAACGGAGCATATGGTTTGCCGCTGCCTTCCAGGGACGCCTTCTGGCCGCCTGGCCGCTCAGGCAGGCGGGGAGCGCCCCATCAGACGCTTGCTGTGGTGGGAGGGTCCTGAGGAGGTGGGGCCTGCAGCGGTACCCGGCGGGGGCGGAGACGGCCGCCGCCACCACCGCCGCCACCGCCGCCGCCACCGCCGCCAACGCCACGACCGCCGCGGTCGACAAAATGAGAAGGTGTGTAGCGGGAGGCAAAAAGCCTACAGCACCTGGCGTTCCCAGGAGCTCTCCCGTCCGGGAGGTCTGCCATCCAACTACTAACCAGGCCCAACCCTGCTTAGCTTCCGAGATCGAGTCGAGATCGGGCCCGTCTAGGGTGGTTTGGCCGTAGACACTGGGGGGGTCGCGGGCTTCCACTTGAGGTGCAGCTTAGCAGGCTCTTGGGCCTTACCGCCGGCCCAGTGGCCCGCCCGCCCCGGCAGGGCCCCGCCGCCCGCCTAGGCAGGGGAACGGAGGTCTCGGGGACCAGGCGGTGGCAGAGGAGTTGGCGACCACCCAGGCCAGGGTGGGAGGGACCCAGGAAACATTTCGGCGCTTGGCCTCCCACCGCAGATCCCGCAGGTTGCTCACAGGGTTGTGGCCCCAGAGGCTACAGGGCCCGGGGCCTGCGGTCCCTTGTGCATCCCACCTGACCGCCCACGCTGCGCTAGGCGCAGCCCTGTCGCAGACCGGGCCGGCCCTCCTGCCCGACAGCAGCTGGCCCGAAGCCAGTGGGAGCTACCATTGAGTTGGCAAAGCCCCTTAGACCCAGCAACTCCACCCTTGCCCCCACACCACCGTCCGACCTCAGGACCCCGCCCCTGGTGGCCGGCAGTCCCGCGGATGTGGCCTGGGCCCTCTATCCCTCTCCGGCACCCGGCCGCGGCGAAACGGTGGAGGGGGGGCTTTTTCCGCATGGAGCTTTGGAGAGACACCCACCGGCAGACAGGTGGCGGCGCCGGGGCTGGATCCAGTGGGGACCGCCAGGTGCAGGTCGAGGGGCTCGCGGGCCGCATGGAAGGCACCCGGGTCCGCGGCCATTTCTGCTTCGAGTCAGGGGACGAACGGAGCATATGGTGTGCCGCTGCCTTCCAGGGACGCCTTCTGGCCGCCTGGCCGCTCAGGCAGGCGGGGAGCGCCCCATCAGACGCTTGCTGTGGTGGGAGGGTCCTGAGGAGGTGGGGCCTGCAGCGGTACCCGGCGGGGGCGGAGACGGCCGCCGCCACCACCGCCGCCACCGCCGCCGCCAACGCCGCCAACGCCACGACCGCCGCGGTCGACAAAATGAGAAGGTGTGTAGCGGGAGGCAAAAAGCCTACAGCACCTGGCGTTCCCAGGAGCTCTCCCGTCCGGGAGGTCTGCCGTCCAACTACTAACCAGGCCCAACCCTGCTTAGCTTCCGAGATCGAGTCGAGATCGGGCCCGTCTAGGGTGGTTTGGCCGTAGACACTGGGGTGGTCGCGGGCTGCCTCTTGAGGTGCAGTTTAGCAGGCCCTTGGGCCTTACCGCCGGCCCAGCGGCCCGCCCGCCCTGGCAGGGCCCCGCCGCCCGCCTAGGCGGGGGAACGGAGGTTTCGGCGACCGGGGGGTGGCGGAGGAGTTGGCGACCTCCCAGCGCAGGGCGGGTGGGACACAGCAAGCTTTTTGGCGCTTCGTGCCCCGCCCCAGATCCCACAGGCCGCTCACAGGGACGTAGCCCCGGAGGCTTCAGGGCCCGGGGTCGGCGGTGCCTCGGGCATCCCACCTGCGCGCCCACGCTGTGGTAGGCGTAGCTCAGAGGCAGACTGGTCCGACCCTCCTGTCCTACAGCAGCTGGCCCGAAGCCACTGGGAGCCACCATTGAGTTGGCACGGCCCCTTAGACACAGCAAGGCCACCCTTGCCCCGACGCCACCGTCCGAGCTCAGGACCTCGTCCCAGGTGGCCGGCAGGTCCGGGGAAGTGGCCTGGGCCCTCGATCCTGCTCCTGCCCACGGCCGCGGCGAAGGGGCAGAAGGGGTGCTTTTTCCGGATGGAGCTGTGGAGAGACACCCCGGAAGACAGGTGGCGGTGCCGGGGCTGGACTCCAGTGGCTGCGGCCAGGTGCAGCTCGCGGGGCTCGCGGGCCGAACGGACGGCACCCGGGTCCGCGGCCATGTCTGGGTGACGTCAGGCCGCCCCCTGGAGCGGCTGGTGTGTCGCTGCCTTCCAGGGACGCCTTCTGGCCGCCTGGCCGGTCTGGCAGGTGGGGAGTGCCCCATCAGACGCTTGCTGTGGTGGGAGGGGCCTGAGGAGGTGGGGCCTGCAGCGGTACCTGGTACCCGGCGGGGGCGGAGACGGCCGCCGCCGCCGCCGCCACCGCGGGCGACAAAAGGAGAAAGCGGAGCGGAAGGCAAAAATCCTACAGCACCCGGTATTCCCAGGAGCTCTCCCATCCAGGAGGTCTCCCATCCAAGTTCGAACCAGGCCCGACCCTGCTTAGCTTCCGAGATCCAGACTTGATCGGGCCCGTCTAGGCTGGTTTGACAGTAGGTGTCAGTGGGTCGCAGGCTGCCTCTTGAGGCGCAGCTTAGCAGGCCCATGGGACTTACCGCCAGCCCAGCGGCCCGCCCGCCTAGGCAGAGGAACGGAGGTCTCGGGGACCAGGTGGTGTCGGAGGTTTTGGCGACCACCCAGCCCAGGGCGGGAGGGACCCAGGAAACGTTTCGGCGCTTGGCCTCCCACCCCGGATCCCGTAGGTCGCTCACAGGGATGTGGCCCCGGAGGCTTCAGGGCCCGGGGCCTGCGGTCCTTTGGGCATCCCACCTGACTGCCCACGCTGCGCTAGGCGCAGCCCTGTCGCAGACCGGGCCGGCCTTCCTGCCCGACAGCAGCTGGCCTGAAGCCAGTGGGAGCCACCGTTGAGTTGGCAAAGCCCCTTAGACCCAGCAACGCCACCCTTGCCTCCACACCACCGTCCGAGCTCAGGACACCGGCCCAGGTGGACGGCAGGCCCGCGGAAGCGGCCTGCGCCCTCTATCCCTCTCCGGCACCAGGCCACGGCGAAACGGTGGAGGGGGGGCTTTTTCCGGATGGAGCTGTGGAGAGACACCCCCCGGCAGACAGGTGGCGGCGCCGGGGCTGGGCTCCAGTGGGGGCCGCCAGGTGCAGGTCGAGGGGCTCGCGGGCCGCATGGACGGCACCCAGGTCCGCGGCCATGTCTGCTTCGAGTCAGGGGACCAACGGAGCGTCTGGTGTGCCGCTGCCTTCCAGGGACGACTTCTGGCCGCCTGGCCGCTCAGGCAGGCGGGGAGCGCCCCATCAGACGCTTGCTGTGGTGGGAGGGTCCTGAGGAGGTGGGGCCTGCAGCGGTACCCGGCGGGGGCGGAGACGGCCGCCGCCACCACCGCCGCCACCGCCGCCACCGCCACGACCGCCACGGTCGACAAAAGGAGAAGGTGTGTAGCGGGAGGCAAAAAGCCTACAGCACCTGGCGTTCCCAGGAGCTCTCCCGTCCGGGAGGTCTCCCATCCAACTACTAACCAGGCCCAACCCTGCTTAGCTTCCGAGATCGAGTCGAGATCGGGCCCGTCTAGGGTGGTTTGGCCGTAGACACTGGGGGGGTCGCGGGCTTCCACTTGAGGCGCAGCTTAGCAGGCGCTTGGGACTTACCGCCGGCCCAGTGGCCCGCCCGCCCCGGCAGGGCCCCGCCGCCCGCCTAGGCAGGGGAACGGAGGTCTCGGGGACCAGGCGGTGGCAGAGGAGTTGGCGACCACCCAGCCCAGGGCGGGAGGGACCCAGGAAACGTTTCGGCGCTTGGCCTCCCACCGCAGAGTCCGCAGGTCGCTCACAGGGATGTGGCCCCGGAGGCTTCAGGGCCCGGGGCCTGCGGTCCCTTGTGCATCCCACCTGACCGCCCACGCTGCGCTAGGCGCAGCCCAGCCGCAGACCGGGCCGGCCCTCCTGCCCGACAGCAGCTGGCCCGAAGCCAGTGGGAGCCACCATTGAGTTGGCAAAGCCCCTTAGACCCAGCAACGCCACCCTTGCCCCCACACCACCGTCCGAGCTCTGTACCCCGGCCCAGGGGGCCGGCAGGCCCGGGGAAGCGGCCTGGGCCCTCGATCCTGCTCCCGCCCACGGCCGAGGCGAAGCGGCGGAGGGGGTGCTTTTTCCGGATGGAGCTGTGGAGAGACACCCTGGAAGACAGGTGGTGGAGCCGGGCCTGGGCTCCTGTGGCTGCGGCCAGGTGTAGCTCGCGGGGCTCACGGACCGAACGGACGGCACCCGGGTCCGCGGCCATGTCTGGGTGACGTCAGGCCGCCCCTGGAGCGTCTGGTGTGCCGCTGCCTTCCAGGGACGCCTTCTGGCCGCCTGGCCAGTCAGGCAGGTGGGGAGTGCCCCATCAGACGCTTGCTGTGGTGGGAGGGGCCAGAGGAGGTGGGGCCTGCAGTGGTACCTGGTACCCAGCAGGCGTGGAGACGGCCGCCGCCACTGACACCGCGGGCGACAAAAGGAGAAAGCGGAGCGGGAGGCAAAAAGCGTACAGCACCCGGCATTCCCAGGAGCTCTCCCATCCAGGAGGTCTCCCATCCAAGTTCTAACCAGGCCCGACCCTGCTTAGCTTCCGAGATCCAGACTTGATTGGGCCCGTCTAGGCTGCTTTGGCAGTAGGTGTCAGTGGGTCGCGGGCTGCCTCTTGAGGCGCAGCTTAGCAGGCCCTTGCGCCTTACCGCAAGCCCAGCGGCCCGCCCGCCCTGGCAGGGCCCCGCCGCCCGTCTAGGCAGAGGAACGGAGGTCTCGGGGACCGGTTGCTGGCGCGAGGTGTTGGCGACCACCCAGCCCAGGGCGGGCGGGACCCAGGAAACGTTTCGTCGCTTGGCCTCCCACCCCAGATCCCGCAGGTCGCTCACAAGGATGTGGCCCCGGAGGCTTCAGGGCCCGGGGCCTGCGGTCCTTTGGGCATCTCACCTGCCTGCCCTCGCTGCGCTAGGCGCAGCCCTGTCGCAGACCGGGCCGGCCTTCCTGCCCGACAGCAGCTGGCCTGAAGCCAGTGGGAGCCACCGTTGAGTTGGCAAAGCCCCTTAGACCCAGCAACGCCACCCTTGCCCCCACACCACCGTCCGAGCTCTGTACCCCGGCCCAGGTGGCCGGCAGGCCTGCGGAAGCGGCCTGGGCCCTCTATCCCTCTCCGGCACACGGCCGCGGCGAAACGGTGGAGGGGGGCTTTTTCCGGATGGAGCTGTGGAGAGACACCCCGGAAGACAGGTGGCGGCGCCGGGGCTGGGCTCCAGTGGCTGCGGCCAGCTGCAGCTCGTGGGGCTCGGGGGCCGAACGGACGGCACCCGGGTCCGCGGCCATGTCTGGGTGACGTCAGGCCGCCACCCGGAGCAGCTGGTGTGCCGCTGCCTTCCAGGGACGCCTTCTGGCCGCCTGGCCGGTCAGGCAGGTGGGGAGTGCCCCATCAGACGCTTGCTGTGGTGGCAGGGGCCTGAGGAGGTGGGGCCTGCAGCGGTACCTGACAGGGGCGGAGACGGCTGCCTCCACCACCGCCGCCACCATCGCCGCCACCGCGGGCGACAAAAGGAGAAAGCGGAGCGAGAGGCAAAAAGCCTACAGCACCCGGTATTCCCAGGAGCTCTCCCAGCCAGGACGTCTCCCATCCAAGTTCGAAACAGGCCCGACCCTGCTTAGCTTCCGAGATCCAGACTTGATCGGGCCCGTCTAGGCTGCTTTGGTAGTAGGTGTCGGTGGGTCGCGGGCTGCCTCTTGAGGCGCAGCTTAGCAGGCCCTTGGGCCTTACTGCCAGCCTAGCGGCCCGCCCGCCCTGGCAGGGCCCCGCCGGCCACCTAGGCAGAGGAACGGAGGTCTCGGTGATCGGGTGGTGGCGGAGGTGTTGGCGACCACCCAGCCCAGGGCGGGCGGGACCCAGCAAACGTTTCGGCGCTTGGCCTCCCACCCCAGATCCCGCAGGTCGCTCACAAGGATGTGGCCCCGGAGGCTTCAGGGCCCGGGGACTGCGGTCCCTTGGGCATCCCACCTGCCCGCCCACGCTGCGCTAGGCGCTGCCCTGTCGCAGACCGGGCCAGCCTTCCTGCCCGATAGCAGCTGGCCCGAAGCCAGTGGGAGCCACCTTTGCGTTAGCAAAGCCCCTTACCCAGCAACGCCCCCCTTGCCCCCACACCACCGTCCGAGCTCAGGACCCCACCCCAGGTGGCCGGCAGGCCCGCGGAAGCGGCCTGGGCCCTCTATCCCTCTCCGGCACCCGGCCGCGGCGAAACGGTGGAGGGGGGGCTTTTTCCGGATGGAGGTTTGGAGAGACACCCACCGGCAGACAGGTGGCGGCGCCGGGGCTGGGCTCCAGTGGGGACAGCCAGGTGCAGGTCGAGGGGCTCGCGGGCCGCATGGACGGCACCCGGGTCCGCGGCCATGTCTGCTTCGAGTCAGGGGACGAACGGAGCATATGGTTTGCCGCTGCCTTCCAGGGACGCCTTCTGGCCGCCTGGCCGCTCAGGCAGTCGGGGAGCGCCCCATAAGACGCTTGCTGTGGTGGGAGGGTCCTGAGGAGGTGGGGCCTGCAGCGGTACCCGGCGGGGGCGGAGACGGCCGCCGCCACCACCGCCGCCACCGCCGCCGCCAACGCCGCCAACGCCACGACCGCCGCGGTCGACAAAATGAGAAGGTGTGTAGCGGGAGGCAAAAAGCCTACAGCACCTGGCGTTCCCAGGAGCTCTCCCGTCTGGGAGGTCTGCCGTCCAACTACTAACCAGGCCCAACCCTGCTTAGCTTCCGAGATCGAGTCGAGATCGGGCCCGTCTAGGGTGGTTTGGCCGTAGACACTGGGGGGGTCGCGGGCTTCCACTTGAGGTGCAGCTTAGCAGGCTCTTGGGCCTTACCGCCGGCCCAGTGGCCCGCCCGCCCCGGCAGGGCCCCGCCGCCCGCCTAGGCAGGGGAACGGAGGTCTCGGGGACCAGGCGGTGGCAGAGGAGTTGGCGACCACCCAGGCCACGGTGGGAGGGACCCAGGAAACATTTCGGCGCTTGGTCTCCCACCGCAGATCCCGCAGGTCGCTCACAGGGTTGTGGCCCCAGAGGCTTCAGGGCCCGGGGCCTGCGGTCCCTTGTGCATCCCACCTGACCGCCCACGCTGCGCTAGGCGCAGCCCTGTCGCAGACCGGGCCGGCCCTCCTGCCCGACAGCAGCTGCCCCGAAGCCAGTGGGAGCCACCATTGAGTTGGCAAAGCCCCTTAGACCCAGCAACTCCACCCTTGCCCCCACACCACCGTCCGACCTCAGGACCCCGCCCCTGGTGGCCGGCAGTCCCGCGGATGTGGCCTGGGCCCTCTATCCCTCTCCGGCACCCGGCCGCGGCGAAACGGTGGAGGGGGGGCTTTTTCCGCATGGAGCTTTGGAGAGACACCCACCGGCAGACAGGTGGCGGGCGCCGGGGCTGGATCCAGTGGGGACCGCCAGGTGCAGGTCGAGGGGCTCGCGGGCCGCATGGACGGCACCCGGGTCCGCGGCCATTTCTGCTTCGAGTCAGGGGACGAACGGAGCATATGGTGTGCCGCTGCCTTCCAGGGACGCCTTCTGGCCGCCTGGCCGCTCAGGCAGGCGGGGAGCGCCCCATCAGACGCTTGCTGTGGTGGGAGGGTCCTGAGGAGGTGGGGCCTGCAGCGGTACCCGGCGGGGGCGGAGATGGCCGCCGCCACCACCGCCGCCACCGCCGCCACCGCCACGACCGCCACGGTCGACAAAAGGAGAAGGTGTGTAGCGGGAGGCAAAAAGCCTACAGCACCTGGCGTTCCCAGGAGCTCTCCCGTCCGGGAGGTCTCCCATCCAACTACTAACCAGGCCCAACCCTGCTTAGCTTCCGAGATCGAGTCGAGATCGGGCCCGTCTAGGGTGGTTTGGCCGTAGACACTGGGGTGGTCGCGGGCTGCCTCTTGAGGTGCAGTTTAGCAGGCCCTTGGGCCTTACCGCCGGCCCAGCGGCCCGCCCGCCCTGGCAGGGCCCCGCCGCCCGCCTAGGCGGGGGAACGGAGGTTTCGGCGACCGGGGGGTGGCGGAGGAGTTGGCGACCTCCCAGCGCAGGGCGGGTGGGACACAGCAAGCTTTTCGGCGCTTCGTGCCCCGCCCCAGATCCCACAGGCCGCTCACAGGGACGTAGCCCCGGAGGCTTCAGGGCCCGGGGTCGGCGGTGCCTCGGGCATCCCACCTGCGCGCCCACGCTGTGGTAGGCGTAGCTCAGAGGCAGACTGGTCCGACCCTCCTGTCCTACAGCAGCTGGCCCGAAGCCACTGGGAGCCACCATTGAGTTGGCACGGCCCCTTAGACACAGCAAGGCCACCCTTGCCCCGACGCCACCGTCCAAGCTCAGGACCTCGTCCCAGGTGGCCGGCAGGTCCGGGGAAGTGGCCTGGGCCCTCGATCCTGCTCCTGCCCACGGCCGCGGCGAAGGGGCAGAAGGGGTGCTTTTTCCGGATGGAGCTGTGGAGAGACACCCCGGAAGACAGGTGGCGGTGCCGGGGCTGGACTCCAGTGGCTGCGGCCAGGTGCAGCTCGCGGGGCTCGCGGGCCGAACGGACGGCACCCGGGTCCGCGGCCATGTCTGGGTGACGTCAGGCCGCCCCCTGGAGCGGCTGGTGTGTCGCTGCCTTCCAGGGACGCCTTCTGGCCGCCTGGCCGGTCTGGCAGGTGGGGAGTGCCCCATCAGACGCTTGCTGTGGTGGGAGGGGCCTGAGGAGGTGGGGCCTGCAGCGGTACCTGGTACCCGGCGCGGGCGGAGACGGCCGCCGCCGCCGCCACCGCGGGCGATAAAAGGAGAAAGCGGAGCGGAAGGCAAAAATCCTACAGCACCCGGTATTCCCAGGAGCTCTCCCATCCAGGAGGTCTCCCATCCAAGTTCGAACCAGGCCCGACCCTGCTTAGCTTCCGAGATCCAGACTTGATCGGGCCCGTCTAGGCTGGTTTGACAGTAGGTGTCAGTGGGTCGCAGGCTGCCTCTTGAGGCACAGCTTAGCAGGCCCATGGGACTTACCGCCAGCCCAGCGGCCCGCCCGCCTAGGCAGAGGAACGGAGGTCTCGGGGACCAGGTGGTGTCGGAGGTTTTGGCGACCACCCAGCCCAGGGCGGGAGGGACCCAGGAAACGTTTCGGCGCTTGGCCTCCCACCCCGGATCCCGCAGGTCGCTCACAGGGATGTGGCCCCGGAGGCTTCAGGGCCCGGGGCCTGCGGTCCTTTGGGCATCCCACCTGACTGCCCACGCTGCGCTAGGCGCAGCCCTGTCGCAGACCGGGCCGGCCTTCCTGCCCGACAGCAGCTGGCCCGAAGGAAGTGGGAGCCACCGTTGAGTTGGCAAAGCCCCTTAGACCCAGCAACGCCACCCTTGCCTCCACACCACCGTCCGAGCTCAGGACACCGGCCCAGGTGGACGGCAGGCCCGCGGAAGCGGCCTGCGCCCTCTATCCCTCTCCGGCACCAGGCCACGGCGAAACGGTGGAGGGGGGGCTTTTTCCGGATGGAGCTGTGGAGAGACACCCCCCGGCAGACAGGTGGCGGCGCCGGGGCTGGGCTCCAGTGGGGGCCGCCAGGTGCAGGTCGAGGGGCTCGCGGGCCGCATGGACGGCACCCAGGTCCGCGGCCATGTCTGCTTCGAGTCAGGGGACCAACGGAGCGTCTGGTGTGCCGCTGCCTTCCAGGGACGACTTCTGGCCGCCTGGCCGCTCAGGCAGTCGGGGAGCGCCCCATCAGACGCTTGCTGTGGTGGGAGGGTCCTGAGGAGATGGGGCCTGCAGCGGTACCCGGCGGGGGCGGAGACGGCCGCCGCCACCACCGCCGCCACCGCCGCCGCCAACGCCGCCAACGCCACGACCGCCGCGGTCGACAAAATGAGAAGGTGTGTAGCGGGAGGCAAAAAGCCTACAGCACCTGGCGTTCCCAGGAGCTCTCCCGTCTGGGAGGTCTGCCGTCCAACTACTAACCAGGCCCAACCCTGCTTAGCTTCCGAGATCGAGTCGAGATCGGGCCCGTCTAGGGTGGTTTGGCCGTAGACACTGGGGGGGTCGCGGGCTTCCACTTGAGGTGCAGCTTAGCAGGCTCTTGGGCCTTACCGCCGGCCCAGTGGCCCGTCCGCCCCGGCAGGGCCCCGCCGCCCGCCTAGGCAGGGGAACGGAGGTCTCGGGGACCAGGCGGTGGCAGAGGAGTTGGCGACCACCCAGGCCACGGTGGGAGGGACCCAGGAAACATTTCGGCGCTTGGTCTCCCACCGCAGATCCCGCAGGTCGCTCACAGGGTTGTGGCCCCAGAGGCTTCAGGGCCCGGGGCCTGCGGTCCCTTGTGCATCCCACCTGACCGCCCACGCTGCGCTAGGCGCAGCCCTGTCGCAGACCGGGCCGGCCCTCCTGCCCGACAGCAGCTGGCCCGAAGCCAGTGGGAGCCACCATTGAGTTGGCAAAGCCCCTTAGACCCAGCAACTCCACCCTTGCCCCCACACCACCGTCCGACCTCAGGACCCCGCCCCTGGTGGCCGGCAGTCCCGCGGATGTGGCCTGGGCCCTCTATCCCTCTCCGGCACCCGGCCGCGGCGAAACGGTGGAGGGGGGGCTTTTTCCGCATGGAGCTTTGGAGAGACACCCACCGGCAGACAGGTGGCGGCGCCGGGGCTGGATCCAGTGGGGACCGCCAGGTGCAGGTCGAGGGGCTCGCGGGCCGCATGGACGGCACCCGGGTCCGCGGCCATTTCTGCTTCGAGTCAGGGGACGAACGGAGCATATGGTGTGCCGCTGCCTTCCAGGGACGCCTTCTGGCCGCCTGGCCGCTCAGGCAGGCGGGGAGCGCCCCATCAGACGCTTGCTGTGGTGGGAGGGTCCTGAGGAGGTGGGGCCTGCAGCGGTACCCGGCGGGGGCGGAGACGGCCGCCGCCACCACCGCCGCCACCGCCGCCACCGCCACTACCGCCACGGTCGACAAAAGGAGAAGGTGTGTAGCGGGAGGCAAAAAGCCTACAGCACCTGGCGTTCCCAGGAGCTCTCCCGTCCGGGAGGTCTCCCATCCAACTACTAACCAGGCCCAACCCTGCTTAGCTTCCGAGATCGAGTCGAGATCGGGCCCGTCTAGGGTGGTTTGGCCGTAGACACTGGGGTGGTCGCGGGCTGCCTCTTGAGGTGCAGTTTAGCAGGCCCTTGGGCCTTACCGCCGGCCCAGCGGCCCGCCCGCCCTGGCAGGGCCCCGCCGCCCGCCTAGGCGGGGGAACGGAGGTTTCGGCGACCGGGGGGTGGCGGAGGAGTTGGCGACCTCCCAGCGCAGGGCGGGTGGGACACAGCAAGCTTTTCGGCGCTTCGTGCCCCGCCCCAGATCCCACAGGCCGCTCACAGGGACGTAGCCCCGGAGGCTTCAGGGCCCGGGGTCGGCGGTGCCTCGGGCATCCCACCTGCGCGCCCACGCTGTGGTAGGCGTAGCTCAGAGGCAGACTGGTCCGACCCTCCTGTCCTACAGCAGCTGGCCCGAAGCCACTGGGAGCCACCATTGAGTTGGCACGGCCCCTTAGACACAGCAAGGCCACCCTTGCCCCGACGCCACCGTCCGAGCTCAGGACCTCGTCCCAGGTGGCCGGCAGGTCCGGGGAAGTGGCCTGGGCCCTCGATCCTGCTCCTGCCCACGGCCGCGGCGAAGGGGCAGAAGGGGTGCTTTTTCCGGATGGAGCTGTGGAGAGACACCCCGGAAGACAGGTGGCGGTGCCGGGGCTGGACTCCAGTGGCTGCGGCCAGGTGCAGCTCGCGGGGCTCGCGGGCCGAACGGACGGCACCCGGGTCCGCGGCCATGTCTGGGTGACGTCAGGCCGCCCCCTGGAGCGGCTGGTGTGTCGCTGCCTTCCAGGGACGCCTTCTGGCCGCCTGGCCGGTCTGGCAGGTGGGGAGTGCCCCATCAGACGCTTGCTGTGGTGGGAGGGGCCTGAGGAGGTGGGGCCTGCAGCGGTACCTGGTACCCGGCGCGGGCGAAGACGGCCGCCGCCGCCGCCACCGCGGGCGACAAAAGGAGAAAGCGGAGCGGAAGGCAAAAATCCTACAGCACCCGGTATTCCCAAGAGCTCTCCCATCCAGGAGGTCTCCCATCCAAGTTCGAACCAGGCCCGACCCTGCTTAGCTTCCGAGATCCAGACTTGATCGGGCCCGTCTAGGCTGGTTTGACAGTAGGTGTCAGTGGGTCGCAGGCTGCCTCTTGAGGCGCAGCTTAGCAGGCCCATGGGACTTACCGCCAGCCCAGCGGCCCGCCCGCCTAGGCAGAGGAACGGAGGTCTCGGGGACCAGGTGGTGTCGGAGGTTTTGGCGACCACCCAGCCCAGGGCGGGAGGGACCCAGGAAACGTTTCGGCGCTTGGCCTCCCACCCCGGATCCCGCAGGTCGCTCACAGGGATGTGGCCCCGGAGGCTTCAGGGCCCGGGGCCTGCGGTCCTTTGGGCATCCCACCTGACTGCCCACGCTGCGCTAGGCGCAGCCCTGTCGCAGACCGGGCCGGCCTTCCTGCCCGACAGCAGCTGGCCCGAAGGAAGTGGGAGCCACCGTTGAGTTGGCAAAGCCCCTTAGACCCAGCAACGCCACCCTTGCCTCCACACCACCGTCCGAGCTCAGGACACCGGCCCAGGTGGACGGCAGGCCTGCGGAAGCGGCCTGCGCCCTCTATCCCTCTCCGGCACCAGGCCACGGCGAAACGGTGGAGGGGGGGCTTTTTCCGGATGGAGCTGTGGAGAGACACCCCCCGGCAGACAGGTGGCGGCGCCGGGGCTGGGCTCCAGTGGGGGCCGCCAGGTGCAGGTCGAGGGGCTCGCGGGCCGCATGGACGGCACCCAGGTCCGCGGCCATGTCTGCTTCGAGTCAGGGGACCAACGGAGCGTCTGGTGTGCCGCTGCCTTCCAGGGACGACTTCTGGCCGCCTGGCCGCTCAGGCAGGCGGGGAGCGCCCCATCAGACGCTTGCTGTGGTGGGAGGGTCCTGAGGAGGTGGGGCCTGCAGCGGTACCCGGCGGGGGCGGAGACGGCCGCCGCCACCACCGCCGCCACCGCCGCCACCGCCACGACCACCACGGTCGACAAAAGGAGAAGGTGTGTAGCGGGAGGCAAAAAGCCTACAGCACCTGGCGTTCCCAGGAGCTCTCCCGTCCGGGAGGTCTCCCATCCAACTACTAACCAGGCCCAACCCTGCTTAGCTTCCGAGATCGAGTCGAGATCGGGCCCGTCTAGGGTGGTTTGGCCGTAGACACTGGGGGGGTCGCGGGCTTCCACTTGAGGCGCAGCTTAGCAGGCGCTTGGGACTTACCGGCGGCCCAGTGGCCCGCCCGCCCCGGCAGGGCCCCGCCGCCCGCCTAGGCAGGGGAACGGAGGTCTCGGGGACCAGGCGGTGGCAGAGGAGTTGGCGACCACCCAGCCCAGGGCGGGAGGGACCCAGGAAACGTTTCGGCGCTTGGCCTCCCACCGCAGAGTCCGCAGGTCGCTCACAGGGATGTGGCCCCGGAGGCTTCAGGGCCCGGGGCCTGCGGTCCCTTGTGCATCCCACCTGACCGCCCACGCTGCGCTAGGCGCAGCCCAGCCGCAGACCGGGCCGGCCCTCCTGCCCGACAGCAGCTGGCCCGAAGCCAGTGGGAGCCACCATTGAGTTGGCAAAGCCCCTTAGACCCAGCAACGCCACCCTTGCCCCCACACCACCGTCCGAGCTCTGTACCCCAGCCCAGGGGGCCGGCAGGCCCGGGGAAGCGGCCTGGGCCCTCGATCCTGCTCCCGCCCACGGCCGAGGCGAAGCGGCGGAGGGGGTGCTTTTTCCGGATGGAGCTGTGGAGAGACACCCTGGAAGACAGGTGGTGGAGCCGGGCCTGGGCTCCTGTGGCTGCGGCCAGGTGTAGCTCGCGGGGCTCACGGACCGAACGGACGGCACCCGGGTCCGCGGCCATGTCTGGGTGACGTCAGGCCGCTCCTGGAGCGTCTGGTGTGCCGCTGCCTTCCAGGGACGCCTTCTGGCCGCCTGGCCAGTCAGTCAGGTGGGGAGTACCCCATCAGACGCTTGCTGTGGTGGGAGGGGCCAGAGGAGGTGGGGCCTGCAGTGGTACCTGGTACCCAGCAGGCGTGGAGACGGCCGCCGCCACTGACACCGCGGGCGACAAAAGGAGAAAGCGGAGCGGGAGGCAAAAAGCGTACAGCACCCGGCATTCCCAGGAGCTCTCCCATCCAGGAGGTCTCCCATCCAAGTTCTAACCAGGCCCGACCCTGCTTAGCTTCCGAGATCCAGACTTGATTGGGCCCGTCTAGGCTGCTTTGGCAGTAGGTGTCAGTGGGTCGCGGGCTGCCTCTTGAGGCGCAGCTTAGCAGGCCCTTGCGCCTTACCGCAAGCCCAGCGGCCCGCCCGCCCTGGCAGGGCCCCGCCGCCCGTCTAGGCAGAGGAACGGAGGTCTCGGGGACCGGTTGCTGGCGCGAGGTGTTGGCGACCACCCAGCCCAGGGCGGGCGGGACCCAGGAAACGTTTCGTCGCTTGGCCTCCCACCCCAGATCCCGCAGGTCGCTCACAAGGATGTGGCCCCGGAGGCTTCAGGGCCCGGGGCCTGCGGTCCTTTGGGCATCTCACCTGCCTGCCCTCGCTGCGCTAGGCGCAGCCCTGTCGCAGACCGGGCCGGCCTTCCTGCCCGACAGCAGCTGGCCTGAAGCCAGTGGGAGCCACCGTTGAGTTGGCAAAGCCCCTTAGACCCAGCAACGCCACCCTTGCCCCCACACCACCGTCCGAGCTCTGTACCCCGGCCCAGGTGGCCGGCAGGCCTGCGGAAGCGGCCTGGGCCCTCTATCCCTCTCCGGCACACGGCCGCGGCGAAACGGTGGAGGGGGGCTTTTTCCGGATGGAGCTGTGGAGAGACACCCCGGAAGACAGGTGGCGGCGCCGGGGCTGGGCTCCAGTGGCTGCGGCCAGCTGCAGCTCGTGGGGCTCGGGGGCCGAACGGACGGCACCCGGGTCCGCGGCCATGTCTGGGTGACGTCAGGCCGCCCCCTGGAGCGGCTGGTGTGTCGCTGCCTTCCAGGGACGCCTTCTGGCCGCCTGGCCGGTCTGGCAGGTGGGGAGTGCCCCATCAGACGCTTGCTGTGGTGGGAGGGGCCTGAGGAGGTGGGGCCTGCAGCGGTACCTGGTACCCGGCGGGGGCGGAGACGGCCGCCGCCGCCGCCACCGCGGGCGACAAAAGGAGAAAGCGGAGCGGAAGGCAAAAATCCTACAGCACCCGGTATTCCCAGGAGCTCTCCCATCCAGGAGGTCTCCCATCCAAGTTCGAACCAGGCCCGACCCTGCTTAGCTTCCGAGATCCAGACTTGATCGGGCCCGTCTAGGCTGGTTTGACAGTAGGTGTCAGTGGGTCGCAGGCTGCCTCTTGAGGCGCAGCTTAGCAGGCCCATGGGACTTACCGCCAGCCCAGCGGCCCGCCCGCCTAGGCAGAGGAACGGAGGTCTCGGGGACCAGGCGGTGGCAGAGGAGTTGGCGACCACCCAGGCCACGGTGGGAGGGACCCAGGAAACATTTCGGCGCTTGGTCTCCCACCGCAGATCCCGCAGGTCGCTCACAGGGTTGTGGCCCCAGAGGCTTCAGGGCCCGGGGCCTGCGGTCCCTTGTGCATCCCACCTGACCGCCCACGCTGCGCTAGGCGCAGCCCTGTCGCAGACCGGGCCGGCCCTCCTGCCCGACAGCAGCTGGCCCGAAGCCAGTGGGAGCCACCATTGAGTTGGCAAAGCCCCTTAGACCCAGCAACTCCACCCTTGCCCCCACACCACCGTCCGACCTCAGGACCCCGCCCCTGGTGGCCGGCAGTCCCGCGGATGTGGCCTGGGCCCTCTATCCCTCTCCGGCACCCGGCCGCGGCGAAACGGTGGAGGGGGGGCTTTTTCCGCATGGAGCTTTGGAGAGACACCCACCGGCAGACAGGTGGCGGCGCCGGGGCTGGATCCAGTGGGGACCGCCAGGTGCAGGTCGAGGGGCTCGCGGGCCGCATGGACGGCACCCGGGTCCGCGGCCATTTCTGCTTCGAGTCAGGGGACGAACGGAGCATATGGTGTGCCGCTGCCTTCCAGGGACGCCTTCTGGCCGCCTGGCCGCTCAGGCAGGCGGGGAGCGCCCCATCAGACGCTTGCTGTGGTGGGAGGGTCCTGAGGAGGTGGGGCCTGCAGCGGTACCCGGCGGGGGCGGAGACGGCCGCCGCCACCACCGCCGCCACCGCCGCCGCCAACGCCGCCAACGCCACGACCGCCGCGGTCGACAAAATGAGAAGGTGTGTAGCGGGAGGCAAAAAGCCTACAGCACCTGGCGTTCCCAGGAGCTCTCCCGTCCGGGAGGTCTGCCGTCCAACTACTAACCAGGCCCAACCCTGCTTAGCTTCCGAGATCGAGTCGAGATCGGGCCCGTCTAGGGTGGTTTGGCCGTAGACACTGGGGGGGTCGCGGGCTTCCACTTGAGGTGCAGCTTAGCAGGCTCTTGGGCCTTACCGCCGGCCCAGTGGCCCGCCCGCCCCGGCAGGGCCCCGCCGCCCGCCTAGGCAGGGGAACGGAGGTCTCGGGGACCAGGCGGTGGCAGAGGAGTTGGCGACCACCCAGGCCACGGTGGGAGGGACCCAGGAAACATTTCGGCGCTTGGTCTCCCACCGCAGATCCCGCAGGTCGCTCACAGGGTTGTGGCCCCAGAGGCTTCAGGGCCCGGGGCCTGCGGTCCCTTGTGCATCCCACCTGACCGCCCACGCTGCGCTAGGCGCAGCCCTGTCGCAGACCGGGCCGGCCCTCCTGCCCGACAGCAGCTGGCCCGAAGCCAGTGGGAGCCACCATTGAGTTGGCAAAGCCCCTTAGACCCAGCAACTCCACCCTTGCCCCCACACCACCGTCCGACCTCAGGACCCCGCCCCTGGTGGCCGGCAGTCCCGCGGATGTGGCCTGGGCCCTCTATCCCTCTCCGGCACCCGGCCGCGGCGAAACGGTGGAGGGGGGGCTTTTTCCGGATGGAGCTTTGGAGAGACACCCACCGGCAGACAGGTGGCGGCGCCGGGGCTGGATCCAGTGGGGACCGCCAGGTGCAGGTCGAGGGGCTCGCGGGCCGCATGGACGGCACCCGGGTCCGCGGCCATTTCTGCTTCGAATCAGGGGACGAACGGAGCATATGGTGTGCCGCTGCCTTCCAGGGACGCCTTCTGGCCGCCTGGCCGCTCAGGCAGGCGGGGAGCGCCCCATCAGACGCTTGCTGTGGTGGGAGGGTCCTGAGGAGGTGGGGCCTGCAGCGGTACCCGGCGGGGGCGGAGACGGCCGCCGCCACCACCGCCGCCACCGCCACGACCGCCGCGGTCGACAAAATGAGAAGGTGTGTAGCGGGAGGCAAAAGGCCTACAGCACCTGGCGTTCCAGGGAGCTCTCCCGTCCGGGAAGTCTGCCATCCAACTACTAACCAGGCCCAACCCTGCTTAGCTTCCGAGATCGAGTCGAGATCGGGCCCGTCTAGGGTGGTTTGGCCGTAGACACTGGGGTGGTCGCGGGCTGCCTCTTGAGGTGCAGTTTAGCAGGCCCTTGGGCCTTACCGCCGGCCCAGTGGCCCGCCCGCCCTGGCAGGGCCCCGCCGCCCGCCTAGGCGGGGGAACGGAGGTTTCGGCGACCGGGGGGTGGCGGAGGAGTTGGCGACCTCCCAGCGCAGGGCGGGTGGGACACAGCAAGCTTTTCGGCGCTTCGTGCCCCGCCCCAGATCCCACAGGCCGCTCACAGGGACGTAGCCCCGGAGGCTTCAGGGCCCGGGGTCGGCGGTGCCTCGGGCATCCCACCTGCGCGCCCACGCTGTGGTAGGCGTAGCTCAGAGGCAGACTGGTCCGACCCTCCTGTCCTACAGCAGCTGGCCCGAAGCCACTGGGAGCCACCATTGAGTTGGCACGGCCCCTTAGACACAGCAAGGCCACCCTTGCCCCGACGCCACCGTCTGAGCTCAGGACCTCGTCCCAGGTGGCCGGCAGGTCCGGGGAAGTGGCCTGGGCCCTCGATCCTGCTCCTGCCCACGGCCGCGGCGAAGGGGCAGAAGGGGTGCTTTTTCCGGATGGAGCTGTGGAGAGACACCCCGGAAGACAGGTGGCGGTGCCGGGGCTGGACTCCAGTGGCTGCGGCCAGGTGCAGCTCGCGGGGCTCGCGGGCCGAACGGACGGCACCCGGGTCCGCGGCCATGTCTGGGTGACGTCAGGCCGCCCCCTGGAGCGGCTGGTGTGTCGCTGCCTTCCAGGGACGCCTTCTGGCCGCCTGGCCGGTCTGGCAGGTGGGGAGTGCCCCATCAGACGCTTGCTGTGGTGGGAGGGGCCTGAGGAGGTGGGGCCTGCAGCGGTACCTGGTACCCGGCGCGGGCGGAGACGGCCGCCGCCGCCGCCGCCGCCACCGCGGGCGACAAAAGGAGAAAGCGGAGCGGAAGGCAAAAATCCTACAGCACCCGGTATTCCCAGGAGCTCTCCCATCCAGGAGGTCTCCCATCCAAGTTCGAACCAGGCCCGACCCTGCTTAGCTTCCGAGATCCAGACTTGATCGGGCCCGTCTAGGCTGGTTTGACAGTAGGTGTCAGTGGGTCGCAGGCTGCCTCTTGAGGCGCAGCTTAGCAGGCCCATGGGACTTACCGCCAGCCCAGCGGCCCGCCCGCCTAGGCAGAGGAACGGAGGTCTCGGGGACCAGGTGGTGTCGGAGGTTTTGGCGACCACCCAGCCCAGGGCGGGAGGGACCCAGGAAACGTTTCGGCGCTTGGCCTCCCACCGCAGATCCCGCAGGTTGCTCACAGGGTTGTGGCCCCAGAGGCTACAGGGCCCGGGGCCTGCGGTCCCTTGTGCATCCCACCTGACCGCCCACGCTGCGCTAGGCGCAGCCCTGTCGCAGACCGGGCCGGCCCTCCTGCCCGACAGCAGCTGGCCCGAAGCCAGTGGGAGCCACCATTGAGTTGGCAAAGCCCCTTAGACCCAGCAACTCCACCCTTGCCCCCACACCACCGTCCGACCTCAGGACCCCGCCCCTGGTGGCCGGCAGTCCCGCGGATGTGGCCTGGGCCCTCTATCCCTCTCCGGCACCCGGCCGCGGCGAAACGGTGGAGGGGGGGCTTTTTCCGCATGGAGCTTTGGAGAGACACCCACCGGCAGACAGGTGGCGGCGCCGGGGCTGGATCCAGTGGGGACCGCCAGGTGCAGGTCGAGGGGCTCGCGGGCCGCATGGACGGCACCCGGGTCCGCGGCCATTTCTGCTTCGAGTCAGGGGACGAACGGAGCATATGGTGTGCCGCTGCCTTCCAGGGACGCCTTCTGGCCGCCTGGCCGCTCAGGCAGGCGGGGAGCGCCCCATCAGACGCTTGCTGTGGTGGGAGGGTCCTGAGGAGGTGGGGCCTGCAGCGGTACCCGGCGGGGGCGGAGACGGCCGCCGCCACCACCGCCGCCACCGCCGCCGCCAACGCCGCCAACGCCACGACCGCCGCGGTCGACAAAATGAGAAGGTGTGTAGCGGGAGGCAAAAAGCCTACAGCACCTGGCGTTCCCAGGAGCTCTCCCGTCCGGGAGGTCTGCCGTCCAACTACTAACCAGGCCCAACCCTGCTTAGCTTCCGAGATCGAGTCGAGATCGGGCCCGTCTAGGGTGGTTTGGCCGTAGACACTGGGGGGGTCGCGGGCTTCCACTTGAGGTGCAGCTTAGCAGGCTCTTGGGCCTTACCGCCGGCCCAGTGGCCCGCCCGCCCCGGCAGGGCCCCGCCGCCCGCCTAGGCAGGGGAACGGAGGTCTCGGGGACCAGGCGGTGGCAGAGGAGTTGGCGACCACCCAGGCCACGGTGGGAGGGACCCAGGAAACATTTCGGCGCTTGGTCTCCCACCGCAGATCCCGCAGGTCGCTCACAGGGTTGTGGCCCCAGAGGCTTCAGGGCCCGGGGCCTGCGGTCCCTTGTGCATCCCACCTGACCGCCCACGCTGCGCTAGGCGCAGCCCTGTCGCAGACCGGGCCGGCCCTCCTGCCCGACAGCAGCTGGCCCGAAGCCAGTGGGAGCCACCATTGAGTTGGCAAAGCCCCTTAGACCCAGCAACTCCACCCTTGCCCCCACACCACCGTCCGACCTCAGGACCCCGCCCCTGGTGGCCGGCAGTCCCGCGGATGTGGCCTGGGCCCTCTATCCCTCTCCGGCACCCGGCCGCGGCGAAACGGTGGAGGGGGGGCTTTTTCCGGATGGAGCTTTGGAGAGACACCCACCGGCAGACAGGTGGCGGCGCCGGGGCTGGATCCAGTGGGGACCGCCAGGTGCAGGTCGAGGGGCTCGCGGGCCGCATGGACGGCACCCGGGTCCGCGGCCATTTCTGCTTCGAATCAGGGGACGAACGGAGCATATGGTGTGCCGCTGCCTTCCAGGGACGCCTTCTGGCCGCCTGGCCGCTCAGGCAGGCGGGGAGCGCCCCATCAGACGCTTGCTGTGGTGGGAGGGTCCTGAGGAGGTGGGGCCTGCAGCGGTACCCGGCGGGGGCGGAGACGGCCGCCGCCACCACCGCCGCCACCGCCACGACCGCCGCGGTCGACAAAATGAGAAGGTGTGTAGCGGGAGGCAAAAGGCCTACAGCACCTGGCGTTCCAGGGAGCTCTCCCGTCCGGGAAGTCTGCCATCCAACTACTAACCAGGCCCAACCCTGCTTAGCTTCCGAGATCGAGTCGAGATCGGGCCCGTCTAGGGTGGTTTGGCCGTAGACACTGGGGTGGTCGCGGGCTGCCTCTTGAGGTGCAGTTTAGCAGGCCCTTGGGCCTTACCGCCGGCCCAGTGGCCCGCCCGCCCTGGCAGGGCCCCGCCGCCCGCCTAGGCGGGGGAACGGAGGTTTCGGCGACCGGGGGGTGGCGGAGGAGTTGGCGACCTCCCAGCGCAGGGCGGGTGGGACACAGCAAGCTTTTCGGCGCTTCGTGCCCCGCCCCAGATCCCACAGGCCGCTCACAGGGACGTAGCCCCGGAGGCTTCAGGGCCCGGGGTCGGCGGTGCCTCGGGCATCCCACCTGCGCGCCCACGCTGTGGTAGGCGTAGCTCAGAGGCAGACTGGTCCGACCCTCCTGTCCTACAGCAGCTGGCCCGAAGCCACTGGGAGCCACCATTGAGTTGGCACGGCCCCTTAGACACAGCAAGGCCACCCTTGCCCCGACGCCACCGTCTGAGCTCAGGACCTCGTCCCAGGTGGCCGGCAGGTCCGGGGAAGTGGCCTGGGCCCTCGATCCTGCTCCTGCCCACGGCCGCGGCGAAGGGGCAGAAGGGGTGCTTTTTCCGGATGGAGCTGTGGAGAGACACCCCGGAAGACAGGTGGCGGTGCCGGGGCTGGACTCCAGTGGCTGCGGCCAGGTGCAGCTCGCGGGGCTCGCGGGCCGAACGGACGGCACCCGGGTCCGCGGCCATGTCTGGGTGACGTCAGGCCGCCCCCTGGAGCGGCTGGTGTGTCGCTGCCTTCCAGGGACGCCTTCTGGCCGCCTGGCCGGTCTGGCAGGTGGGGAGTGCCCCATCAGACGCTTGCTGTGGTGGGAGGGGCCTGAGGAGGTGGGGCCTGCAGCGGTACCTGGTACCCGGCGCGGGCGGAGACGGCCGCCGCCGCCGCCGCCACCGCGGGCGACAAAAGGAGAAAGCGGAGCGGAAGGCAAAAATCCTACAGCACCCGGTATTCCCAGGAGCTCTCCCATCCAGGAGGTCTCCCATCCAAGTTCGAACCAGGCCCGACCCTGCTTAGCTTCCGAGATCCAGACTTGATCGGGCCCGTCTAGGCTGGTTTGACAGTAGGTGTCAGTGGGTCGCAGGCTGCCTCTTGAGGCGCAGCTTAGCAGGCCCATGGGACTTACCGCCAGCCCAGCGGCCCGCCCGCCTAGGCAGAGGAACGGAGGTCTCGGGGACCAGGTGGTGTCGGAGGTTTTGGCGACCACCCAGCCCAGGGCGGGAGGGACCCAGGAAACGTTTCGGCGCTTGGCCTCCCACCCCGGATCCCGCAGGTCGCTCACAGGGATGTGGCCCCGGAGGCTTCAGGGCCCGGGGCCTGCGGTCCTTTGGGCATCCCACCTGACTGCCCACGCTGCGCTAGGCGCAGCCCTGTCGCAGACCGGGCCGGCCTTCCTGCCCGACAGCAGCTGGCCCGAAGGAAGTGGGAGCCACCGTTGAGTTGGCAAAGCCCCTTAGACCCAGCAACGCCACCCTTGCCTCCACACCACCGTCCGAGCTCAGGACACCGGCCCAGGTGGACGGCAGGCCCGCGGAAGCGGCCTGCGCCCTCTATCCCTCTCCGGCACCAGGCCACGGCGAAACGGTGGAGGGGGGGCTTTTTCCGGATGGAGCTGTGGAGAGACACCCCCCGGCAGACAGGTGGCGGCGCCGGGGCTGGGCTCCAGTGGGGGCCGCCAGGTGCAGGTCGAGGGGCTCGCGGGCCGCATGGACGGCACCCAGGTCCGCGGCCATGTCTGCTTCGAGTCAGGGGACCAACGGAGCGTCTGGTGTGCCGCTGCCTTCCAGGGACGACTTCTGGCCGCCTGGCCGCTCAGGCAGGCGGGGAGCGCCCCATCAGACGCTTGCTGTGGTGGGAGGGTCCTG
The DNA here is from genome assembly GCF_039906515.1 of Pseudorca crassidens. NCBI lineage: Eukaryota > Metazoa > Chordata > Mammalia > Artiodactyla > Delphinidae > Pseudorca > Pseudorca crassidens. The sequence goes on along the minus strand of NC_090311.1, from coordinate 84,559,635 downwards.
AGGAGGTGGGGCCTGCAGCGGTACCCGGCGGGGGCGGAGACGGCCGCCGCCACCACCGCCGCCACCGCCGCCACCGCCACGACCGCCACGGTCGACAAAAGGAGAAGGTGTGTAGCGGGAGGCAAAAAGCCTACAGCACCTGGCGTTCCCAGGAGCTCTCCCGTCCGGGAGGTCTCCCATCCAACTACTAACCAGGCCCAACCCTGCTTAGCTTCCGAGATCGAGTCGAGATCGGGCCCGTCTAGGGTGGTTTGGCCGTAGACACTGGGGGGGTCGCAGGCTTCCACTTGAGGCGCAGCTTAGCAGGCGCTTGGGACTTACCGCCGGCCCAGTGGCCCGCCCGCCCCGGCAGGGCCCCGCCGCCCGCCTAGGCAGGGGAACGGAGGTCTCGGGGACCAGGCGGTGGCAGAGGAGTTGGCGACCACCCAGCCCAGGGCGGGAGGGACCCAGGAAACGTTTCGGCGCTTGGCCTCCCACCGCAGAGTCCGCAGGTCGCTCACAGGGATGTGGCCCCGGAGGCTTCAGGGCCCGGGGCCTGCGGTCCCTTGTGCATCCCACCTGACCGCCCACGCTGCGCTAGGCGCAGCCCAGCCGCAGACCGGGCCGGCCCTCCTGCCCGACAGCAGCTGGCCCGAAGCCAGTGGGAGCCACCATTGAGTTGGCAAAGCCCCTTAGACCCAGCAACGCCACCCTTGCCCCCACACCACCGTCCGAGCTCTGTACCCCAGCCCAGGGGGCCGGCAGGCCCGGGGAAGCGGCCTGGGCCCTCGATCCTGCTCCCGCCCACGGCCGAGGCGAAGCGGCGGAGGGGGTGCTTTTTCCGGATGGAGCTGTGGAGAGACACCCTGGAAGACAGGTGGTGGAGCCGGGCCTGGGCTCCTGTGGCTGCGGCCAGGTGTAGCTCGCGGGGCTCACGGACCGAACGGACGGCACCCGGGTCCGCGGCCATGTCTGGGTGACGTCAGGCCGCTCCTGGAGCGTCTGGTGTGCCGCTGCCTTCCAGGGACGCCTTCTGGCCGCCTGGCCAGTCAGTCAGGTGGGGAGTACCCCATCAGACGCTTGCTGTGGTGGGAGGGGCCAGAGGAGGTGGGGCCTGCAGTGGTACCTGGTACCCAGCAGGCGTGGAGACGGCCGCCGCCACTGACACCGCGGGCGACAAAAGGAGAAAGCGGAGCGGGAGGCAAAAAGCGTACAGCACCCGGCATTCCCAGGAGCTCTCCCATCCAGGAGGTCTCCCATCCAAGTTCTAACCAGGCCCGACCCTGCTTAGCTTCCGAGATCCAGACTTGATTGGGCCCGTCTAGGCTGCTTTGGCAGTAGGTGTCAGTGGGTCGCGGGCTGCCTCTTGAGGCGCAGCTTAGCAGGCCCTTGCGCCTTACCGCAAGCCCAGCGGCCCGCCCGCCCTGGCAGGGCCCCGCCGCCCGTCTAGGCAGAGGAACGGAGGTCTCGGGGACCGGTTGCTGGCGCGAGGTGTTGGCGACCACCCAGCCCAGGGCGGGCGGGACCCAGGAAACGTTTCGTCGCTTGGCCTCCCACCCCAGATCCCGCAGGTCGCTCACAAGGATGTGGCCCCGGAGGCTTCAGGGCCCGGGGCCTGCGGTCCTTTGGGCATCTCACCTGCCTGCCCTCGCTGCGCTAGGCGCAGCCCTGTCGCAGACCGGGCCGGCCTTCCTGCCCGACAGCAGCTGGCCTGAAGCCAGTGGGAGCCACCGTTGAGTTGGCAAAGCCCCTTAGACCCAGCAACGCCACCCTTGCCCCCACACCACCGTCCGAGCTCTGTACCCCGGCCCAGGTGGCCGGCAGGCCTGCGGAAGCGGCCTGGGCCCTCTATCCCTCTCCGGCACACGGCCGCGGCGAAACGGTGGAGGGGGGCTTTTTCCGGATGGAGCTGTGGAGAGACACCCCGGAAGACAGGTGGCGGCGCCGGGGCTGGGCTCCAGTGGCTGCGGCCAGCTGCAGCTCGTGGGGCTCGGGGGCCGAACGGACGGCACCCGGGTCCGCGGCCATGTCTGGGTGACGTCAGGCCGCCCCCTGGAGCGGCTGGTGTGTCGCTGCCTTCCAGGGACGCCTTCTGGCCGCCTGGCCGGTCTGGCAGGTGGGGAGTGCCCCATCAGACGCTTGCTGTGGTGGGAGGGGCCTGAGGAGGTGGGGCCTGCAGCGGTACCTGGTACCCGGCGGGGGCGGAGACGGCCGCCGCCGCCGCCACCGCGGGCGACAAAAGGAGAAAGCGGAGCGGAAGGCAAAAATCCTACAGCACCCGGTATTCCCAGGAGCTCTCCCATCCAGGAGGTCTCCCATCCAAGTTCGAACCAGGCCCGACCCTGCTTAGCTTCCGAGATCCAGACTTGATCGGGCCCGTCTAGGCTGGTTTGACAGTAGGTGTCAGTGGGTCGCAGGCTGCCTCTTGAGGCGCAGCTTAGCAGGCCCATGGGACTTACCGCCAGCCCAGCGGCCCGCCCGCCTAGGCAGAGGAACGGAGGTCTCGGGGACCAGGTGGTGTCGGAGGTTTTGGCGACCACCCAGCCCAGGGCGGGAGGGACCCAGGAAACGTTTCGGCGCTTGGCCTCCCACCGCAGATCCCGCAGGTTGCTCACAGGGTTGTGGCCCCAGAGGCTACAGGGCCCGGGGCCTGCGGTCCCTTGTGCATCCCACCTGACCGCCCACGCTGCGCTAGGCGCAGCCCTGTCGCAGACCGGGCCGGCCCTCCTGCCCGACAGCAGCTGGCCCGAAGCCAGTGGGAGCCACCATTGAGTTGGCAAAGCCCCTTAGACCCAGCAACTCCACCCTTGCCCCCACACCACCGTCCGACCTCAGGACCCCGCCCCTGGTGGCCGGCAGTCCCGCGGATGTGGCCTGGGCCCTCTATCCCTCTCCGGCACCCGGCCGCGGCGAAACGGTGGAGGGGGGGCTTTTTCCGCATGGAGCTTTGGAGAGACACCCACCGGCAGACAGGTGGCGGCGCCGGGGCTGGATCCAGTGGGGACCGCCAGGTGCAGGTCGAGGGGCTCGCGGGCCGCATGGACGGCACCCGGGTCCGCGGCCATTTCTGCTTCGAGTCAGGGGACGAACGGAGCATATGGTGTGCCGCTGCCTTCCAGGGACGCCTTCTGGCCGCCTGGCCGCTCAGGCAGGCGGGGAGCGCCCCATCAGACGCTTGCTGTGGTGGGAGGGTCCTGAGGAGGTGGGGCCTGCAGCGGTACCCGGCGGGGGCGGAGACGGCCGCCGCCACCACCGCCGCCACCGCCGCCGCCAACGCCGCCAACGCCACGACCGCCGCGGTCGACAAAATGAGAAGGTGTGTAGCGGGAGGCAAAAAGCCTACAGCACCTGGCGTTCCCAGGAGCTCTCCCGTCCGGGAGGTCTGCCGTCCAACTACTAACCAGGCCCAACCCTGCTTAGCTTCCGAGATCGAGTCGAGATCGGGCCCGTCTAGGGTGGTTTGGCCGTAGACACTGGGGGGGTCGCGGGCTTCCACTTGAGGTGCAGCTTAGCAGGCTCTTGGGCCTTACCGCCGGCCCAGTGGCCCGCCCGCCCCGGCAGGGCCCCGCCGCCCGCCTAGGCAGGGGAACGGAGGTCTCGGGGACCAGGCGGTGGCAGAGGAGTTGGCGACCACCCAGGCCACGGTGGGAGGGACCCAGGAAACATTTCGGCGCTTGGTCTCCCACCGCAGATCCCGCAGGTCGCTCACAGGGTTGTGGCCCCAGAGGCTTCAGGGCCCGGGGCCTGCGGTCCCTTGTGCATCCCACCTGACCGCCCACGCTGCGCTAGGCGCAGCCCTGTCGCAGACCGGGCCGGCCCTCCTGCCCGACAGCAGCTGGCCCGAAGCCAGTGGGAGCCACCATTGAGTTGGCAAAGCCCCTTAGACCCAGCAACTCCACCCTTGCCCCCACACCACCGTCCGACCTCAGGACCCCGCCCCTGGTGGCCGGCAGTCCCGCGGATGTGGCCTGGGCCCTCTATCCCTCTCCGGCACCCGGCCGCGGCGAAACGGTGGAGGGGGGGCTTTTTCCGGATGGAGCTTTGGAGAGACACCCACCGGCAGACAGGTGGCGGCGCCGGGGCTGGATCCAGTGGGGACCGCCAGGTGCAGGTCGAGGGGCTCGCGGGCCGCATGGACGGCACCCGGGTCCGCGGCCATTTCTGCTTCGAATCAGGGGACGAACGGAGCATATGGTGTGCCGCTGCCTTCCAGGGACGCCTTCTGGCCGCCTGGCCGCTCAGGCAGGCGGGGAGCGCCCCATCAGACGCTTGCTGTGGTGGGAGGGTCCTGAGGAGGTGGGGCCTGCAGCGGTACCCGGCGGGGGCGGAGACGGCCGCCGCCACCACCGCCGCCACCGCCACGACCGCCGCGGTCGACAAAATGAGAAGGTGTGTAGCGGGAGGCAAAAGGCCTACAGCACCTGGCGTTCCAGGGAGCTCTCCCGTCCGGGAAGTCTGCCATCCAACTACTAACCAGGCCCAACCCTGCTTAGCTTCCGAGATCGAGTCGAGATCGGGCCCGTCTAGGGTGGTTTGGCCGTAGACACTGGGGTGGTCGCGGGCTGCCTCTTGAGGTGCAGTTTAGCAGGCCCTTGGGCCTTACCGCCGGCCCAGTGGCCCGCCCGCCCTGGCAGGGCCCCGCCGCCCGCCTAGGCGGGGGAACGGAGGTTTCGGCGACCGGGGGGTGGCGGAGGAGTTGGCGACCTCCCAGCGCAGGGCGGGTGGGACACAGCAAGCTTTTCGGCGCTTCGTGCCCCGCCCCAGATCCCACAGGCCGCTCACAGGGACGTAGCCCCGGAGGCTTCAGGGCCCGGGGTCGGCGGTGCCTCGGGCATCCCACCTGCGCGCCCACGCTGTGGTAGGCGTAGCTCAGAGGCAGACTGGTCCGACCCTCCTGTCCTACAGCAGCTGGCCCGAAGCCACTGGGAGCCACCATTGAGTTGGCACGGCCCCTTAGACACAGCAAGGCCACCCTTGCCCCGACGCCACCGTCTGAGCTCAGGACCTCGTCCCAGGTGGCCGGCAGGTCCGGGGAAGTGGCCTGGGCCCTCGATCCTGCTCCTGCCCACGGCCGCGGCGAAGGGGCAGAAGGGGTGCTTTTTCCGGATGGAGCTGTGGAGAGACACCCCGGAAGACAGGTGGCGGTGCCGGGGCTGGACTCCAGTGGCTGCGGCCAGGTGCAGCTCGCGGGGCTCGCGGGCCGAACGGACGGCACCCGGGTCCGCGGCCATGTCTGGGTGACGTCAGGCCGCCCCCTGGAGCGGCTGGTGTGTCGCTGCCTTCCAGGGACGCCTTCTGGCCGCCTGGCCGGTCTGGCAGGTGGGGAGTGCCCCATCAGACGCTTGCTGTGGTGGGAGGGGCCTGAGGAGGTGGGGCCTGCAGCGGTACCTGGTACCCGGCGCGGGCGGAGACGGCCGCCGCCGCCGCCGCCACCGCGGGCGACAAAAGGAGAAAGCGGAGCGGAAGGCAAAAATCCTACAGCACCCGGTATTCCCAGGAGCTCTCCCATCCAGGAGGTCTCCCATCCAAGTTCGAACCAGGCCCGACCCTGCTTAGCTTCCGAGATCCAGACTTGATCGGGCCCGTCTAGGCTGGTTTGACAGTAGGTGTCAGTGGGTCGCAGGCTGCCTCTTGAGGCGCAGCTTAGCAGGCCCATGGGACTTACCGCCAGCCCAGCGGCCCGCCCGCCTAGGCAGAGGAACGGAGGTCTCGGGGACCAGGTGGTGTCGGAGGTTTTGGCGACCACCCAGCCCAGGGCGGGAGGGACCCAGGAAACGTTTCGGCGCTTGGCCTCCCACCGCAGATCCCGCAGGTTGCTCACAGGGTTGTGGCCCCAGAGGCTACAGGGCCCGGGGCCTGCGGTCCCTTGTGCATCCCACCTGACCGCCCACGCTGCGCTAGGCGCAGCCCTGTCGCAGACCGGGCCGGCCCTCCTGCCCGACAGCAGCTGGCCCGAAGCCAGTGGGAGCCACCATTGAGTTGGCAAAGCCCCTTAGACCCAGCAACTCCACCCTTGCCCCCACACCACCGTCCGACCTCAGGACCCCGCCCCTGGTGGCCGGCAGTCCCGCGGATGTGGCCTGGGCCCTCTATCCCTCTCCGGCACCCGGCCGCGGCGAAACGGTGGAGGGGGGGCTTTTTCCGCATGGAGCTTTGGAGAGACACCCACCGGCAGACAGGTGGCGGCGCCGGGGCTGGATCCAGTGGGGACCGCCAGGTGCAGGTCGAGGGGCTCGCGGGCCGCATGGACGGCACCCGGGTCCGCGGCCATTTCTGCTTCGAGTCAGGGGACGAACGGAGCATATGGTGTGCCGCTGCCTTCCAGGGACGCCTTCTGGCCGCCTGGCCGCTCAGGCAGGCGGGGAGCGCCCCATCAGACGCTTGCTGTGGTGGGAGGGTCCTGAGGAGGTGGGGCCTGCAGCGGTACCCGGCGGGGGCGGAGACGGCCGCCGCCACCACCGCCGCCACCGCCGCCGCCAACGCCGCCAACGCCACGACCGCCGCGGTCGACAAAATGAGAAGGTGTGTAGCGGGAGGCAAAAAGCCTACAGCACCTGGCGTTCCCAGGAGCTCTCCCGTCCGGGAGGTCTGCCGTCCAACTACTAACCAGGCCCAACCCTGCTTAGCTTCCGAGATCGAGTCGAGATCGGGCCCGTCTAGGGTGGTTTGGCCGTAGACACTGGGGGGGTCGCGGGCTTCCACTTGAGGTGCAGCTTAGCAGGCTCTTGGGCCTTACCGCCGGCCCAGTGGCCCGCCCGCCCCGGCAGGGCCCCGCCGCCCGCCTAGGCAGGGGAACGGAGGTCTCGGGGACCAGGCGGTGGCAGAGGAGTTGGCGACCACCCAGGCCACGGTGGGAGGGACCCAGGAAACATTTCGGCGCTTGGTCTCCCACCGCAGATCCCGCAGGTCGCTCACAGGGTTGTGGCCCCAGAGGCTTCAGGGCCCGGGGCCTGCGGTCCCTTGTGCATCCCACCTGACCGCCCACGCTGCGCTAGGCGCAGCCCTGTCGCAGACCGGGCCGGCCCTCCTGCCCGACAGCAGCTGGCCCGAAGCCAGTGGGAGCCACCATTGAGTTGGCAAAGCCCCTTAGACCCAGCAACTCCACCCTTGCCCCCACACCACCGTCCGACCTCAGGACCCCGCCCCTGGTGGCCGGCAGTCCCGCGGATGTGGCCTGGGCCCTCTATCCCTCTCCGGCACCCGGCCGCGGCGAAACGGTGGAGGGGGGGCTTTTTCCGGATGGAGCTTTGGAGAGACACCCACCGGCAGACAGGTGGCGGCGCCGGGGCTGGATCCAGTGGGGACCGCCAGGTGCAGGTCGAGGGGCTCGCGGGCCGCATGGACGGCACCCGGGTCCGCGGCCATTTCTGCTTCGAATCAGGGGACGAACGGAGCATATGGTGTGCCGCTGCCTTCCAGGGACGCCTTCTGGCCGCCTGGCCGCTCAGGCAGGCGGGGAGCGCCCCATCAGACGCTTGCTGTGGTGGGAGGGTCCTGAGGAGGTGGGGCCTGCAGCGGTACCCGGCGGGGGCGGAGACGGCCGCCGCCACCACCGCCGCCACCGCCACGACCGCCGCGGTCGACAAAATGAGAAGGTGTGTAGCGGGAGGCAAAAGGCCTACAGCACCTGGCGTTCCAGGGAGCTCTCCCGTCCGGGAAGTCTGCCATCCAACTACTAACCAGGCCCAACCCTGCTTAGCTTCCGAGATCGAGTCGAGATCGGGCCCGTCTAGGGTGGTTTGGCCGTAGACACTGGGGTGGTCGCGGGCTGCCTCTTGAGGTGCAGTTTAGCAGGCCCTTGGGCCTTACCGCCGGCCCAGTGGCCCGCCCGCCCTGGCAGGGCCCCGCCGCCCGCCTAGGCGGGGGAACGGAGGTTTCGGCGACCGGGGGGTGGCGGAGGAGTTGGCGACCTCCCAGCGCAGGGCGGGTGGGACACAGCAAGCTTTTCGGCGCTTCGTGCCCCGCCCCAGATCCCACAGGCCGCTCACAGGGACGTAGCCCCGGAGGCTTCAGGGCCCGGGGTCGGCGGTGCCTCGGGCATCCCACCTGCGCGCCCACGCTGTGGTAGGCGTAGCTCAGAGGCAGACTGGTCCGACCCTCCTGTCCTACAGCAGCTGGCCCGAAGCCACTGGGAGCCACCATTGAGTTGGCACGGCCCCTTAGACACAGCAAGGCCACCCTTGCCCCGACGCCACCGTCTGAGCTCAGGACCTCGTCCCAGGTGGCCGGCAGGTCCGGGGAAGTGGCCTGGGCCCTCGATCCTGCTCCTGCCCACGGCCGCGGCGAAGGGGCAGAAGGGGTGCTTTTTCCGGATGGAGCTGTGGAGAGACACCCCGGAAGACAGGTGGCGGTGCCGGGGCTGGACTCCAGTGGCTGCGGCCAGGTGCAGCTCGCGGGGCTCGCGGGCCGAACGGACGGCACCCGGGTCCGCGGCCATGTCTGGGTGACGTCAGGCCGCCCCCTGGAGCGGCTGGTGTGTCGCTGCCTTCCAGGGACGCCTTCTGGCCGCCTGGCCGGTCTGGCAGGTGGGGAGTGCCCCATCAGACGCTTGCTGTGGTGGGAGGGGCCTGAGGAGGTGGGGCCTGCAGCGGTACCTGGTACCCGGCGCGGGCGGAGACGGCCGCCGCCGCCGCCGCCACCGCGGGCGACAAAAGGAGAAAGCGGAGCGGAAGGCAAAAATCCTACAGCACCCGGTATTCCCAGGAGCTCTCCCATCCAGGAGGTCTCCCATCCAAGTTCGAACCAGGCCCGACCCTGCTTAGCTTCCGAGATCCAGACTTGATCGGGCCCGTCTAGGCTGGTTTGACAGTAGGTGTCAGTGGGTCGCAGGCTGCCTCTTGAGGCGCAGCTTAGCAGGCCCATGGGACTTACCGCCAGCCCAGCGGCCCGCCCGCCTAGGCAGAGGAACGGAGGTCTCGGGGACCAGGTGGTGTCGGAGGTTTTGGCGACCACCCAGCCCAGGGCGGGAGGGACCCAGGAAACGTTTCGGCGCTTGGCCTCCCACCCCGGATCCCGCAGGTCGCTCACAGGGATGTGGCCCCGGAGGCTTCAGGGCCCGGGGCCTGCGGTCCTTTGGGCATCCCACCTGACTGCCCACGCTGCGCTAGGCGCAGCCCTGTCGCAGACCGGGCCGGCCTTCCTGCCCGACAGCAGCTGGCCCGAAGGAAGTGGGAGCCACCGTTGAGTTGGCAAAGCCCCTTAGACCCAGCAACGCCACCCTTGCCTCCACACCACCGTCCGAGCTCAGGACACCGGCCCAGGTGGACGGCAGGCCCGCGGAAGCGGCCTGCGCCCTCTATCCCTCTCCGGCACCAGGCCACGGCGAAACGGTGGAGGGGGGGCTTTTTCCGGATGGAGCTGTGGAGAGACACCCCCCGGCAGACAGGTGGCGGCGCCGGGGCTGGGCTCCAGTGGGGGCCGCCAGGTGCAGGTCGAGGGGCTCGCGGGCCGCATGGACGGCACCCAGGTCCGCGGCCATGTCTGCTTCGAGTCAGGGGACCAACGGAGCGTCTGGTGTGCCGCTGCCTTCCAGGGACGACTTCTGGCCGCCTGGCCGCTCAGGCAGGCGGGGAGCGCCCCATCAGACGCTTGCTGTGGTGGGAGGGTCCTGAGGAGGTGGGGCCTGCAGCGGTACCCGGCGGGGGCGGAGACGGCCGCCGCCACCACCGCCGCCACCGCCGCCACCGCCACGACCGCCACGGTCGACAAAAGGAGAAGGTGTGTAGCGGGAGGCAAAAAGCCTACAGCACCTGGCGTTCCCAGGAGCTCTCCCGTCCGGGAGGTCTCCCATCCAACTACTAACCAGGCCCAACCCTGCTTAGCTTCCGAGATCGAGTCGAGATCGGGCCCGTCTAGGGTGGTTTGGCCGTAGACACTGGGGGGGTCGCAGGCTTCCACTTGAGGCGCAGCTTAGCAGGCGCTTGGGACTTACCGCCGGCCCAGTGGCCCGCCCGCCCCGGCAGGGCCCCGCCGCCCGCCTAGGCAGGGGAACGGAGGTCTCGGGGACCAGGCGGTGGCAGAGGAGTTGGCGACCACCCAGCCCAGGGCGGGAGGGACCCAGGAAACGTTTCGGCGCTTGGCCTCCCACCGCAGAGTCCGCAGGTCGCTCACAGGGATGTGGCCCCGGAGGCTTCAGGGCCCGGGGCCTGCGGTCCCTTGTGCATCCCACCTGACCGCCCACGCTGCGCTAGGCGCAGCCCAGCCGCAGACCGGGCCGGCCCTCCTGCCCGACAGCAGCTGGCCCGAAGCCAGTGGGAGCCACCATTGAGTTGGCAAAGCCCCTTAGACCCAGCAACGCCACCCTTGCCCCCACACCACTGTCCGAGCTCTGTACCCCGGCCCAGGGGGCCGGCAGGCCCGGGGAAGCGGCCTGGGCCCTCGATCCTGCTCCCGCCCACGGCCGAGGCGAAGCGGCGGAGGGGGTGCTTTTTCCGGATGGAGCTGTGGAGAGACACCCTGGAAGACAGGTGGTGGAGCCGGGCCTGGGCTCCTGTGGCTGCGGCCAGGTGTAGCTCGCGGGGCTCACGGACCGAACGGACGGCACCCGGGTCCGCGGCCATGTCTGGGTGACGTCAGGCCGCCCCTGGAGCGTCTGGTGTGCCGCTGCCTTCCAGGGACGCCTTCTGGCCGCCTGGCCAGTCAGGCAGGTGGGGAGTGCCCCATCAGACGCTTGCTGTGGTGGGAGGGGCCAGAGGAGGTGGGGCCTGCAGTGGTACCTGGTACCCAGCAGGCGTGGAGACGGCCGCCGCCACTGACACCGCGGGCGACAAAAGGAGAAAGCGGAGCGGGAGGCAAAAAGCGTACAGCACCCGGCATTCCCAGGAGCTCTCCCATCCAGGAGGTCTCCCATCCAAGTTCTAACCAGGCCCGACCCTGCTTAGCTTCCGAGATCCAGACTTGATTGGGCCCGTCTAGGCTGCTTTGGCAGTAGGTGTCAGTGGGTCGCGGGCTGCCTCTTGAGGCGCAGCTTAGCAGGCCCTTGCGCCTTACCGCAAGCCCAGCGGCCCGCCCGCCCTGGCAGGGCCCCGCCGCCCGTCTAGGCAGAGGAACGGAGGTCTCGGGGACCGGTTGCTGGCGCGAGGTGTTGGCGACCACCCAGCCCAGGGCGGGCGGGACCCAGGAAACGTTTCGTCGCTTGGCCTCCCACCCCAGATCCCGCAGGTCGCTCACAAGGATGTGGCCCCGGAGGCTTCAGGGCCCGGGGCCTGCAGTCCTTTGGGCATCTCACCTGCCTGCCCTCGCTGCGCTAGGCGCAGCCCTGTCGCAGACCGGGCCGGCCTTCCTGCCCGACAGCAGCTGGCCTGAAGCCAGTGGGAGCCACCGTTGAGTTGGCAAAGCCCCTTAGACCCAGCAACGCCACCCTTGCCCCCACACCACCGTCCGAGCTCTGTACCCCGGCCCAGGTGGCCGGCAGGCCTGCGGAAGCGGCCTGGGCCCTCTATCCCTCTCCGGCACACGGCCGCGGCGAAACGGTGGAGGGGGGCTTTTTCCGGATGGAGCTGTGGAGAGACACCCCGGAAGACAGGTGGCGGCGCCGGGGCTGGGCTCCAGTGGCTGCGGCCAGCTGCAGCTCGTGGGGCTCGGGGGCCGAACGGACGGCACCCGGGTCCGCGGCCATGTCTGGGTGACGTCAGGCCGCCCCCTGGAGCGGCTGGTGTGTCGCTGCCTTCCAGGGACGCCTTCTGGCCGCCTGGCCGGTCTGGCAGGTGGGGAGTGCCCCATCAGACGCTTGCTGTGGTGGGAGGGGCCTGAGGAGGTGGGGCCTGCAGCGGTACCTGGTACCCGGCGGGGGCGGAGACGGCCGCCGCCGCCGCCACCGCGGGCGACAAAAGGAGAAAGCGGAGCGGAAGGCAAAAATCCTACAGCACCCGGTATTCCCAGGAGCTCTCCCATCCAGGAGGTCTCCCATCCGAGTTCGAACCAGGCCCGACCCTGCTTAGCTTCCGAGATCCAGACTTGATCGGGCCCGTCTAGGCTGGTTTGACAGTAGGTGTCAGTGGGTCGCAGGCTGCCTCTTGAGGCGCAGCTTAGCAGGCCCATGGGACTTACCGCCAGCCCAGCGGCCCGCCCGCCTAGGCAGAGGAACGGAGGTCTCGGGGACCAGGTGGTGTCGGAGGTTTTGGCGACCACCCAGCCCAGGGCGGGAGGGACCCAGGAAACGTTTCGGCGCTTGGCCTCCCACCCCGGATCCCGCAGGTTGCTCACAGGGATGTGGCCCCGGAGGCTTCAGGGCCCGGCGCCAGCGGTCCTTTGGGCATCCCACCTGACTGCCCACGCTGCGCTAGGCGCAGCCCTGTCGCAGACCGGGCCGGCCCTCCTGCCCGACAGCAGCTGGCCCGAAGCCAGTGGGAGCCACCATTGAGTTGGCAAAGCCCCTTAGACCCAGCAACTCCACCCTTGCCCCCACACCACCGTCCGACCTCAGGACCCCGCCCCTGGTGGCCGGCAGTCCCGCGGATGTGGCCTGGGCCCTCTATCCCTCTCCGGCACCCGGCCGCGGCGAAACGGTGGAGGGGGGGCTTTTTCCGCATGGAGCTTTGGAGAGACACCCACCGGCAGACAGGTGGCGGCGCCGGGGCTGGATCCAGTGGGGACCGCCAGGTGCAGGTCGAGGGGCTCGCGGGCCGCATGGACGGCACCCGGGTCCGCGGCCATTTCTGCTTCGAGTCAGGGGACGAACGGAGCATATGGTGTGCCGCTGCCTTCCAGGGACGCCTTCTGGCCGCCTGGCCGCTCAGGCAGGCGGGGAGCGCCCCATCAGACGCTTGCTGTGGTGGGAGGGTCCTGAGGAGGTGGGGCCTGCAGCGGTACCCGGCGGGGGCGGAGACGGCCGCCGCCACCACCGCCGCCACCGCCGCCGCCAACGCCGCCAACGCCACGACCGCCGCGGTCGACAAAATGAGAAGGTGTGTAGCGGGAGGCAAAAAGCCTACAGCACCTGGCGTTCCCAGGAGCTCTCCCGTCCGGGAGGTCTGCCGTCCAACTACTAACCAGGCCCAACCCTGCTTAGCTTCCGAGATCGAGTCGAGATCGGGCCCGTCTAGGGTGGTTTGGCCGTAGACACTGGGGGGGTCGCGAGCTTCCACTTGAGGTGCAGCTTAGCAGGCTCTTGGGCCTTACCACCGGCCCAGTGGCCCGCCCGCCCCGGCAGGGCCCCGCCGCCCGCCTAGGCAGGGGAACGGAGGTCTCGGGGACCAGGCGGTGGCAGAGGAGTTGGCGACCACCCAGGCCACGGTGGGAGGGACCCAGGAAACATTTCGGCGCTTGGTCTCCCACCGCAGATCCCGCAGGTCGCTCACAGGGTTGTGGCCCCAGAGGCTTCAGGGCCCGGGGCCTGCGGTCCCTTGTGCATCCCACCTGACCGCCCACGCTGCGCTAGGCGCAGCCCTGTCGCAGACCGGGCCGGCCCTCCTGCCCGACAGCAGCTGGCCCGAAGCCAGTGGGAGCCACCATTGAGTTGGCAAAGCCCCTTAGACCCAGCAACTCCACCCTTGCCCCCACACCACCGTCCGACCTCAGGACCCCGCCCCTGGTGGCCGGCAGTCCCGCGGATGTGGCCTGGGCCCTCTATCCCTCTCCGGCACCCGGCCGCGGCGAAACGGTGGAGGGGGGGCTTTTTCCGCATGGAGCTTTGGAGAGACACCCACCGGCAGACAGGTGGCGGCGCCGGGGCTGGATCCAGTGGGGACCGCCAGGTGCAGGTCGAGGGGCTCGCGGGCCGCATGGACGGCACCCGGGTCCGCGGCCATTTCTGCTTCGAATCAGGGGACGAACGGAGCATATGGTGTGCCGCTGCCTTCCAGGGACGCCTTCTGGCCGCCTGGCCGCTCAGGCAGGCGGGGAGCGCCCCATCAGACGCTTGCTGTGGTGGGAGGGTCCTGAGGAGGTGGGGCCTGCAGCGGTACCCGGCGGGGGCGGAGACGGCCGCCGCCACCACCGCCGCCACCGCCACGACCGCCGCGGTCGACAAAATGAGAAGGTGTGTAGCGGGAGGCAAAAGGCCTACAGCACCTGGCGTTCCAGGGAGCTCTCCCGTCCGGGAAGTCTGCCATCCAACTACTAACCAGGCCCAACCCTGCTTAGCTTCCGAGATCGAGTCGAGATCGGGCCCGTCTAGGGTGGTTTGGCCGTAGACACTGGGGTGGTCGCGGGCTGCCTCTTGAGGTGCAGTTTAGCAGGCCCTTGGGCCTTACCGCCGGCCCAGTGGCCCGCCCGCCCTGGCAGGGCCCCGCCGCCCGCCTAGGCGGGGGAACGGAGGTTTCGGCGACCGGGGGGTGGCGGAGGAGTTGGCGACCTCCCAGCGCAGGGCGGGTGGGACACAGCAAGCTTTTCGGCGCTTCGTGCCCCGCCCCAGATCCCACAGGCCGCTCACAGGGACGTAGCCCCGGAGGCTTCAGGGCCCGGGGTCGGCGGTGCCTCGGGCATCCCACCTGCGCGCCCACGCTGTGGTAGGCGTAGCTCAGAGGCAGACTGGTCCGACCCTCCTGTCCTACAGCAGCTGGCCCGAAGCCACTGGGAGCCACCATTGAGTTGGCACGGCCCCTTAGACACAGCAAGGCCACCCTTGCCCCGACGCCACCGTCTGAGCTCAGGACCTCGTCCCAGGTGGCCGGCAGGTCCGGGGAAGTGGCCTGGGCCCTCGATCCTGCTCCTGCCCACGGCCGCGGCGAAGGGGCAGAAGGGGTGCTTTTTCCGGATGGAGCTGTGGAGAGACACCCCGGAAGACAGGTGGCGGTGCCGGGGCTGGACTCCAGTGGCTGCGGCCAGGTGCAGCTCGCGGGGCTCGCGGGCCGAACGGACGGCACCCGGGTCCGCGGCCATGTCTGGGTGACGTCAGGCCGCCCCCTGGAGCGGCTGGTGTGTCGCTGCCTTCCAGGGACGCCTTCTGGCCGCCTGGCCGGTCTGGCAGGTGGGGAGTGCCCCATCAGACGCTTGCTGTGGTGGGAGGGGCCTGAGGAGGTGGGGCCTGCAGCGGTACCTGGTACCCGGCGCGGGCGGAGACGGCCGCCGCCGCCGCCGCCACCACGGGCGACAAAAGGAGAAAGCGGAGCGGAAGGCAAAAATCCTACAGCACCCGGTATTCCCAGGAGCTCTCCCATCCAGGAGGTCTCCCATCCAAGTTCGAACCAGGCCCGACCCTGCTTAGCTTCCGAGATCCAGACTTGATCGGGCCCGTCTAGGCTGGTTTGACAGTAGGTGTCAGTGGGTCGCAGGCTGCCTCTTGAGGCGCAGCTTAGCAGGCCCATGGGACTTACCGCCAGCCCAGCGGCCCGCCCGCCTAGGCAGAGGAACGGAGGTCTCGGGGACCAGGTGGTGTCGGAGGTTTTGGCGACCACCCAGCCCAGGGCGGGAGGGACCCAGGAAACGTTTCGGCGCTTGGCCTCCCACCCCGGATCCCGCAGGTCGCTCACAGGGATGTGGCCCCGGAGGCTTCAGGGCCCGGGGCCTGCGGTCCTTTGGGCATCCCACCTGACTGCCCACGCTGCGCTAGGCGCAGCCCTGTCGCAGACCGGGCCGGCCTTCCTGCCCGACAGCAGCTGGCCCGAAGGAAGTGGGAGCCACCGTTGAGTTGGCAAAGCCCCTTAGACCCAGCAACGCCACCCTTGCCTCCACACCACCGTCCGAGCTCAGGACACCGGCCCAGGTGGACGGCAGGCCCGCGGAAGCGGCCTGCGCCCTCTATCCCTCTCCGGCACCAGGCCACGGCGAAACGGTGGAGGGGGGGCTTTTTCCGGATGGAGCTGTGGAGAGACACCCCCCGGCAGACAGGTGGCGGCGCCGGGGCTGGGCTCCAGTGGGGGCCGCCAGGTGCAGGTCGAGGGGCTCGCGGGCCGCATGGACGGCACCCAGGTCCGCGGCCATGTCTGCTTCGAGTCAGGGGACCAACGGAGCGTCTGGTGTGCCGCTGCCTTCCAGGGACGACTTCTGGCCGCCTGGCCGCTCAGGCAGGCGGGGAGCGCCCCATCAGACGCTTGCTGTGGTGGGAGGGTCCTGAGGAGGTGGGGCCTGCAGCGGTACCCGGCGGGGGCGGAGACGGCCGCCGCCACCACCGCCGCCACCGCCGCCACCGCCACGACCGCCACGGTCGACAAAAGGAGAAGGTGTGTAGCGGGAGGCAAAAAGCCTACAGCACCTGGCGTTCCCAGGAGCTCTCCCGTCCGGGAGGTCTCCCATCCAACTACTAACCAGGCCCAACCCTGCTTAGCTTCCGAGATCGAGTCGAGATCGGGCCCGTCTAGGGTGGTTTGGCCGTAGACACTGGGGGGGTCGCGGGCTTCCACTTGAGGCGCAGCTTAGCAGGCGCTTGGGACTTACCGCCGGCCCAGTGGCCCGCCCGCCCCGGCAGGGCCCCGCCGCCCGCCTAGGCAGGGGAACGGAGGTCTCGGGGACCAGGCGGTGGCAGAGGAGTTGGCGACCACCCAGCCCAGGGCGGGAGGGACCCAGGAAACGTTTCGGCGCTTGGCCTCCCACCGCAGAGTCCGCAGGTCGCTCACAGGGATGTGGCCCCGGAGGCTTCAGGGCCCGGGGCCTGCGGTCCCTTGTGCATCCCACCTGACCGCCCACGCTGCGCTAGGCGCAGCCCAGCCGCAGACCGGGCCGGCCCTCCTGCCCGACAGCAGCTGGCCCGAAGCCAGTGGGAGCCACCATTGAGTTGGCAAAGCCCCTTAGACCCAGCAACGCCACCCTTGCCCCCACACCACCGTCCGAGCTCTGTACCCCGGCCCAGGGGGCCGGCAGGCCCGGGGAAGCGGCCTGGGCCCTCGATCCTGCTCCCGCCCACGGCCGAGGCGAAGCGGCGGAGGGGGTGCTTTTTCCGGATGGAGCTGTGGAGAGACACCCTGGAAGACAGGTGGTGGAGCCGGGCCTGGGCTCCTGTGGCTGCGGCCAGGTGTAGCTCGCGGGGCTCACGGACCGAACGGACGGCACCCGGGTCCGCGGCCATGTCTGGGTGACGTCAGGCCGCCCCTGGAGCGTCTGGTGTGCCGCTGCCTTCCAGGGACGCCTTCTGGCCGCCTGGCCAGTCAGGCAGGTGGGGAGTGCCCCATCAGACGCTTGCTGTGGTGGGAGGGGCCAGAGGAGGTGGGGCCTGCAGTGGTACCTGGTACCCAGCAGGCGTGGAGACGGCCGCCGCCACTGACACCGCGGGCGACAAAAGGAGAAAGCGGAGCGGGAGGCAAAAAGCGTACAGCACCCGGCATTCCCAGGAGCTCTCCCATCCAGGAGGTCTCCCATCCAAGTTCTAACCAGGCCCGACCCTGCTTAGCTTCCGAGATCCAGACTTGATTGGGCCCGTCTAGGCTGCTTTGGCAGTAGGTGTCAGTGGGTCGCGGGCTGCCTCTTGAGGCGCAGCTTAGCAGGCCCTTGCGCCTTACCGCAAGCCCAGCGGCCCGCCCGCCCTGGCAGGGCCCCGCCGCCCGTCTAGGCAGAGGAACGGAGGTCTCGGGGACCGGTTGCTGGCGCGAGGTGTTGGCGACCACCCAGCCCAGGGCGGGCGGGACCCAGGAAACGTTTCGTCGCTTGGCCTCCCACCCCAGATCCCGCAGGTCGCTCACAAGGATGTGGCCCCGGAGGCTTCAGGGCCCGGGGCCTGCGGTCCTTTGGGCATCTCACCTGCCTGCCCTCGCTGCGCTAGGCGCAGCCCTGTCGCAGACCGGGCCGGCCTTCCTGCCCGACAGCAGCTGGCCTGAAGCCAGTGGGAGCCACCGTTGAGTTGGCAAAGCCCCTTAGACCCAGCAACGCCACCCTTGCCCCCACACCACCGTCCGAGCTCTGTACCCCGGCCCAGGTGGCCGGCAGGCCTGCGGAAGCGGCCTGGGCCCTCTATCCCTCTCCGGCACACGGCCGCGGCGAAACGGTGGAGGGGGGCTTTTTCCGGATGGAGCTGTGGAGAGACACCCCGGAAGACTGGTGGCGGCGCCGGGGCTGGGCTCCAGTGGCTGCGGCCAGCTGCAGCTCGTGGGGCTCGGGGGCCGAACGGACGGCACCCGGGTCCGCGGCCATGTCTGGGTGACGTCAGGCCGCCACCCGGAGCAGCTGGTGTGCCGCTGCCTTCCAGGGACGCCTTCTGGCCGCCTGGCCGGTCAGGCAGGTGGGGAGTGCCCCATCAGACGCTTGCTGTGGTGGCAGGGGCCTGAGGAGGTGGGGCCTGCAGCGGTACCTGACAGGGGCGGAGACGGCTGCCTCCACCACCGCCGCCACCATCGCCGCCACCGCGGGCGACAAAAGGAGAAAGCGGAGCGAGAGGCAAAAAGCCTACAGCACCCGGTATTCCCAGGAGCTCTCCCAGCCAGGACGTCTCCCATCCAAGTTCGAAACAGGCCCGACCCTGCTTAGCTTCCGAGATCCAGACTTGATCGGGCCCGTCTAGGCTGCTTTGGTAGTAGGTGTCGGTGGGTCGCGGGCTGCCTCTTGAGGCGCAGCTTAGCAGGCCCTTGGGCCTTACTGCCAGCCTAGCGGCCCGCCCGCCCTGGCAGGGCCCCGCCGGCCACCTAGGCAGAGGAACGGAGGTCTCGGTGATCGGGTGGTGGCGGAGGTGTTGGCGACCACCCAGCCCAGGGCGGGCGGGACCCAGCAAACGTTTCGGCGCTTGGCCTCCCACCCCAGATCCCGCAGGTCGCTCACAAGGATGTGGCCCCGGAGGCTTCAGGGCCCGGGGACTGCGGTCCCTTGGGCATCCCACCTGCCCGCCCATGCTGCGCTAGGCGCTGCCCTGTCGCAGACCGGGCCAGCCTTCCTGCCCGATAGCAGCTGGCCCGAAGCCAGTGGGAGCCACCTTTGCGTTAGCAAAGCCCCTTACCCAGCAACGCCCCCCTTGCCCCCACACCACCGTCCGAGCTCAGGACCCCACCCCAGGTGGCCGGCAGGCCCGCGGAAGCGGCCTGGGCCCTCTATCCCTCTCCGGCACACGGCCGCGGCGAAACGGTGGAGGGGGGGCTTTTTCCGGATGGAGCTTTGGAGAGACACCGACCGGCAGACAGGTGGCGGCACCGGGGCTGGGCTCCAGTGGGGACCGCCAGGTGCAGGTCGAGGGGCTCGCGGGCCGCATGGACGGCACCCGGGTCCGCGGCCATGTCTGCTTCGAGTCAGGGGACCAACGGAGCGTCTGGTGTGCCGCTGCCTTCCAGGGACGACTTCTGGCCGCCTGGCCGCTCAGGCAGGCGGGGAGCGCCCCATCAGACGCTTGCTGTGGTGGGAGGGTCCTGAGGAGGTGGGGCCTGCAGCGGTACCCGGCGGGGGCGGAGACGGCCGCCGCCACCACCGCCGCCACCGCCGCCACCGCCACGACCACCACGGTCGACAAAAGGAGAAGGTGTGTAGCGGGAGGCAAAAAGCCTACAGCACCTGGCGTTCCCAGGAGCTCTCCCGTCCGGGAGGTCTCCCATCCAACTACTAACCAGGCCCAACCCTGCTTAGCTTCCGAGATCGAGTCGAGATCGGGCCCGTCTAGGGTGGTTTGGCCGTAGACACTGGGGGGGTCGCGGGCTTCCACTTGAGGCGCAGCTTAGCAGGCGCTTGGGACTTACCGCCGGCCCAGTGGCCCGCCCGCCCCGGCAGGGCCCCGCCGCCCGCCTAGGCAGGGGAACGGAGGTCTCGGGGACCAGGCGGTGGCAGAGGAGTTGGCGACCACCCAGCCCAGGGCGGGAGGGACCCAGGAAACGTTTCGGCGCTTGGCCTCCCACCGCAGAGTCCGCAGGTCGCTCACAGGGATGTGGCCCCGGAGGCTTCAGGGCCCGGGGCCTGCGGTCCCTTGTGCATCCCACCTGACCGCCCACGCTGCGCTAGGCGCAGCCCAGCCGCAGACCGGGCCGGCCCTCCTGCCCGACAGCAGCTGGCCCGAAGCCAGTGGGAGCCACCATTGAGTTGGCAAAGCCCCTTAGACCCAGCAACGCCACCCTTGCCCCCACACCACCGTCCGAGCTCTGTACCCCGGCCCAGGGGGCCGGCAGGCCCGGGGAAGCGGCCTGGGCCCTCGATCCTGCTCCCGCCCACGGCCGAGGCGAAGCGGCGGAGGGGGTGCTTTTTCCGGATGGAGCTGTGGAGAGACACCCTGGAAGACAGGTGGTGGAGCCGGGCCTGGGCTCCTGTGGCTGCGGCCAGGTGTAGCTCGCGGGGCTCACGGACCGAACGGACGGCACCCGGGTCCGCGGCCATGTCTGGGTGACGTCAGGCCGCTCCTGGAGCGTCTGGTGTGCCGCTGCCTTCCAGGGACGCCTTCTGGCCGCCTGGCCAGTCAGGCAGGTGGGGAGTGCCCCATCAGACGCTTGCTGTGGTGGGAGGGGCCAGAGGAGGTGGGGCCTGCAGTGGTACCTGGTACCCAGCAGGCGTGGAGACGGCCGCCGCCACTGACACCGCGGGCGACAAAAGGAGAAAGCGGAGCGGGAGGCAAAAAGCGTACAGCACCCGGCATTCCCAGGAGCTCTCCCATCCAGGAGGTCTCCCATCCAAGTTCTAACCAGGCCCGACCCTGCTTAGCTTCCGAGATCCAGACTTGATTGGGCCCGTCTAGGCTGCTTTGGCAGTAGGTGTCAGTGGGTCGCGGGCTGCCTCTTGAGGCGCAGCTTAGCAGGCCCTTGCGCCTTACCGCAAGCCCAGCGGCCCGCCCGCCCTGGCAGGGCCCCGCCGCCCGTCTAGGCAGAGGAACGGAGGTCTCGGGGACCGGTTGCTGGCGCGAGGTGTTGGCGACCACCCAGCCCAGGGCGGGCGGGACCCAGGAAACGTTTCGTCGCTTGGCCTCCCACCCCAGATCCCGCAGGTCGCTCACAAGGATGTGGCCCCGGAGGCTTCAGGGCCCGGGGCCTGCGGTCCTTTGGGCATCTCACCTGCCTGCCCTCGCTGCGCTAGGCGCAGCCCTGTCGCAGACCGGGCCGGCCTTCCTGCCCGACAGCAGCTGGCCTGAAGCCAGTGGGAGCCACCGTTGAGTTGGCAAAGCCCCTTAGACCCAGCAACGCCACCCTTGCCCCCACACCACCGTCCGAGCTCTGTACCCCGGCCCAGGTGGCCGGCAGGCCTGCGGAAGCGGCCTGGGCCCTCTATCCCTCTCCGGCACACGGCCGCGGCGAAACGGTGGAGGGGGGCTTTTTCCGGATGGAGCTGTGGAGAGACACCCCGGAAGACAGGTGGCGGCGCCGGGGCTGGGCTCCAGTGGCTGCGGCCAGCTGCAGCTCGTGGGGCTCGGGGGCCGAACGGACGGCACCCGGGTCCGCGGCCATGTCTGGGTGACGTCAGGCCGCCCCCTGGAGCGGCTGGTGTGTCGCTGCCTTCCAGGGACGCCTTCTGGCCGCCTGGCCGGTCTGGCAGGTGGGGAGTGCCCCATCAGACGCTTGCTGTGGTGGGAGGGGCCTGAGGAGGTGGGGCCTGCAGCGGTACCTGGTACCCGGCGGGGGCGGAGACGGCCGCCGCCGCCGCCACCGCGGGCGACAAAAGGAGAAAGCGGAGCGGAAGGCAAAAATCCTACAGCACCCGGTATTCCCAGGAGCTCTCCCATCCAGGAGGTCTCCCATCCAAGTTCGAACCAGGCCCGACCCTGCTTAGCTTCCGAGATCCAGACTTGATCGGGCCCGTCTAGGCTGGTTTGACAGTAGGTGTCAGTGGGTCGCAGGCTGCCTCTTGAGGCGCAGCTTAGCAGGCCCATGGGACTTACCGCCAGCCCAGCGGCCCGCCCGCCTAGGCAGAGGAACGGAGGTCTCGGGGACCAGGTGGTGTCGGAGGTTTTGGCGACCACCCAGCCCAGGGCGGGAGGGACCCAGGAAACGTTTCGGCGCTTGGCCTCCCACCCCGGATCCCGCAGGTCGCTCACAGGGATGTGGCCCCGGAGGCTTCAGGGCCCGGCGCCTGCGGTCCTTTGGGCATCCCACCTGACTGCCCACGCTGCGCTAGGCGCAGCCCTGTCGCAGACCGGGCCGGCCCTCCTGCCCGACAGCAGCTGGCCCGAAGCCAGTGGGAGCCACCATTGAGTTGGCAAAGCCCCTTAGACCCAGCAACTCCACCCTTGCCCCCACACCACCGTCCGACCTCAGGACCCCGCCCCTGGTGGCCGGCAGTCCCGCGGATGTGGCCTGGGCCCTCTATCCCTCTCCGGCACCCGGCCGCGGCGAAACGGTGGAGGGGGGGCTTTTTCCGCATGGAGCTTTGGAGAGACACCCACCGGCAGACAGGTGGCGGCGCCGGGGCTGGATCCAGTGGGGACCGCCAGGTGCAGGTCGAGGGGCTCGCGGGCCGCATGGACGGCACCCGGGTCCGCGGCCATTTCTGCTTCGAGTCAGGGGACGAACGGAGCATATGGTGTGCCGCTGCCTTCCAGGGACGCCTTCTGGCCGCCTGGCCGCTCAGGCAGGCGGGGAGCGCCCCATCAGACGCTTGCTGTGGTGGGAGGGTCCTGAGGAGGTGGGGCCTGCAGCGGTACCCGGCGGGGGCGGAGACGGCCGCCGCCACCACCGCCGCCACCGCCGCCGCCAACGCCGCCAACGCCACGACCGCCGCGGTCGACAAAATGAGAAGGTGTGTAGCGGGAGGCAAAAAGCCTACAGCACCTGGCGTTCCCAGGAGCTCTCCCGTCCGGGAGGTCTGCCGTCCAACTACTAACCAGGCCCAACCCTGCTTAGCTTCCGAGATCGAGTCGAGATCGGGCCCGTCTAGGGTGGTTTGGCCGTAGACACTGGGGGGGTCGCGGGCTTCCACTTGAGGTGCAGCTTAGCAGGCTCTTGGGCCTTACCGCCGGCCCAGTGGCCCGCCCGCCCCGGCAGGGCCCCGCCGCCCGCCTAGGCAGGGGAACGGAGGTCTCGGGGACCAGGCGGTGGCAGAGGAGTTGGCGACCACCCAGGCCACGGTGGGAGGGACCCAGGAAACATTTCGGCGCTTGGTCTCCCACCGCAGATCCCGCAGGTCGCTCACAGGGTTGTGGCCCCAGAGGCTTCAGGGCCCGGGGCCTGCGGTCCCTTGTGCATCCCACCTGACCGCCCACGCTGCGCTAGGCGCAGCCCTGTCGCAGACCGGGCCGGCCCTCCTGCCCGACAGCAGCTGGCCCGAAGCCAGTGGGAGCCACCATTGAGTTGGCAAAGCCCCTTAGACCCAGCAACTCCACCCTTGCCCCCACACCACCGTCCGACCTCAGGACCCCGCCCCTGGTGGCCGGCAGTCCCGCGGATGTGGCCTGGGCCCTCTATCCCTCTCCGGCACCCGGCCGCGGCGAAACGGTGGAGGGGGGGCTTTTTCCGGATGGAGCTTTGGAGAGACACCCACCGGCAGACAGGTGGCGGCGCCGGGGCTGGATCCAGTGGGGACCGCCAGGTGCAGGTCGAGGGGCTCGCGGGCCGCATGGACGGCACCCGGGTCCGCGGCCATTTCTGCTTCGAATCAGGGGACGAACGGAGCATATGGTGTGCCGCTGCCTTCCAGGGACGCCTTCTGGCCGCCTGGCCGCTCAGGCAGGCGGGGAGCGCCCCATCAGACGCTTGCTGTGGTGGGAGGGTCCTGAGGAGTTGGGGCCTGCAGCGGTACCCGGCGGGGGCGGAGACGGCCGCCGCCACCACCGCCGCCACCGCCACGACCGCCGCGGTCGACAAAATGAGAAGGTGTGTAGCGGGAGGCAAAAGGCCTACAGCACCTGGCGTTCCAGGGAGCTCTCCCGTCCGGGAAGTCTGCCATCCAACTACTAACCAGGCCCAACCCTGCTTAGCTTCCGAGATCGAGTCGAGATCGGGCCCGTCTAGGGTGGTTTGGCCGTAGACACTGGGGTGGTCGCGGGCTGCCTCTTGAGGTGCAGTTTAGCAGGCCCTTGGGCCTTACCGCCGGCCCAGTGGCCCGCCCGACCTGGCAGGGCCCCGCCGCCCGCCTAGGCGGGGGAACGGAGGTTTCGGCGACCGGGGGGTGGCGGAGGAGTTGGCGACCTCCCAGCGCAGGGCGGGTGGGACACAGCAAGCTTTTCGGCGCTTCGTGCCCCGCCCCAGATCCCACAGGCCGCTCACAGGGACGTAGCCCCGGAGGCTTCAGGGCCCGGGGTCGGCGGTGCCTCGGGCATCCCACCTGCGCGCCCACGCTGTGGTAGGCGTAGCTCAGAGGCAGACTGGTCCGACCCTCCTGTCCTACAGCAGCTGGCCCGAAGCCACTGGGAGCCACCATTGAGTTGGCACGGCCCCTTAGACACAGCAAGGCCACCCTTGCCCCGACGCCACCGTCCGAGCTCAGGACCTCGTCCCAGGTGGCCGGCAGGTCCGGGGAAGTGGCCTGGGCCCTCGATCCTGCTCCTGCCCACGGCCGCGGCGAAGGGGCAGAAGGGGTGCTTTTTCCGGATGGAGCTGTGGAGAGACACCCCGGAAGACAGGTGGCGGTGCCGGGGCTGGACTCCAGTGGCTGCGGCCAGGTGCAGCTCGCGGGGCTCGCGGGCCGAACGGACGGCACCCGGGTCCGCGGCCATGTCTGGGTGACGTCAGGCCGCCCCCTGGAGCGGCTGGTGTGTCGCTGCCTTCCAGGGACGCCTTCTGGCCGCCTGGCCGGTCTGGCAGGTGGGGAGTGCCCCATCAGACGCTTGCTGTGGTGGGAGGGGCCTGAGGAGGTGGGGCCTGCAGCGGTACCTGGTACCCGGCGGGGGCGGAGACGGCCGCCGCCGCCGCCGCCACCGCGGGCGACAAAAGGAGAAAGCGGAGCGGAAGGCAAAAATCCTACAGCACCCGGTATTCCCAGGAGCTCTCCCATCCAGGAGGTCTCCCATCCAAGTTCGAACCAGGCCCGACCCTGCTTAGCTTCCGAGATCCAGACTTGATCGGGCCCGTCTAGGCTGGTTTGACAGTAGGTGTCAGTGGGTCACAGGCTGCCTCTTGAGGCGCAGCTTAGCAGGCCCATGGGACTTACCGCCAGCCCAGCGGCCCGCCCGCCTAGGCAGAGGAACGGAGGTCTCGGGGACCAGGTGGTGTCGGAGGTTTTGGCGACCACCCAGCCCAGGGCGGGAGGGACCCAGGAAACGTTTCGGCGCTTGGCCTCCCACCCCGGATCCCGCAGGTCGCTCACAGGGATGTGGCCCCGGAGGCTTCAGGGCCCGGGGCCTGCGGTCCTTTGGGCATCCCACCTGACTGCCCACGCTGCGCTAGGCGCAGCCCTGTCGCAGACCGGGCCGGCCTTCCTGCCCGACAGCAGCTGGCCCGAAGGAAGTGGGAGCCACCGTTGAGTTGGCAAAGCCCCTTAGACCCAGCAACGCCACCCTTGCCTCCACACCACCGTCCGAGCTCAGGACACCGGCCCAGGTGGACGGCAGGCCCGCGGAAGCGGCCTGCGCCCTCTATCCCTCTCCGGCACCAGGCCACGGCGAAACGGTGGAGGGGGGGCTTTTTCCGGATGGAGCTGTGGAGAGACACCCCCCGGCAGACAGGTGGCGGCGCCGGGGCTGGGCTCCAGTGGGGGCCGCCAGGTGCAGGTCGAGGGGCTCGCGGGCCGCATGGACGGCACCCAGGTCCGCGGCCATGTCTGCTTCGAGTCAGGGGACCAACGGAGCGTCTGGTGTGCCGCTGCCTTCCAGGGACGCCTTCTGGCCGCCTGGCCGCTCAGGCAGGCGGGGAGCGCCCCATCAGACGCTTGCTGTGGTGGGAGGGTCCTGAGGAGGTGGGGCCTGCAGCGGTACCCGGCGGGGGCGGAGACGGCCGCCGCCACCACCGCCGCCACCGCCGCCACCGCCACGACCGCCACGGTCGACAAAAGGAGAAGGTGTGTAGCGGGAGGCAAAAAGCCTACATCACCTGGCGTTCCCAGGAGCTCTCCCGTCCGGGAGGTCTCCCATCCAACTACTAACCAGGCCCAACCCTGCTTAGCTTCCGAGATCGAGTCGAGATCGGGCCCGTCTAGGGTGGTTTGGCCGTAGACACTGGGGGGGTCGCGGGCTTCCACTTGAGGCGCAGCTTAGCAGGCGCTTGGGACTTACCGCCGGCCCAGTGGCCCGCCCGCCCCGGC
This sequence comes from Pseudorca crassidens, assembly GCF_039906515.1. NCBI lineage: Eukaryota > Metazoa > Chordata > Mammalia > Artiodactyla > Delphinidae > Pseudorca > Pseudorca crassidens. The sequence goes on along the minus strand of NC_090311.1, from coordinate 84,533,721 downwards.
AGGGCCCCGCCGCCCGCCTAGGCAGGGGAACGGAGGTCTCGGGGACCAGGCGGTGGCAGAGGAGTTGGCGACCACCCAGCCCAGGGCGGGAGGGACCCAGGAAACGTTTCGGCGCTTGGCCTCCCACCGCAGAGTCCGCAGGTTGCTCACAGGGATGTGGCCCCGGAGGCTTCAGGGCCCGGGGCCTGCGGTCCCTTGTGCATCCCACCTGACCGCCCACGCTGCGCTAGGCGCAGCCCAGCCGCAGACCGGGCCGGCCCTCCTGCCCGACAGCAGCTGGCCCGAAGCCAGTGGGAGCCACCATTGAGTTGGCAAAGCCCCTTAGACCCAGCAACGCCACCCTTGCCCCCACACCACCGTCCGAGCTCTGTACCCCGGCCCAGGGGGCCGGCAGGCCCGGGGAAGCGGCCTGGGCCCTCGATCCTGCTCCCGCCCACGGCCGAGGCGAAGCGGCGGAGGGGGTGCTTTTTCCGGATGGAGCTGTGGAGAGACACCCTGGAAGACAGGTGGTGGAGCCGGGCCTGGGCTCCTGTGGCTGCGGCCAGGTGTAGCTCGCGGGGCTCACGGACCGAACGGACGGCACCCGGGTCCGCGGCCATGTCTGGGTGACGTCAGGCCGCCCCTGGAGCGTCTGGTGTGCCGCTGCCTTCCAGGGACGCCTTCTGGCCGCCTGGCCAGTCAGGCAGGTGGGGAGTGCCCCATCAGACGCTTGCTGTGGTGGGAGGGGCCAGAGGAGGTGGGGCCTGCAGTGGTACCTGGTACCCAGCAGGCGTGGAGACGGCCGCCGCCACTGACACCGCGGGCGACAAAAGGAGAAAGCGGAGCGGGAGGCAAAAAGCGTACAGCACCCGGCATTCCCAGGAGCTCTCCCATCCAGGAGGTCTCCCATCCAAGTTCTAACCAGGCCCGACCCTGCTTAGCTTCCGAGATCCAGACTTGATTGGGCCCGTCTAGGCTGCTTTGGCAGTAGGTGTCAGTGGGTCGCGGGCTGCCTCTTGAGGCGCAGCTTAGCAGGCCCTTGCGCCTTACCGCAAGCCCAGCGGCCCGCCCGCCCTGGCAGGGCCCCGCCGCCCGTCTAGGCAGAGGAACGGAGGTCTCGGGGACCGGTTGCTGGCGCGAGGTGTTGGCGACCACCCAGCCCAGGGCGGGCGGGACCCAGGAAACGTTTCGTCGCTTGGCCTCCCACCCCAGATCCCGCAGGTCGCTCACAAGGATGTGGCCCCGGAGGCTTCAGGGCCCGGGGCCTGCGGTCCTTTGGGCATCTCACCTGCCTGCCCTCGCTGCGCTAGGCGCAGCCCTGTCGCAGACCGGGCCGGCCTTCCTGCCCGACAGCAGCTGGCCTGAAGCCAGTGGGAGCCACCGTTGAGTTGGCAAAGCCCCTTAGACCCAGCAACGCCACCCTTGCCCCCACACCACCGTCCGAGCTCTGTACCCCGGCCCAGGTGGCCGGCAGGCCTGCGGAAGCGGCCTGGGCCCTCTATCCCTCTCCGGCACACGGCCGCGGCGAAACGGTGGAGGGGGGCTTTTTCCGGATGGAGCTGTGGAGAGACACCCCGGAAGACAGGTGGCGGCGCCGGGGCTGGGCTCCAGTGGCTGCGGCCAGCTGCAGCTCGTGGGGCTCGGGGGCCGAACGGACGGCACCCGGGTCCGCGGCCATGTCTGGGTGACGTCAGGCCGCCACCCGGAGCAGCTGGTGTGCCGCTGCCTTCCAGGGACGCCTTCTGGCCGCCTGGCCGGTCAGGCAGGTGGGGAGTGCCCCATCAGACGCTTGCTGTGGTGGCAGGGGCCTGAGGAGGTGGGGCCTGCAGCGGTACCTGACAGGGGCGGAGACGGCTGCCTCCACCACCGCCGCCACCATCGCCACCACCGCGGGCGACAAAAGGAGAAAGCGGAGCGAGAGGCAAAAAGCCTACAGCACCCGGTATTCCCAGGAGCTCTCCCAGCCAGGACGTCTCCCATCCAAGTTCGAAACAGGCCCGACCCTGCTTAGCTTCCGAGATCCAGACTTGATCGGGCCCGTCTAGGCTGCTTTGGTAGTAGGTGTCGGTGGGTCGCGGGCTGCCTCTTGAGGCGCAGCTTAGCAGGCCCTTGGGCCTTACTGCCAGCCTAGCGGCCCGCCCGCCCTGGCAGGGCCCCGCCGGCCACCTAGGCAGAGGAACGGAGGTCTCGGTGATCGGGTGGTGGCGGAGGTGTTGGCGACCACCCAGCCCAGGGCGGGCGGGACCCAGCAAACGTTTCGGCGCTTGGCCTCCCACCCCAGATCCCGCAGGTCGCTCACAAGGATGTGGCCCCGGAGGCTTCAGGGCCCGGGGACTGCGGTCCCTTGGGCATCCCACCTGCCCGCCCATGCTGCGCTAGGCGCTGCCCTGTCGCAGACCGGGACAGCCTTCCTGCCCGATAGCAGCTGGCCCGAAGCCAGTGGGAGCCACCTTTGCGTTAGCAAAGCCCCTTACCCAGCAACGCCCCCCTTGCCCCCACACCACCGTCCGAGCTCAGGACCCCACCCCAGGTGGCCGGCAGGCCCGCGGAAGCGGCCTGGGCCCTCTATCCCTCTCCGGCACACGGCCGCGGCGAAACGGTGGAGGGGGGGCTTTTTCCGGATGGAGCTTTGGAGAGACACCCACCGGGAGACAGGTGGCGGCGCCGGGGCTGGGCTCCAGTGGGGACCGCCAGGTGCAGGTCGAGGGGCTCACGGGCCGCATGGACGGAACCCGGGTCCGCGGCCATGTCTGCTTCGAGTCAGGGGACGAACGGAGCATATGGTTTGCCGCTGCCTTCCAGGGACGCCTTCTGGCCGCCTGGCCGCTCAGGCAGTCGGGGAGCGCCCCATCAGACGCTTGCTGTGGTGGGAGGGTCCTGAGGAGGTGGGGCCTGCAGCGGTACCCGGCGGGGGCGGAGACGGCCGCCGCCACCACCGCCGCCACCGCCGCCGCCAACGCCGCCAACGCCACGACCGCCGAGGTCGACAAAATGAGAAGGTGTGTAGCGGGAGGCAAAAAGCCTACAGCACCTGGCGTTCCCAGGAGCTCTCCCGTCTGGGAGGTCTGCCGTCCAACTACTAACCAGGCCCAACCCTGCTTAGCTTCCGAGATCGAGTCGAGATCGGGCCCGTCTAGGGTGGTTTGGCCGTAGACACTGGGGGGGTCGCGGGCTTCCACTTGAGGTGCAGCTTAGCAGGCTCTTGGGCCTTACCGCCGGCCCAGTGGCCCGCCCGCCCCGGCAGGGCCCCGCCGCCCGCCTAGGCAGGGGAACGGAGGTCTCGGGGACCAGGCGGTGGCAGAGGAGTTGGCGACCACCCAGGCCACGGTGGGAGGGACCCAGGAAACATTTCGGCGCTTGGTCTCCCACCGCAGATCCCGCAGGTCGCTCACAGGGTTGTGGCCCCAGAGGCTTCAGGGCCCGGGGCCTGCGGTCCCTTGTGCATCCCACCTGACCGCCCACGCTGCGCTAGGCGCAGCCCTGTCGCAGACCGGGCCGGCCCTCCTGCCCGACAGCAGCTGGCCCGAAGCCAGTGGGAGCCACCATTGAGTTGGCAAAGCCCCTTAGACCCAGCAACTCCACCCTTGCCCCCACACCACCGTCCGACCTCAGGACCCCGCCCCTGGTGGCCGGCAGTCCCGCGGATGTGGCCTGGGCCCTCTATCCCTCTCCGGCACCCGGCCGCGGCGAAACGGTGGAGGGGGGGCTTTTTCCGCATGGAGCTTTGGAGAGACACCCACCGGCAGACAGGTGGCGGCGCCGGGGCTGGATCCAGTGGGGACCGCCAGGTGCAGGTCGAGGGGCTCGCGGGCCGCATGGACGGCACCCGGGTCCGCGGCCATTTCTGCTTCGAGTCAGGGGACGAACGGAGCATATGGTGTGCCGCTGCCTTCCAGGGACGCCTTCTGGCCGCCTGGCCGCTCAGGCAGGCGGGGAGCGCCCCATCAGACGCTTGCTGTGGTGGGAGGGTCCTGAGGAGGTGGGGCCTGCAGCGGTACCCGGCGGGGGCGGAGACGGCCGCCGCCACCACCGCCGCCACCGCCGCCACCGCCACGACCGCCACGGTCGACAAAAGGAGAAGGTGTGTAGCGGGAGGCAAAAAGCCTACAGCACCTGGCGTTCCCAGGAGCTCTCCCGTCCGGGAGGTCTCCCATCCAACTACTAACCAGGCCCAACCCTGCTTAGCTTCCGAGATCGAGTCGAGATCGGGCCCGTCTAGGGTGGTTTGGCCGTAGACACTGGGGTGGTCGCGGGCTGCCTCTTGAGGTGCAGTTTAGCAGGCCCTTGGGCCTTACCGCCGGCCCAGCGGCCCGCCCGCCCTGGCAGGGCCCCGCCGCCCGCCTAGGCGGGGGAACGGAGGTTTCGGCGACCGGGGGGTGGCGGAGGAGTTGGCGACCTCCCAGCGCAGGGCGGGTGGGACACAGCAAGTTTTTCGGCGCTTCGTGCCCCACCCCAGATCCCACAGGCCGCTCACAGGGACGTAGCCCCGGAGGCTTCAGGGCCCGGGGTCGGCGGTGCCTCGGGCATCCCACCTGCGCGCCCACGCTGTGGTAGGCGTAGCTCAGAGGCAGACTGGTCCGACCCTCCTGTCCTACAGCAGCTGGCCCGAAGCCACTGGGAGCCACCATTGAGTTGGCACGGCCCCTTAGACACAGCAAGGCCACCCTTGCCCCGACGCCACCGTCCGAGCTCAGGACCTCGTCCCAGGTGGCCGGCAGGTCCGGGGAAGTGGCCTGGGCCCTCGATCCTGCTCCTGCCCACGGCCGCGGCGAAGGGGCAGAAGGGGTGCTTTTTCCGGATGGAGCTGTGGAGAGACACCCCGGAAGACAGGTGGCGGTGCCGGGGCTGGACTCCAGTGGCTGCGGCCAGGTGCAGCTCGCGGGGCTCGCGGGCCGAACGGACGGCACCCGGGTCCGCGGCCATGTCTGGGTGACGTCAGGCCGCCCCCTGGAGCGGCTGGTGTGTCGCTGCCTTCCAGGGACGCCTTCTGGCCGCCTGGCCGGTCTGGCAGGTGGGGAGTGCCCCATCAGACGCTTGCTGTGGTGGGAGGGGCCTGAGGAGGTGGGGCCTGCAGCGGTACCTGGTACCCGGCGGGGGCGGAGACGGCCGCCGCCGCCGCCGCCGCCACCGCGGGCGACAAAAGGAGAAAGCGGAGCGGAAGGCAAAAATCCTACAGCACCCGGTATTCCCAGGAGCTCTCCCATCCAGGAGGTCTCCCATCCAAGTTCGAACCAGGCCCGACCCTGCTTAGCTTCCGAGATCCAGACTTGATCGGGCCCGTCTAGGCTGGTTTGACAGTAGGTGTCAGTGGGTCGCAGGCTGCCTCTTGAGGCGCAGCTTAGCAGGCCCATGGGACTTACCGCCAGCCCAGCGGCCCGCCCGCCTAGGCAGAGGAACGGAGGTCTCGGGGACCAGGTGGTGTCGGAGGTTTTGGCGACCACCCAGCCCAGGGCGGGAGGGACCCAGGAAACGTTTCGGCGCTTGGCCTCCCACCCCGGATCCCGCAGGTCGCTCACAGGGATGTGGCCCCGGAGGCTTCAGGGCCCGGGGCCTGCGGTCCTTTGGGCATCCCACCTGACTGCCCACGCTGCGCTAGGCGCAGCCCTGTCGCAGACCGGGCCGGCCTTCCTGCCCGACAGCAGCTGGCCCGAAGGAAGTGGGAGCCACCGTTGAGTTGGCAAAGCCCCTTAGACCCAGCAACGCCACCCTTGCCTCCACACCACCGTCCGAGCTCAGGACACCGGCCCAGGTGGACGGCAGGCCCGCGGAAGCGGCCTGCGCCCTCTATCCCTCTCCGGCACCAGGCCACGGCGAAACGGTGGAGGGGGGGCTTTTTCCGGATGGAGCTGTGGAGAGACACCCCCCGGCAGACAGGTGGCGGCGCCGGGGCTGGGCTCCAGTGGGGGCCGCCAGGTGCAGGTCGAGGGGCTCGCGGGCCGCATGGACGGCACCCAGGTCCGCGGCCATGTCTGCTTCGAGTCAGGGGACCAACGGAGCGTCTGGTGTGCCGCTGCCTTCCAGGGACGACTTCTGGCCGCCTGGCCGCTCAGGCAGGCGGGGAGCGCCCCATCAGACGCTTGCTGTGGTGGGAGGGTCCTGAGGAGGTGGGGCCTGCAGCGGTACCCGGCGGGGGCGGAGACGGCCGCCGCCACCACCGCCGCCACCGCCGCCACCGCCACGACCGCCACGGTCGACAAAAGGAGAAGGTGTGTAGCGGGAGGCAAAAAGCCTACAGCACCTGGCGTTCCCAGGAGCTCTCCCGTCCGGGAGGTCTCCCATCCAACTACTAACCAGGCCCAACCCTGCTTAGCTTCCGAGATCGAGTCGAGATCGGGCCCGTCTAGGGTGGTTTGGCCGTAGACACTGGGGGGGGTCGCGGGCTTCCACTTGAGGCGCAGCTTAGCAGGCGCTTGGGACTTACCGCCGGCCCAGTGGCCCGCCCGCCCCGGCAGGGCCCCGCCGCCCGCCTAGGCAGGGGAACGGAGGTCTCGGGGACCAGGCGGTGGCAGAGGAGTTGGCGACCACCCAGCCCAGGGCGGGAGGGACCCAGGAAACGTTTCGGCGCTTGGCCTCCCACCGCAGAGTCCGCAGGTCGCTCACAGGGATGTGGCCCCGGAGGCTTCAGGGCCAGGGGCCTGCGGTCCCTTGTGCATCCCACCTGACCGCCCACGCTGCGCTAGGCGCAGCCCAGCCGCAGACCGGGCCGGCCCTCCTGCCCGACAGCAGCTGGCCCGAAGCCAGTGGGAGCCACCATTGAGTTGGCAAAGCCCCTTAGACCCAGCAACGCCACCCTTGCCCCCACACCACCGTCCGAGCTCTGTACCCCGGCCCAGGGGGCCGGCAGGCCCGGGGAAGCGGCCTGGGCCCTCGATCCTGCTCCCGCCCACGGCCGAGGCGAAGCGGCGGAGGGGGTGCTTTTTCCGGATGGAGCTGTGGAGAGACACCCTGGAAGACAGGTGGTGGAGCCGGGCCTGGGCTCCTGTGGCTGCGGCCAGGTGTAGCTCGCGGGGCTCACGGACCGAACGGACGGCACCCGGGTCCGCGGCCATGTCTGGGTGACGTCAGGCCGCCCCTGGAGCGTCTGGTGTGCCGCTGCCTTCCAGGGACGCCTTCTGGCCGCCTGGCCAGTCAGGCAGGTGGGGAGTGCCCCATCAGACGCTTGCTGTGGTGGGAGGGGCCAGAGGAGGTGGGGCCTGCAGTGGTACCTGGTACCCAGCAGGCGTGGAGACGGCCGCCGCCACTGACACCGCGGGCGACAAAAGGAGAAAGCGGAGCGAGAGGCAAAAAGCCTACAGCACCCGGCATTCCCAGGAGCTCTCCCATCCAGGAGGTCTCCCATCCAAGTTCTAACCAGGCCCGACCCTGCTTAGCTTCCGAGATCCAGACTTGATTGGGCCCGTCTAGGCTGCTTTGGCAGTAGGTGTCAGTGGGTCGCGGGCTGCCTCTTGAGGCGCAGCTTAGCAGGCCCTTGCGCCTTACCGCAAGCCCAGCGGCCCGCCCGCCCTGGCAGGGCCCCGCCGCCCGTCTAGGCAGAGTAACGGAGGTCTCGGGGACCGGTTGCTGGCGCGAGGTGTTGGCGACCACCCAGCCCAGGGCGGGCGGGACCCAGGAAACGTTTCGTCGCTTGGCCTCCCACCCCAGATCCCGCAGGTCGCTCACAAGGATGTGGCCCCGGAGGCTTCAGGGCCCGGGGCCTGCGGTCCTTTGGGCATCTCACCTGCCTGCCCTCGCTGCGCTAGGCGCAGCCCTGTCGCAGACCGGGCCGGCCTTCCTGCCCGACAGCAGCTGGCCTGAAGCCAGTGGGAGCCACCGTTGAGTTGGCAAAGCCCCTTAGACCCAGCAACGCCACCCTTGCCCCCACACCACCGTCCGAGCTCTGTACCCCGGCCCAGGTGGCCGGCAGGCCTGCGGAAGCGGCCTGGGCCCTCTATCCCTCTCCGGCACACGGCCGCGGCGAAACGGTGGAGGGGGGCTTTTTCCGGATGGAGCTGTGGAGAGACACCCCGGAAGACAGGTGGCGGCGCCGGGGCTGGGCTCCAGTGGCTGCGGCCAGCTGCAGCTCGTGGGGCTCGGGGGCCGAACGGACGGCACCCGGGTCCGCGGCCATGTCTGGGTGACGTCAGGCCGCCACCCGGAGCAGCTGGTGTGCCGCTGCCTTCCAGGGACGCCTTCTGGCCGCCTGGCCGGTCAGGCAGGTGGGGAGTGCCCCATCAGACGCTTGCTGTGGTGGCAGGGGCCTGAGGAGGTGGGGCCTGCAGCGGTACCTGACAGGGGCGGAGACGGCTGCCTCCACCACCGCCGCCACCATCGCCGCCACCGCGGGCGACAAAAGGAGAAAGCGGAGCGAGAGGCAAAAAGCCTACAGCACCCGGTATTCCCAGGAGCTCTCCCAGCCAGGACGTCTCCCATCCAAGTTCGAAACAGGCCCGACCCTGCTTAGCTTCCGAGATCCAGACTTGATCGGGCCCGTCTAGGCTGCTTTGGTAGTAGGTGTCGGTGGGTCGCGGGCTGCCTCTTGAGGCGCAGCTTAGCAGGCCCTTGGGCCTTACTGCCAGCCTAGCGGCCCGCCCGCCCTGGCAGGGCCCCGCCGGCCACCTAGGCAGAGGAACGGAGGTCTCGGTGATCGGGTGGTGGCGGAGGTGTTGGCGACCACCCAGCCCAGGGCGGGCGGGACCCAGCAAACGTTTCGGCGCTTGGCCTCCCACCCCAGATCCCGCAGGTCGCTCACAAGGATGTGGCCCCGGAGGCTTCAGGGCCCGGGGACTGCGGTCCCTTGGGCATCCCACCTGCCCGCCCACGCTGCGCTAGGCGCTGCCCTGTCGCAGACCGGGCCAGCCTTCCTGCCCGATAGCAGCTGGCCCGAAGCCAGTGGGAGCCACCTTTGCGTTAGCAAAGCCCCTTACCCAGCAACGCCCCCCTTGCCCCCACACCACCGTCCGAGCTCAGGACCCCGCCCCAGGTGGCCGGCAGACCCGCGGAAGCGGCCTGGGCCCTCTATCCCTCTCCGGCACACGGCCGCGGCGAAACGGTGGAGGGGGGGCTTTTTCCGGATGGAGCTGTGGAGAGACACCCACCGGCAGACAGGTGGCGGCGCCGGGGCTGGGCTCCAGTGGGGACCGCCAGGTGCAGGTCGAGGGGCTCGCGGGCCGCATGGACGGCACCCGGGTCCGCGGCCATGTCTGCTTCGAGTCAGGGGACGAACGGAGCATATGGTTTGCCGCTGCCTTCCAGGGACGCCTTCTGGCCGCCTGGCCGCTCAGGCAGGCGGGGAGCGCCCCATCAGACGCTTGCTGTGGTGGGAGGGTCCTGAGGAGGTGGGGCCTGCAGCGGTACCCGGCGGGGGCGGAGACGGCCGCCGCCACCACCGCCGCCACCGCCGCCGCCACCGCCGCCAACGCCACGACCACCGCGGTCGACAAAATGAGAAGGTGTGTAGCGGGAGGCAAAAAGCCTACAGCACCTGGCGTTCCCAGGAGCTCTCCCGTCCGGGAGGTCTGCCGTCCAACTACTAACCAGGCCCAACCCTGCTTAGCTTCCGAGATCGAGTCGAGATCGGGCCCGTCTAGGGTGGTTTGGCCGTAGACACTGGGGGGGTCGCGGGCTTCCACTTGAGGTGCAGCTTAGCAGGCTCTTGGGCCTTACCGCCGGCCCAGTGGCCCGCCCGCCCCGGCAGGGCCCCGCCGCCCGCCTAGGCAGGGGAACGGAGGTCTCGGGGACCAGGCGGTGGCAGAGGAGTTGGCGACCACCCAGGCCAGGGTGGGAGGGACCCAGGAAACATTTCGGCGCTTGGCCTCCCACCGCAGATCCCGCAGGTCGCTCACAGGGTTGTGGCCCCAGAGGCTTCAGGGCCCGGGGCCTGCGGTCCCTTGTGCATCCCACCTGACCGCCCACGCTGCGCTAGGCGCAGCCCTGTCGCAGACCGGGCCGGCCCTCCTGCCCGACAGCAGCTGGCCCGAAGCCAGTGGGAGCCACCATTGAGTTGGCAAAGCCCCTTAGACCCAGCAACTCCACCCTTGCCCCCACACCACCGTCCGACCTCAGGACCCCGCCCCTGGTGGCCGGCAGTCCCGCGGATGTGGCCTGGGCCCTCTATCCCTCTCCGGCACCCGGCCGCGGCGAAACGGTGGAGGGGGGGCTTTTTCCGGATGGAGCTGTGGAGAGACACCCACCGGCAGACAGGTGGCGGCGCCGGGGCTGGATCCAGTGGGGACCGCCAGGTGCAGGTCGAGGGGCTCGCGGGCCGCATGGACGGCACCCGGGTCCGCGGCCATTTCTGCTTCGAGTCAGGGGACGAACGGAGCATATGGTGTGCCGCTGCCTTCCAGGGACGCCTTCTGGCCGCCTGGCCGCTCAGGCAGGCGGGGAGCGCCCCATCAGACGCTTGCTGTGGTGGGAGGGTCCTGAGGAGGTGGGGCCTGCAGCGGTACCCGGCGGGGGCGGAGACGGCCGCCGCCACCACCGCCGCCACCGCCACGACCGCCGCGGTCGACAAAATGAGAAGGTGTGTAGCGGGAGGCAAAAGGCCTACAGCACCTGGCGTTCCAGGGAGCTCTCCCGTCCGGGAAGTCTGCCATCCAACTACTAACCAGGCCCAACCCTGCTTAGCTTCCGAGATCGAGTCGAGATCGGGCCCGTCTAGGGTGGTTTGGCCGTAGACACTGGGGTGGTCGCGGGCTGCCTCTTGAGGTGCAGTTTAGCAGGCCCTTGGGCCTTACCGCCGGCCCAGCGGCCCGCCCGCCCTGGCAGGGCCCCGCCGCCCGCCTAGGCGGGGGAACGGAGGTTTCGGCGACCGGGGGGTGGCGGAGGAGTTGGCGACCTCCCAGCGCAGGGCGGGTGGGACACAGCAAGCTTTTCGGCGCTTCGTGCCCCGCCCCAGATCCCACAGGCCGCTCACAGGGACGTAGCCCCGGAGGCTTCAGGGCCCGGGGTCGGCGGTGCCTCGGGCATCCCACCTGCGCGCCCACGCTGTGGTAGGCGTAGCTCAGAGGCAGACTGGTCCGACCCTCCTGTCCTACAGCAGCTGGCCCGAAGCCACTGGGAGCCACCATTGAGTTGGCACGGCCCCTTAGACACAGCAAGGCCACCCTTGCCCCGACGCCACCGTCCGAGCTCAGGACCTCGTCCCAGGTGGCCGGCAGGTCCGGGGAAGTGGCCTGGGCCCTCGATCCTGCTCCTGCCCACGGCCGCGGCGAAGGGGCAGAAGGGGTGCTTTTTCCGGATGGAGCTGTGGAGAGACACCCCGGAAGACAGGTGGCGGTGCCGGGGCTGGACTCCAGTGGCTGCGGCCAGGTGCAGCTCGCGGGGCTCGCGGGCCGAACGGACGGCACCCGGGTCCGCGGCCATGTCTGGGTGACGTCAGGCCGCCCCCTGGAGCGGCTGGTGTGTCGCTGCCTTCCAGGGACGCCTTCTGGCCGCCTGGCCGGTCTGGCAGGTGGGGAGTGCCCCATCAGACGCTTGCTGTGGTGGGAGGGGCCTGAGGAGGTGGGGCCTGCAGCGGTACCTGGTACCCGGCGGGGGCGGAGACGGCCGCCGCCGCCGCCGCCGCCACCGCGGGCAACAAAAGGAGAAAGCGGAGCGGAAGGCAAAAATCCTACAGCACCCGGTATTCCCAGGAGCTCTCCCATCCAGGAGGTCTCCCATCCAAGTTCGAACCAGGCCCGACCCTGCTTAGCTTCCGAGATCCAGACTTGATCGGGCCCGTCTAGGCTGGTTTGACAGTAGGTGTCAGTGGGTCGCAGGCTGCCTCTTGAGGCGCAGCTTAGCAGGCCCATGGGACTTACCGCCAGCCCAGCGGCCCGCCCGCCTAGGCAGAGGAACGGAGGTCTCGGGGACCAGGTGGTGTCGGAGGTTTTGGCGACCACCCAGCCCAGGGCGGGAGGGACCCAGGAAACGTTTCGGCGCTTGGCCTCCCACCCCGGATCCCGCAGGTCGCTCACAGGGATGTGGCCCCGGAGGCTTCAGGGCCCGGGGCCTGCGGTCCTTTGGGCATCCCACCTGACTGCCCACGCTGCGCTAGGCGCAGCCCTGTCGCAGACCGGGCCGGCCTTCCTGCCCGACAGCAGCTGGCCCGAAGGAAGTGGGAGCCACCGTTGAGTTGGCAAAGCCCCTTAGACCCAGCAATGCCACCCTTGCCTCCACACCACCGTCCGAGCTCAGGACACCGGCCCAGGTGGACGGCAGGCCTGCGGAAGCGGCCTGCGCCCTCTATCCCTCTCCGGCACCAGGCCACGGCGAAACGGTGGAGGGGGGGCTTTTTCCGGATGGAGCTGTGGAGAGACACCCCCCGGCAGACAGGTGGCGGCGCCGGGGCTGGGCTCCAGTGGGGGCCGCCAGGTGCAGGTCGAGGGGCTCGCGGGCCGCATGGACGGCACCCAGGTCCGCGGCCATGTCTGCTTCGAGTCAGGGGACCAACGGAGCGTCTGGTGTGCCGCTGCCTTCCAGGGACGACTTCTGGCCGCCTGGCCGCTCAGGCAGGCGGGGAGCGCCCCATCAGACGCTTGCTGTGGTGGGAGGGTCCTGAGGAGGTGGGGCCTGCAGCGGTACCCGGCGGGGGCGGAGACGGCCGCCGCCACCACCGCCGCCACCGCCGCCACCGCCACGACCGCCACGGTCGACAAAAGGAGAAGGTGTGTAGCGGGAGGCAAAAAGCCTACAGCACCTGGCGTTCCCAGGAGCTCTCCCGTCCGGGAGGTCTCCCATCCAACTACTAACCAGGCCCAACCCTGCTTAGCTTCCGAGATCGAGTCGAGATCGGGCCCGTCTAGGGTGGTTTGGCCGTAGACACTGGGGGGGTCGCGGGCTTCCACTTGAGGCGCAGCTTAGCAGGCGCTTGGGACTTACCGCCGGCCCAGTGGCCCGCCCGCCCCGGCAGGGCCCCGCCGCCCGCCTAGGCAGGGGAACGGAGGTCTCGGGGACCAGGCGGTGGCAGAGGAGTTGGCGACCACCCAGCCCAGGGCGGGAGGGACCCAGGAAACGTTTCGGCGCTTGGCCTCCCACCGCAGAGTCCGCAGGTCGCTCACAGGGATGTGGCCCCGGAGGCTTCAGGGCCCGGGGCCTGCGGTCCCTTGTGCATCCCACCTGACCGCCCACGCTGCGCTAGGCGCAGCCCAGCCGCAGACCGGGCCGGCCCTCCTGCCCGACAGCAGCTGGCCCGAAGCCAGTGGGAGCCACCATTGAGTTGGCAAAGCCCCTTAGACCCAGCAACGCCACCCTTGCCCCCACACCACCGTCCGAGCTCTGTACCCCGGCCCAGGGGGCCGGCAGGCCCGGGGAAGCGGCCTGGGCCCTCGATCCTGCTCCCGCCCACGGCCGAGGCGAAGCGGCGGAGGGGGTGCTTTTTTCCGGATGGAGCTGTGGAGAGACACCCTGGAAGACAGGTGGTGGAGCCGGGCCTGGGCTCCTGTGGCTGCGGCCAGGTGTAGCTCGCGGGGCTCACGGACCGAACGGACGGCACCCGGGTCCGCGGCCATGTCTGGGTGACGTCAGGCCGCCCCTGGAGCGTCTGGTGTGCCGCTGCCTTCCAGGGACGCCTTCTGGCCGCCTGGCCAGTCAGGCAGGTGGGGAGTGCCCCATCAGACGCTTGCTGTGGTGGGAGGGGCCAGAGGAGGTGGGGCCTGCAGTGGTACCTGGTACCCAGCAGGCGTGGAGACGGCCGCCGCCACTGACACCGCGGGCGACAAAAGGAGAAAGCGGAGCGGGAGGCAAAAAGCGTACAGCACCCGGCATTCCCAGGAGCTCTCCATCCAGGAGGTCTCCCATCCAAGTTCTAACCAGGCCCGACCCTGCTTAGCTTCCGAGATCCAGACTTGATTGGGCCCGTCTAGGCTGCTTTGGCAGTAGGTGTCAGTGGGTCGCGGGCTGCCTCTTGAGGCGCAGCTTAGCAGGCCCTTGCGCCTTACCGCAAGCCCAGCGGCCCGCCCGCCCTGGCAGGGCCCCGCCGCCCGTCTAGGCAGAGGAACGGAGGTCTCGGGGACCGGTTGCTGGCGCGAGGTGTTGGCGACCACCCAGCCCAGGGCGGGCGGGACCCAGGAAACGTTTCGTCGCTTGGCCTCCCACCCCAGATCCCGCAGGTCGCTCACAAGGATGTGGCCCCGGAGGCTTCAGGGCCCGGGGCCTGCGGTCCTTTGGGCATCTCACCTGCCTGCCCTCGCTGCGCTAGGCGCAGCCCTGTCGCAGACCGGGCCGGCCTTCCTGCCCGACAGCAGCTGGCCTGAAGCCAGTGGGAGCCACCGTTGAGTTGGCAAAGCCCCTTAGACCCAGCAACGCCACCCTTGCCCCCACACCACCGTCCGAGCTCTGTACCCCGGCCAGGTGGCCGGCAGGCCTGCGGAAGCGGCCTGGGCCCTCTATCCCTCTCCGGCACACGGCCGCGGCGAAACGGTGGAGGGGGCTTTTTCCGGATGGAGCTGTGGAGAGACACCCCGGAAGACAGGTGGCGGCGCCGGGGCTGGGCTCCAGTGGCTGCGGCCAGCTGCAGCTCGTGGGGCTCGGGGGCCGAACGGACGGCACCCGGGTCCGCGGCCATGTCTGGGTGACGTCAGGCCGCCCCCTGGAGCGGCTGGTGTGTCGCTGCCTTCCAGGGACGCCTTCTGGCCGCCTGGCCGGTCTGGCAGGTGGGGAGTGCCCCATCAGACGCTTGCTGTGGTGGGAGGGGCCTGAGGAGGTGGGGCCTGCAGCGGTACCTGGTACCCGGCGGGGGCGGAGACGGCCGCCGCCGCCGCCACTGCGGGCGACAAAAGGAGAAAGCGGAGCGGAAGGCAAAAATCCTACAGCACCCGGTATTCCCAGGAGCTCTCCCATCCAGGAGGTCTCCCATCCAAGTTCGAACCAGGCCCGACCCTGCTTAGCTTCCGAGATCCAGACTTGATCGGGCCCGTCTAGGCTGGTTTGACAGTAGGTGTCAGTGGGTCGCAGGCTGCCTCTTGAGGCGCAGCTTAGCAGGCCCATGGGACTTACCGCCAGCCCAGCGGCCCGCCCGCCTAGGCAGAGGAACGGAGGTCTCGGGGACCAGGTGGTGTCGGAGGTTTTGGCGACCACCCAGCCCAGGGCGGGAGGGACCCAGGAAACGTTTCGGCGCTTGGCCTCCCACCCCGGATCCCGCAGGTCGCTCACAGGGATGTGGCCCCGGAGGCTTCAGGGCCCGGGGCCTGCGGTCCTTTGGGCATCCCACCTGACTGCCCACGCTGCGCTAGGCGCAGCCCTGTCGCAGACCGGGCCGGCCTTCCTGCCCGACAGCAGCTGGCCTGAAGCCAGTGGGAGCCACCGTTGAGTTGGCAAAGCCCCTTAGACCCAGCAACGCCACCCTTGCCCCCACACCACCGTCCGAGCTCTGTACCCCGGCCCAGGTGGCCGGCAGGCCTGCGGGAAGCGGCCTGGGCCCTCTATCCCTCTCCGGCACACGGCCGCGGCGAAACGGTGGAGGGGGGCTTTTTCCGGATGGAGCTGTGGAGAGACACCCCGGAAGACAGGTGGCGGCGCCGGGGGCTGGGCTCCAGTGGCTGCGGCCAGCTGCAGCTCGTGGGGCTCGGGGGCCGAACGGACGGCACCCGGGTCCGCGGCCATGTCTGGGTGACGTCAGGCCGCCACCCGGAGCAGCTGGTGTGCCGCTGCCTTCCAGGGACGCCTTCTGGCCGCCTGGCCGGTCAGGCAGGTGGGGAGTGCCCCATCAGAGCTTGCTGTGGTGGCAGGGGCCTGAGGAGGTGGGGCCTGCAGCGGTACCTGACAGGGGCGGAGACGGCTGCCTCCACCACCGCCGCCACCATCGCCACCACCGCGGGCGACAAAAGGAGAAAGCGGAGCGAGAGGCAAAAAGCCTACAGCACCCGGTATTCCCAGGAGCTCTCCCAGCCAGGACGTCTCCCATCCAAGTTCGAAACAGGCCCGACCCTGCTTAGCTTCCGAGATCCAGACTTGATCGGGCCCGTCTAGGCTGCTTTGGTAGTAGGTGTCGGTGGGTCGCGGGCTGCTCTTGAGGCGCAGCTTAGCAGGCCCTTGGGCCTTACTGCCAGCCTAGCGGCCCGCCCGCCCTGGCAGGGCCCCGCCGGCCACCTAGGCAGAGGAACGGAGGTCTCGGTGATCGGGTGGTGGCGGAGGTGTTGGCGACCACCCAGCCCAGGGCGGGCGGGACCCAGCAAACGTTTCGGCGCTTGGCCTCCCACCCCAGATCCCGCAGGTCGCTCACAAGGATGTGGCCCCGGAGGCTTCAGGGCCCGGGGACTGCGGTCCCTTGGGCATCCCACCTGCCCGCCCATGCTGCGCTAGGCGCTGCCCTGTCGCAGACCGGGACAGCCTTCCTGCCCGATAGCAGCTGGCCCGAAGCCAGTGGGAGCCACCTTTGCGTTAGCAAAGCCCCTTACCCAGCAACGCCCCCCTTGCCCCCACACCACCGTCCGAGCTCAGGACCCCACCCCAGGTGGCCGGCAGGCCCGCGGAAGCGGCCTGGGCCCTCTATCCCTCTCCGGCACACGGCCGCGGCGAAACGGTGGAGGGGGGGCTTTTTCCGGATGGAGCTTTGGAGAGACACCCACCGGGAGACAGGTGGCGGCGCCGGGGCTGGGCTCCAGTGGGGACCGCCAGGTGCAGGTCGAGGGGCTCACGGGCCGCATGGACGGAACCCGGGTCCGCGGCCATGTCTGCTTCGAGTCAGGGGACGAACGGAGCATATGGTTTGCCGCTGCCTTCCAGGGACGCCTTCTGGCCGCCTGGCCGCTCAGGCAGTCGGGGAGCGCCCCATCAGACGCTTGCTGTGGTGGGAGGGTCCTGAGGAGGTGGGGCCTGCAGCGGTACCCGGCGGGGGCGGAGACGGCCGCCGCCACCACCGCCGCCACCGCCGCCGCCAACGCCGCAACGCCACGACCGCCGAGGTCGACAAAATGAGAAGGTGTGTAGCGGGAGGCAAAAAGCCTACAGCACCTGGCGTTCCCAGGAGCTCTCCCGTCTGGGAGGTCTGCCGTCCAACTACTAAC